>NC_031995.1:66924785-67023938 GCF_001879085.1 Nicotiana attenuata | reverse complement strand
GGGGGGGGGGGGGGTAAAGACAATCTACGGGGAACAACCAGCCGCAAAAGAGATGTTTGCCATCAAAGAAGTGATTTCGGTATCAACACTCATAACATCGAAGGAACCAAATTTGAACGCGAACCTAGAGGCCAAATAGCAATTAGCGAACCGGCCGCGATCCGATCGGATAAGCAAAAGACTTATGAAAATAACGATTACGGGGTTCCCCGATCTTTTATAATGCTCAATGACTCCGACGCAACCAAATCAACGGTCGAAGAACTGGAACAAGTTATATTGATCGAGCATCTGTTCAATCGGAAGGTATACCTGGGCTCGGGATTAAATCCCGAGCTTAGGAAAATTTTTATTCAATTTCTTATAGTTAACATAGATTGTTTTGCTTGGTCCCATCTTGATATGACAGAGATCCCACCAGAGATAGCCACTCACAAGTAAGCCTGGACCCGAAAATCAATCCGGTCAAGCAAAAGAGGAGGCCCCTGTCCAAAGTAAAACATGCTTTCATCAAGGACGAGGTATCTAAACTCCTTAAAATAGGGTCCATTTAGGAGTTTAAATACCCGGAATGGTTAGCAAACGTAGTGGTAGTCCCAAAAAAGGGAACAAACATAGAATGTGTGTAGATTATAAATATTTAAATAAGGCATGTCCGAAAGACTATTTCCCTTTGACCAATATCGATCGCACGATCGATGCCACGACCGGCCACGAGATCCTCAATTTTCTCGATGCCTATTTCGGGTATAACCAAATACGGATGAACCCGGATGACCAGGAAAAAACTTCCTCATCACTAAATACGGCATATACTGCTATAACGTAATGCCATTCGGATTAAAAAAACGCCGGTGCCACTTATCAACATCTAGTAAATCGGATGTTAGAGGAAAAATAGGAAAAACGATGGAAGTTTACATCGATAATATGTTAGTTAAGTCCCTGCGGGCAGAGGACCATTTAAAGCATTTGTAGGAAACCTTCAATATATTGAAGAAGTACAACATGAAGTTGAATTCAGAAAAATATGCTTTCGGAGTCGGATTAGGTAAATTTCTCGGGTTCACGGTATCCAACCGAGGAATCGAGATTAACCCCGATAAGATCAAAGCTATCAAGGATATCACGGTAGTGGATAACGTGAAGGCCGTGCAAAGGCTAACCGGGCGCATTACCGCCCTGGGGCGATTTATCTCGAGTTCCTCCGATAAGAGCCATCAATTTTTCTCGTTACTAAAGAAGAACAACTTCACATGGACCCCGGAGTGCCAACGGGCCTTGGAAGAACATAAGCAATATCTATCGAGCCCACCACTACTTTACAAGCCGAAGGCAGACGAACAATTATACTTGTATTATGCAGTATCGGAGATAGCGGTAAGTGGAGTCCTAGTTTGGGAAGAACAAGGTACATAATTTCCAATTTATTATGTTAGCAGGACCTTAGGTGAGGCCGAAGCTAGATATCCTCACCTAGAAAATTGGCGCTCACTTTTCTAAGCGCCTCTAGGAAACTGAAACAGTATTTTCAATGCCATCCTCTGTGTGTTGTGAAAACTTACCTGTTGCGAAATATCATGCATAAACTCGAACTCTCGGGACGATTGGCCAAATGGAGCATGGAAATCAGCGGGTACGATATTGAATATCGACCCCGGACAGCCATTACGTCTCAAATTTTGGCAGATTCGTGGCCGACTTTACGCCGGCCCTAATACCCGAGGTCAAAAAAGAGTTGTTGGTTAATTTGGGGACGTCTTCGAGAATTTAGACCCTGATTCGGCGCTGTTGAGCTTCATTGAACAAGCAGAGCGCTTCTACCTCTTTCATTTTAGCTTGGTCCTCTTCGGTCACCAAGCATTGAAGGTAACTAGCAATCCCCACCGGGGTAGAAAGAACCCGGGCATCCTCCGGAATGGACATAAAAATTGCCCGTCTCTGAGTAGGATCAACACTTAGAGCTGGGAACTGATCCACTAATTTTGGGCTTGAAGAAGACCCACCAGCTCTTGGGGACGGTGTCTTTTTTGGTACCGTAAGTCACCCAATCCGGTGACATCCTCCGAGGCGGTAGAATCCAGACCATCGAAGAAGTTGTGGAGAGAGTCTGCTGCTCCTTGGGCCCCTTCGCCGAGGTTACCTTTCAGTGTCTAGGCCTCGTTTATCATAGAATCGGTAAACAAAGGCGACCTAGAGAGATCGATCAATCCAAGCGCCTCCTTAGGCACATTATCGTCTGACCGAGAAGTACCGGCCATAGTCTCTTTGTCAACCTCCCCAGCTCGGAGCGAAACGGTCTCGACCCTCCCTGGTTCGGAGGCTTCGGTCGCTGCTTCTTCTACGGCCTCCAAGGCTTGAGGCAGTTCAGAACCTTTTCTCACAAGGGCCACCAGATTAGAATCTTCTTCTTCTTCTTCTTCTTCTTCTTTGGACTCATCTCTCAACCGATGTACCAAGTCCGATGGGAGTACTCGGGCGTTGGCATCTTTAAGTTTGCGCGCCAGCCGCTTCCTCAGTCTCTTCTTTTTAGGGCTCGAGGGACTCAGAGCTTTTCTTCTTTTCTTCTCTCTATCCTGCTTCAGAGCAGGGGGATCAGCGTATATGTCGTCATCAGCTGATGGAGGCCTCATTTCGACAACTTTTGGTAAACCTGCAAAAAGAAAGTACAACAATTCAGAGATCGGTGGAGTGAAATTAAGATCAAATATGTTATTAAGGAAACATTCTCACCATGATTATGGGCCTCCCATCGGCCCTTCGAGAGCTCACGCCATAATCGCTCGGAGTAAGGTCTTTGTGTTGCAATATCCTCGACCCACTCCTTGAGTCGAGGGACAGCATTCGGCATATGGGCAACAACTGCATCATCACATAACATCTATGAGAAGGGAGAGAAAATAAAAGCAATAAAAGAAACCTTGAAGGCGAAATTATACTTACGTTTCATATTCCATTTCTCAAGAAATGGCATGTCCGCAACTGGGATTAAGTCCGAGGTCCTCACTCGAACGAATCGACCCAACCAGCCCCAGTCCCGATCCTCGTCGATGCTCGAGAATAAGGCCTTAGTGGCTCGACGTGCGAGCTTAATTAACCCCCCTCGGTAAAGTCGAGGGCTATACAGGCGCATGAGGTGGTCGATGGTAAATGGACACCCCTCAACCTTGCTCACAACGAAACGAAACAGAATAATGATCCTCCAAAATGAAGAAAGAATTTTCCCAAGCGTCACCTCATACCTTTTGCAAAAGGCTATGATAACTAGGTCTAAAGGACCCAACGTGAAGGGGTAAGTGTAAACACTTAAAAAACTCTCCACGTGGGTGGTGATCGATTCCTCGGGGGTAGGGACCACTACGAGTTTATCCACCCAGTTGCAGTCCTCTTTGACCTTATCGAGGACACTGGCAGTAATCGTACATAAGTACCTCGAGACCGGCTCGCACCGACCCGGTGCCATGGTGGTCTTCTCAACCTTGAAGTCAGCCCCGGCCGGGCACCCCACAGGGACGTACAACTTCAGAGAGAGTTCTGGTAGCGATTCCTCAATAGCAGCAGGCGGAACGTTCTCAGATGGTTTCGAGGAAGAAGGTTTTTCCTTTTAAGGAACGGATTTTGAAGTCTTTGCCATTTTTATAAACAGTAGAGAAAAGAAAGTGTTGGTAAAGGAAGAGGCGAGCTTAGCAGATAACTTATGTAAATTTTCAAAGAACTAGAAAAGAAGAAGTTTTGAGGCTAAGCTGGAAAACCAGAAGATGAAGGTGATGAAGCTTTCTTAAGAACACAAGAAGAGTTTGAAGGTAAAGGTTCTAATGAATGGGTTGAACGATATTTATAGTTTTCTCAAAGTAGCGGTTCGCATCTCGAAGTGGCCGACCGTTAACTGACACACATTTAATGCCTTGAAGACTGGACCAATAGGATGTTTCAGTTACCTTTTGTCGCTTACGTCATGATTTATCGAGGTAAAAACCGAGGACTCATATCGTTTCTCGTCGCTTACTCTCCAAAAAATGAGGGGACTATCTGTATACGGGTAAAACCGAGCTCGATGCTCGATTGAGCATCTGAAACGGTAGGATAGGGTCGACACACTATGATTGGGTAGAAATCAAAGTTACGGGTGAAATCGAGCTCGTTGTTTAAATTCGATTTGATGTCCATCATGGTTAGCCAAAATCGGAATATGATACTATCGGACTCAAAAGCATCGTCAAAACCAGCCATCGAGATCATCAGATTTGCCCTCGAGTTTATCGAAGGCATAACCGGTCCTGTTTCTAACGGCCTTGAAGAAAGGCTTTGCCAACTCATCCGACAGGGGTCCGTAATTCTCGCCATTAACTAATCATTATGGAAGAAATCACGGAATTAGTCAAAAAAGGAGCCAACGATCTTCAAAATCAAGGACTCATGTTTCTTATAAAATAATTTCTTAAAAGGTAGATCTCCCTCAATATATAGAGGGGACTGAGTAATTCATAAGGACACATTGTAACATATATCAAAGAGCAATATACTGTTATTTCTAACTTTGTCACAATTCATTTTACTTTGGCATTCACAATAACATTTCTAGCTAAAGGGAGATTAGCCTCACAAGGCTAAAGATTGCTCAATTTGCATAGGTTGCATTTATCTTTCTATTGTTTACTTCCACGTTAATCTGATTTCTCACTTTGTATCAAGTTATATTATGTATCCTTCAAATCGCGTATAAATTCAATTGTTATCCAATTTTGAGGGTAAACAAGTTGCCAATGAAATTGTTCTGTAATAGTAAAGCTACAATTCAAATTGCAACAAACTCTATATATGAAGAAAGAACCAAGCACATAAAGATCGATTGTCATTTTGTTAGGGGAAGATACAAGAGGGTTTGATTCGAACACGTCATATTTCCACAGATATGCAGTTGGCAGATATCCTTACCAAAGAATCGGGGAAGACACAACATGACTTCTTGTTGTCCAAGCTGGGACTGCTCAACCCCTTCTACTACACAGCTTGAGGGGGAGTGATAACAGCAATGATGATGTAGCAATCCGTTAGTGCAGTTAGTTACTTGTATAGAGCAGTTAGAATGTTAATTATAAAATTAGCTAGTTGGTAGTTAGTGACATTATGGACAACTGTATATAACAGAGCATTGACAACTCATTTATAATATAACGAAGATATTTTCCAATTCTCTCTATCCTTCTCTGATTCCTCTTGATTCTTGCATCTCGAAGCTTCCATGGCTTCCACTTAACAGTATGCTCCACTTTCAGCTTTGGGGGGAAAGAATCCATTGGCCCCAGCAGCATCTTTTAACCTTGTCCAATATATGGAAGACATTAGCTGGTGAATGGCCTCCAGAAAAGCTTGTGCATGTTGTGGAGAAACTTCAATATCGTACTCATGGTCAAGATGGAGTAGCAATTCGTGTTTTTGGATCTTTTATAGTTGGGAACCAATTCCTCATATGTGGAGATGGTATGCAAGTTGTGGGTCTGTCAAATTTATAAGCTCTCTCTATTTATATACCCAGCAAACGGATGGGGACCTTTCAGGAGCAATTTATTGTAGAGAAGGCGAACATCATTGGCCATTATTTCATAACTAAGCAAGAAATTTTCATAGAACTCTTCCTGCAAAACTCTTAAGATCGTGGAGGTGTAGTTCACTGTTCCTGTAAATGGAATAATGAGTTGAGAATCACGACGCCTACGTAAAACACACCAATTAGAATATGGGTTTTCACTATTAAAAAAAAATCATAATGCTTCAAATTAGGTCCTCTTTTTTATTCTTTCTAGTAGCCACCTCTTTTTACCTAATATTACTCTTTTTTATTTTTGTTTTAGCCTTCTTTTTGCTGAATTTTGTTTTACCCGCTCCCCTTTTTTTAATTTTTTTATTTTATTTTGCCTCATTCTCTATAGCAAGAGAAAAAAGAAACTCCAAAGTTGGATCCTTACTGACGACGAAAATTCACCTCGCCAGTTGTGTTTTTCATCATAGATTTACAGCATCGATAATATTAATATGAATTTTCCCATTAACTTTTTTTATCGCCATGTTCAATTAGTTGTACACTTATACATGCTGTTAGTTGTAAAAACGTCGAAAGATCTAAGCCCTCGCCAACCCAAAATCCTGAATACTGGTTAAAGGTATGTGTATGAAATGATGCTTTCCCGTACAGCTGAATATTGTTAAGTAATCTTGCTATCCTTTAGTGAATGTCCTCTCAATATATATATATATATATATATATATATATATATATATATATATATATATATAGCGTTGCGTTGAAAATGTAATCGCCGGAATATGTGTTTGGTGCAGTATGTCTCATACTTTAAAAAAATCGATAAATAACCAAAAAAAAAAACCAAAAAACCGACCAAACACAATATAAGCCGAAGCTATAAAAAACCGACTTAATTAGTTTGATTTGGTTTTAATATTTGAAAAACCCACTTATTTGGTTTGGTTTCTTTTTAGAGAAACCGATCCAAACTGAACCATCAGCGAAGCCATCAGCGATGACACAGTGGCATTCATAGCTAAAACTGAATCTTGCAAAAGGAAAATTTGATGAACATGCTTTACAGGTGTTAGTTAATTCTAAATTTGCTATCCAAGTCTCCCCAGAGATCATAATAATGAAATTATCTTGGAGGACTAAGTAGGTTTAGAACCCAGAGTTGGCTAATTCACAAAGCTAGAATAGGGTGAACTGATTTGCAGTATGAATCACAACTCTAATCGTCTGAATTCTGTGCCTGCAATCAAGGAATACTGCTTTTTCATCGACACAAAATTAACTTTTCAACCTGTTTAGCATTCACCCACCTAGAGTCATTTGACCTGTGCTTCGCCAAATCCACTCTTGAGGCTTTCACCATTGATGGTCGTGAAATCCAACAAAATTGACACATTTACCTTTGCTTGTGATCGAGCAGATGCTTTTCAGTTTCCAATCACAAACTACTGATGTAAATAGGGTTGCGTCATGTCATAAGGACCGTGTGAACCATAAGACATAGCTCCTTGACCATATTGGGTTGCATCAGCACTGACTTGAACCTGAAACATTACAGGGTTATTACAAATAGGACAGTGGTATTATAGCTCATTTAAAGTTTTCGCAAAGCTTAAGTTGCAATTACATGGCAACTTGCATGTGCTACTTTGTCCTCTTTGTAGGTTAGCAAGGGAAGTGCCTTGGATCAAAAGGGTGGAACCAACTAAATAATAGTTCCATCTAGTGGATTGGGATCCCATCCAGTAAAGTTTGCTTTAGTATTCTTCAATAGGGTGCTAATTTTTTGACATGTGTCCTCTTCACTAATCAATGGACAAGATCTCTTTAACTAAAAAAAACTAGTTTTACCATGGTTCTTTTTCTCCTTTCTCATGGCTAACGTCCCAAAGTCTCTCAGATATTCTTCTTTAACCCTTTTCAAACAGCCATCCTTGTTAATCCTTCGTCTTCTTCCTTTTTCTGTGGCCCTTTCATTGAAGAAAGAAACTTCTTTTTTTTCCTTCGTTGGCTTTTACTACTAGTATTTGTTTAACAGAATTGTAAACAGAAAATCAACATCAAGTAAAATCAGAAACGTCTTCCTCAAAAGTGGTGCAGATTGGAATGTAGATTGTAGAGTCTCCAACGAAATCAATTGCTAAATGTGGTTCCATGGAGAGTCGACTTGGAAATAACAATGAAAGACATGTTATTTGACAATTCTATTGGCAACACAGGAGAGTGCATCTACAATAAGAATTTGCTTCCAAATTAAAATTATTAAAGTAATATAATTATCCTTCTAGATTCTACAAAAAGGCTTTTAAAGTGACGATTTGGAAGGTCTGCAATTAGCTTTGCCTTTTATTTTTGGGTAATTAGAAGAATTTTATTTACCAAGTAATATTTACAAAGCATTCATAAAAAACAGCACATCCTTGACAGCCTCGGGTATTCAAACTTCATTCTAGTAAGCTCTAAACACTACACATGCAAAGAACGATGTCCTGAAAGGGTTTCTGGCGATTAAAGTAGGGCAAGCAGAAGAAGAGCAACAGAGATCTGTTATCTCTGTTTCAAGCAGAAGAGAAATATAACCATGGTTAAACTAGTTTTTTAATTAAAGAGATCTTGTCCATTGATTAGTTAGGAGGACACGTGTCAAAAAATTAGCACCCTATTGCAGAATACTGGAGCAAACTTTACTGGATGGGATCCCAACCCCAATCTAGTAGCCTATAAATTAGGAAATTCTCTACCAATTTTCACTTCTCCAGAGTGCGAAAGGTAAGCATGATATCATTATAAACATAGACGTCCACATCCACAGGATATGACGAGAACAAGCAATGATTTATTTTTTATTTTTTATTTTTTCTCAAAGCAACTATCACGAGTCAATAAGAATCATGAAAACTTTCCTCACGTAAAATCTTTTATGATGATCTGATTAACTGAGTTTTTCTAGATAAAGGATGATCTAACTACCTGATGCAAACTAGTGATATGAAGAAAAAGGACAAGAAGCCAAAAAAATAAAAGGCAAACAATTTTCATCAAGCAAACAATAATATATAGGAGCAATATATAAAGAATCCTTGGGAGCTTTTGCTTTTTGATGATAAAAGAAATTGTTTTTTTTTCTTCCCAAAGTGCATTCTTGTATTAGAACTTGGAAAACTTTCCTATCATTTCCCCAGAAATCATCTCCAGCATCGCCATCTTGACTTACACCTTCATCTACCAGGAAGCATATAAGCTAGCCTATCATATCTTGACAGTCCAATAGAAAAAAATAAAAAATGAAAAATGAGAGAGGAAAGAGGATATCATTGAATCCAGATGGAAAAAGCATAGAGTTTTAAAGTGAACAAGAAGGGAAATTCACTTATTCTGCCTATGCTAATTTAGCTCACGGCCAGGCAAAGGGCAAAGAGGAAGTTTACATGACAACATAGATTTAAACTGTTTGAAACATTAAAGGACAAGAAGGATCGGTCAACAATATGCAAACAGCAAATCTTAAGAGATCATCACATGTAGCATTCCATCTCATTTGCCACCCTAATAGATTTTTTATTAAGTTCTTTATGCAAAATTGTTACGGAAATCATAAAAACCAAAAGTCAAGAGAAGGTATAACCATTTGAAAATGTAATGCATATGCAATTACAAACCTGATGTACAGCATAAGGAGCAGGGTACAAAGTCCCTCCATAACCTGTTTCAGGATTTCCATAATTGGCAGAATACGTAAAACCTGGAAGGATAAATTCAAAATTCTATCTTAATTAGCTGAATGTACTATGAAGTAGATAATAATGATAAGCTCTACAGCAGGTGGAAACTGGTGGGTTTGTTTTCCACCAGGTGGAAACTGGTGGTTTGACTTACTTGGATTCGCTGCAGCAAACTGGTGGTTTGAATTACTTGGAGCCGCTGCTGCAGCAGCTGCGGCTGCTGCTCTTGCCCTCTTCTCTGCATTTGCAAGCTCAGCATGTAGGCTTTCAATTTCAGCAGTCATAGTAATCTTATGCTTCTCCATAGCTTGATTATATTCAAGGTTACTGGCATGCATCTTTTTTTCATAGTCAATAGCAGCTCTGTTCAAATTGACAGCAGAAAAAATTAAAAGTTCAAATATCAACAAGAGTATGAGAGCCCGAGAAGATATTAAGACCAATAAGCCAACAAAGGGGAAACACTTGAACTTATTTCATTACCTTGGTCAATCCAGCTAAAGTAGACAATAAATATAAATGGAAAAAGGCCAAAAGGCCCAAAACTGCCCCAGACCTTATTGGATTTGGTACAAAAATGTCCTCCATCCATCTATTGAGCCAAAATGACCCTGTTTTCTCTTTTGGCCCCAAAATGCCCTAAAAACTAAGGGACAATTTAAAACAAAACCAGAAAAGACTTGAATTTGGTAAAAGAATGCCCTCCGTTAACCACATATCAAATTATATGACCCACCCATCTCTAAATATCTAACCTACCTATAAGATCAAAACTTGAATTTAATAATAAAACTCCACATCCAATCTCTTTCCTTCTTTCCAATGAGTTTATCTTCTTCTTAGAAAAAAGTAAGTTCGAAATAATTATTTTCTTGGTTATTTGATGTTTAACACCCAGTAGCTGAGATTCCTCATCTCTAGTTCTAGAATTGCCAAAAGAAATTTTCAGCTACTTATATTTTCCACCAAAAAATATTAGTCTTGTGGGGTTTGTTCATTTACTTTTCTTTTTTAAACTTAATTGTTTTTTATAGTGTTTCTCTTGTTCTCTGTAGATAACTGGAATGTGTATTATATGAGTTTCTTGTAGTTATCATTATCATTTCATCTCTTTATATTTTGTATTGATTTTAAATTGGGTTTCTTGGCATGTTGTTCTATTTGGTTGTGTTGTTTTCCGTGCACAGTACATATTAGCTTTTTACATCGACTATCTACGCGCTTCAGTGAATTTCTCAGTTCTTAGCATCATTTGGTTTCTGTAGTACAATTGAATTTGAGTTCTCTTATTTTGGAATAATATTGTTGCAGTTTTGGAACCTTAGGTGTCAGTCTAGTGAATTTTAGTGGTTCTGGAGTTCATTGGACATTATAATCATAATTTTCACAATAAGAAATATAAGAAGAAGATCAAACTTACTTGAAATGAAGGAAATAGATCAAGTGCGGGGTTTTATTATTAAATTCAGGTTTGGATCTTACCGTAGGTTGGATTTTTAGGGATGAGTGGGTCATATAATTTGATATGTGGTTAATAGAGGACCTTTTTAATCAAATCCAATAGATCAGGGTCATATTTGAGCTTTTTCTGTTATGTTTTTAACGGCCCGTTAGTTTTTAGGGCATTTTGGGGCCAAAAGGAAACGCCAGGGGCATTTTTGGCTCAATAGGTGAACGAATGGCATTTTTGTATCAAATCCAAAAGGTCAGGGGCGGTTATGGCCATTTCCAAAAAAATCCATCTAGCTAAACATGGCAGCATAAGGTATTAAATTCCAACTAGCAGATAAACCATACAACTATTTTCAAAAGGTAAATCTGTGAGTGGTCACACGAACAGTTCAAACAGCTATGCAGGAACAAATGCAGACATGTGAGGAGAATGACCAAAATGGCAATATAAAGGCATCCATGTCACAGCACAGCTATTATACTTGTGTCTCATTTTTCCACTGTAATGCCATTAACATTGTAGAAATGCGACTTTGATGCATGATCAGTAGCTTGTCAAATGACGAATTTAAAATGCCTTTGAGCTGCAATATGCCATAAAAAAATGTCATCTCAAATCAAAATTTGGTTTTTCTTTTTTTGAGAATGAAATCAAAGTTTGGCTTTTCTTGCTTTCTTTTATGTTTTATTTTGTTTTACATGCAACGGAAGAAGGATTTAGAAGAAGAGAATCTCTGTCAACCCTCAGCTGAGGTGGAAAATTTGTTAAAAGGTTCTTATCATCACATCTCTCATTAATTGCAGAACCTTCCATTTCACCACTATGGCATCTGTTGTTTTTTTTCTTTCCTAAAATTTGTAAATGCAGCAACTCTTCACTTCTCTGAGACACACTAAGACAGCACTCAGGATTTTTTTTATCATGATAAACTATTTCTTCGGATAGCCGGTTGATTTACTGATGTAAACCTAGATGACTATATATTAGCTGTGTGTCTCATTTAAGATCTGTTTCTGCATCCATACTATCTTCCAGATTTCCATCTTTTTATCTCTTTATCACCGAGCTATCTTTTAGTTACTAAAGCACCCGTTTGTCCCATTGTAAGCATTTATATAAACTACAAAAAAATTATGATAATTGGGGCTACCAAAGCTGCGCAAGTCATGTTACTGAAATCATCCTGATGATTTAGGATATTGCATTGAGACATATCTTCTTCACATAGAGCACCCAAAGGCTCGACCTATTGGTTAATGAAGTGGGTGCAAACCTTGGAGACTACGGATTCAAATCCCAAAAGACAAAAAACACTAGGAAGCAGAGTTACTCCTGTTGGGGTAGAAAGTGCAGGTACCCGGTGGAGAAGTCATAGTGAGCAGGAGCTTGCCCGAGCACCACAGTTAAAGAAAAATAGGCATATCTTCTCCGTATAGGGAGCGCCAAATTAAACACTAAAAGAAAGATCACAATGAATACAAAGAATGTTTATATTGCTTGAATTGGGATATATAAGCGTGTTCCCTCGTTCAAATTCATCTATCTTTTTCTCTATACTGTGCGAATGTTCATTTGTCGTAAAAAAAACATGACATCATACAGGGCAAGAGGTGGTAGTAGGTTACCTTCCTCGTTGAACTTCCTTGCGCATGCTCTCAATTTCCGCTTTGATTACAGGAAACTGCTGCAACTCCGAACGAACCTTGACGAGATCATCCTCCATCTCCTGCAATTTGGCTGTCAGCTCTTTGCGGTCAGCATTTAGGTTCTGAATATCGGTCCTAACCCTAGCCATCTCTACGCTAAGCTCATCGACTGTATGGACTTCGCCCTCCATTCTCCGTGCCTTCTCGTAAATCTCACGCACTTCAGCATCCCTTTCCGCTTTGACCGTTGCAGCGGTGGAAGAGAGATGCCGGAGCTCCTGCTGGACGGCGTCGAGGTCCTGTTTAAGAGCGACGTGCGCGGAGGCGAGACGGTGGTTGTCGAGGAGCAGGGTTTCGATCTCGCGTTCCTGAGCCGCTTCCCGGTCATCAATTAAGACTGGCGGGTGAATACGGGCTTGACCGTGGGTTTGGGTTTCGGGTTGTGGAAAACGGCGGCGAGAATCGTCCGGCAGTTGTGCTGGATAAGGGGCGTGGCGGCGTTTGTTTTTTGTCATGTTCAAAGGCACAGATGGAATCCTCTGATTTCACACTACAAATAGTAAAAATTGCACCGGCATTTAACATGTACCCATTTTTTTTTAAACTTTTAACTTGTACTCACTTTATAAATAAATTGAGCCCCTTTCTCCTTCTCCATCTCCTCCTTCGTTTTCTTCTTCTTTTTTCTTCTGCTGCTGTTGGTGCTGCTATGGAACTTCAGTTCATCGGATGATTACCATAAATATGTTTATCAGATTATTTAAAAATAAAATATAAATAATTACGTAAGTTAGTAGACAATAATTTATGAATATTTCCACATACGTAAGTTAGTAGACAATGATAATTCTGTTCTTTACACGTTTATTGTTTCCAAAATTTATGATTTAGATATTGTTTGCAATCTGATTATTTATCTAGTATGTTAGAAAGCTTTTTCAAAAACATCAGCTTATATAGTACTGAAGATTTTACAAATGAACTAAATAACTTCAGCTCTAGAGCTAAAGTTCGATAGCTACAAAACAAAAACTTCAGCTCTAGAGCTGAATTCGCCAGTTACAAAAAAAAAACTTCAACTCTAGAGCTGAAGTTCGCCAGTTACAAAACAAAAACTTCAGCTCTAGAGCTGAAGTTCGCCAGTTACAAAAACAAAAACTTCAGCTTTAGAGCTGAAGTTCGCCAGTTACACAACAAAAACTTCAGCTCCAGCTCTAGAGCTGAAGTTCGCTAGTTACAAAAACAAAAACTTCAGCTCTAGAGCTGAAGTTCGCCAGTTACAAAAACAAAACCAGTTACAAAACAAAGTTCGCCAGTTACAAAACAAAAAGCAATTACAAACAAAAACTTCAGCAAATAGAGAACAAAACTTCAGCTACTATGCTTAAGTTTAGCAATTACAAACAAAAACTTCAGCACACTTGCTACTTCAGGCCCTTCTACTAGAATGCTGAAGTTTTGCGTGATTGCCTTTGCTACTTCAGCCCCGTACGCTGAAGTTATGCAAAAGAGCGGGTACGCTTGCAATCTTTTTTGCAAAGCGGGCACAAGTTAAAACGTGACACAAAAAGCGGGTATAAATGCAAATGCCCCCTACAAATAGGCTTTTAGCTTTCATTGCCGTGAATTGACTCGACCGGTTTTTCTTTCACTTCCTGAGCCTAAATTTACTTCGCCTTTTGATTTTGGTTTTTTTGGGGTAAACTAGTTTCAATAATTACAAATTTTTGTATACTAGTGTTAGACGCGTAGAGCTGTCAATATGGGCTGGGCCGGGCTAGCCCAGCCCAGCCCACTGGGCTTTATCAATTGATGGGCTGAGCTGGTCTAGCCCACCATTTTGATGGGCCTTATAATGGTCAGCCCACCCCAGCCCTTTGTGGGCCGCGGGCCCCCACAGGCCGGTCCATCATTTTTAAAAATATAATTTTATATTTTTTTTTAAGTTCTGACAAAAAAAAAGATAATTATTTAAAATTTAAAAAATATCTTATTGGAAAAAATTCGCAAAACTTAATTACTTTTTATATTGTTCCAACATATCACAATAAATACTAAAAAAAGGTAAAAGACAAGACTATATTTCATTCACTAAAAGTCAAAACTTAAAACAAACTATTCAAGAGAACGTTCATGATGCTTATGAGATATCCAACACATCATCTTCATCAAACACATTTGAATCCGCTTGTGACAAGGTTATCTTAACATCTTCACTTTCATCTACAATTCATATGCAATATTAATTTGTTAAATATTAAAAATAATTAAATTTTAAAAATTAATAATATTTAAATTTACATAAAAAATATTACAAGTTTGAGTTTGGGAAACCTGTGCAGCCAATTTCGAGTAGTAACAAGTGTTTGGACATTTTCATAATAAATGCAACTTCTGTACTTTGTAAAAACACGCCACCAATGCTAAATGTTGATTCCGATGCTACAATGGTAATAAGAATACTAAGTACATCGCGCACCATCATTAAAAGATCGGGATATTTTCTAGGATGATCCTTCCAATACATGACAACATCCATCTCTTGAAACTTCTCAAGATCAAGTTTTGGTTCCTCTTAGTAAAGATCCAATTCCGACTTTCCATCTCTAAAGGCAGTATACTTTTTATTTTTTATATATTTTAAATAAATATTTTATTAGGCCCACGGCCCGGCCCGGCTCGGCCCGCCCTCAGTCAAGCCTCACGGGTCACGGGCTTACTCGGGCCGGGCTTAAAAGCCTCGTTTTTAAACGGGCTCCAAAAATTCTAGCCCAGCCCTGCTAAATCACGGGCTGGGCTGCCCCAACGGGCCAAGCCCATATTGACGGCTCTATAGACGCGTGTTTCTCATGTAAATAGGTAAATAATCTATACCTATATTTGTTTAACCAAAAGGTGCAACTCTTGGCTCAAATAATTAACTTCATGTATTAAGGGGTTAAACCTAGTTAACGATAATATTTCTAGATACGAGTTATGAAAGTGTGGCTAATGTGGGGCAGAGATGTTAGAAATATAATAATGATGTGTAACAATCATTCCAAGCAATGTGATTAATAATAGAGCATTAAATAACAACGAACAGTAATAAATTGCATTCAAGTAAATAAAGGAATGATTCACCCAATAAAGAAGGAAGTAGATGTTATTCCTCCTAACAATAATGAATGACAGACAAATCTTTGAATGTTCGAATTATCCTCGGATCTGGTGGAAAGATGGAATAATGTAGGTAAGAATCTTGGTAAAAAGGTGTTATTTATATCTTAGTAAGAGAGAGAATCTTTCTGTCAAAATGTGTTCTTACAAATGTATATCACCCCCTTACATTATTGTTCTCCTTTCTATTTATCTAAGACACATTTATAACAAACCTTAATAGTACAAGTGCCAAGTCTATCAAGAGAATATTTTCTTTAATATTCTATTCCTACAACTAGCCGTTACAGCTTTTCCAATAATGCTAGTCCTCCTCAACCCTTGTTGACATCTCGACCACGAATCTCGCTACTTCTTGGTCGACCTCGACTGATGACAGCTTGAAGACTCTTCCTTTTAACGTTATCTTGTCTTAAATACTTTAGGACAGATTTTGACCTATACAGTTAGGCCCTCCGCTTATTAAGGCCGGCCTTGATAAGCGAATTCTGTTTGTCGTGGTCGATAAGGTTGGACGAGTGGGTTGGGTTGCGATGTTTGAGATGAGCTGACAACGTGGCCTTTCGTGAGCCGCAACTTTTAGGGTTATGTCATTTCTGAATCAAAGTGACGTCATGACGTCATGCGTTATTATGGTGCATTTTCCCAATGTGTTACGTCGTTTCGCGTGCGTCTCTTAATTGGATTTGTCGCTTCGGTATAGGTGCTAAGCAATGATGGCATGATTCTCGATTTTGGTGCCTGATCTCTTATAAATAGGAATGTGAAGGAACACACTCGCGTTTTACAGACTTCCCATATCGAAACCTTGTGCCTTCTTCTTCTTATTCCCTTGTTGGGTATCTTCCTTTCCTACTCTAGCGATCCCTCTTGCTTTTAACTCTTCGTTACTTGAATACCCTCTCTTTCATCAGAACTATGGCCAACATATCTTCTTGTCCCAGCGAGGAAAACAACCCGGTGACCTTGGCGATGGTTTTGCCTCTTCACGCAGAGGGCGTCTCTGTTGCCGTCTAGGATGAGAACTTTCCTACGGTGAAGGAGATAGTTCCTCGTTGTGAGAAAGTCATTATTGATTTTACAAAGGCGCCTGAGGCTGAGTCCGAGATCTCCGAGTCGGCGATGAAAGAGGCCGATTTATTTGAGCTTAGGGCTAAATTCGACATTCCCGCTCGCATCGAGTTGGTCCCTGCAAAGTAGGATGTGGTAGAAGTCCACCGCCTCGGGTATTGTGCATTCTACGCCTACCCCTTCCATGTCGGCTACACTCTTTCCCTTCTCCCATTGGCAAAGGAGTTTTACCGTTTCTATGGCGTTTGCCCGGCTCAACTCGCATCGTATATCTACAAGCTCATTAGGATGCTTACTAAGTTTGCGGAGTTGGCCGGGGTCGAGATCACACTTCGGCATTTGATGCATCTCTTCGCCCCTAGTTTTTATAGGCGGACAATGTTAAACCTTCGCCATCAAGGGGGCAAGTTCCTGGTGGTGAAGATGGACGACAAGGTGAACCGTCAATTCTGGCACAATTTTTTCTTCGTTAGAACCGAAGATGTGGTGGCCAATGCCGACGGCCTCCCTATAACTTGGAATTATACTCGTAAGTGTCTAACTTCTCTTTGTTGAGGCAATTGATTTACTTGCTTAGTCGTGGGTTCTGATCTCTTGCTCCTCTCTTATGCAGCCAAGACTACGCCCCCTCATTTGGTCCGGTACATTTCTGATTGGCTCAGCCAGCTCCTCCCTCACATCTTGGGAATTCGTGATTGGCCGGGCTTTTTAAAGAAGTTCGGGCCCGCTCCCTCCCTAACCGCTGAGTTTCTTTGTTTTGTCCTCTTAGCTGCTTACCTCTTATAGTGTCACGACCCAAACTACCATGTCCTGATGGCGCCTATCGTGGTACTAGGCAAGCCGACTCTTTACAAAAAACAACACGATATTTCATTTCAAAGATAAATCCAAGCTATTTAATAATAAAACTTCATAGAGAAATTCTAAACAAGAAAGTGCGGAAAGAAAAGCCCGACATCGAGGTGTCACTAGTCATGAGCATCTACTACAATGTGTCCGAAAATACTAAGACTAACACAGTTTGGAAAGTTGTTTACCTTGAAAATGGTAATTACAATTAGATTTGATTTTATGGTTCTAAAAATACGTGATCTATTTTTAATAGATGCTAGGTAAGAGATAAGAAAATGAGATAAGCGCTTGAGAACAAGGTGACAACCGAATCAATTGGCTGGTAATCGGGGCCTCGAGCTTGTCTATTCGGGGTCTCGAGGTCGAGTCTGAAGTCCTACCGGGGACAGTCGATGGACGAATAACAGCTATGGAAAAATCAATGGCGGCTCTTTATGGCAATAATGAGCAATAAATGAAGAACAATAAATAGAACACAATAAATTTAAGTAATAGATGAAGTAATAAGAACAAGACAATATGTTAAGTTAGAGAGCAGAGAGAATGTTCTTGTATTGAATATTCAGTATCAGATCCTTCTACAAAATGACAAGGATCCCCCTTATATACCAAGGGGAATCCCTATATAGTACAAATGCATTTATTACAAAGATATGGGGCTGGTACAACCATTTAATGCCTTGATTAGCTAGTGGACTAGTCCACTAGACTTTGTCAGCTCTATTTACGCGCCTTGGGAACTCCCCACTTTTCCATCATAACCGCTGGTTTATACTGCCTCGAGGTTGAGCGCTAATAACCCCTCGGGGATGAACCTCGACCATAGCCTCGAGCTCTTGAAACATGCTTACGAGCCATCGTAATGGCGAAAGATCGGACCCTCTGATTTTACCGTATACAGATAGTCCCCGCATTTCTTAGAGCGGAACAATAAGAAACGACTTTAATATCCATCTCTTCGAACTTTCTGCGATGATGTCATACCTATGACGTATGCCTTTGTGATAACTGAGGCATCCCATTGGTTCATCTTTTCAGCGTCATTCAATGTACTTGTCGCGCCCCCTTTTTCTCGCGAAATCGGGTTCGTGACATTTGGTTGGGACAACTCTTTCCTTTTGGGAAAGGGGTTTTGCAATTTTTGAAGAGTCGCCACCTAACGATTTTAAGGTGCGTTAGGGCACCTATGGGGTTCAACTACAACTACGCTTGATAACCAGAGATAGGGTAAGGGCTTGAAATTATCCCAAGGGGAAGGTGTTAGGCACCCCTCAGGATCCACTAATGTGGTTCCCGGCCAGATAGTTTTTTGTGAATTTGTGCAATTAGCAAGCAAACAAATAAGGCTCAAATAAGAGGGGATTTTGAATACATAAGTGTTTGGGAATGATAAAAATAAAACAAAAGTTTTGAAAGAGTTATAACTAAACATGCTGACGAATACAAAAGTGTCCTAGGTTTATTTGTAATATGGATCACATCAATGCAATACCCGGTAATCACTCCTCAAAAGAGGGGCTACACGTGGTATTAGCGCACCGGTCATCATATCCATATCTACCGTTCCCACCCCGTTAAGGTATTAAAACTTGGATTGGTTTCGACCTTTATTGCATGCTATTACCCGTCCCATTCCTATTAGTCCCGGAGGAATTTAGGACTATTATTCCTATAAGAGGGAGGATTTTAGGCCGACTCTTGGGTTTTAAAGGTAAAAAGGCTAAAGCGACATTCAAAACACAGAGGACTGCATATTGGGGGAAGCATATAAACAACTAAGAGGCTCAGATATACATCCTCAAGTAAAACACATAAATAGCATGACTTAAAAGGTCAGAATTAAAAAATACTAAGACAGGGGAGTTTTAGACATTGAGGCAGACTAATTTATTACATAACTCAGATAAGAAGTCCGAATCAGGCCGCCTGCTGGTTGTAGCAGTTGCTAATTAAACAAAGGCGGATTCAGTTTTATCATTATTACCTAAGGCTTGCCTAAGTGTATATTGATGATATCCTATAAGCATGATATCTATCACTGATTTAAGAAAATGTTAAAGCAGTAACAGTGTAAAACAAGCAATTGGGATCCTATAGGCATGCTTTCTAAACCGCATTAATGAAAGGAGTAAGTTGTTTAAAACTGATTCAAACAGTACGAGTCAAACTAAATTTTTAACTAAACTGGTTTCAGATCTTATAAACACAATCTCTATTGTTGTTGATTTTAATCCATACAGACAGGGTATCTAATATTAAAGGTTGATTTGGTCCTATAGGCATGGTATCTAATTTTGAATCTAATTTTAGCCTTGTAAATATGATGTCTGATTATAGCCATTAGATCCTATAGGCATGGTTTCTAAGTGTGGAGATGAACATGCAGAGCTTTATTAATCAGATCCTATAGGCAGGATATCTAGTGTGGGATTAGAGCATGCAGAGTTTGAAATAACAGACCTTATAGGCAAGGTGTACAAGTGTGGAAGTAAAACATGAAGAATTAATCCTATAGGCAGGATATCTACCCCTTTAAAACATACATGATTACCCATCCCTTTTCACTAGCCAACCCCAATATTCATTACAAATTATTACAGACCAAATGCTGAATTACAAGAGAAGTACAAAAAAATAAGAAATTACAACCTAAAGAAGCCTGATTCTGACTTCCTCTCTGAGTTATTCAACAAAACACCTCAAATGCCACTTGTTTCAAAGCCTTACTCAGACCTAGGTGTGTCAAAGTTCCCTAAGGGTCTCAAGGGATCCCGGGCAATGCTTACACCCAGGTTTGCATAACCAGATAGAGAGTGAGTGCAGTGTGGAAGGGCCAGCCCTTATGTGTCCAAGTTGAGAGGGAGCTCAAGGGTCCCAAGGCAAGGCTCACACAAGAGGGGCAAAACTTAGGTTCTAGGAATATAGTGGAAGTGTATAAACCGAGATCTTATTTAAAACTGAGTTGAGAATAGTAATGAGTAAGGGTGATTTGAAAACAGTAGTGGTAAAACATAAATTACACAGAACCAGTAATTGCACAAAAAGGGGTCAGGTTTGGGACATGCACAACAATGGATGATGCTGGCATGCCCACAAAACAACCAGAAAACACAAGCACGTAGGGGGATATGGGGGTTTGGGATTCATAATTCAGCAAATCATATAACAAGTGACTGACAGAGTACATGCATAAGGGAAAATATTAACTTAGAATAGGGGGGGGGGGCGGAGCAGGTTACAACATGCTTAGTAATATAACTTGATTGCATAAACATAAGCAGGGAAGCAAGAGTGAATGAAACAGCTAAAGAAACATGTTGTTGTTGATGCTTAAAGAGTAACTAGGACATACCAGCAAAAAGCAAAGTGCAGAAGGAAAAGCAAGCAAATCTCCACAACCTAACCTTGGCTTTCAGCCGGCTAGACAAAGCACAAATAGCAACAGAGGAAAGAGAGAGAGTTTAGTGTAGTATGTGTTCTGAACTTAGGTAGTTCGTCCGTGTTTTTTAAAGAAAAGAAGGTGGGGTATTTATTGTTTCGAAAACAGGTGAGGAAAAAGGTAATAAGTAAAGTTTTCACACAAATATAGAAACAATCACCAGTCAGAATCAATTTCTCAAGGAATGGAATTTCACGCGTAAGTGATATACTTGTGCCTTCGTAATTTTGCTTATGGCGCAGGCAGGTTTCGTAAATGCGCCTTCCTTTCCCTTTCTGCAGTAATTTCATGGACGCCGTGCGAGGTCTCCGACCTGACGGACTGGGCTCGGAAGATGGCGACTTGCAATGAGTGTAAGTGGCGAGTTTTGTTTAAGGGCAGATGGGAGGCCAAACACTACGATACGCTGTGTGATTTGCTCTTTTAAGGGCACTTTCTTTTTACGCGTACTAACCCCATCACCGTAGGCATCGGGGAATCCTTTGAGGCGAGACCGTGCCCTCTTGGAGGGGGAGAAGGATCGCCAACTTCTAGGCTATGGAGTGATAATAATAAGCAAAAAGGGCTTTCACAGGGTGACGATGCTTACAACAAGATGAGTTCAGGCCGGGGGCTCGACGAGGATGTGTCTTCCCCCATCGAAGGTACTTTGAGGGATGTTCAAAACCAAGGGCCGCATATGCTGAGCGATCGCGCCCCTACCGGGTGCGGTTCTTCCGTGGTAGACGGAGCCGGGCTAGCAGATGTGCGCTCAACTTTCGAAGAAGCTCAACGGCTCTATCCCGAGGTGAGTTTTTTGTCGTCTGTGTTGATTTTGTAGTTTCGTAATTTTTACTCTCTTGTCGAGTTTCTCTTTCATAAGCTTTTGACAAGCTCAAGTCCGAGCTGCTTCATCACGAGGCCATGCTGCGAAAAGCCATGGATGGGGAGAAGACCCGCAGGCTTCTTTGTGATGAGAGAGAAGACGAGTTGGCGCGCTTGCGGTGCAAGGTGAGTCAAAGCCTGAACTACGAAACCTACCTCGAGGAATAGGTACTTATTGCTCTAGATGGGGCGCATGTTCCCTTTTCTATTCCTGAGGCTGACATTTCATTTATTTTAGCTGCAGAAGAAGACGGGAGACCTAGAACGCCTTAGGAGTGAAGTTGGCCAAGCCAAACGTGAGCGCGATGAGTTAAAGGCTCGACTGCACGCTCATACTATAGCGGAGAAAGGTGCTTTGGCTAAAGCTTCCGCCCTCGAGGTTCAACTTCGCATAGCTCGTGAGAACATGTAAGGCCCCGTGAAATTCTTACTCAAAAACCCGAGATCTCGTTGTGCCAAGTTAGGGATATGTGTTATAAATTCGTAAAATTCTTCGCGGCGAGCAAGCTTGCCGCGGTTCGGACCCTTTGGATTGATCTGTGCATTAAAAAGTTAAGGAATAATGTTTTTCCAGAAAAGTGCGTTTCTGTGGTCCATTATGCGATCGCATAATAGCTATGCGGACCGCATAGTCGCCGCAGAGTCAGACAGTTTGTTGCTTAATTTTTGAGGTCAACTATGCGATCGTATAACCGATATGCGGGCCGCATAGTTATCGCATAATTACCTTTGAATTTTTGCGAGGGGCAGTTCTGTAGTGCATTATGCGACGGCAGAACAGGTATGCTGACCACATTCTTGTCGCATACCCGGGCAGTTTATTCAGGTTTTGGGGACCATTTTTGCGGTCCCTTTTGCGGGCCGCATGTCCATTATGCGATCTCAGATTTTGTCGGGGCTCCTATTTTCTAACTTTTAAAACCCGACCCAATTCCATTAAAAATACCCCCTTAGACCCCTTTTATGCGATTTTCCTGAATATAGAGTGAGAGAGAAAGTTCTAGAGAGAGAGATGGTGGTCTTCATCAAGTCCCCATTTGATCTTTGCCTAAACCCTTAAAGATTATCAAGTAAAATCTGCTAGGTCTTCATTCTAAGATGTAAGAACTTGTGCCCTAATCTATTATTTCGAAATTTCTACTAAAATAAGTGATCACGGGTGAGTTCGTGGGTATAAGAATTGACTATCTTGTATGCATGAGTGATAATGGGGTATGGGAAGATTGTAAGTTAAAAAGATGGCAATTGGGGTGTAAGGTGATGAAAATCTCTCACAAAGGGGGGTCCTAAAACCACAATGCACACCCAGTGCTTGACAATATACTCAAATGAGCTAGAATCTTAACCATGTCTCTAATTCTTGTCTCAATTTGTAATTCTCATAAAATAGATCGAAGTTGCTAGGAAATTCCAGAATTTATTGTAAGGGTTTAAGGAAAGCTCCACTAAGGTATGTATGGCTAACCCTCTTCTTCTTAGTGTTGAAATCTTAGTGTCCAAATAGTTGGCGTGAGTTTCGAATTGATCATACTTGATGAATTGCATTAATGTGTTGGGTAACGGACTTTTGTCCCAAAATTGTTTTATGTGGCTACTCGGAAGTCATGATAGTTGAAAAATGTGATTATGTTCTCCAATTGTTCATTACTTTCTTATGTGTGCATACCTTATATGATAGCCCCCTTATCGACACGGATGATGAAGCTATATGAACGAATTAATAAAGGGAAGACTTGTGTTGTAACAATGTATCCAAGTGCCAAGAAATAAATTAATAAAAAGAGGTGTTGTACCATGTAATGGGAAAAATGGAAAGAAATGGGAACTAAGGAGTAATTGAAAGAGGTTATGTCCCAAGTGAGATGGCTTAGCCGATCGGGCCGAGATCGGACGCCATGCTGTACACATAGTGGCATCTATATTGGAATTCTGAATATCATTGTGGACTTGGATATGTCTCACTTGGGATGGCTTAGCCGGTCGGGCCGAGACCGGACTCCGTGTAAAAATCACGGCGGCATTATATTATATGTTATGGCACTTGGCACTAAAGAATTTTGACCCAAAGGAATGGAAAGACTTAACCGGAACCATGTGAACTTTGTTTGGTGTTTTTCCTTGTAATCATGTGAAGTACTTGTTGATGTTATAACCGCCTTCTATTTGTTCACTGTTCATCCTATTAAGAATTGTGTTTGCCTTACATACTAGTACTATTCGACAGTACTAACATCCTTTTTGCCGGGGGCGCTACATCTTTGAATGGATGTAGGTGGTTCCGTTGCTGATAGTGCCGATCGAAGATAGTGGTGCTCTCTTTCTCTCTTCACAGCTGTCTTAGTGAGCCCCCATTCCTCCCAGGGGTTTTGTAGTTCTTCTTTTGTGTAAATTTCCACATTTTGAAGTATGGCCGGGGCCTTGTTGCCAGCATTATCGTTTTGGTCTTCTATATCCTTAGAGGCTCCGTAGACATTTACGTGGGTCCTGTATGGGTGCCGGGGTGGTCATAGGATCACGTTGTACTTTGAAACTTTTCTCCACTAGACTGTCAACTATTTGTACTTTTGGGAACTTAACTATGGCATGTTGCATTTAAGTATGAATATAACTAGCAATGTTTATGCATTTGTATAATAACTCTCTCTCCCATGTTTAACAATTGGTAATGCATTACTTCTTCGGATATAGAATGAGTCGGATATGAAAGGCTAGATAGGCTTGCTCGACCGGGTTTACTCGATCGCACGCCGATCGCGCTCCCCGAGGGTTTGGGGCGTGACAGAATAGTTTGGTCCGAATGGATATGGTCACAATGATTAAGTCCGAGCTTTTGAAGATAAAAGCTAAAGTTGTGGATGCCCGGGCTGAAGCCGTAATAAGCCGAACTAAAGCTGACAAGAAAGTGGCGGTCTATTTGAAGGATGCTGCCGATGCCCGAGCTGAGATGAGAAGGGTTCTCGACCATGAGAGCAGGAGCTTGGAGTATGCACGGTGCAAATCTCGAAAGGAAACCCTCGAGGAGATCAATGTTAGTGTTTTTGACCTCTCGGAAGAGGTGAAACAGGCAAAGGCGGATGAATATGACGCTAAGTCCCTTCAGTCCGATGCCGAGGATGGCGAGAAATAGGCCGACGGGCCGTAGTCCCCGAGGGGGCGTAGATTAAGCCTTTCCTTTTCTGATTTGGTATGTAGTGTTTTCAAAGAAATTTGTAAATGAAGCTTGTATTCCCTCGCATACATGTATAAAAGGAAGCCTCGTATTTTTTGTTTTCACTCATTTCCTTTTGCCTTGATATTTGTCAGTTGTTAGCCGGATGAATTGGTCTTTGGCTTAAAAGGAATCCTTAGATTCATAGTATGGCCCTGGGGCTCATTGGGCTGGCCCTTAGGATCTTACGCGCTTTGGTCGGCAAGACCTTTTAATATAAGCCAGCGTTTGAGCTCTTATGCCTTTGCCCTTAGGAAAATTTAATTAACTGTTTTGGGTTCAATCTCCGAGTCAGGTTTCGACTCGAGCTCGTTTGACCCTCAAGTTTTTGAATTTAAAGCCGACCCTTAGGCTCTTACACGTTTTGGTCGGTATGACCTTTTGTATGGGCTGGCAGTAGTGGCTCTTACGCATTGGGTCAGTACGACCTTTTATATAGGCTGGCGACAGTGGCTTTTACGCATTGGGTCAGTACGACCTTTAGTAGGCTTTATTTTTCCCTCGTTAAGGACTTTTGAAGTTGTGTTTGCCTGACTCCTCGACAGTTTGATAAAAACCTTGATTGTGAGACATTATATGGAGATGATCGAGCACCCCGGGAGGTTTGGCTTGGTGGCTGAGTATCTCAAAGACTATAGTTTGGAGCTGACATGGTCGGAGCTCTTTTGCCTAATGTCGAGGGTAGCCTGTTTAACCGGTTCTTTTCGAAGTTTTTTCGAAGTAATTGAAGGCCTGTGATTTTATAGCGACAGCCGGGCATCCCCAAGTCGCGTTAGTTTGGCTGGTACTGCCTTATGCCCGTAGTCATTGTGTTTGGCCAGAGCCTTTCAGTTCTCGAGTGAAGTAGTTTCGGCATCTATATCGAGGGTATGCCTTTTTAGGGGTCTTATAAGTTCGATATATAGCCTTAACTTTAAGATCGGGATTATGCCTTTTGTAAGGGCTTACAAACTTCTGCATGCCTTTGAGGTCTTACAGTTTTGGTCACTTGGTACAAGTGTGGTTCATGCCTTGCTTGAGGTCTTACAGTTTTGATCACTTGGTACAAATGTGGTTCATGCCTTGCTTGAGGTCTTACAGATATTGCTATTGCCTTATATAGGTCATACGAGACCGAGGCTACCCGCGTGTGGTCATATGAGATCGGGTTTTGATAAGCCGATGGGGGTGGTGATTAACAACAGTCCCCGAGTCATCGACAGTTTCTTGACTCGGGAGCCATTACTTGTAAACTCGGTATCGCCTCATTGAGGGCTTACGATTTCGGACTTTTTGACCCGGAGGTCATGTGGTCTTGAGTTTTCGACATTAGTCCCCGAGTGTTCGGGACGTTTTTGGCGCTGGGGCCGTTTCGTGATCTTGATGTTGCCTCGTTGAGGGATTACGAGTTTGAAGCTCCAACCTGGGGATCATACGACTTCGAGTTTTGGTAAGTCGATGGGGGTGGCTATTGGCGGCAGTTCCGGAGTCATCGAAGATTCCCTGGCTCGGAAGCCATTTCTTGTAAACTTGGAGTTGCCTCATCGAGGGCTTATGATTTTGGAATTTCCGACCCGGAGGTCATGTGGCTTTGAATTGTTGACGCCAGTCCCCGAGTGTTCGGGACATTTTTGGCTCTGGAGCCGTTTTTGTGAAAATATCGGACTCTTTCGAAATGCGAAATGCTTTGATGGGAATGTATTCTTCGATTACTTGGCACAAGTATACATGTTTTCGCTGTTAGGGGCTCGGTTGTTCTATACGGACACGGTTCGTTCGACCGTTTGGCCCGGTACATTATTTTCCTATCGAGACCCTGTTCAGCATATCTTGGTTTCTCCGAGGAGGTGATCTTTCGGGGGGATTCCCCCCAGTATTCGAGGTTGACTGATGAGAAGCCTTGAATACTTGTTGAGTCTTCCTTAGATAGCATATAGATGTTGCCTCGTTATAAACCTTGCCGTTAAAACCCTTCTTGGGATAAAAACCCGATTGAAGGAAAAAAGTGCAATGTATGCTTTTGAAACCTAAGGACTTCGGCTTGGAAAGCGCTTCAGCTGTTTCGATCGGATACCTGCACTTAGGTTAGTGTAAGATGTAATTGACAAAGGGAGGTGATCATACCTTAGTGCTGACGGCGCTTCGGCCCCTAATATGTTTCGATCATTTGTTACGAGGACGCGGTACGGTCCTTTGCTTCGTTCGGTCGGACTTAGCCGAGGATGCAACTCTTTTTTTTTTGCTATTTCATTGTTTGTTTATCCTTTGGCTCCTTTTGTGGTGGAGGTATCGGTGCTGGTGCCACATCATGCACCGCGAACATCTCTTTTGCTGCATGCTGCTCTCCGTAGACATTTTTTATCCCATCCTTTGTCGGAAATTTCATCATTTGATGGAGGGTGGATGGTATTACTCTCATGCAGTGTATCCACGGCCTTCCGAGTAAGGCATTGTATCTCATGTCTCCTTCGATGACATGGAATTTGGCATTTTGAGTTGTACCGGCCACGTTGACCGGGAGGGTGATTTCCCCTTTCGTTGTTTCGCTCGCCATGTTGAACCCGTTGAGGACTCGTGTGGCGGGTACGATTTGGTCGATCAGTCTGAGCTGCTCTACAACCCTCGACCTGATAATATGGCCGATCTACCTGGATCCACAAGCACACGTTTAATTTGAAATGTATTTACAAGGAAAGAGATTACCAGTGCGTCGTTGTGAGGCTGAGACAAGGTCTCGATGTCCTCGTCGCTGAATGTGAGTGTGTCCTCGGGTATGTAACCTTGAGTTCGCTTTTCTCTAGTAATGGATATTTTTGTTCTTCCGACATGGGTTCTTGTGGAGCATCGATGCCTCCTAGGATCATATGGATAACATGTTGCGGCTTATTTGTTTTGTTCTTCTTGGTCGCCTCTCTTTCCCGGAACTGATTTTTGGCATTGTGAAATCCGCATACTAAGTTATGGTTCCTTTGCGAAGGGTCTGATTGTATAGGCCTTAGCCATCTGGTGTTTTTGATTTTACTGATGGCGAATATGATGTCTGAAACATCGACGTTGAAGTTGTACTCCGATAAGCGGGGCGTATCCGTCGAACCTGTGTGCCTGTTGAATCCAGCTCTGCTAACAAGTCCCCAAGGATTTTGGCCTCGGTTCGTCCTCTGATCATTGCGGGGTATGTTGCGCCTTGGGGCATTTTTTCTATCTTCGGTGTATGGTTGGTATCTTTCTTTATTCGGCTTTGACTCCTTTGCTGGAAGCCTGTTAGGATATACTAAGCCCGAGGGGGCTCTCAGTTGGTCGTCTTCGACCCTGATCTTTGATTGGTATCGGTTATGGACGTCCGACCAAGTCACGGCCGGGTATTCGACTAGGTTTTGCTTTAGCTGCTTCGAAGCTACCAAGCTTCGCTCGTTCAAACCTTGAGTGAAGGCCTGTAGCGCCCAGTCGTCGGAGACCGATGGTAGTTCTATTCATTCCATTTGAAAGCGATATACGAACTCTCACAGCATCTCGTTCTCCCTTTGCTTGATTTTGAAGACGTCGGATTTCCTGGTAGCTACTTTGATGGCACCAGCATGTGCCTTTATGAAAGAATCTGCTAGCATGGCAAACGAATCTATTGATTTTGGGGCCAGGTTGTGATACCACATCATCGCCCCTTTTGAAAACGTCTCTCCGCACTTTTTCAGTAGGACAGACTTGATCTCATCGTCCCTTAGGTCGTTGCCTTTCACCGTGCAAGTGTAAGCAGTGACGTGCTCGTTGGGGTTCGAGGTTCCGTTGTATTTCGGAAGGTCAGGCATCCTGAACTTCTTTGGAATGGGTTTTGGAGCAGCTTCCTGTGGGAATGGCTTTTGTACGAACTTCTTCAAGTCTACACCCTTCAAGATCGGGGGTGCGCCTGGAATTTGATCGACCCTAGAGTTGTAGGTTGGCTTCTTTCTTCTTCTCGCCCGACTCGACCCTCCTTGTGAGGTCCTCGAGCATTTTTACGATGGCGGGGTCGGCAACCGGCCTATTGTTGCTTGATCTTTCTGGTACCTGCTCGGCTCGGGGAGCCGTTTCTCGAGCTACCGTGCCGGGAGTTTTTTGGTGGCTTTGTAAGTGAGCAATCGCCAGTTGTTGTGCTTGCAACATTTCGAAGATGACATGAAGGCTAACCCCCGTTCTTCCTGAGCTGGGGTTTTCTGAGCTTCTTTTTGATCTTTTTTGTGTATTCTCCTATTGGTGTGGGAGCTTATTTCGACGTGTTGAGCGTTGCGCGAGACCACGTCCACGGGAATTGGTTCTGGTGTTTTCTCAAGGTTTCGCGGTAGTATACCAACACCTGGGACGTCAACACCATTTTCTCCATGGTCTTCAAGATTGATGTTTTCACGTGCGTTTACTGAGTTAGACATTTTGACCTGAAATCAAAGATCATAGACAAGAAAAAGTGTGAAAAATAAATTGCGTTATATAGCAAAGCAGCAAGAAAATAATCACTATTATTTTTAGCCCCACGGTGGGCGCCAAACTGTTTACCTTGAAAATGGTAATTATAATTTTGATTTTGTGGTTCTAAAAATACGTGATCTATTTTTATGCTAGTTAGTTAGGTAGTAGATGCTAGGTAAGAGATAAGAAAATGAGATAAGCGCTTGAGAACAAGGTGATAACCGAATCAATTGGCTGGTAATCGGGGCCTTGAGCTTGTCTATTCGGGGTCTCGAGGTCGAGTCTGAAGTCCTGCCGGGGGACAGTCGATGGACGAATAACAGCTATGGCAAAATCAACGGCGGCTCTTTATAGCTAATAATGAGCAATAAATGAAGAACAATAAATAGAACAAAATAAATGTAAGTAATAGATGAAGCAATAAGAATAAGACAATATGTTAAGTTAGAGAGCAGAGAGAATATTCTTGTATTGAATATTCAGTATCAGATCCTTCTACAAAATGACAAGGATCCCCCTTATATACCAGGGGGAATCCCCATATAGTACAAATGCATTTATTACAAAGATATGGGGCTGGTACAACCATTTAATGCCTTGATTCGCTAGTAGACTAGTCTACTAGACTTTGTCAGCTCTATTTACGCACCATGGGAACTCCCCACTTTTCCATCATAACCACTGGTTTGTACTGCCTTGAGGTTGAGCGCCGATAACCCCTCGGGGATGAACCTCGACCATAGCCTCGAGCTCTTGAAACGTGCTTACGAGCCATTGTAACGACGGAAGATCAGACCCACTGATTTTACCGTATACAAAAGTAACTACAAACAACTATAGGAAGATATGAGGGAGACGAGCAGGGCTGCGATCGCCAGCAGCTACCTTGCTAACTCCGAGAAGATCTACAGCTAGAATAGTCAACAGCTGCTACCGGGTCCTGATGCGCCCGGATCTGCAAACAAGGTGCAGGGAGCAACGTGAGTATGCCAACTCAGTAAGTAACCAAAATAAATAAAGGCTGAGAAATAGTGACGAGCAATAAAATATTTAAAGTTCATATCATGAAATCCTAGTAAAATACAACAGGCTTTTAATCAGGTTGAATCAAATCATGTCTTTTAAACCTAGTTCTAGTAAAAATCATTTGAAGATATTTTTCAACAGTTTTCAAACAAAGGCTGAATGCCGAGGTGAGCAAAAGTGATGAAATCATAAACAACCCTTCGGGCAAACCATCACTCATATACAGCCCCTCGGGCAAACCTCACAGTCACTCGTATACAGCCCATCGGGCATACCTGACCATCACTTATGCCTCCTAGTCACTCAGCACTCGGCACTCGCACTCAGTAGGTGCCTGCACTCAGTAGGTGCCTGCGCTCACTAGGGGTGTGCAGACTCCGGAGGGGCTTCCTTCAGCCCAAGCGCTACAACAAGCCAATCTCGTGGCATAAATCAATCAGGCCCTCAGCCTATATCAAAACATGCTGCGACGTGCAGCCCGATCCCATAAATATCCTCACAAAATCAGGCCCTCAGCCTCACTCAGTCATAAACCTCTCAAGCCACTCGGGCTCTCAGTAAAAATAGGGTACTCAGCCCAAAACAACATTTATATGCATCGAAACAGAGTAATAAAGACTGAGTTATGAAATCAACAAGTATAACATGACTGAGTACAGATTTTCAGTCGAAACAGTGAGAGGATAGTTAGAAAAAGGCCCCTAAGGGTCCAAACAGCTCTGGCACAAGGCCTAAACATGGCATTCAGCCCAATTTATAGAAACTCTTTCTAAAACACATAAGTATCATATAGTTTCAACCAAATACGCAACTTTAGTTGCTACGGGATGGACCAAGTCACAATCCCCAACGGTGCACGCCCACACGCCCGTCACCTAGAATGCGCGTCACCTCAAAATAGTAACATGATACGAAATCTGGGGTTTCATACCCTCAGGATTAGATTTGCAATCATTACTTACCTCAAGCCGATCAAATCTCTACTTCACGATGCTCTTGCCCGTCGCCACGGCCTCCAATCGCTCCGAATCTATTCACAACAAGAACAATACCATTAATATGCGCTAATGGGATAAATTCCATAAGAAAAACTATCAAATTAAACACAAATCCCGAAATCCACTCAAGCTCGGCCCCCGGACCCACGTCTCGGAATCCGACAAAAGTCACAAAACTAGAAAGCCCATTCACTCACGAGTCTACCCATACCAAATTCATCAAAATACGACATCAAATGGTCCCTCAAATCCTCAAATCAAACTCTCCAACTCCCAAGCCCTAGCCTTTCATTTTCACCCCTAATCTTCACTAATTACATGATTAAACAACAGAAAATCACCACATATACGAGTATTAGGGCTCAAGCAACTTACCTCACTGATAATCCCTTCAACCCCTCTTCAAAATCACCCCAAACGCTCCAAACCCGTCTTCAAAAATTGTGGAAATGAGCAAAATTCGTGAAGGGTTTAATTTATACTTTCTGCCCAGGCTTTTTCGCACCAGCGGCCTAAATTGCGCACATGCAATGCCGCTTCTGCGCCAAAAAGTCCGCATTTGCGGATGTCACTTAAGTCTCCAAAGCCCCACCTGCGCCCCAAGTCTTGCACTTACGGGCCCGCAGATGCGACAAATCCTCTGCATTTGCGACTCTAGTCTTGGCCTCCCATTTCCGTATCTACGACTTCACAACTGCACCTACGACCTCGCACTTGCGGTTCCCACTCCGCAAGTGCGGTTAACATAGAACCAACAGCTTCGGCTGCATTTTCCAAGTTCCAAACTCTCTGTTAACCATCTGAAATCATCCCCAGCCCCTCGAGACCTAAACCAAACATACCAACAAGTCACACATCAACATACAAACTTAGTCGAACCTTCAGAACACTCAAAACAACATCAAAATACCAAATTACCCTCGGATTCAAGCCTAAGAACTTCTAAACTTCCAAATTCCGCAAATGACCCTGACACCTACCAAACCTCATCTGAATGACCTCAACTTTTGCACACATGTCACAAATGACACTACGAACTTACCCCAACTTCCCAAATTCCGTTCCGACCCCGATGTCAAATTTTCCACTATCGACCAAAAATCGCCAAATTTCCAATTTTGCCAATTCAAACCTAATTCTACCACGGACCTTTAAATTACATTTCGGACGCGCTCCTAATTCCAAAATCACCTAAAAGAGCTAACTGAACCATAAAAATCCAAATCCGAGATTGTTTACTCATAAGTCAACTTTCGGTTGACTTTTCCAACTTAAACATCTAAATAGGAAACTAAGTGTCTCATTCCACTCCAAAACCACTCCGGACCCGAACCAACTAACACGATACGCTAAAATATAGCTGAATAACACAAAAGGAAGTAGAAATGGGGGAAAAAGGGCTATAACTTATGAAACGACCTGCCGGGTCGTTACATATAGTTTGCTGTGGCTGATCTTTTTTCTTTTGCACTTCTTTCAATTGCAGCCCGAGGTTCGAGGAAGCCGAGAGCTCCCCAAACTGCATTCCATAAGAGGAAAGATGCTTCCTCTTCGGCTTTTTCCCCCTCTATGACTGCGGCTAGGTCTGCTCTTCTTTAGTCCCACCTACTGCTGCTTTAGTCTCAATTTCTTTTCCATCTGCGGATAATCTGACAGCGGAGCCTCCTTCTTCCTCCTTGTATTGTCTTGTGGATGAGGAGGAGGAATCACTACCAAGTGATGGGGATTTGGTGCCCCGTAAGATGAGGTCGGTGGACGTTGGCGACGGGGTTGTCCGGGGCGTGGATTTTGTGATGAATGATTTTACCCTCCATCAAATAGCGACCATAGTTCTTGAAGACGATGTCGAGCTGGTGTCTGAGGTTTCGAGATCGGTGGAAGCCGTTGAGGGCGTATCTCTTTCTTCTATAATGGAAGTTGAAGGGTCGACCGCTGGGGTTTCTGATACTTCACGGCAAGAGGGGCCGTCGACTTCGAAAGGTGTTGCTGAAGATGGTTATGAGACGGGTTTAGACATCGACGTCGCAGAACTAAGGATGATGAAGGAGGGGTTTACCCAACTCGAGGTGAGGTTGGAGGGGTCTACGAGGACTATTGAGATCCCCATGGATCGTGATTTGTTCAAGAATACAGAGAACGTAGTCCCTACCCTCGACCCTCTTTGCTCTGACGTGGAAGGAGAAACCCTCAGAGAACTAGACAACATCACTCTATCGAGGAGCATAGCCGGCCTTGCCCTCAGGGTGAGTATTTTAGGGCTTCATCTTTCCGACTAGCTTTTTTGTTGTGTTTTGTCCTTGTTGGTGCTCATTTTTTGCTTCTTTTTCTTATGTTTGCAGACCATAATTTTGGAGATTGAAAGCGCTCAAAGGGAGGAGAGGCGTAAGCAAATTTTTGAGAAGTTGGAGCGCAAGTATTTTGTGTACCGCGGTAAATACTGGGAGATTCACAGGCATTTTTGCGAGGGCGGAAACTTGCAGGCCCTTCGTGATGAGTTGAAGGAGAAGGACGATGAGCTGGTGAGGGTCATTGAGAAATGCGGCATCCTTAAAGGGACGTTGAGAGGTAAGGAGGAAGAGCTCAAAGTCGGCAAGGGGGTCGAAGCCCAGTGCAGCGATCTCCAAGCCCGGGTGGCTTCACTGCGCGCCCAACTTGAGGAGTGTTAATTCAGAGCGGATGTTCTAAGTGGCGAGGTCGCTGAAAAGGCAGAGGATCTTAAGAAGGCAGAGTTTGCTCGATTGGGGGCTCTAAGGAAGGCGGAGGCTCTAGAGGTAGTGATTCGTTTTCTTCATTCTTAGTGAGAAAATTACTTGGAGATAGCTAGGCTTAAAGAAGAGCGGCTTGATGAAAGGATTGGAGAGCTGGAGAAAGAGGCTTCTAGCCTCTACGGTCGAGTTACCGCTCATGAGGTCGAGAAGGTCTGATTGTTGGCTCAGCCGTCCTCTTCCAATACTTCAGATTTTCCTAATGTTCCTCAAGAGTTGTACAAGGAGTGGATTCATGCCGAGGCCCAATTGGATGTGTTTAGAGATTTGATGAGGGCGGGAACCATTTCAGAGGCCGTCTTCGTAGATGCTCGTGTTAAGGCTCGCGAAGCTCGAGTCGCTTGCAGGTATTACCCCGCTACACCGGAGGCTGGCAATGACGAAGGGGATGAAGGTGTAGACCGTCTCGAGTAGAATTCTTGGTAGACGCTGCATACCCTGAGGGTGAAGGCGGCGATGCCAAAGGTATTGAAGGTCGAGGGGGCGATGCTGTCAAGGGCCAAGTCGGCGAGGATGTCGCAGACTGTGATGGTGGTGGCCAATAGTTTTCTTTTTCTCTCTTTTTGTATGTTTTTGTGTGTAGTTGGTGGCGTCTTCATGAGCCTTTGTACAGAAATATTCTAAGTATGAAATTCCAACTTCATTATTTGCCTCTGATTCTCTTTCTGTGGTTCGTTTATGTATGTTTTTTAATTTTGCGGCTTGGTTGCCTTGATTTTCTAGCCGTGATCACTTAATAGCAAATGGCGACCAGAGGTTGGTGGGCCGGTAGGTGTTGGTTCGAACAAGGTCGAACATAACCTACGTTTAATTATGGCCGAGGGCCGGTGGGTGTTAGTTCGAATAAGGTCGAACATATCATAAGTTTAATTATGGCCGAGGGCCAGTAGGTGTTAGTTCGGACAAGGTCGGACATAACCTACGTTTAACTATGGCCGAGGGCCGATAGGTGTTAGTTCAAACAAGGTCCAACATAACCTACGTTTAATTATGGTCGAGGGCCGGTAGGTGTTAGTTCAAACAAGGTCGAACATAACCTACATTTAATTATATATGCCTATAGGTGTGAAGTTTGTCGACACCATAAACTTTAAGCATTGTTGCCTTGGTTGTACACTTGGAGAAATATAAATAAACTTCACGCATTGGTGCTTTCGTCATTTACTTGGAGAAATTTACAAATTTTCGGGCGTTGGCTTGCGTTCCAGTCCCAGTATATCTAGGCCCTTCATCGGTCGACTTGGAGAGTGTTTTAGAGGTCGAGCAATGAACTAGCTATCCCGTGCCTTTGTCTTTGCGTATTTCGACTTGAAGTGTTCCCTTCATCGCCTCGTTAAAAACCTCCTTGAGAAAACCTAATTGGGACAAAACTCAAGTGAGGGAAAAAAGAGTACAACTTGAGGGATGCTTTATCTCTTAAAAGTTGAAGTACTTGAGATGGGTAATATTCCAGTTGTTTGGTAGCAACCTTCCTTCCATTGTTTCTAGTTGGAATGGCCCTTTGTTCGCTTTTGCCATGATTTTGTATGGGCCGTCCCAATTTGTTCTTAGTTTGCCTTCCCGTGGGTCTTTGCTCGATTGAGTTTTAGCTTTAAGCATGTAGTCCCCGACTTTGAGCGGCCGGACCTTTGCCTTCTTGTTATGATAGCGTTCTGCTTGTTATTCTTGGGTGATCATCTTTATGTAGGCCATGTCTCTTTGTTCTTCAAGTTCGTCGAGCTCCTGCCTTCTGCTTTCGTCGTCCCTTGTTCTGCTCTCATGGGAGTACCTTAGGTTGGGCTCTCCGACCTCGAGTGGTATTACTGTATCGGTCCCATAGACCAAAGAGTACGACGTCTCTATCCTATGCTCGTCTTTGGCATTGTTCGATAGGCCCACAGTACTTCTGGTAATATTTCTGGCCACAGTCCCTTGGCATCTTCAAGATTTTTCTTCATGATGTTCAATATCGGCTTGTTGGAGGATTCTGCTTGCCCATTACCCGCGGGGTGATGTGGCGTCGAAAGTAATCTTTTGATATGCCATTTCTCAAAGAACTCGACAGTTTTCTTCCCCATGAACTGGAGTCCGTTGTCGCAGCTGATCTCTTTGGGAAGGCCGAACCGGCATATGATGGTCCTCCATATAATGGTGATCACTTCCTGTTCACGTATTTGGGTGAAAGCTCCTACTTCCACCCATTTAGAAAAACAGTCAATTAAAACCCAACGGAATCGTACGTTACCTCGCCCAGCCGGGTGTTACAACCCATATTCACGTACGTTAGTTCACGCCGTAATTTAGTCGACGTAAATCCGAGAAGATATTATCTTTGAGATGATAAGAAGTTAATCCTATTTGGTCTTAAATGATACAAAGGTGCATAAGAGTGGTTAGCAAGTAATAGAAGTTAAACGAATCAAGGATGTTGTAATCCGCATTTTCGGGTAAAACTAGAGGTGCTTAATATTACCAAGAGGTCATGTTTTAAGGTATTTGAATCATATAATATCCGTATCGTAAGTCTTGAAGTCAAACGAGTTATGAAACAAAAGTCGACAAAAGTTATCGCAACTTACGTTCATAATGTAACTTAAACTTTAGGTCAAATGTTACTAAGCTTTTCTCCCAATTTACCGGGAATTATGGGGTGATATACCCACCAAATTGAAGATCTATGAGTCTAGTTTCAAACACATTAAACCGTTCATCAAAATAATCTCAGAGTAGAGAGATATTAGCGTTTTTGCGAGACTGCACCAAGAAACTCTCTATGGGGCCCACATAGGCGGTTTAAGACATATGGATATATATAAGATGCCTAAACACCGTTTTAAGTCATTATTTTTCAGTATATTCAGACGTTAGAACCCTAAAAACACTCTCTCAAGGTTCTCTCATGATCCAAGACCCAAACAAAGGGCAAAGAACACAAATCAAGTGTCGGGAATCCCGTGGCGCTAGTAAGATTCTTGTTCTTCTTGTTGTTGCTGATTTTTGTGTTGTTCCAGCTCATGGTGGAGGTTTTTTTAAGTGGTTTGTGTTCTGTAAATACTCCCTCAAGTTTTTAATATCAACCCTAGGTGATTTCAAGTCTTCTAAAGTGATTCTAGTGCCGAAAAACCCTAATTGATTGCTAGTTTCGCTTTCTTGTTCTTGTGGCAGCACCGGAGGGATATTTCGGGGTCAATTAAGGTCAAATTGGATTTGATCTTTCTGTTTAAAGGTAAGGAACCTATTACCCTACATGTATTTAAGATTATCCAAGTTACGACTAAGTCGTTGAAGCTAGAACTTGTTAGATATAGATCAAAAGGCTTGTTCGTAATGTTGTTGGTTGGTGGACTGTTTTGGGAGGCTCAATATGATTATTATTGATGTTGTTTGGGCTGTTTGGTGATTGTTTTAACTTGTGGGAAGTCATATAAATAGGAGAGGTTCTGTCCGTTTCATCGTAAAATAGGTCGCGATCGATACATAATAGTTACCACGCTTAAACGATAACGATAGTGTCATTTCTCTTATTGTAGACTAAGGAGTTGTGACATTTGCATAGCTTGAGTTTGGGTAGTATATACAAGGTATGTAAGGCTATCCCTTTCCTTTTTTGCACGACTCTGTTTGTACATAATGTAATGAACGAGCTTCCGAAGATACTCTACTCTTAAAAGCTAGCAGTACTTACATTGTCTCCCTTCTTATGGAACAATTGATATTGAGGTTTCTTCTCTTATTCTTGTGTTATCAATGTTGTTGGTACTTCCTGATTCTTATAAAATTCATGATGAAGAGTTAGTCCTAATAACGTGTATGGAGGATACCGACCTCACGTCACCCCAAAAGGTTCAGAATATGATTCCAATGAGTCCAACATGCATTATATATATGTCTCTATTTTACTCTATCGAGCCGCGATATAGTCGCCCGGGTACGGCACCTATGGTGCAACCACTGATCAGTTGGGTTTTACCGAGCTCCATATGGTCGGTTATGATTCTACTGAGTCTTATTATGGCCGGGTACATTTTTACCGAGCTTATTACGGCCGGGTACGATATGATGATGATGATGCCCGCAGAGGCGTATGTTTAAAAGTTTATGTATATATACATATGTATCATGGGTTTCATGTCAGTAGCCCTCAGAGGTACGTATATGTTACAAGTTGTATATTCTCTATCCCTGCTTACATTACTGTTCGTACTTATGGTTCCCTACCTTACATACTGAGTACTTTATTCGTATTAATGTCCTTTTTATTTGTGGACGCTGCATGTCGTGCTGCAGGTCTTGATAGACAGGTAGACGCAGCTCCCCCACGACAGTAGGCTGCCCAGTTTAGCGGTTATTGGCGAGATCCCTTCTCCGGACTTGCCGTGATCTTGGTATGCATTTTGTTATAGACATTATGGGTATGCTAGGGCCTTATTCTGGCAATGTTACAACACTTACGTTCCTTTAGAGGCTCATAGACAGGTGTCGACTCATGTATAGTTTGGATTGCCTTGTCGGCTGATTTTTGTTGTATAGTATCTCATGGCAGCTTGTCAGCTCGTACCTTATATATAGTTTCCTGACAGTCTTGTTGTCCCATGTAATGTATGTTCATGCCATTATCTGTCATTGTTGGTTGTTCATGGTTCAGGTCTACCATTTATATTGATCCCGTCAGCCCTTATAGATAATAAGAAAGGTTAGATAAAATGTACGTTGGTGCTCGACCCTTATGGCCCGGGTGCCGGTCATGGCCCTCCAGTTTGGGTCGTGTTACCGGGAGGGGGCTCACGATGTCCGTTCCCCATTTGATGAATGGCCAAGGTGAGGTGATTGAGTGGAGGTGTTTGCCCGCATGATGAATCATCAGAGCATACTTTTGGCATTGCTTACATCTCTTCACGAAGTCTGCGGCCTTATTTTCATGGTGGGCCAGTAGTATCCTGCCCGTATGAGGCATCTGATTAGAGCCTGATTGCCGAAGTGAGCTCCACAATGGCCCTCTTGGACCTCTTTAAGGACGAGTCGCTTCTGATTTGGGCCCAGGCATTTTGCTAGAGGGCCACCGTAGGTCCTTTTATACAGGTCGTTGTGGATGATACTGTACTCGGCTGCTTGCATTATCAGTTTCTTGGCTTCTTTTTTATCATCTGGGAGTGTGCCATCCTGCAAATATGTAATAATACGATTGCGCCAGTCCCAAGTTAAGCTTATTGTTCTTACCTTGATTTGATCAAGCGATGAGTTAAGAAGGTGGACTACGTTCTTGTCTCTGGTTGTGATGCTTTTGGTGGCTCCAGCCAATTAGCGAGACCATCCGCCTCAACATTTTACGCCCGGGGAATTTGGTCGAGTTGGTATTCGTCAAACTCGGGCAGTAGCTTGCAGATTTCAGTATGATATTTTTGCAACCTTTATTCTTTGATTTGGCAAGTCCCTGTGACTTGGTTGACAACGAGTTGGGAATCACAATATAGTTTTAACCGTCTTTCCATGTATTTGAGTTCTAGTCTCAAACCTGCAATTACGGCCTCATACCCGACCTCGTTGTTAGTCATATCTGGGCACCTTATGGACTGGCAAATTACTTTGCCTGTAGGAACTTCGAGTACGAGTCCCGGTCTGGCCCTTGACGCGTTAGATGCGCCATCGGTGTATAGGACCCAGAGGTCTTGTAATTGGGGGGAAGTTGAGCGGCTTCTCTCTTAACTTCGGGCATTACTTTTGTGCTGAAGTCGGCGACGAAGTCACCAAGAACTTGTGACTTTATCGTTGTTCATGACTGGTACTTGACTTTATCGTTGTTCATGACTAGCCAAATGGGCCATCGAGTTAAGCGAGCACGATATCAAATGGGCTAAGCTTTGTCGTCACGACTTCGTCCAAGGCCAGAGCCAACGATAAAGTCGTGTCGACCATGATGGGGTGGCATTGGAACTACGGTCTAAGCTTTCTCGAAGCTACAACCAAGGCCAGAGCCAACTTTTCGAGGTGAGGGTACCTTGTCTCGGCGTCGACTAAAGTTTTGCTAATATAGTAAATGGGGTATTGCGTACCTTTGTTTTCACGAAACTAGGACTGCGCTCGCAACTACTTCGGACACAACGAGGTAAACGAGCAGACACTCTCTTGGTTTTGGTTTCAAAAGCAGTGGTGGCCATGACAAGTATGCTTTTAATTCCTTCAAGGCTTGGACGCATTTAGGAGTCCATTCGAGGCCGTTGTCTTTCTTGAGTATGGCAAAGAATTTGTGACATTTATACGATGATCGTGAAATGAACCTTGACAGGGCGGCGATTCGGCCAGTCAACCTTTGAACCTGCTTTTTAGTGGTCAAGTGTTCCGGTATCCCCTGGATGGCTTTGATTTGGTCGAGGTTGACCTCGATCCCTCTCTGTGATACTGGGAAAACTAGAAACTTTCCCGAGGCCACACCAAACGCATACTTTTCTGGGTTCAGCTTCATTCCATACCGCCTGAGTATGTCGAAAGTTTCTCTTAGATGGTTGATATGATCTTCTTTCCTTTTGGATTTGACTAGCATGTTGTCTATATAGACTTCCATCAGAGTTGGTCCTTGAACATCCTCTTCACCAACCTTTGGTAAGTTGCCCCCGCGTTCTTTAGCCCGAATGGCATGACCCTGTAGCAGTACATTCCTTGATGGGTAATGAAGGTGGTCTTTTCTTGATCCTCTTCTTCCATGAGGATTTGATTATAACCTGAATAGACTTCCAAGAAGCTTAACAGTTCGTGGCCGGCTGTTGCATCAATGAGTTGGTCGATATAGGGTAATGGGAACGAATCCTTCGGGCATGCTTTGTTTAAATCTGTGAAATCCACACACATCCGCAATTCCCGTTCTTCTTTTTAACCATGACCACGCTAGCGACCCACTGGAGGTACTTCGATTTCCTGGTGGAGCCATTTTCCAATAGTTTTTCTACCTCTTCACGTACCGCGTCATTGATTGCGGACTTAAATTTACGCCTGACTTGCCTCATTGGGGGTGGAATGGGTCGATGTTAAGCTTGTGTGTGGCAATTTCCTTCGGGATACCCAACATATCTGTATGGCTGAAGGCAAAAAAATCTGCATTAGTAGTTAAAAATTGACGGAATTTACCTGTATCCTGAAGTTTGCAGCCGATGTAAGCTTTCTTGCTGTGGTCGTTGAGGTCTAGTTGAACGGGGTCGAGGTTTTCTATGGTCGATCCTGCAGCTTTGACCGTATCGGGGTCTCTGATGACATCCTCACTGTCGTCAAATATCGACCTAAACCCTATTGATTGCTATGCCTCTTTTCCTCTGTCCATTTGTTAAGTGACCGTGCTATCTAGGGCAATGCAGTAGCATTCCCATGATGTGCGTTGTTCCCCTTGTATGTTTAATATTCCCCATGGAGTTGAGAACTAGATGACCTGGTACAAGCTGGAAGGGACGACCCATATGGTGTGTATCCACGGTCGTCTTATTATGGCGTTGTACGCCGTTTCTTGATCCATGATATAGAACGTGGTTTCCAGAGTGACACCACCGGCCAGAACGGGGAGTGTGATCTCGTCGGATGTTCGCTCGACTGCATTGTTAAAACCAGTTAGTGTGATACAACGCGACACTATCTTATCTTCGAGTTTCATTTGTGCAAGTACTCGAGGATGGATAATGCACGCGCTGCTCCCATCATCCACCATAATTCATCTTACATCGTTATCTAAAATCCGTAAAGTAATAATAAGGTCATCATAGTAAGGGAAAGCCAAACTGTTGGTATCCGACTTATCGAAAATGATACTCTTTTTGAGTTTGTTATACCGTTCACGGGTGATCAACCGTTTGAGCTTGTGGGTAGTGGTGAACTTCACGCTGTTGATGGAAGCATCATCGCTACCGCCAATGATCATGTGAATGGTGCGAGTTGGTGACGGTGGTTTCGACGGTCCTTGGTGTTGTTCACGGCCTCTGGCAAAGTTGGTCCTTCCCCGGTCGCTCAGCAACTCTTTGAGGTGTCCTTGTGGCAACATGTTCATGACCTCCTTCCTTAGGGCGATGCAATCTTCGATTTTGTGCCCTTGTTCTTGGTAGAACTCGTAGAGAGCATTTGACTTACTGGTGGATCTGATCTCATCTTTTGCAGCCACTTCACCTTTGGTCCGAGCTTCTCTAGGGAGTAGACTATTTCTGTAGGTGATACACAAAAGTTGTGAGCAGATAATAAATGTGGCATACCTCTTTCATTCCGATGAGTTCCCATACTTGGTCTTGGCGGGCCTTCTTCGTAGCGGGAGGGGGGTGCAGCGGCTGCTCTAACATATGGTTGATGTCGTTCCCTGTTAGGTCGCGGAGCTGCGAGTTCTCTTCTGGTATCATTTCTTCGATCTTTTCTAGGTTTGGCCTATACCGCGGTCAGCCGATGAGTTGGTCCATCGAGATCGTCTTCATCTACTCTGACCTCGGCATAATATGCGTTGTGTATTTCTGATGAGCTTAAAGTTACTTAATATCTATGTTCACTTTGTGTCTATGTTTTGGCTGATTCGATAGAGACTTGGTCAGATTTGAGTCCAATATGTTGGTTTTCAGTGCAGGTGATGCAGAGGGGATCAATGGACGAATATTGCACTAAGTGGGAGAAAAAAGAGTTGAGCAGGAGGCAAAACCAGGCGCGCGACCGTGCATGAGAGACTCCCAATGCACACTTGAGCGCACAAGTGATGCAGTGTTCTTCAAGAGGTGCGCAACCATATGCGCGGTCATACCTCCAGGTGTGCGGCCGTGCACGTCTGCTTCCGGAAACTTTACCTAGGCCTATTTTTGTAATTTTGGAGGCGACTCTTTTTGACCTATATGAAACCTAAGTCGTCTAAAAACAAGGTATCTGGACTTTGGGAGCAACTTTTGGATAGAGGAAGGCAAGGAAACAACGGAGACTCTAACTACTCCATCTAATTCATTCAATAAGGAAGTTTGTTTGATTTCTGGAATTGTAATGTCTTCTTGTTTTTCTAATACTCTTGTGACAAACAATTTCTCCACCAGAGAGTAGTCTTTCCTAGGGTTATTGATGGATATTGTGATATGACTATTGTTTTGGATTTTACTTTCTGATAGTGCCCGAATTCATTGAATGAGTTATTAATTGAATTGCAAGGCCAATTGTGGTTTTACTTTAATTGAAAGAGAAGTGTTTCTACGATTTGCATTGTATTATCTTGTTTGGGTTGATTTCCACCCCTCATAGGTAATCGAAAGAGCTTGGAGAGTTATCAACTGACCTTATTGCAAAGAATAGTCGAGAGACGTTCTTCGAAAGATCATTCATTCACTGTATTTGTGCATATGTTCATAGGACCTGTTATTAGGTTGGTTAACGGAACTCTCACTCATTCGGAATAAGAATTTGAATCCTTAAGATAGCCTAATCATTTGTTAAAACCAAAAGTGTCAACAGAAGTAAAGAGTGAACTTACCCTGGAGTTATCCAGAATAATAGTTGATCATATATCTTGTCACAACCCTTACTTCTCACCTTGATATTCAATCGTTGCTACTTAGTCATTAAATTTTCATTAGTTTCTTATAATCGATAATCTTAGTATTTATTATTAGTCAATAATAACATAAATCAAAGGTTTATTTTCTTGGATAGTGTTAAGCTGAAGATTTATTAGAACATTATTTGAATCAATCCATGTGGAGACGATTTAATACTATACTATCTTGACTAGCGAGCCTAATTTATATACACCGATTTTGCGCTCCTCAAATTTTGGCGCCGTTGCCAGGGATTGGTGATTGACATTGTTTGAATTAATTTACGGTGCTATTTCAGGAACAATTTTATTTTATTTTCCTTTTTTAAGCTCTTCTCATGTGTGTGCAGGCAACAGGTTAAGTTCAACAGTGTATGACTCGATCCTCTTCCAGGGAATTGGTGCCATATGATCCAGAATTAGACAAGCACCCGTGGCAGTTGAGAAGGGTGAAAGGATCGAGCGGATTGTTGTTGGGTCAGACATCGACTCAAAATACAATGGCAAACAACGAAGAGGATGTGAACCTAGCTGCGAGAGAGGCAGCTTAGCAACAGGAAGCACAGTTAGCAGCTGAAGCAGCCCGTAGAGTTGCGGATGAAACAGTCAACGGGGATCGAAGGTTCAACCTCAACCGAAACATGGTCGAAGATGAATTTGAAAAGGCAGCAGCCGTTAGGTCTAGGAGGTCTCTAGGAGATTATACCAGACCGGTGTACAACAAACAACAATCTAGTGTGAGACCCCCACCCATTGATACCAACAATTTTGAACTCAAACAGAGAGTCATCCAGACCATCCAGAACAATTGCATATTCAAAGGCCAACCCAATGAAGATCCCAACAACCATCTGATGGATTTCGACGAAATTATGAACACATTCCGCTACAATGGAGCATCACATGGTTCCATCTACCTCAGATCATTCCCTTTTTCACTTAAGGATGACGCAAAGCAATGGTTCAAAAGTCTACCCATAGGGTTAATCCGTACGTGGGAGGAGATGACTACCAAGTTCTTCGAAATATTTCTCTGCTGCTAAGACTGGACGGATGAGGAAAGAGATTCACAATTTCAGCCAAAGTGAAGGGGAGACAGTGTTCGAGGCATGGGAAATATTTAAGGAGCTATTGCGAAGGTGCCCTCATAACGGAATGGAGAAATGGATGCAACTCCTGGACTTCTAGGACGGGTTAAACCCGTCATCAAAGAGATTGCTTAATAGTGCGGTTGCAGGTCCTCTAATGAAGAAAACTCCAGAAGAGATTGTCACATTTCTGAATGAACTATCTAAAGACGCAGAACAATGGTCCACATACCAAGGGGATCAAAGAAGATCAGCAGGAGTGCACCAAGTAGAATCGTATGTAGCAATGCAGGCCAAAATTGCAGCTATGGCTAAGGATATCAAGCAACTGACGATGACACAGGTCCAAAATCAACCACAGGTGGGATGTGACATTTGTGGATTGGGACACCCAACTCATGAGTGCCAAACATTCACCGTAGAAGAAGAAAAAGTTAAGTCATCCTTGCCCTCCCCCCATACTCAAAACCAAAACAAAAGAGAAAAGATCAGCCAAAAGAACATCTAAGCGAGAAAGTAAGTAGATCCGGAGAAAATAGAAAAAGAAAGAGAAGCAAAATATTAGGAATAAAAGAATCACACTCCTTTTTCTTTTTATTGAACGAGAAACTAGAGTCAGGCTTAGTGAAAGTAAGAAGAAAAGAAGGATCAATTCTGGGGTGGTGCTTCTATCTGATCCTATTAGGTAATTTCAACAGAGGCAACTACCAAGGAGGTGGTAGTTTCAATTCTGTGGGACAGAGACATTCGAGGTCCTCATGGAGTTCTTCAAATGGTAGCTTGAACTCATATGTCACGACCCAAACCGATGGTCCGCGACTGGCACCCGGTACCTTACTCAACCGAGTACCAACGTAATGTATCTTTCATATCATTCTATCATAGGTAAATAAACCGGAGCAGAGCATGAGGGAATAAAAAATTATGCATATGATGTACGGGCCTTTAAGACCAAAATAGCCACTCGTGTACTGAACATGGGCCGACAAGGCCATACAATCTTTTACGTACATGACATCTTACTACAAGCCTCTAAGAATACATAATTTTTATAAAGGTCGGAACAGGGTCCCGCCATACCAAACAATACCCGTCTAAATCATACTAACCAATCAAGCAACTACGAAGCAAATGGAGCGCACAAACATCTTCCGTTGAGCTGATAACCTACTTGGAGGGCTCTCAACCTGTCTATCGGGACCTGCGGGCATGAAACGTAGCATCCCCAGGCAAAAAGGGACGTCAGTACGAATAATATACTGAGTATGTAAGGCACATAAACAAGTACATAACAGACATGGAAGAAACATAGAGTAAATGACTCAACCCGTAAGTCTGGATAACTCTTTAAATCATGAAATACTTATAGTTTCATGCATATGTGTATGAATATCATGTCGTGAATAGGTACATGAGTTCATAACATCATCAAGCCTCTGAGGGCATCCCATCATATCATCTCGGCCACTGTGGGCAAATCATGAATGTATACCAGCTGATCGGGTGGTGGTGCGTATGAAACGCCGTAACCTTTTACCATATCCCATATCCCATATACATATATACGCGTATATAACCCTGTCTAAGTCATGGTTAAATGTATATGTAAATGAATGCAATGCATGAGAAGTACGTCAATAAAATCTCTTGGAGTATCATAAGACCATTATGCCTTTGAACAATATCATGAAGTAAACTTTTTCAACTTACGTATTTTTCTGAGACCCATGAACAGATGATAGAATAATACAACACATGAGGAATCAAGAACATAAGCACCTCTAATATTTCTATGAATAGTCATGTATGGAAGTTGTGCATTTGCACGTTTCGTTTGTGTCGTATGGGTCATGCCAAAAGGAAGAAGGGATAGCCTTAACATACCTGAACCTATTCTCCTGACAATCCCTTTAACACCTGTTGATTGCGACAACACGTAATGGCGAATCGAAGTAGGGGAAAATCTATGAAAGCTTACATTACTGAATTCTCGAAAATCCATGAAATCGTACGTTACTGAATTCTCGAAAGCTCTCATTATTGAATAATGCAACCTCACATTTTTGAAGAATGAAATCTTCATATTTTTAAGTTTTTAGCGTTCTGGTTGGAGAGTTGAATTTTTGGTGAAAGAGTTAAATTTCATTTTGACTAAAATGATCTAAGCTTTTGAAAGATCAAGATTTTTAAAATGACCAAGCCTTTCTTGTAACTCTTTAGTGGCTTACACGTTTTTAGCCACTAAGCACATACGGCTAATTAGTCATAGGTTTGAATGGTGACCTACTGCCACGTGGCGAGTGGGTGGAGATTATTAATCTTTACCCACTTATTAGTTAACTGGGTAATGTTCCGTTACCCGATAATTAACCAATTAGCCCCATAATTTAAAAATTACCCCAAATTACTTAAAATTCTATTTATTTTTAATATACTTTTTATACATTATACTACCGTGGTCATATGGTATCTTACATGGTACTAGTTCATAATTATCGGGTATTATCGCTCGACCCGTATTTTATTCCAAATGCCAAACTTGGACGAACATTCATTTTCTTTGACTTGCTTCCCCTTTCACCTTCACGAATTTACTCATCACTTGTGAAATAGCATAATCCTTATAATCTCCAAATAATCTTTTACTTGGATTGATGTCAATTACCTTACGATAAATTCAACGTACAATACTACAGGGTGCGACATCGTCGTAATTTGGTACTGCGAAGCTTAACATCATCGTAATATAATACTGCAGGACGTAATATCGACATATTATTGCGTGGTAACATCATTCCCCCCTTTGGAACATTCGTCCTCGAATGTTGGCTGATGCACTTATCATTTTCATAACCCATAGCTCTTGCGAATTCTTTAATATTTTCCTTTTCATCTAGGCAAATGTTCTTTGAATAAATCCAAAGGCCGGGGCATTCCCCCCTTTAGGCCTCGTTCCCATGCCATGACTTGTGATCGACTTCCTTCCAATCTCGTAACTTTTGCTACCTCCTATCATGTAGCCTCTACGATACTGACCTTGTAAGTGTGCCTGTGCGACTTTTCTCTCATTTTCCATCAAGTTTTAGCAAATCTCTAGGCCTTACTTTGTAAATATATACAAGGATTAATAAGATACTTCTCTGGGCATCTATAGGTGTACTGAAGTTCTTCGTTCGGTACTTTTGTAGAACTTGCGAATATAGCTACATCTTATTTCATAAACCACATTATCTATCTGCACGATTTTTATTGCATCCAGGTAGGTCATACTGTACCATAAATCTTACTTCGATTTATCACTGGGGAGGTCGGTGTGCTACCAAATTCCAGCTCACTCTTGTTGCTTATCCCATATGTATAAATCTCAGTCCTTTAATTCCCCCTACTACTGTTTATCTTAAAAATGACAACCTAATCTCAGCTCATACTTTGTGACTTTTGTCCACCCATTATGATTTGCCTCAATATTGATCTACGATATACCACTGATAACTTGAAACTTCTTACGTAATACCTTGCCACTAGGGCTTACGTTGCACCGAGGGATATTTGAAGTGATTTCCATAATCGTAGCTCACAGTATCTCGATGTGATTCACCTTACGGGGTATTCTAATCTCATGCTGTCTGCGAAATATTTTCTCCCCCCCTTTTTTTCCTCTTCAAATCACTAATCAATCGAAGGCCCAAACGTCATCCTTTATCTATTGCAATCACACCTTTATTTCACTACCGGGATATAGTTTATTTTACACCCCCTTTTACTTGAGTTTTGAGTAAAAATGTATACAAAATAGTCCCAAAGGATTACATGTCGTACTTGTTTGCAGGGTTTGGTCAAAAAGGTGACAATTAGTCAAAACCAGCTCAAAAAGGAGTGAAACATGCACAAGTATCAAGGACAAGGCCAAGCACAGTTGAAATAGATCCACTGCGGCCGCAATCCATTTTGTGCGGTCCGCAATGATGAGATTCAGAGAGGTGCAGTTTTTGGTAACTCAAGCACTGCGGCCAAAACTATTTTGTGCGGATCGCAGTAGCCTCACCGCGGCCGCAAACCATTTTATGCGGTCCGTGGAGATGAGATTCAGAGAGTTATGAAAAATGGAGATTGAAGCCAGCGCGGTCAGCAAGTCATTTTGTGCAGACGGCATTGAAGCCACCGCGACCGCGGTGGCCAGATTCAGAGAATGCAGAATCAAGCCAAAAAGCCTCAGCGCGGTCCGCGGTGCATTTTGTGCGGACCGCATTACCTCGTCAGGGGTATTTTTGTCCAGAAAATTCAGCCTAGTATAAATACTTTCTTTTCACATTTTTAGGTCATTTTTTGTAATCTGACTATGGGCTGAGCACGTGAACAGCTATTTTGTTCTATTTTGAGTAATTTGTAGCTACTATTATGCTGAATCTTCATTATCTTAGTTTGTAATTTAATATTATGGGTTATTCTTCATCTAATTTCTTGTTTTCTTCAATTATTATGAGTAGCTAGACCCATTAGCTAAGGTTGTGGCTCAACCCTAGTGTGGGTATTTGGTGGGTCTTGTGTTTTAATGCTTAGATATTTATGGGTGGTTGATATTTGGAATGATTTATGTTTTCTATGTGGGATTAGTGGTTGCAAACACTAATTTGTGCCTAAGTGACTTGGGCTCTTCTTGAGAAAGAGAGCTTAAGTCTAGGAAATCAGTTCAACAAGAAATTGGGGCGTACTCAAAAGATTGATAGCCCCAATTAAAGGGTTAAATCTAGAGATAGTAATACCCGACTTAAGCCCACATTGCTTGCTTAATTTCGACACCCAGTTGGTCTTGAGAAAGTCAATTCGGGCAAAGTCACTCAAGCTACCGAGAGGTATAGAGTGAGTAGTATCGTGCAATGGCTATATCACGATCCCAAACATAACATCTTTGCCTTAGACTTAGGAACCCATCAAGTATTCACCTAGGGGGAAGTCACTTCCCTAGTGCCTCTTACCTATTAGAAAACCCCTCTAGCAATTATTCTTAGTTAATTTAGCATCTTAGTAGTATAAAAATAGAAGTAATCAAAAGAACAACTATGATTGGAAGCGTAATTAAGAGCATTACGCATTGCTAGTTTCGATAGAAATTCAATTCCCAATTCTAGCTCACTGTGGATTCGATCCCGACCTATTCGGGTAAAAGCTGCTTCGACCGCTCTATAGTGGTGCAGGGTTGGCACCGATCACTTTTTGGCACCGTTGTCGGGGAGCTTACGGTTTTGGCTATCTATCTAAATAGTTTCGTGTATTGTTCTTCTTTCCTTTTGTGATACCAATCTGTGTGTGACGTCGATTCAGGTACAAATGGCGGCAAACAACAACAATGACCCTCTTGGAAATGTGATCTCGGGGGAGGAGGTTGATCACATCGGTGAGGATGAGGTTCCTCTTGTACCTCAAGGACAATGGAGAGGCAGCCAGGCCAATGCTAATGCCAGTGACAATATTCTAGACCCTCCCCCACCACCTCTAAGAGTGGCCCCTCGGGTGCTTCCCAACCAAGGATATGCCAGTGCAATTGTCCCACCCCGGATCCGGGTGGGCAATTTCCAAATTACCAATGTGATGCTGACCTTGCTGGAGCAACGAGGACATTTCATGGGTGCTCCCGATCAAAATGCCTACAAGCACCTCAAGGGTTTTGTTAATACATGTTGGGGGAGCAAGCAAACTAACGTGTCCGAGGATGCCTTGCGGTTGAGACTATTCCTTCTCTCTTCGAGGAAAGGCACTAGACTGGCTGGAGAGACTCCCCAACCATTCCATCCATACCTGGGATGAGTTGGCGGATAAATTCATTGCGAAGTTTTTCTCACCGGGGCACATGGCAACTTTGAGGGATGAAATCTTAGCTTTCAAACAAGAGCCCAACAAACCACTACATAAGATTTGGGAGCGATACCAGACCATGGTTAAGGAATGACCTAACAATGATATGACTGAGGCGATGATACAATAGACATTCTACCGAGGCATTAACACAACAAATCAGTGCATAGTGAACCAATTAGTTGGGACAACTTCATGAACACGCCGTATGATCAAGCTTGTGAGATTTTGGATGAGATGGCAGACACTTCTTTCGCTTGGCAAAGTAGAGCAAATGTGCCATAGGGTGACCCCACGGTCATTCATTTGCATAAAGAGCTCCATGATCATGGGCAGACAATATCAGAACTAACAACAACTATGAACCAGCTAGCAAAGGCACAATTACAACAGGTTCAAGCTCCATAACAAGTGAATTCTATGGAGGGTGTCAACATGTTAGTGAACAAAAGAAGACAAAAAGGGCAACAAAACCAAGGGAATTCGGATCAATACAACCAAGATAGTGGTGGGTTCCAAGATGATGGTTATGAAGAGCAGAATGAAGAAGTGTAATACGTGAACAATTATCAAGGCCAAAGGGGCAATTATTCTAACCAATAACAACAATGGAGATCCCAAGGCAATTGGGGTAATCAACAACAAGAAAACAACCAATTGGAACAATTAACAATAAGGGAACAACAATTGGGGAAACAACAATCAATATCCTAATTGGGGAAACCAGAACAACAATCAAAACAATCAAGGTAACTGGGATAACAACAACAACTGGGGTGGAAACAACAATCAGGGTGGTTGGAATAATAACAATCAGAGAAATCGGGGGCAAGGCTTTCAAAGGCCCCCAATGTATCAACAACCGAGCAATCCACCCCCATTTCCATCCCAAGGTCCTAGTTAATCCAACAATGACATGGGGAGAATTGAAATGATGTTTGAACAGATGATGAAAAAGAATGCTGACTCCGATGCTCAGTTGGAATCCCACAATACTTCAATCAGAAATTTGGAGGTTCATCTAGGCCAAATCTCACAGTCCTTGAATACTGGCTCTAAGGGGGCTCTACCTAGTGATAGAGTAATCAACCCGAAGGGTGGGAACAATACCGGTCATGCAATGGCGGTTACAACAAGAAGTGGGCGAGGAGGTGATGTAAATACCTCCAAACAAAAAGAAATTGTGAATGGTGAAGTTGAGTTACAAGAGGATGAGATCCCTTTGGTGGTTGAAAATGTGATTGATGAGAACGTGAATGAAGAAGTGAGGATTGATATCAAAGATATCGAGGTGGAAACACAGAATGCCATGAACCCGTCTAGGGAACACGTAATAGACATGCCGGAAACGGTCGTGCCTAAAGCCAAGGCACCTTTGCCTAGGCCACCTCCACCTTATCCTTAAAGGCTAGCGAAGCAGAAAAATGAGAATCGGTTCAAGAAATTCATTGACATGAGAGCTTATCCATTAATGTGCCTTTGGTGGAGGCTTTAGAACATATGCCAGGTTATGCTAAATTCACAAAAGACTTGGTGACAGAGAAAAGATCCATGGATTGTGAAACTATCAAGATGACCCACCAAGTAATTGCAATAGTGCATTCAATGGCTCTGAAGCTAGAAGATCCCGGTGCTTTCACCATTCCTTGCACCATTGGGGGTGCAGACTTTGCTAAAGCTCTATGTGATTTGGGGGCAAGTATCAAACTTGATGCCCTACTCAGTTTTCAAGACTTTGGGTATTGGTCAACCGAGGCCGACTTCCATGAGATTGCAAATGGCGGATAGATCAATGAAGAGAACATTTGATGATAATAGTGCAATGATCAATGTGGCGGACCCTCTAGAGGCAGTTTTGTTGAATTTTTATGTAAATGAGGATGAAGGCCATATGGAAAGTGTCAATGCTTTACATGGAATGGGCTCTTACTCTTTTGAGCCTCGGAAGCTATCCTTGGATCTTGAGAATAGGAAGACTCCACCAACAAAGCCCTCAATCGAGGAACCTCCGGTGTTGGAGTTGAAGCCGTTGCCTCCACACCTCAGGTATGAATTCTTAGGCCCTAGTTCAACTTTGCCAGTTATTCTTTCCTCTTGTCTTACTAACATGCAGGTAGATGCCACATTGGCGGTGCTCAAAAAGCGGAAGAAGGAAATTGGATGGACTTTAGCTGATATTCGGGGAATAAGCCCCGCATTCTGAATGCACAAGATTATTCTTGAAGATGATGCAAAACCCTCCTTGGAGCATCAAAGGAGGTTGAACGAGGCAATGCAAGAAGTTGTGAAAAAGGAGGTGATCAAGTGGTTAGATGCCGGGGTTGTGTACCCCATCTCTGACAGTTCGTGGACTTCGTCGGTGCAATGTGTGCCGAAGAAGGGTGGTATGACCGTGGTGACCAATGCTCAAAATGAACTAATTCCTACCCAGACAGTCACCGGATGGTGGGTGTGCATGGACTACCGCAAGCTGAACAAAGTGACCCGCAAGGATCACTTCCAATTGCCTTTCCTTGACCAGATGCTTGATCGACTTGTTGGGCATGCCTTCTACTGTTTCTTGGATGGGTATTCTGGGTACAACCAAATCTTGATTGCTCTGGAAGATCAGGATAAGTCCACTTTCACTTGTCCATATGGCACCTTTGCCTTTTCTAGGATGCCTTTTGGTTTGTGTAATGCACCGGCTACATTCCAGCGGTGTATGATGGCCATTTTCACCGACATGGTGGAAGATATATTCAAGGTGTTCATGGATGACTTTAGTGTTGTGGGAGACTCATTTGATGATTGCTTGAAGAATCTTGATAGGGTGTTGGCCCGATGTAAAGAAACCAATCTTGTGCTCAATTGGGAGAAATGCCACTTCATGGTTGAGGAGGGCATAATCCTTGGTCATAAAATTTCAAAACATGTCATAGAAGTGGACAAAGCTAAAATAGAGGTGATTTCAAGGCTTCCTCCCCCCACTTCTATCAAGGGGGTTAGAAGTTTTCTTGGGCATGCGGGGTTCTACCGGAGATTTATCAAGGATTTTTCAAAGGTAGTGAATCCTTTGTGCAAGCTATTTGAAAAGGATGCCAAGTTCGTGTTCGATGAGGGATGTATGGAAGCATTTGAACTTCTCAAGCACAAGTTGACCACCACTCCTATTATTACCTCACCCAATTGGAGCTTGCCTTTCGAGCTCATGTGCGACGCGAGTGATGTTGCGGTTGGGGCAGTTTTGGGGCAAAGAGTGAGCAAAATGTTTCATCCGGTGTACTACGCGAGCAAGACAATGAATGATGCCTAAAGGAACTATATAGTGACTGAAAAAGAGCTGTTGGCTATTGTATTCGCAATGGAAAAATTTCAGCCGTATCTCATGGGTGCCAAAGTCATAGTGCACACCGATCATGCCGCTCTTAGGTATTTGATGACGAAGAAAGATTCCAAAGCTAGGCTGATGCGATGGGTCTTGCTACTTCAAGAGTTTGATTTGGAAATTGTGGACCGGAAAGGTAGTGAAAAAAAAGTGGCGGGCCACTTGTCCCACTTGGAGGAGGAAGGGAGGCCGTCTGATGGCCTAGAGATCAATGATACATTTCTCAATGAGCAACTACTTTCTGTGTCGATGAATGATATGCCATGGTTTGTGGATGTTGATAATTTCCTTGTGACTGGTATAATCCCGTATGAGCTCTCTTCTAACCATAGGAAGTAGCTCAAATGGGATAGTTTGGATTTCTACTGGGATGAGCCGTACTTGTTCAAGTTTTGCACCGACGGAGAAATCCGGAGGTGTGTTCCAGAGGAGGAGTAGTTGAGTATCTTAGAGGCTTGTCACTCCTCTCCCTATGGTGGCCATCATAGCGGGGCGAGGACAGCTTCGAAGGTTCTTAGTTGTGGGTTTTACTGGCCAACTTTGTATAAAGATGCAAGTGAACTTGTGAAGAGGTGTGACGAATGTCAAAGAGCGGGTGGAATCTCGAAGAAAGATGAGATGCCTCTCAACACCATTCTAGAAGTTGATATTTTTGATGTGTGGGGTATTGATTTCATGGGCCCATTTGTAAGCTCATGTGGGAACACATACATTCTAGTGGCGGTTGACTGTGTTTCAAAGTGGGTCGAGGCCATGGCTATACCCAACAATGAGGCCCGGAGTGTTGTTGCATTTCTCAATAAGAGCATTTTTACTAGGTTTGGCACTCCTCGTGCAATCATAAGTGATGGGGGGTCGCATTTTTGTAATAAAGCTTTTGACACTTTGCTTGAAAAGTATGGTGTCAATCACAAAGTTTCTACTCCTTATCATCCTCAGGCGAGTCTCCAAGTTGAAGTCTCAAATAGGGAAATCAAGAGTATATTGTCAAAGAAGGTCAATGCAAATAAGACCGATTGCTCAAAGAAATTGGATGATGACCTATGGGCTTATAGGACTACTTACAAGACTCCGATTGGTATGTCTCCATACCGGTTGGTGTTTGGGAAAGCTTGCCATCTTCCGATTGAGTTAGAGCACAAGGCCATGTGGGCTTTGAGGAAGCTGAATCTTGAATGGGATGTGGCAGCAAATCTTCGTGTGGAGCAGCTGAATCTTGATGAATTCCGATTCCATGCCTACTCCAGTTCGTCCTTGTACAAGGACAAGATGAAGTACCTTCATGACAAGTATGCTCGTAGAAAGGAGTTCAAAGTGGGTGATTTGGTTCTCTTGTTCAATTCTCGGTTACGTCTGATTCCGGGAAAGATTAAGTCAAAATGGAGTGGACCTTTTGAAGTGGTGCTTGTGACTCCGTTTGGTGCACTTGACTTGAAAAACAAAAATGGTGAGATCTTCAGAGTTAATGGGCACAGAGTCAAGCACTATCTTGGCAAGATTGATGACAGCCATGTGGTGGCATTGATCCATCTCAAGTGATTTGATGGTAGCCTGCATCGTGCCGTGACGTTAAATAAGGCGCTTCTTGGGAGGCAACCCATGTGTCTTTCTTTTTGTTTTTCTTTGATTTTCTTTTTAGTGTAGGATTTGTTTTTGGACTAACTGGTTTTGAGAGGTGTGTAGGATTGTTTTGATGCAGTGCAGGACCAAGTTGGGAAAAATGTGCACTCTCTGAAGTTTGCACTACGGCAGCATTGCATTTTATGCGGCCACAAAGACCTTAGTGCGGGGGCAACAAATCAATGCGGTCCGCAATGATGATTGGTACAGAATGATGGTTCTCTGAAGTTTGCCACCGCGGCCACAGTGGATTTTGTGCGGTCCGCGGTGGACCATTGCGGCCGTAGAGCATTTCTTGCGGTTCGCAGTGGTTGTCTCCTCAATGCTGCATGTTCTTGAGTACCGCGGACCGCGGTGCCATTTTGTGCGGTCTGCGATGGGTAAATATAGTGGGTCCCAGGTCATTTTCTATAAATAGGACCTCAAGGCTTCATTTACCCTTTTTGCTCTTTGCTCACTCAAAAGAAAAAGTACTGTTCATCCAAACCCTAATTGCACAAAAATTCAAAATCTGCTTCTAAATCATCCGTGTTGCATCTCACTACTGGTAATTTTAATCTTTCTTGGTTTTTCATCTTGGTTTATTTTCTTTTACTTCGTAGTTGTACTTCTTTTTCTTCCCTTTTCTTTAAATTGTAGCATAGGTTTTGCTTGACAATGTTTAAATTAGGGTTAGTTAATGAAGAAAAGTTGATTAAACACCTAGGGTATCAATAATATGTGATTTTAGGCTAAAAATGAGACAAATATTTGAAATCGTAGGTTGGTACTGTTCTTGGCTTCTCCGCGGTCCGCAATGCCATTTTGTGCAGACCGCGATGGTCTAACTTCAGAGAGTTTGACAGTTAAGGACCGCGGCCGCGATGGATTTTGTGCGGTCTGCGGTGCCTTACCGCGGCCACACTATAACTCCTGCGGTCCGCGGTGCCTAGAATCAGAGAGTGGGTAGTCTGACCCCCACTTCAATGTGGACCGTGGTGCCATTTTGTGCGGTCCGCGATGGCCTCTTTGCAGCCACACTTCATTTTGTGCGGTCCGCGGTCTGGAGTTCTGCTTTACAATTTCAATTGTCTGCAATCATATTCTTTACTGCTTCATCTGGTACTAGGATACTAACAATAACAGACTGAATTCCACTTGCAGAAAATGGTCAAATCACGAGGCGGCGGAGACAAACAAAAGGGAAAAGCTGAGTCCTCCCGGGGTAGGGGACGATGAATGATAAGATTGACCCTATAGGTCAGGCAAGCAATAAAGGAGACCAGAAAGCCAATAAGGGCTGCTGATAGAGCTGCTTCCCATTCAGAGGGAAGTGAGTATGTGCCCTCCCGGGAGGCGTCTGATTCTGAGTCAGTGCCAGAGTATATACCTGACTTCCCGGAGAGGATGAGATTGAGAGATAAGCCTACCCCTCAGGGATCCCCCACTGCTTAAGCTTCAATTCCAATTTCTTCTGAGTTGTTTGAGGGCTCAACCGAGAGCGGTGACAATGCCTCTTCTACCTCACCTACAGCTTCACCACCCAGTGAGGATTCCGTAGAAGAAGAAGGAGGGGTGGAAAGAACCAGAAAATCAGAAGCATGGCAAGATATATTTGTGAGTGAAGTGGCCTACCACAAGTTCAGAGAATGGTGGCCCGAGAGGAAGTTGATACCTGAAGGGACTTTCATCGATAGAGACCTCTTGCCTGACAACCCTAATGTGAAGGGGCAGTTCAGAGAGAGAGTGGGTTGGGAATACTTCACAGGCAATGTTGAGGATGCCAATGAGCACCTAGTCAAGGAGTTCTACACGAATGTTGCCCACATCAAAAAGGGCACTACAGTGACCATGGTGCGGAATTTGAAAGTAAAGTTTGATGGAAAAACGATTAATGACTACCTGGGCTTCATGGAGGAGGATGAGACATTGTACTTAGAGAAGGTAGCCGTCCGTGGTTAGCAGAGTATTTGGCAAGCCCAGGTACCACCCTAGCATGGTTGACAGCGGGAGAAAAAATTCAGAGGAGAACCCTGAACTTTGAAGCAAAAGGCTGGGAGACATTTGTATACAGCAGGCCTGTATACGGCAAAATCGGAGGGTCCAATTTCCCGTCATTAGAGCACTTCGGAAGATCGCCTCGAAGCCTCGAGGCTGCAAAGTTATTCTCGAGTCTTCTCCCTCGGAGTCCATCAACACCCGGCCACAAGAGGATATCGGTCGGAGCCAGAGTAAAAATGGGAAGTTCCAGAGACACGGCTAAGTATGTCGCGACTGAGTCTGACATAGCCTGGCCAGCCTATCTGAGCCCTACTCGGGGCGTCATTTCAAGCCGTCCCATCTCCATACCTTTATAGCTAATGTATGCCTCATATAAGCTTCCCCCCTCTACATAAAAGGGATTTTGATTATTTTGTAGGGGGACTGATGTTGCTCCAAAGGCTCTACATGAAATATATGATAACTCTCTCTCTTTCTCTTTAAGTCACTTTCTCGACATTGTTGTTCTATCTTATTATTTTCGTACTTGTTCCACATTCATTGCTTATTTGTTGCTTATCATTGGCCCTTCCCCGATCCCCTTTGATAGCTCGAGCCCGAGCTCGAGATCCGACCTCGAGGCCCCAAATCGACCAGCTCGAGGCCCCGAACGGCTATCTCTCGGGTTGGTTACTGCTTTATTTTAGATCGCGTATCACCCTTGAACTACACACACATAGCATCAACTGCTCCTAAACTAGCGTCAAAATAGATCACGTATTTTTAGAGTCCCATCAACAAATTTAATTATTATTACCATTTTCACGGTAAATAGTTTGGCGCCCACCGTAGGGCTAAAAATAATAGTGATTATTTTCTTGCTAGTTTCGTCACACAATGCAAGTTATCTTTCAAACTTCTTCTTGTCCAAGATCTTCGATTGCAGGTCAAAATGTCTGGATCAGTGAATAGAGTTGAGAACAACCTCGAAAACCACGGAGAGAACGGTGTAGCAGTTCCAATTGTCGGCGCGCCACTACTGAACCCCGATAACGCGCCTGGATCGATTCCGGCAGAAGCGGGTTCACAAGACGCATAGCAGGTCGACGAAACCTCACGCACCAACAGAAGCGTACAGCAAGACGACCAACAGAAAGCTCAAAAAACCCTGGCTCGGGAAGAACAGGAAGTTAGCCTTCATGTTATCTTTGAAATGTTGCAGGCACAACCGCTGGCTATTGCCCAGCTGCAAAGCCATCCAAAAACTCCCAGCACCGTAGCATCAGGGGCAACTCCCCCGGCCGAACAGTTACCAGAGAGATTGAGCAATAATGGTTCGACAACCAACGCTGCTATCATAAAAATGCTCGAGCATCTTTCTAGAAGGATCGAGTCAGGCGAAAAGATGATAGCCGCCAATGACAAGAAGGTCAAAACTTACAATGCTAGGGTCGACCAAATCCCGAGCGCGCCCCCGGTCCTGAAAGGAGTAGACTCGAGGAAGTTCGTGCAGCGGCCATTCCCGGAGGAAGCAACTCCGAAACCCATCCCAAAGAAGTTCAGAATGCCGGAACTCCCGAAGTACAACGGGACCTCAGACCCCAACGAGCACGTTACCGCCTACACGTGCGCAGTAAAAGGCAACGACATAAAATACAACGAGATCGAGTTCGTCTTACTGAAGAAGTTTAGGGAAATACTCTCAAAGGGGGCCATGATGTGGTACCATAATCTAGCTCCCAACTCCATAGACTCATTTTCCATGCTGGCAGACTCCCTCATAAAGGCACACGCCGGTGACATCAAAGTAGCAACGAGGAAATCTGACGTATTCAAGATCAAGCAAAGGGAGAACGAAATGCTGCGAGAGTTCGTTTCTCGCTTTCAAACGGAACGAATGGAACTTCCCCTGGTCTCCGACGACTGGGCGGTACAGGCCTTCACTCAGGGCCTGAACGAGCGGAGTTCTGTGGCTTCACGGCAGCTGAAAGAAAATCTAATCGAGTATCCTGCCGTAACCTGGTCGGATGTCCACAACCGATACCAGTCAAAGATCACGGTCGAGGATGATCAATTGGGAGCCCCTTCGGGCTCAGTATACCCGAACAGCCTCTTAGCAAAGGAGTCGAAGCCAAACAAAGAAAGGTATCAGCCATACACCGAAGATAGAAGAAACGCCCCAAGACGCAACCCGCCCCGCAACGACCGACCGGTCAAATGAGGGCAGAACCCTCGAGGGTTCATTAACAGAGTCTGATTCAACGGAAACACGAGGCCAAAAGGGGCACCACGCCTATTAGAATACAACTTCAACATTGATGTTTCAGACATCGTGTTCGCCATAGGCAAAACAAGGACACCAGATGGCCTATGCCTGTACAGTCGGATCCTTCCCAAAGGAATCATAACTTGGTATGCAAATTTCACAACACGCATGGCCACAGAACCGAGAATTGTCACCAGCTACGAGCGGAAGTGGCCAGGCTATTCAGCAAAGGTCATCTCAGAGAATTCTTGAGTGACCGAGCCAAAAATCAGTTCCGAGAAAGAGAGGTGGCCAAGAAGAATGAAGTAAACGAGCCACGACACATTATCCACATGATATTAGGAGGGATCGACACTCCTTAAGAACCCGTGATGAGAAGGACAAAAATATCCATCACAAGAGAAAAGCGAACCCGGGGATACGTACCCGAAGATGCCCTCACATTCAGCAAGGAGGACTCCGAGACCCTGTCTCAACCTCATAACGACGCACTGGTAATCTCTTTCCTCGTAAATACATTTCAAATAAAACGTGTACTCGTGGACCCAGGTAGCTCGGCCGACATTATTAGGTCGAAGGTAGTAGAGCACCTCGGACTACTAGACCAAATCGTGCCCGCCACTCGAGTCTTCAACGGATTTAACATGGCAAGCGAGACGACAAAAGGAGAGATCACTCTCCCTATCAGCGTGGCCGGCAGGACCCAAAATGTCAAATTCCATGTCATTGAAGGAGACATGAGATACAACGCCTTGTTCAGGCGATCGTGGATACACTGCATGAGAGCGGTACCGTCCACCCTCCACCAGATGATGAAATTCCCAACAAAAGACGGGATTAAAACCGTCCACGGGGAGCAGCACGCGGCAAGGGAAATGTTCGCGGTGCACGATGTGGCATCGGCACCAATATCTCCACTCTCGAGAGAGCCTAAGGATAATCAAACTACATCCTCGGCTAAGCCCGATTGAACACAGCAGAGGACCGTACCAAATCCTCACCACAAACAACAGAGGCGTACCAGACCTCGGAACGTCGCCAAATGCATCCCGCGATAAGGTATAACCATCTCCCTTTTTAGTTTATATTTTATACTAATCCTTTGTACAGGCACTCGATCAAAGCGGTCAAATACGCACGCCGAGCCCGAAGACCCTAAGGTTTTAAAGACATCCGTTGCACTCTTTTCCTTCACCGAGCTTTTATCCTGAAGAGGGTTTTGCCGGCAAGGTTTTTAATGAGGCAACACCTATATGCTACCTAAGGGGAATCCAACAGGTCCTCAAGGATTCTTTTGCTATAAACCACGAGCGTCGAAGGACTACCCTTCGGAAGATCGTGCGCTTGGAAAAGCCAAGAAATGCCAAATAGGATCCCGATGAGAATGATGTACCGGACCAAACAGTCGAATGAACCGTGTCCGCACAACCGTGCCCCGATCACGGAGGCACATGTACTAGTGTCAAATAATCAAAGAATGCTTTTTGCCAACATGGTTCATGCTCCATGGAAAACCCAACGTTTTTTGCCAGAAGGATTTCTCCATCCAAAAACGTCCCGAATACTCGGAGATTGGCGTCGATACTTCGGCATCCGCATGACCTCAGGGTCAAAACTCCAGATAATAAGCCCTCAACGAGGCAGCACAAAAACCATTAACTATCTCCAAAAATAAAAGCGTCCCGAATACTCAGAGACTGGCGCTAAAGAACTCCGCATACGCAAGACCTCAGGGTTGGAATCTCCAAAGTCGTAAGCCCTCAATGAGGCAATCCCGGGCTCACGAGTAATGACTCTCAAGCCAAAACGAACTGGATGACTCGGAGACTATCGCCAATCGCCATTCAGTAAAAAACCCGAGGCCGTAAGACCCCGAACGGGCAGACTCGGTCTTGTAAAACTTACACAAAAGAACGACAAAAACTATAAGACCTTCAAGAAAGGCATGAATCATACTTGCACCAAGTATTAGCAAAAACTATAAGACCTCAAAAGGCATGAATGTTTTGTAAGACCTTATACAGGTATAAAATCAATCTCGAAGTTCAGGATATATATCGAATTTGTATGACCCCTAAAAAGGCATACCCTAGATATAGACGCCTAAACTACTATACTCGGGATCAAAAAATGGCTCCGGCAACCATAAATGACTATAGTCATACAGATGCACCAGCCAAAACTAACGCGACTCGGGGATGCCCGACCCTCGCTACAAAATCATAGGACATTACTTCGAATCTACTTAAAAAAGAACCGGTTAAACAGGCTACCCTCAACAGGCAAAAGAGCTTCAACCATGTCATCTCCAAATCATAAGTCTTCGAGCCAAACCTTACGAGGTGCTCGAACATCGCCGCTAATGACTGGAAATCGAGGTTCTTCCCGAACCGACGACAAGTCAGGAAAAATCATTGCAAAAGTTCTTAAAGAGAGGAAAATAAAGCCTACATACGCCTAAGGGCGAAGCGTAAGAACCATTGTCGCCAGCCTAACGAGCCTCATGGCTGCACACACGCCTAAGGGCGAAGCGTAAGTGCCATTGTCGCCAGCCTAACGAGCCTCAGGGCCACACATACGCCTAAGGGCGAAGCGTAAGAGCCATTGTCGCCAGCGTACATAAAAGAGATTAGGAGATTAGATCCACAAAAGTTAAAACGTAAGGGCCACCGGCCCATGCGAACATAAAAAGCTTGGGGGGATATATGAGCTCGAGTCAAAACCTGAATCGGAGACTCTACCCGAAAGAGTTGAACAAAAGCATAAGTGCTCAATTGCTTGCTTATACCAAAGGTCACACCGACCAGGCGCGTAAGAGCCCCCGGGCCTTCCCAATGAGCCCCAAGGCCGTATCACGGATCTGATAAATCTCACCGACTCTGAAACCAGTCCACCTGGCCATGAGGTACATGAGAAATTAAAAGCCGCAAAGGGTTTTTCTTTTTAGGTACATACACGGAAAAATACATTCTCCATCTACAAACATGCTCTAAAAAGGTACTATATACGAGATGGTGAGGTCCATGCCCCACCCCCAAGAGCTACGGCCGATCAGCCTCATCTTTACTCTCCTCGACGTCAGACAGGAGTAACCGAGCACCGCGCTCGTCCGCCCTCGCTCGCGCCAACTCTTCCGAGAGAACAAAACCCCTGACACTGATTTCCTCGAGAACCTTTCTCCGAGATTTTCAACGCGTATATTCTTCAATTTTCTCTCCACGATCAAGGACCCTCTTCAACTCGGCTTGGGCATCAGTAGCGTCCTTCAAATGAAGCGCCATCTCCTGATCAGCCGTAGTACAATTCAATACTGCTTCGGTCCGAGCATCAACGATCTCAGCCCTAACCTTCGAAAGTTCAGATTCAAGCTTCATGATCATATCCGCTTGAACTGAAGCATTGCCACGGGCTAAGCGCAGTTGGACCCCGAGGGCCGAAAGTGTAGTCGATGCATCTTTCTCCTTTGAGGCTTGGACCTGCGCCCAAGTTCCTAGCTCGATACAATCATTTCTAATTCGATCGGCCTCGCCCCTAAGACGCTCCAAGGCCTCCATCTTCTTCTGTAGCTGAGGTAAGCGAAGAGTTAACCTTAGAAGTAAAAAAGCGAAATGCATACTTAACCAGGATGGGAAGTGACCTGCTCCATCAAATAGCTCTCATAACTCAAGCTCCGATAAACCTCACATCGCCAGTATGCCAACTCGGTTTCCTTCTCCTCGCAAAGGAACCTAAGGGATTTACCCTCATCCAGAGCTTTCCGGAGCCTAGCTCCATGACAGAGCAGCTCGGACCTAAGCCTGTCAAAGGCTTGCAAAATGAAAGACCCGATAAGAAAGGTAAGACGCATATTCAGGATGGCTATGACGAAGCTCACCTCCAAGTGAAGTTGGAAGACTCCCTCGAAGGCAGAGCATATATCTGTCGATCTAGCCCCCTCGTCCCCGGAAGAATCAACCCCGTTCGAAACATGATCATTTAAAGAAGCCATCTCTCCAGAAATAGTAACCTCGGGCACGATAGGATCGGGCAATGTTTCCGTCTCAACGGCCCGACCCCGTTTCTCCTTGCCACAAGTGCCATCTCTCTGCAAGTACATTTCTAGCTTACAGTTGACAACCTTTGGCTCGAAGGCCGGCAACCCCTCCTCTTCTCGAGGGACACAACCTCGCCTTCGGAGGCCCTCCGATACCTGCAACGGCAAGATTAATACATAAAAAGAGAAGAATGTCTCTCTAAATAAACAAGGGAAAAGCAATATACACACGCACCATGACGTTTTGCTTCCCACCTGCCCCGCGAAGCAGCTTGCCACCTGCGCTCGTCGCAAGTCGAGTGGGTCGCTAGCTTCCGGACCCAACCAGGCAGATCAGGAACTTCGCTTGACGCCCACGAAATTGCTGTAGAAAAGAAGGAAACACGATTACGAGATTAGCTTTCAACATGAGCGAATCTGAGAAAGCACGAGACGCTACGCTCACACATATAGTTCCATTCTTCAGGGAATGGCATAAGCTCCACAGGGATAACGTCGGCCGTCCGGATCCGGACGAACCGACTAGCCCACTCCCCATCTCCGCCTTTATCATCATCAACAACAAAAGGCGTGGACGAACGGCAATATAAGGTTAGTAGGCCTCGGTGGTGAAAAGGCCGGTACATCCTGGCGAGATGGCTAAGCGTGAATTCAAGCCCCGCCTTCTTCGCGAAAAACCTCATCATCAACACAATTCGCTAAAACGATGGGTGTACCTGTGCCAAGGTAACCCGATACTTTACACAAAAGTCTAGCACGACCCTGTCGAGAGGTGCCAGTGTGAAGGGATACGTATATACATTCAAGAACCCATCGGCAGGGTCAGCGATACCCTCGTCCGAGGAAAGCACCTGTAGTGCTACCTCCTCTTCCCATATGCAGTCTCTCCTCACCAACTCAAGGTGCTCCTCCCTTATCAAAGATGCAGTCTTGAAGGTAAACTCCCGCGGGTCCTGAGCACTTGGAGTGGAACTCTCCCCTCTCTGACAGGAAGACCCCGAAGCGGCAGTCATAGCTATGGCAAGACTAGAGGAGCTAAAGTAGGAACCTGTACAAACACTCTGGTACTAAGGTAACGAAGGGCTCGATGCCGAATTGGAAGGAAATATCTAAAAAAGTGGATCTCCCAAGGGGCGGAAGCAACCCCATATATACGTAGAAACAGCAGCGGCCCACTTGCTTGATATATACCCCGGGAAGCCAACAAACTCCATCTCCGGTCCCGAGGTGGTACTCGACCCCGAGACCTCCATCAACATGAAGCTAGGCTCCAGAAAATCCCCAAGACCATTATGGGGCCCGAGATAGTAGCTGAACTCGAAGGATCCCCCCGAGGAGAGGAACAGGTAATTCGAGCTCCGCCATAGAGGCTCGACCTCAGGACACCACCAAAATCAGGGTAACCCATCATCTAGGACCTATCTACAACGTCTTAGAAGGGTTATCTGCTCCAAGTTCAAAGCAAATCTCTAGGTGTTCGAAGCCAACCGTCACTCAGACACCGCCCTCAAGAACTTCAAGTCTCAAAAATACTATCTCTATGTGACTCGAGGGTCCCGACGGCCCGGGTCTATCGGACCACTTCAAGCTCGGTTCGGGGAACAACGGTGGGCTCAGAGGGAGCCATTTTTATCAGACAAAGCCGAGAAAAATATTCGCGTTCGAGCTATACGTTGATAATCGTCAGCAGAAGCATACATTCAGGATCCCCGCGAAATTAAAAGGAGTATGACAAACATCAAAGGTAGAAGTCAAAAAACATCTTTACATTTATGGAAATTTGCTTACAACGGCCCTCGAGGGGTCCTTATATATGATTACAAAAGCATACAAAGGGTCCCTACACAGAAGCAAAAAGGAAAAAAGGGGATGCATAGTGAAAGATCGAAAACCTAGCCTATTTTCAAAGGTGCAACTTTGGCTACAACATCTCCGGGTATCATCCCCTGGGGCACATGACCTCAAATACAATATCTTCCAAAGCGCCATCCCCTCGAAGCCTTGCCTCGGCCCCCAAGAATGGCATCTTCAAAAGGGACAATGTAGAAGGGGAAAGCGAAGGAGAAGAGCAAATTGACGAGGGGGAAGCCGGAAGGAGCGAAGAAGTGGCTGGGTGAAAAATCTGGCTGGTACGAATTTCGCCAGCACCACTATTGAAGGGCCACTTCTTAAGGACGTTGCCCCGGCACAGGATGCAATAGTTAGTAGATGAGCGCCACTACACCCCGAGGAATCCAAAAGGGGTGTAATGCACCGAGCCAGGGCAGGAGGGTGAGCAGCGGAGCATAGTCCGAGCGTCCTCATGAGCAGCGGTGTAGAGTTCGAACGTCCACCTAGATCGGAAGAAGTCGGTCATCCCTGTATCTTCGTCTTGGGACAACAACAACAACAACAACAACAACAACAACGGAAAAACAACAAAATCTCACTCAACAAAAGGAAGTTTAGGGGGTAAACCTTGGCACGACCGATATAAGCTCGGCCAGACGATCGCAAAGCCATAAACCTCAATCATGACGAAAGGTGGTTAAGGTTGGGAAGAAGGGAAGATATGGCAAATGTAGGAAGGAACTTGAGTGAAATATTAATCCCAAGAGGCTCCTATTTATAGGAAGAGGGGGAGGGGAAGCGTGACCGACGATGCCATTATCACCCTCGAAAAGCGTAACAACAGGCGCGTTAAATACGTCCTAGGGAGCTGAATCGACGACGACATTATGATTTTGGAGGGCGAGAAACCACAAGGCTTTGAACAACCCTGGAAAGGAGAAACGATGGAACATTTTCGGTTATCATAACGGCTTATGTCACATGCTACGTTGTCAGTGTGACGTCATCACAGAAAGCCCGGACAGCCGGGCATCAAATTCGTTTCCTATTACTTCGATCTAGGAAACGCGAAGACTATCTGTATACGGCAAAATTGGAGGGTCCAATTTCCCGTCATTACAGCACTTCGGAAGATCTCCTCGAAGCCTCGAGGCTGCAAAGATATGCTCGAGTCTTTTCCCTCGGAGTCCATCGACACCCGGCCTCAAGAGGATATCGGTCGAAGCCAGAGTAAAAATGGGAAGTTCCCAAGACGCGGCTAAGTATGTCGCGACTGAGTCTGACAAAGCCTGGCCAGGCTATTCTGAGCCCTACTCGGGGCGTCATTTCCAGCTGTCCCATCTCCATACCTTTACAACTAATGTATGCCTTACCATATAAGCTTGCCTCCTCTATATAAAGAGGATTCTGATTATTTTGTAGGGGACTGATGTTGCTCCAAAGGCTCTACATGAAATATATGATAACTCTCTCTCTTTCTCTCTAAGTCACTTTCTCGACATTGTTGTTCTATCTTATTATTTTCGTACTTGTTCCACATTCATTGCTTATTTATTGCTTATCATTGGCCATAAAGAGCCTATTTTAATATTATCGCATCTGTTAGCCCTTCCCCGTTCCCCCCTGATAGCTCGAGCCCGAGCTCGAGATCCGACCTCGAGGCCCCAAATCGACCAGCTCGAGACACCGAACAGCTATCTCTCGGTTTGATTACTGCTTTATTTTAGATCGCATATCACCCTTAAACTACACACACATAGCAACAACTGCTCCATAACTAGCATAAAAATAGATCACGTATTTTTAGAGTCCCATCAACAAAGTTAATTGTTATTACCATTTTCACGGTAAACAGTTTGGCGCCCACCGTGGGGCTAAAAATAATAGTGATTATTTTCTTGCTAGTTTCGTCACACAACGCAAGTTATCTTTCACACTTCTTCTTGTCCAAGATCTTCGATTGCAGGTCAAAATTTCTGGCTCAGTCAACAGAGTTGAGAACAACAACCTCGAACACCACGGAGAGAACGGTGTAGCATTGCAATTGTCGACGTGCCACCAATGAACCCCGATAACGCGCTTGGACCGATTCCAGCGACGTAGGTTCACAAGACGCACATCAGGTCGACGAAACCTCACGCACCAATAGAAGCGTACAACAAGACAACCAATAGGAAGCTAAAAAAACCCCAGCTCGGGAAGAACAGGAAGTTAGCCTTCATGTTATCTTTGAAATGTTGTAGGCACAACAGCTGGCTATCGCCTAGCTGCAAAGCCATCCTAAAATTCCCAGCAGCGTAGTATCAGGGACAACTCCCCCGACCGAATAGGTACCAGAGAGACTGAGCAATAATGGTTCGACAACCGACCCTACTATCGTAAAAATGCTCGATGATCTTTCCAGAAGGATCGAGTCGGGCAAGAATATGATAGCCGCCAATGACAAAAAGGTCGAAACTTACAACTCCAGGGTCGACCAAATCCCGGGCGCGCCCCCGGTCCTGAAAGTGGTAGACTCGAAGAAGTTTGTGCAGCGGCCATTCCCGGAGGAAGCAGCTCCGAAACCCATCCCAAAGAAGTTTAGAATGCTGGAACTCCCGAAGTACAACGGGACCTCAGACCCCAACGAGCACGTTACCACCTATACGTGCGCAGTAAAAGGCAACGACATAAAAGACGACGAGATCGAGTCCGTCCTACTGAAGAAGTTCGGGGAAACACTCTCAAAGGGGGCCATCATGTGGTACCATAATCTTGCTCCCAACTCCATAGACTCATTTTCTATACTGGCAGATGTGCTCGAGTCTTCTCCCTTGAAGTCCATCGACACCCGACCTCAAGAGGATATCGGTCGCAGCCAGAGTAAAAATGGGATGTTCCCAAGACGTGGCTAAGTATGCCGCGACTGAGTCTGACAAAGCCTGGCCAGGCTATTCTGAGCCCTACTCGGGGCGTCATTTCCAGCCGTCCCATGTCCATACCTTTACAGCTAATGTATGCCTTACCATATAAGCTTCCCCCTCTATATAAAGGGGATTCTGATTATTTTGTAGGGGACTGATGTTGCTCCAAAGGCTCTACATGAAATACATGATAACTCTCTCTCTTTCTCTCTAAGTCACTCTCTCGACATTGTTGTCCCCTTATTATTTTCGTACTTGTTCCACATTCATTGCTTATTTATTGCTTATCATTGGCCATAAAGAGCCTCCATTAAAATTATCGCATCTGTTAGCCCTTCCCCGATCCCCCCTGATAGCTAGAGCCCGAGCTCGAGATCCGACCTCGAGGCCCCAAATCGACCAGCTTGAGGCCCCGAACGGCTATCTCTCGGTTCGATTACTGCTTTATTTTAGCTTGCGTATCACCCTTAAACTACACAGACATAACATCAACTGCTCCACAACTAGCATCAAAATAGATCACGTATTTTAGAGTCCCATCAACAAATTTAATTATTATTACCATTTTCACGATAAACAAGGCTAGACCCCACCACTCATGAGAACTCCCTTCCTATCTCCAGGGCAATTCTAGTAGCTTCTATCATGGCGGGTACCCGATCAGCGTCGAGAATGTGATGTTTAGGGTAATCACACGAGTGGTCAATGAAGGAGATAGGTCGTATCCCTTCCCAAATTTTCTGACTATGTACCTGGATGACTTGGAGGTGGACAAGAGGAGGTTTGATGTGAAGATGAAGCCAAAGGCACTTTTTTCCTGGTACAACCTACAAAGTGATGACAACCCCAAAGGCAAAGATCCGAAAGGCAAATCCACTACTTCTACTAGCCAGTCTGAAGAGCCAGTAGTAGTGGCAGCTCCTACTCAGCCTGCTTCAGCTACCCCAGATATGCCCCCAGGTCCCTCTACTATCCCAAATATCCCCTCATCTTCAGCCTACCCGTTGACTGCCTACCGCTTGAACCAGACCCTTGCCAGCATCAACAATTGGATGTAGGCAGCCACTTCTAAGCTGTCTGTGTTGTCTACCTCGGTGGAACCCCAGTCTGTACCACCTCAGCCACAGGTCCTACAATTAGTGGAGGATACTCTCAAGGAGCTTCTGGACAACCAGAAGAAGCTCCTGAAGAACCAGCAGTTAATATTGGACGCTGTGGGTTCTCATGGAAAAGCATTGAAGGAGCTCACCAAAGAAACAAAGAAATTGAGAAAGACTCGGGCATCCAAGGAGTCGGTGAAAGAATTGAGAGTGGAGGTGGAGAAAATGAAGGCTGATCACTTGCCTTTGGACCTTTTATTGCATGACCCGGTTCCAGCAGCCCAGCCTGAGCCAGAGTAGGAGACATAGAGGCCAGCAAAGAGGAGGAGGGTGATTCCCCGTGCTGATGATGCTGTGATAGAGTTGGAGGAGCCGCAGGGAGGTTCTTCTAGCCAGCCTCAGGCCCCAGAGCAGGCCCAGGACCCAGTACAGGCATAGGACCCAGTGCAGACACAAGTGACAGGGATCCAGTCACAGGTTCCCTAGCTGTCCAAGGACCCAGGGACCCAGGCTCATGATCCTATGCAGACGGAGGGACAATAGGGAGTTTTCTCTTTACTCTCTATCTTTTATTGATCTTATTTTGGTTAGTTAGCATTGAGGACAATGCTAGCTTTCATTTAAGGGGTAGCCCTATTTTGATGACATTGGGTTGTATATATGACACTACTTTCTTTTTATGCTTTGATTTTCACTTTTGGCATGTGCATAATTTTACCATTTTAGTTCACTTTTCGTACTTTTGCAACTTTGGTCTGTATATAAAGTTACTTTCTGATGTATATGTTCATTCTCCCTTATGTATATTCGACTAAATCCCCTCTTGTACATATTCATTTTACTTTCCGCATTTTCTTTCTTCTTTACTAGCTTCTTATTTCATTTTTATAGCTTCTTATTTTAGTTTTTGCGTGCAGTAAGCCTTTGGTTTTCTTAATGCCACGGTTCTTTCCAAAGGTAGAATTTGTGTGAACCAGATGGCTCTTCCCGATGATGGATGGCATGACAACCTTCTTAAGGGTTTGAGTCTATTTTCTTTTTCTTTTTGTGTAAATAATAGCTAGTGAGTACTGGTGCCTCAAGCAAAGCTTCACTTGGGCCTAACACATTTGCCTTTGATCCTATGGTCAAAAACAAATTGTTGTGTATAGGATGGTGGAAGTTGTGACCTTGAGACTCTTGTGTTGACCTTAATCATCAAGTGGTTTTTCGGGACCATTATGTTGCTCAAATCTTAGCTAAGGTCTTTGTGGGCCCCCAACTCTGTCTCTTTAGCAATCCTATAGCTTGTGTGGTGAGAATTTGAATTGCAAGTCCAAGTCCCTTGCCATTAGTCTAGAACTTTCCCTGAATGTTTGTCTAAGCGGAATCCTAAGTGTAATTTGACTTGAGAATTGATTATAGGCTCTCCTTGATCCAAATGATATCTTGAAAACATCCATAGCCTACCAATGATAATATCCCTAGTCAACCCCTTTGAGCCATAGCCCTTTTTCCTTCAGAAAAACCATGATACAAGCCTTTACCCGTTTGGAAATGACCCTCTCTTGGCACCCAATCTTTCCTTAGCACATGGAAAAACCATAAGTTTGGGGGGAGAGACGAGGAATGCAACAAAGTGGTAAAAGTTACAAAATGATGAAAAGGAGAGGCAATGAAAAAGAAAGAAATCCCAAGAAAGTTAAAAAGAATGAGCAATATAGAAAAAAAGTACAGGGATTGAATAAAAGTAAAGTGATCAAAGGCGTGGAAAGCCTAAAAAGGAGAAAAAGGTTTGAAATGAACAAGAAAGAGTGACAGTGTGTCTCTCTTACCCCTAAGTAAGAAGCAAATGACCTAAAAAGTCAAGAGAATGTGTGCCAAAAATGAAGCAAATAAAGTGCTAAAGGGAAGATGGAACCTACTTAGAACAAATATTTCCTACCCTGAACCAAAATCCTTCACTATATCTCCGCAAAAGCCCTATATGATCTTGAGTTGAATGAATCTTATATTAGTGGTGACTCACATAAGGGGTAAACTTATGGTACTTAGAGCCGGACGTGTGACCTTTCTTTGAGAGACATGAGTGTGTTTCCACTATCCTCGTTCTGAGTGCTACAATCTAAAAGTGAGGTTTGCTTAGGGAGAGTTGAGGATGTATAAGTTGGGTTCCACAACGGCCAAGGTAGTAGAAAGAGTTCCCTTGATGGGTTGAGTCAATTCTTGATGCTCTTGTGTCGCACTAAAACCATGGTGCTTAAATGAGTGAATGTTGTTAATGATCCATTTGAGTTGAGGGCAATTGTTAGTCCCAATTGATGCTAGATGAGGTCACTTTAGGTCAGCTGAATTTTCTTGGATTTACTCTTAAGGAGGTGGGTCTTATTTTGTTTGCTCGAGGACAAGCAAAAGCTTAAGTTTGGGGGTGTTGATAACTAGGGATTCTAGTTCATTTTACACCCCCTTTTACTTGAGTTTTGAGTAAAAATGTATACAAAATAGTCCCAAAGACTTACATGTCGTACTTGTTTGTAGGGTTTGGTCAAAAAGGTGACAAAACCAGCTAAAAAAGGAGTGAAACATGCACAAGTACCAAGGACAAGTCCAAGAACAGTTGAAACAGATCCACTGCGGCCGCAATCCATTTTGTGCGTCCGCAGTGATGAGATTCAGAGAGGTGCAGTTTTTGGTAACTCAAGCACTGCGGCCGCAAACCATTTTGTGCACACCGTAGTAGCCTCACCGCGACCACAAACCATTTTATGCGGTCCGCAGAGATGAGATTCAGAGAGTTATGAAAAATGGAGATTGAAGCCAGTGTGGTCCGCAAGTCATTTTGTGTAGACTGCATTGAAGCCACCGCGGCCGCGATGGCCAGATTCAGAGAATGCAGAATCAAGCCAAAAATCCTCAGCGCGGTCCGCGATGAATTTTGTGCGGACCGCATTACCTCGTCAGGGGAATTTTTGTCCAAAAAATTCGGCCTAGTATAAATACTTTCTTTTCACATTTTTAGGTCATTTTTTGTAATCTGACTTTGGGCTGAGCACGTGAACAACTATTTTGTTCCATTTTGAGTAATTTGTAGCTACTATTAAGCTGAATCTTCATTATCTTAGTTTGTAATTAAATATTATGGGTTATTCTTCGTCTAATTTCTTGTTTTCTTCCATTATTATGAGTAGCTAGACCCATTAGCTAGGGTTGTAGCTCAACCCTAGTGTGGGTATTCGATGGGTCTTGTGTTTTAGTGCTTAGATGTTTATGGGTGGTTGATCTTTGGACTGATTTACGTTTTCTAGTTCCCTGTGGATTCGATCCCGACCTATTCGGGTAAAAGCTGCTTCGACCGCTCTCCCCGCTCTATAGTGGTGCAGGGTTGGCACCGATCACATCCCATTTATTCTAAATGCTACTAGTCTTAGAGTCCTTTGAGTTTATTTAGGCCGTCAGCTCTTATTGTTTTCATGGGCTTAATCCTGAGGACTTATCCATTTTCGTCACCTTCTCACTTGCCTTCTTCTTATCCTTACTCTTTTCTTTCTAAAACCTTGTTGCTCTATCATAATTTAGCTTACGATCGATTCCCTTATGCTTTTCTGAACATCATGCAAGACATCACATCGCTTTTAACTGTTCTTTTACTCTCTGATTAGACCTTTCGGTACTTAGAAAGCATAGGCTGGAAGGTATGCCACTGACGATGCTGCTATCATTCCTGGGTATTGAGTCTCAGCGCTTCTGGCCTTCTATCTGAAGTATGGACTAACCTTCTGGCCTTCTATCTCGCACTGGCTCCTTATTTATTAATAACAGCTGGGGCAGGAACCTTTACTTCCTCTCCTTGACGTCGTGCTTGCACAATATTCTTGAATCGTAGCGTATCTGTAAGATTTGGATAAGTGCCATCTCATTTTTTTCATTTTTATCGCATTCTTCCTTTACCATTCCATAGTCACTAGAACCACTTAATTCTGACTTAATGCCACATCAATCCATATTCCCCCCTTTAGAGGTGTACTAAGCGCTGAAGCCACGAGGATCTACCTATAGATGTTTTACCTCTTCATCTTTGGCGTCGTTTCACAACATCAATGATCCTTACTCGCCTTGCGGCTATCCTTCTGTACCAAGGATGACAAATTCCCTTACTCGCGAGGGCGACACTTAATGTAACTGGTACATACAGTCCCTTAAGCTTAACTTTGCTAACATTGCTTGCTTTAGGGAAGCATCTTCCTGAATGACCATTCTATGAATTTCTCATAAATCTTCTTCTGTTGTCTATTCTACTATCGCCGGAATGAAATTTGAAATTCTCACGATGCTGACTATTATCAAATCACTCAGTTCCTAATTCATGTTTAGTTTATCTTGTTCACCAATCCATACTGGTTTCTATTACTCTGGGGTCTAACTTTTCCTTCTGTTAATTACGTTAGAGTCGCGACCTTATTTCTCGAAATGAGGATGTGACTGTATGGTCTATACTCTCTTGTTGTCTTAAGGCCCATCACCTCCCGTCTCTTTCTTCATTTGACTATAGATTCTATAACACTCTACTGTTGCCATCCATGTATCACATCTCACACATAATGCTTTATTATCCCTCTTCGTACTTCCCTGCTAATATTTCTATTTATCATTTCATCCTGAAAACTTTAACAAGACATTCTTTCGCTTTTCACCTTCCCTTGCTCCATCTACTGGTTCTTCGGGCTGCCTAACATTCCCCCTCTACTAGGGATGGGAGCCATACTAAGGTAATATTTATCCCTTCAAAGTTTCCAGTTCCTATCTTTGTAGTACTCATATCTAGCTGTACTATTTTAGTGTTCACCATCTGGATATCTCACAAGGAGATCTATTAGCACATTAATATCCTTCGGCAATATCAACTACACAAGCAATCCATTCACCCATTTGGGTTACCCTAACCCCAGCCGGATCTTGATATCCCGTCCTTCTCTTAACTATACCTGTTAGCCCCCATAGGGCATAAATGAAATAGGTGTGACCAATTGTACATACCTATGTTACTGTTGAATATTACACAAAAAGCTTATGTTCCTCTGCCTGAATTATAAACACTGTTAACCTTCATTAACTGGGCGCCTCGTACCCTTCTTCATCTTGCTTCCTTTGCTTGTTGAAACTTGTATTTATCTTCTTAATCTCTCGTTGTCTTTCACCATAAAGGTGAATAGGCATTCTTTCCTTAAGGCTTCTTATCAGGAAGCTTACACCTTTCAGTACACCCGTGATCTGCTAAAGACCTCACATTTACTTATCATAAGCAAGATGCAAAATTGAGTTCCTCTAAATCAACAATTCCACAACTATATCTCTTATCGATCGTCTTTCTGAATGTAGGCATCGTCTTATCACGAATAGAAGTTCGGGACTTGAATTCTTATAAGTGAGCTCTACCACACGATCTAGAGTAAGAAGAAAGAGTGACAGTCCTAAATTCCCTGTAGCCTCCTGCTTATAAGTGTGGTACACAACACACCCATAAACAAGACTCTACTAGACACGACTTATAGACTCCCTAGGACAGAATTGCTCTGATACCACTTTGGTCACTACCCAAACCGATGGGCTACGATTGGCATCCGGTACCTTACTCAACCGAATACCAACGTCACATATCTTTCATATCATTCTATCATAGGTAAATGAACCGGAGCAGAGCATGAGGGAATACAAACTTATACATATGAAGTACGGGCCTTTAAGACAAAAATAGCCACTCGTGTACTGAACATGGGTTGACAAAGCCATACAATCTTTTACGTACATCACATCTATCTACAAGCCTCTAAGAATACATAATTTTTATAAAGGTCGGAACAGGGTCCCGCCATACCAAACAATACCCGTCTAAATCATACTAACCAATCAAGCAACTCCGAAGCAAATGGAGCGCACCAACATCTTCCACTGAGTTGATAGCCTACTTGGAGGGCTCTCGACCTGTCTATCGGGACCTGCGGGCATGAAATGCGACGTCCCCAGGTAAAAAGGGACATCGGTACGAATAATGTACTGAGTATGTAAGGCACATAAATAAGTACATAACAAACATGGAAGCAACATAGAGTAAATGACTCAACCGTAAGTCTGGATAACTCTGTAAATCATGAAATACTTATAGTGTCATGCATATGCATATGAATATCATGTCGTGCATAGGTACATAAGTTCATAACATCATCAAGCCTCTGAGGGCATCCCATCATATCATCTCGGCCACTGTGGGCAAATCATGAACGTATACCAGCTGATCAGGTGGTGGCATATGTAACGCCGTAACCTTTTCCCATATCCCATATACATATATATACATATATACGCATATATAATGCCGTCTGAGTCATGGGTAAAAGCATATGTAAATGAATGTAATGCATGAGAAGTACGTCAATAAAATATCTTGGAGTGTCATAAGACCATTATGCCTTTGAACAATATCATGAAGTAAACTTTTTCAACTTACGTATTTTTCTGAGACCCATGAACAGATGATAGAATAATATGACACATGAGGAATCAAGAACATAAGCACCTCTAATATTTTTATGAATAGAGTCACGTATGGAAGTTGTGCATTTGCACGTTTCGGTTGTGTCGTATAGGTCATGCCAAAAGGAAGAAGGGATAGCCTTAACATACCTGAACCGATTCTCCTGACAATCCCTTTAACACCCGCTGATTGCGACAACACGTAATGGCAGATCGAAGTAGGGAAAAATCCATGAAAGCTTACATTACTGAATTCTCGAAAATCCATGAAATCATACGTTACTGAATTCTCGAAAGCTCACATTATTGAATAATGTAACCTCATATTTTTGAAGAATGAAATCTTCATATTGTTAAGTTTTTAGCGTTATGGTTGGAGAGTTGAATTTTGGGTGAAAGAGTTAACTTTCATTTTGACTAAAATGATCTAAGCTTTTGAAAGATCAAGATTTTTAAAATGATCAAGCCTTTCTTGTAACTATTTAATGGCTTACACGTTTATAGCCACTAAGCACATATGGCTAATTAGTCATAGATTTGAATGGTGGCCTACTGCCACGTGGCGAGTGGGGGCGGAGATTATTAATCTTTATCCACTTATTAGTTAACTGGGTAATGTCCCGTTACCCGATAATTAATCAATCACCCGCATAATTTAAAAATTGCCCCAAATTACTTAAAATTTTACTTATTTTAATATACTTTTTATATATTATACTACCATGGTCATATGGTATCTTAGATGGTACTAGTTCATAATTATCGGGTATTATCGCTCGACCCGTATTTTATCCCAAATGCCAAACTTGGACGAACATTCATTTTCTTTGACTTGCTTCCCCTTTCACCTTCACGAATTTACTCATCACTTGTGAAATAGCATAATCCTTATAATCTCCAAATAATCTTTTACTTGGATTGATGTCAATTACCTTACGATAAATTCAACGTACAATACTATAGGGCGCGACATCGTCGTAATTTGGTACTGCGAAGCGTAACATCATCGTAATATAATACTGCATGACGTAATATCGACGTAATATTGCGGGGCGTAACATCATGGCAGCAGCAAAATCCCAAAGCACCAGTGTAAGGACCTCCTGGCTTCCAGAACTAACAGAGGAAACCATACCAACCTCTACAAACCAACAACTCAAGTTTAGAAGATCTAATGAAGGCATTCATAAATAAATTAGATGAAAAACTTGAGACTCAAGGAACAGCTATCCGGGAGCAAGGAACAGCCATCCGGAATATAGAAAGACAATTGGGGTAGATCACATCATTGTTATCAGAAAGGGCTCTGGGGACTTTGGCGGCAGACACTGAGAAGAACCCAAAAGTGACGATCAAGGCTGTGTCTCTCAGGAATGGGAAAACATTATTAGAGCCCATTGCAAAACCAAGGGCTGAAAGGGAGATCAACTCAACCAAGATAGCAGAAGAAATGAAAATTGGTCAATCTCTGCCTAAGCAGGATATTAGCAGCAAGGAGGTTGATAAGCGGAAATTTAGCAGCGCAGTTGAGGAAAGCAAGGACATGCCAATGTTACTCTTTCCTCAAAAGATGAAGGGGGAGATACTATACAAATGCTTTGGGAAATTCTTGGAGATGCTGAAACAACTATATGTGAACTTCCCGTTCACCGAGGTGCTCGCCCAGATGTCAGCCTATGCAAAATTCCTGAAGGAAATCCTTTCAAGTAAAAGGAAACTCGAGAAAATGGAAGTTTTCAAACTCAATGCCCACTGCAGTCCATTGTAAAAAAAATTGCAAAAGTGTGGGGATCCTGGCAGTTTCACTATACCCTGCTCATTGGGGAGCAAAAATTTTGACAAAGCCTTGTGCGATTCAGGTGCATCCATTAACTTGATGCCATTATAGATGTTCAAGAAATTGGAAGGAGAACTAAGAGTGGTTAAATCTGTGCCAGTATCTTTGCAACTTGATGATCAGACCACGATCATACCAGTGGGAATAATTGAGGACATTCTAATGAGGGTAGACAAATTTGTCTTCCCGGTTGACTTCATCTTAGTAGACATGGAAGTGAATAAGGAGGTACCTCTAATCCTAGGGAGACCGTTTCTTTGCATTGGTCGGGGTATTCTTGATATATATGAGGGAGAACTCATGTTAGGAGTGGGAAACAAAAAAGTGGTGTTTCAAATGAAGAGAATGTTGAAATACACGTGTGATGAGGCATCTACCTATGCTTATCTCAAGCTGGATATGGTGGGAGAGTTAGCTGAACAACACAAGTAGGATAAGCTGGTAGGTGATTCATTAGAGAGATGCATTAGTCAATCAAGCACAATGGAGGATGAAGATCCTGAGATCAAGAAGGAAGTTGAGGCACTGGAAGATGAGAACGAGGTGGTAGATCAAGAAGAATTCGAGAAAGAAAAGATCAAGCCGAAGCTGAAATTGAAAGTACTATCGACACATTTGAAATATACTTTTTTGGATACTAACAATTTTCCCGTGATTGTTGCTACTGATTTGATAGGTGAACAGGAAAACATGCTTGTGGAGTTACTACGGAAGCATAAAAAGGCAATCAGTTGGAGTATAGCCAATATTCAGGGGACCAGCCCTGCAATCTACTTGTACAAGATCCTGTTAGAAGAAGGGAGTAAACCAATGGTGCAGCTCCAGTGCAAATTGAACAGAAACCTTGAGGAGGTGGTACAAAAAGAGATACTCAAATTGTTGGATGCAGGTGTAATATTTTCCATCTCTGACAGTCAATGGATCAACCCTGTACATGTTGTGTCGAAAAAGGGGGCATGATGGTGGTAAAAAACGAGGACAATGAGCTAATTCCTACCAGAACAGTTACTGGTTGGATTATGTGCATAGCCTACCGAAGTTTAAATGATGCAACAAGGAAGGATCACTTCCATCTTCCTTTCATTGATCAGATGTTGGAGAAGGTGGCAGGGCGTGGATGTTACTGCTTCTTAGATGAATATTCAGGGTACAATCAAATACCCATTGCTCCCGAAGATGTTAAGAAAACCACCTTTACCCGCCTTTCCGAAATCTTTGCATATCGAAGAATGCCTTTCGGACTATGCAACGCACCAACTACTTTTCAGAGATGCATGATGTCAATCTTTTCAGATTTGAATGGGAAGTGTCTGGAGGTGTTCATGGATGACTTTACTCTATTTGGAGATGACTTCAAAGATTTCTTGAGGAATCTCGAAGTTGTTCTTAAATGATGTGAGGACACTCAACTAGTACTCAACTGGGAAAAGTATCACTTCATGGTTAAGGAGGGGATAGTCTTAGGCCATAAAGTCACAGATGAAGGTATTGAGGTTGAAAAAGCTAAAGTAGATGTGATAGCTAAGCTCCTACCAATGACTACAGTGAAGAGCATCAAAAGTTTTTTGGGGCATGCCGGTTTCTATAGAAGGTTCGTCAAGAATTTCTTCAGCATTACCAAGCCCTTAACTGCATTACTTGCCAAGGATGTGAAAGTTGTGTTCAATGTAGAGTGTCTCAAAGCATTCAACTGATCAAGGAAAAGCTAGTGAGTGCTCCCATAATGGTGACTCCTAACTAGATTGAACCTTTTGAGATAATATACGATGCCACTGATGTGACAGTGGGAGCAGTGCTGGGGCAGAGGAGAGATAAACTTTTCTGACCCATTTACTATGCAAGCCGGACCTTGAATGATGCTCAGGTGAACTATGCTACCACGGAGAAGGAGTTCTTTGTAGTGGTCTATGCTTTTGACAAGTTTAGATCCTATTTAGTGGGAAGCAAGGTAATAGTGCATACTGATCACTCAGCACCGAAGTATTTGATATGTAAGAAAGAGTCCAAACCACGTCAGATGCAGTGGGTATTGTTGTTGGAAGAATTTGATCTAGAAATCAAAGACATGAAGGGCACAGAAAATCATGTGGCTGACCACCTGTCGCGATTGGAGAAACCAGCTGTTGAAGCGGTGGACATTCAGGAAGAGTTCCCATATGAGAAGATTTTTTCCATTGCAGCAGTCTCTAATAGACAATCATGGTTCGCCGACATAGCCAACATTTTGGCTAGTGGGTGGCTGCTATACGACTTGACTTCCGACCAGAAAAGGAGCTGCAAAGTGAGGTAAAAAGTTACTTCTGGAATGACCCCTTTTTGTTTAAATTATATGCAGATGGTGTAATTCGGAGATGCATACCAGAAGGGGAAATGAGAAGTATATTGTCCCATTGTCATGATGGAGCAGCTGGAGGACACTATGGAGGATAGGACAACAGCGAAGGTCATGGAGGCAGGTTTTTACTGGTCATCTCTGTACAAAGCTGCAAGATCTTACGTGGCTGCATGTGACAAATACCAACAGATAGGTAACATTGGTATAAAGGACGAGATGCCCCTGAACTCTATTTTGGTGTGCGATATCTTCGATGTCTGGGGCACCGACTTCATGGGCCCTTTCCCATCGCCCCATTCCTATGAGTACATCCTAGTGGCCGTTGACTACGTCTCCATGTGGGTCGAGGCAATCCCAACTAGAATATTTTCACTTGCTTTGGAACTCCCCGAGTCATCATCATTGACAATGGGTCTCATTTTTTTAAATAAACAATTTGCCACTCTGCTGTCTAAATATGGGGTAACTCATAAAACAGGAACCCCATATCATGCTCAAACTAGTGGGCAGGTAGAAGTAGCAAACCGTGAACTCAAAAGAATTCTAGAAAAAATGGTTAGTGCTTCCAGAAAAGATTGGTGAGTAAAGTTGGATGAAGCTCTATGGGCATATACAACAACATTCAAAACAACCATAGGGATTTCACCCTTCAAGTTTGTATATGGAAAGTCATGTCACTTACCTGTGGAGATAGAACATAAGGCTTATTGTACAATTAAAATGCTTAATCTTGATCTTAGTCTTGCATGTGAGCACAAAATGTCATAGGTGAATGAGCTGGAGGAATTCCGATTGGGCGTGTATGAGAATGCACAAAATTTCAAGGAAAAGACGAAGAAAAGGCATGACTATCTGATTAAACCGAAGGAATTTCATGAAGGGGAAAATGTCTTGCTATACAATAGTAGACTCAGATTGTTCCCGGAAAATTTAAGTCTAGATGGACGGGACGGTATGTGGTGAAACATGTATCACCATATGGGCGATTGAGATCCAGAACATGGACAGAACATAGAGTTTCAAAGTGAATGGGCACAAGCTAAAACCATATCTTCCTGGAGGATTTGCTAAGCAATCCTCGAGCATCATAATTAGTTGAGGATGCCTGGTTGAGTCAAGCTGACGACTATTACTCAGAACTACCTCTAACTCTTCTACTAGCTTAATCTTTCCCTTTTGTTTCTTTTTTTTGTTTGTAGCATAGAGTAGGTAGAAATTAGTGTATAGTAGGACTTGGTAGGTGCAGGAAGGTATATATTGCAGAAGGCCAGGACAGAGGTGTTAAAAGGCTCCTTGTGAGTGTATCGGTGCGCGTCCACTGACCTGGTAGGGTACCTCGTGCATGTGGTCTCGCAAATGATGATGTCAGACTATGCTGAGATGTGCGCGGCCGTGCACCTGAAGGGTAGACCATGCATGTGACCATGTATATGCACCAATATACTGTCATATGTGTGCGGCCGCGCACGGATGACCCGACCGTGCACCCAACCACGCATAGGTAGGTTTCTCCTTTTTTAATTTCTGGCCCAACCATCAACCCCCTTCTAATATTTCCCCCTTTCTCTCTTCTTTCCCTAACACAAACCCTATTTTGCCCTAACCTGTCCCAATCTCTCTCTGCAACCAATCAACCACCCCTCCCTCAAGTGTGCTTCTTCCCCTTTCTCCTTTAGGTATGCAACTTTATTTTGTCAATTCTTTTATTTATTTATTTTTCTTCTTCTTCTTCTTCTTCTTCTTCTTCTTCTTCTTCTTCTTTCTTGTGTAGTTTTTTCCTTTTCTTCTTCTTCTTCTTCTTTTTCTTTTTCTTTCTTGCTCTTTTGTTTTTCTTGTGGGGTTAAGGTTGAGTTTCACCATGGAGACTGAAAATATAGTTGCTAGGCAGTGAGATTAGTATATATGTAGTCTATCTAGGGCTAAAATTTGCTTGTGGGGGGTTAGGAAAATATGTGCATGCTAAGTGTTTGTGTAAATGCCACAATGAGTTGAGAGCATAATCTTGTGACCAAGTGTAAGGGTGAAGTCTGAGTAGCCTTTCTTGGTCTGCCGAGTGATTCAATTGCTGATATTTGGTGGTTTGTTTCAAGTGTTATGGCTCCCTCCAAGAAAAGAAAAACTGCAAGTGCCTCCACTAGTGGTCAAGAGGGCACGTCCAGGTCGCGATCTTCTGCATCTGCTCGCCCATATGATCAAAACAAGTTCGTCTCCTGGGAAGCCCAAGAACGATTCAATAGCAAGGCGGGCAAAAAGCAAATACCTTAAAGGGGAATCGACATTGGTTCTCTCCTCAATGAGTGCTACCAAGTTCACGAGGAATTGGTCAGGCGAGGAATAGAGGTGTTCTTTGAAGAACCTGACGAGGCAACTCTATTGGTTGTTCAGTAGTTTTACGCGCATTGCCCGGAACATGAGGACCATGTATGCATAGTCCGAAAGAAGAAAGTGGACTTCTCCAAGGAGGCCATCCAAAGAGTCTATCACTTGCCGGAATACTTGGAAGACACTAATGCAGATGACTACTATTTCATGCACAACAGAAAACCATAATCGTGGCGCCTGTTCTTTGCAACCATTTGTGTACCCGGGAAGGAGGTAGTATGGCTAATGGAGGGGCAGAAATTTCACTCGACTTCGTTCACTTTTGAGGGAAAGTGCTGGCTATACATTATCAATAACCGTCTGATGCCTTCACGTCACCCAACTGAGGTGAATGGTCCCCGGGTTGCTTTGATTTGGTGCTTTATCAATTGGCACAACTTTGATGTGGCTCAGGTCATTAGAGACGAGATGACAATTTGTTGTCCAGTGCAGTGATATGGTTTCTTCTTCCCATTGTTAGTCACTCGGTTGTGCCGTGAGGCACGGGTACTAGAAAACCGGACTACGAATGGGAAAGTCAAGCAAGAACATAAATTTTAGGTTGCTAAAGTAGTAATTGGGAAGGAACCTGTTGTGGCTGCTAAGGTGGATAGTGAGGAGTCCAATGCGCCCGATGAGGTGAGGGAGGAGCACGGTGAGGATGTTGAGGTGGTTACCCCGCATGCGCAGGGTGTTGGAGAATCTTCTGGAGGCATATGGGAGACGAAAATGGTTGCCGTGGAAATGGAGATGGCGGGGATGCAGACTTATTTGGGCACCCGAGTGGACTCACTCGCTACTCAAAATGCCAAGTTCGAGAAGAAGATTATGGCATGGCTGCATGCACTTGGTCGGGCTTATCATCTGGACCCCGGCACCGTCTCCGACACGGAGTAACCCGATCAGGGGAGTTTTCTTCACCCTTGCATTTAAATTTTGTGACATGGGGACATGCCACTAATAAAGTGTGGGGTGGGGGAATACAAAATAGCTGTTGATAATTTTGCATGACTTCTCTCTCGGTGCATGTTTAGCGAAGGTAGGCTAACATGCACCAGTGATGGCAAGATGGCGAAAACAACCGACAATGGCAAGCTCAACTGTAACTCCGGCAACCATAGGACAACAAGCATTCACTCCATTAACGTTTGGTAGCTTTCTTCCAAATCGATTTCAACCAATTCGAGAGGAAATTGAAAGCAATTCTGAAAAGGAATGTAACAGTGAAAATTAGTGGAACAATGCAGATCTAATTGCGGAGGAGGAGGTTCAAAAGGGCAAAAGTCAAATGCCAACAATACCTAAAAGGTTACAGTTCTCAGAGGCAGGATCATCTGTGTAACCTTCCCCGACCCTAGATCAACAAGCACCAACAGCTCAAGGAGAAAACATGTTGAATTAACATGCAAAAGATCTAAGGCAACAAAATCGCAATTCTCAGATGGGCATGCGACTAGACTATGTGCATCCTAGTTATCGAGATGGTAAGATTGTAGTTCAAATTATTGAGGAATATGTTCGAAAGCTAAATGACTACTGGGCTATTGCTTTAATTGGCTATGTTCTAGGTGATACTCCATATGAGAAATCTATGGAGGCTTTTATTACATCTGTTTGGGATTTTGTTTCGAAGCCATAAATACTGTATCACAGTGATAGATACTATGTGTTTAGATTCTCAACAATTTAGGACAGAGATCTAGTGATGCAAGCAGGTCCATACTCGTACCACAATAAGCCGCTTATTTTACAAAATTGGGAAAGTGATTTTTATTTCGATCCTAAATGCATCACCACCATTCCTTTGTGGGTAAATTTCCCAAGCTTGCCCGTTGGGTACTGAACTGCAGATGCTCTTAGAAACATGGCTAGTGCTATTGGATCCCCTATGTACACTGATAGATATATAATTGGTCTCAACAAAATCTCATGTACGAGAGTCCTAGTAAAGGTTGATATCACAAAATCAATGCTGGAGAGCATAGAAATTGATACTCCATCTGGAACTATTCAGCAACAAATTGTCTATGAGTGGAAACCAAAGTTCTGCAGTGGCTGTAATCATTTTGGCCATGACAACTTTAAGTGCTGGAGGAACAAACAGCAGAACAATGATGAGGCAGAATTTAAAGCACCAAAAAATGGAACAGAGCAAGAAAGAAAAAGATAGTGCAGGAATGATAGCCAAAGGAACAGATAGAGCAAGGTGATGTAGAAGATGCAAAAAAGAAGGGAGATCAGCAGGTAGGAGTTGGAAATGACAAACAAAAAATAGTTGTTGTAGACTCTCCAATACAATTTCTCAGAAGGAATGGTGAATGTAGCATTCAGCATAGAAGGAGTGTTGAAATAGAACAACAGTCTCGAAATGAAGATGACACCAATACAAATAGATTCAAGATTCTGGCATAGTGTGTGCCAAGCACTTCTAAATCAGTAGAGACTGGGATTAATCCTGCACTCAAACCCCCATGATTGTGTGTAATTGGAACATTAGAGGGCTGAACAAGCCCTACAAATAGAAGGAGCTGAGACTCTTTCTGCACAAGAATAAAATAGACATCTTTGGATGTTTAGAAACAAGAGTAAAGGAAAGAAAGGCAAAAAATATATTGAACAGGGTTGCTAGGGACTGGGACTATTGCTGTTTTGGCTAATATGGAGATCACACCTAATAGTCAAAATACTCAAAATCCATGAGCAATTCATCCACTGCTTTGTGGAGGATCCAGCAACAAACATCCAAATTCTGTTGACAATAGTCTATGCTAGGAATAAACTTCAGGAAAGGGAAATTCTATGGCATGACCTGCAGCTATTTGGAAGTCAGATACAAACACCATGGCTCATTAGTAGGGACTCCAGCAATGTGTTGAGTACTGATGATAGAATAGGATAACCAGTTACATTTGGAGAAGTGCAAAACTTTAAGCAATGTATTGACAGCATGCAACTAACTCCACTCAGGACAAAGGGATGCTTTTTCACCTGGTGTAACAAGCAACAAGCAAGTAGTAGAGTGTACAGCAAAGTTGATTGGGCATTTGTAAACTTCAGCTGGACTCAGATATATGGGCACTTAGAAGCAGATTTTTTAGACCCTGGAGTATCTGATGACTCTCCAATTGTGATTCAATTATGGAAGACATTCAAGCTCTACATGGTGACAGTAGAGCACCAAGACTTCTCAGCTTTGGTGAATAGAGTATGGCAACAGTAGGAAAGAGGGGATCCTATGTCACTCATATGGCAGAAGCTCAAAAGAATAAAAGATGAAGCTAAGGGGCTGAACAAATCCATGGCGGGTTATGAACAAAGGTTGAATCAAGCTAGGCACAGTTTAGAATGTGTACAAGCAGCACTTGTCATTAATCCCTTTGATCAAATACTTATTGAGCAGGAGAAACAAAGTATTAATGAATTAGAAAAATGGAGCATAATAGAAGAAAGAATCTTGAGGCAGAGTATAATGAAATGGGAGTGAAGAAAAATGAGCCAAAAGGTGTGGAAAAGAATTTCTTACCTTCTTTACAAAGCTAATGGGGAAGGCAAATGGATTGATGCATTACCCAAACACAAGTGTCATAAAAGCAGGAAACTGCCTCGCCTTAAAGCACCAAGAGGAATTGATAATGGACATAACACATGAGGAGATTGATGTTGCTATTAGGGACATGCCAAATGATAAAGCTCCTGGAGTAGATGGATTCCCTATAGAATTTTTCACCAAGCAATAGGAGACTGTGAAACAAGACATCTATGAGGCAGTGAAATATTTCTTTCATATAGGAAAAATGATGCCAGCACGAAACTTTACTGCTATTACATTGATCCCTAAAATCCCAGCTCCAACTCAGGTGAAAGATTACAGGCCAATAGCATGCTGCACTACACTATATAAGATTGTTGCCAAGATACTGACCAACAAAATCAAGAAAGTGATAGAGGTGGTTATTGGGAAATCACAATCAGCATTCATTGAAGGAAGGAGCATTATTGACAACATCCTATTTAGCCATGAACTTTTCAAGGATTATAATAAGGAAGGTATATCCCCCAGATGTGTGTTAAAAGTGGATATTAGGAAGGCATATGATTCCTTGGACTGGCAGTTCCTCAGGTGGATGCTAGCAGACCTTGGATTCCCTCAAAAATTTATCCACTAGGTCATGGAATGTGTGACTATAGTGTCATACTTATTAGTGCTCAATGAAGGCCTTACCAAACCATTTCAGGCTAAGGGAGGAATCAAGGAGACCCCATGTCCCCCAACCTCTTTGTAATTGCAAAGGAATACTTACAAAGGGAGATGAATCAGCTACCATTGATAAAGGAGTTCAAGTATCACCCACGATGCAAAAAGCTAAGAGTGACTCACATTTGTTTTGCTGACGACTTACTCATGTTTTGCAGGGCAGATATTAATTCATTGACCATAATACAGGAAACCTTTCAAAGGTTCACTGATGTATCTGCCCTTCAGGCAAATGTAGACAAAAGTTCTATATACATTGCTGGTGTACAACATGATCTTAAAGACTCATTGAAAAGTTTGACAGGGTATACAGAGGGATCCATAACTTTCAAATACTTGGGAGTTCCCTTGTCTGCCAAGAAATTGAACATTCAAAATGGTCTACTATTGGTGGAGAAGATCACAGAAAGAGTCAACTGCTTGTCAGCAAAAATGCTATCATATTCAGGGAGAGTACAACTTATTAAGTCTGTGATCTTTGTTATGCGGACTTATTGGGCTCAAATCTTCATATTGCCCAAGAAAATCATGAAACTGATTGAGGCTATTTATAGAATATACCTATGGACTGGTACAAGTGCTACATCTAGGAAAGCACTAATAGCATGAGACAAGGTATGCCAACCAAAAGCTGCAGGGAGTTTAAACATCATCAACATGGGATTATGGAATAAAGCAGCAATCCTAAAGCAATTATGGGCATCGGCAAAGAAAAGGGACACTCTGGATCAAAGGGGCACATTGCTACTACATAAAACAAAGAGATATTGACACAATGGCTACACCTAAGACAGCTGCTTGGGTGGTCAGGAAGATTATAGATGCAAGACAAGTATTGTTGCAGATGAACACAATGCATACCAACCTTAATGCAAAGCTGACAACTATAGAGATTCAGGGTAGATTTCAAATACAAAATGTATATATTCAATTGTTACCTCAACTCCCAAAGGTTGGCTAGAAGAGTATACTTAAGCATTCATAGATCCATCCAAGATTCAAGTTCCACTTATGGCTGGCAATCCATCCGAGACTAGCTACTATGGATAGATTGCAGAAGTTTGGAATCCAAGTACCATTGGATTGTGCTTTTTGTGCAAGGAGCATTGAAACATTTAGTCACCTATTTTTTTATTGCTCATGTACTAGCATAGTAAGGAAAAGAATACCAAACTAGTTGGGCCATAACAGGAGAATAGGCAGCTGGCAAACTGAGATAGAATGGGTGAGCACTCTAGCTAAGAGGAAAGCTGGTATGGCAGTAATTACAACTTCAGCTTTTTCCATGGTAGTATACTATATTTGGCGTGAAAGAAACTCCATCAGATTTAACAAAGGAAGATTTGAGGCTGATGTGACATGTAGAGATATTGCAATACACATGCACATACAAGGGAGATCAAAGAGCAAATAGCAGTCAACATTGCAAAGCTTGAATCACTACTCTGTAGGCCAAAATGCTGACTCAAATTTTTTTTAGAAGTGTAATTAGTATAGTCTAATTTTGAAATTGTAATTTGGAGGCAGATGGTCAGCATCAACATGGCTTTGTAAAGATAATTTTTTTGATAAAATAGAAAGTCTGTTTAATCAAAAAAAAGTGTGGGGGTGGGGGCAGTGTAAAAAGTGTTCTTATTTAATCGGAAAAGAATCAAAAAATATTTTCTTCATTTTTTCAGGATAACTTCTTCACTTGTACTTCTTTGGATTTCTTGTTTAGTTCTTTACCATGGTCGTAATATTTTCAACCAGACATCTTTTAGAGTAGATTTTTGTTATTTCTTTGTTTTAGATTTTTGAAAGGTTGCTTGTGGTTGGCAAAGTTGATTGTGCCTGACTGGTGGGATGCATGATCCTGCCTGTGAAAGTCAGAGAGACCATTGGTGTTTGAGGTATAAATTGTGTGCTTATCCGAGACACTATGTTGGGTGAGGCAAATGTTTGCTTAGTGATTCTGCCTGACAAGGTCTAGAACTTGGCTTGGTTGTAACTCAAGGCGAAATCATAGGTAATAGTCGAGTTTAGAGATGACTGTAGGCCTTCTTTGATAGTTTCTTATTTCTTTGACTGCTTTGAACCCTCCTGAGAACTGATAATTTATCCCTAGTCAACCCACTTGAGCCTAATCCCCTCTTTCTTTGGCAACCACAATACAACCTGAACCTGTAGCCATCCCTAAGCACTTGAGTGCCTTGTGTGTAATGCTAAAAGATGAAGAGACATAAGTCTGGGGGTGGGGGCCAGTTTTGAGTTGAACCAAGGTTAAAAAAAAGTGCAACATCATGAGTGATAGTGTGGTACGAGAGTAGGGGGTTATGAAAAAAATGAAAAAAAAAGATGAAGAGAAAAAGTTGCTAATGTTGAGTAAGGAAATGAAAGTGAATGTTTCCCTACTGATGTAAAATACTTGTATGTTGTGCTTAAATAATTGAGACTGGGGTGTGCTTTTGATTGGAAAGTTCGTGGACACTTGTAAATGAAAAAGAAGTAGGACAAGTATGAAGTTGTTGGTATTAAAATGCTTAGGGATGTGTAGACAATCCTATGCAAATTATATCCAACATATCCCATAGCCTACATGACAACCCAATACAAAGTCCTACATGATCTAGATGAGGTTGTTCCTACATTAGCGGAGAGTTACACGATAGCCAAGCTTATGGTACTTTGGAAAGCATGAGTCACTTCTTTGTGAGGGTGGGCGATTGTTGTGTACTGCCCGAAGTCATTAATTGCAATTGGTGTGTGAATGGGCATTGTTTCTTTCTTGTGAGTTGTGTCGAGGATTTGGTGCCAATTTGACCAAACCACTAGTGGAATGTTATGACTAGGGTTGAGGTTGAATGTGACCCCAAGATGGTATCAAGTTGATTCAGCCGGCCACTAGTCTAAGGTGGTTGCAGTATTAGGAGTATTTTCATTTTAGATTTGCTCGGGACGAGCAAAAGCTAAGTGTGGGGGTGTTTGATGAGCTTAAAGTTACCTATTATCTATGTCCACTTGTTTCTATGTTTTGTCTTATTCGATAGAGATTTGGTCAAATTTGAGTCTAATATGTTGGTTTTCAGTGCAAGTGATGTAGAGGGGATCAATGGACGGATATTGCACTAAGTGGGAGAAAAAAGAGTTCAGCAGAAGGAAAACCTAGGTGCGCGACCGTGCATGAGAGACCCCCATCGTGCACTTGAGCGCACAAGTGATGCAGTGTTCTGCCAGAGGTGCGCGACCATATGCGCGGTCACACCTTCAGGTGCGCGGCCGCGCACGTCCGCTTCCGGAAACTTTACCCATGCCTGTTTTTGTAATTTTGGAGGCGACTCTTTTTGACCTATATGAAGCCTAGTTCGTCTAAAAACAAGTTATCTGGACTTTGGGAGCAACTTTTGGAGAGAGGAAGGCAAGGAAATAACAGAGACTCTAACTACTACATCTAATTCATTCAATATGGAAGTTTGTTTGATTTATGGAATTGTAATGTCTTCTTGTTCTTCTAATACTCTTGTGATAAATAATTTCTCCACCATGGAGTAGTCTTTCCTAGGGTTATTGACGGATATTGTGATTTGGCTATTATTTTGGGTTTTACTTTCTGATAGTGCCCGAATTCATTGAATGAGTTATTAATTGAATTTCTAGGCCAATTGTGGTTTTACTTTAATCGAAAGAGAAGTGTTGCTATGATTCGCATTGTATTATCTTGTTTGGGCTGATTTTCCGCCTCTCATAGGTAATCGAAAGAGAATGGAGAGTTATCAATTGACCTAATTGGGAAGAATAATCGAGAGAACGTCTTCGAAAGATCATTCATTCACTGTATTTGTGCATATTTTCATAGGACCTGTTATTAGGTCGGTTAACGGACTCTCATTCATTCGGAAGAAGAATTTGAATCCTTAAGATAGCCTAACCATCTGTTGAAATCGAAAGATTCAACAGAAGTAAAGAGTGAACTTAGCACAAAGTTATCCAGTATAATAGTTGATCACATATCTTGTCACCGCCCTTACTTCTCACCTTGATATTCAATCGTTGCTACTTAGTCATTAAATTTCCGTTAGTTTCTTACAATCAATAATCTTAGTATTTATTATTAGTCGATAATAACATAAATCAAAGGTTTATTTTCCTGGATAGTGTTAAGCTGAAGATTTATTAGGACATTATTTGAACCAATACCTATGGAGACGATTTAATATTATACTATCTTTGACTAGCGAGCCTAAATTTTATACACTGATTTTGCGCTCGTCAATTTCCTCCCAAGTGGTTGGGGGGCACTTCATCAGTCGACTTAATAACTTCCTAGTCGCCCTCGAACCATTCCTACTCATCCCGTTTTGAAAGGCTAGGACTGCCATCCCTTTTGAGACATTCGGCAGGGTCTTCCTTACTCAGTTGAACTGGGCAAGGAAGTCCCTCAATCATTCTCCGGGGGATTGATTGATAGCAAATATATCATTCACTCTCTTCTAGGCCTTCTTGGCCCCAGCATGGGCCGTTACGAACTTGTCGGCCATCTCTTCGAAAGTTTGGATGGAACACACAGGTAGCTGCGAATACCATGTCAATGCTCCTCCTGTGAGGGTGTCGCCAAATTTTTTCAACAAAATGGAATATACTTGTTCTTTGGCGAGGTCCATTGCCTTTTACGGCAGTAACGTAATGAGTCATGTGATCTTCAGGGTCGGTCGTGCTATCGTATATTCTGAGATAAGGCAGCATTTTAAAGATTTTTGGTATGTCATATGGGGTGGCGTCATCGCTATATGGATGCTCGATGAACGACAGGCATCTCTCTTCAGTAAAAGTTTAGGGGCACCTGGTATCTTATCGACCCTTTCTTGATGTTCTCTCATTTGGTACCGAAGCGTTCTTTTCTCATTCTCTATTTCCTCTATCCTTTTCAGGATGGTAGTGAGAGTATCGTCTCCTACACTATTGACGACATCATGGGTAATACCTGTTGTTGGAGGGAGAGGGAGTTAATTATGCTGCTTGTCTGCTGGTTGTATAACGTACGCTCTTGCACTCTCTGTACCCATGTTCTGAGCGGGCTTATGGAGGACGTTGGTTAATATGTCAGTCAGCCATGCCTCAAGGAGCTTTTTTACAACTGGTGGCGTCTCCTCCGCCAAATATGTGGAGGCTCCCTTACTTAGAGATTTTTTAATGTTGCAGTGAGGGTGAGGTGATCCATCTCGCCTGGGGGATGAATTGGGTGTAGCATCTTCATCTGCTGTTTCACAGCTTTCGTTGATGACGCTTATGAGGTTGGTTGGGCGGTCACCTATTATTTTCTCCCTTTCTTCCCCGTTATCTGCCATGTTTGGATTTGTGCACACCAAGAATGGAGATCTTGTTCTTGGTTCTCTTATTTATTTTTTTACGTTAGTGATAGATCTAGAAGAAAACTAAAAATTTAACTAGGAAATCCCCATAGACGGCGCCAAAATATTTGACCAAAAAGTGCAACTCTTGGGCTCAAATAATTAAATTTATTTATTAAGGGGTTAAACCTAGTTAACAATAATATTTCTAGATACGAGTTATGAAAGCGTGGCTAATGTGGGGCAGATCTGTTAGAAATATAATAATGATGTGTAACAATCACTCCAAGTAACGTGAGTAATAATAGAGCATTAAATAACAACGAACAATAATAAATGGCATTCAAGTAAATATAGGAAGGATTCACCCAAAGGAGGAAGTAGATGTTATTCCTCCTAACAATGATGAATAACAGATAAATCCTTAAATGTTCGAATAATCCTCGGATCTGGTGATAAGTGTGGAATAATATAGGCAAGAATCTTGGTAAAAACGGTGTTGTTTGTATCTTAGTAAGAGAGAGAGAATCTTTCTGTCAAAGTGTGTTCTTACAAATGTATATCTCCCCCTTACACTATTGTCCTCCTTTCTATTTATCTGAGACACATTCTTAACAAACCTTAATAGTACAAATGCCAAGAATATCCAAGAGAATATTCTCTTTAATATTTTATTCCCACAACTAGCCGTTACAGCTTTGCCAATGGTGCTCGTCCTCGACCTTTGTTGACATCTCGAGAAAGAATCTCGCTACTTCTTGGTCGACCTCGACTGATGACAGCTTGAACACTCTTCCTTTAACATTATCTTGTCTTAAATACTTTAGGGCATATTTTGACCTATACAATATCTAACTTTTATATCTATATCTATATCTATATTATATTAAAGTCCATCAGCGAAATGACGTTTGCTTTTTTTTTTTACTCTTCATAAGTGTATTCTAAGTATGAGTGTTTATCGGACGTGCTGGTCTGGGCAGGGTGGGAAATATATAGCCCGTCTGGTTTAGGTGGCGGGTTAGTTAGTGGGATAGGGGACGAGGTAGGTAGTAGGCTGGGAATTTTTGGGTTAGTTGGGGCCGTCAGGGTTCGGGCTTATCCGATTCAAACTGGGATGGATTTTTTAAGTGTATTATTATTTCTTGTTCAATGTAATTGATACTTGAGTGTTTACAAACTTCTAAATTATAAAATAAGTATTTTAAGACATAAAATTAAACTATTAATGTCTTAAATTTGAAATTTTGAAATTAAGTGCTGATATTTAATAAGACCAATATGTAAGGATAAAACTTCAAAGAGTTTCATTTTATTGCATAATAATACTTCAAATTAAACTTGCAAGTTCTATTTCGAATTTTTTATTTTTGAACTTGCAAATTAAAAGTTTACAATAATTATAAAAAATAAAAAAAGAATACATCACATGCTTTGTAATATTTTTGTAAGTTCTTCCATGTAAACATGAGGTTCTTGGTTGCTATCATAGCTTGAATAGGAACTATAAACCCTTATATCTTCAATTTCTTGGTCCTCCGGTTCATTTACCTCTTCACGTTCATGATTTTGCCGTTCTGATCTTATCCAATCTCTGAAGCACACTAGAACTTCCAAAGCGTTGCTACCCAATGAGTGACGGGTATCTCCTAGCTGCTATATTCTTGGCTAAATGCGCTCTGTGATGCAACTATTGAAATCAGCGTGTTTAGCACGTCTCAAGCCATAGCTGAAGGAACAGGAAACTGCTTTGAGTTGCTCTTCCACCAAGCTAGTGGTAGAAATTTCTTTGTGCGGGACTCTGTTACCTTTTGCAAGTAGAATTGGTTCATCAATATTCCTACTACTGAGTTGTTGATGCTCACTTAGTGTAGATCAAATTAAATAATCTTCAACATAATCATCTTCCTCCATAGCACCAGATGCAGATGTAGAAACCGAACTTCAAGGAGTATTTGCATTTGCATCTACATCAGAAGAAGCATCAATAATGATAGTATAATATTTATATAAAACTTGTAAATGTTTGTGTAGATCAGAAATGCAAGTGTCAAAATCAGGGTTTAAGTTGGTACAATATCCATATAGAAATATAAAGCATTTATTAATTGGTGACAAGCAGCCATCTTGATAGAAAGGTTTAAAATAGCACCAATTAGGTAAATAGGGTGAATAAGATAGAAATATTTCTTAAAATTTTCTAGCATAGATTTAATAGCAGAACTATATCCTTATTTCTTCTTAAAATTATGGAGTAAAAGAGAAATTTTAGCTATATTTACTAAACCATTAGGAATAGTAGGATAATAAGCTCTAGAAACTCAAGTGTAGCTAAAACAATCATATTAGCTAATTCTTCCCGGTCTTTTAATATATCATATTTACCAAATAATTCAGTACCTGGGTTAAGTTTTTGTTGGTCAGATTGTTCAATAGCACCCTATAGACTAGGGTAGTTATCTACTATGTGCCTACGAAGTTGACCCGTTCTCCTTTGTTTAGCCCGGTATCAAGTTTATAAACTTCATGAAAAATATTACATCTTACATAACTCTTATCTTTTTCTAGTCTAATAAGAAATTCCCAAACACTTACTTCTCAATTTTCGATTCTTAATAGGGAGAGGAGTCCTACCATACTAGCACCACCCCTAGTAGATTGACTAGCAGTACCAGATGTAGGTGGTGGTATTTCAAGATTATTAGATGACTCAATATTATCTAAATTATTATCTACACCATAATCTACTTGTAGTTGCTCATAATCTACATTAGTATTTTCAAGTGAACATTAAGAAACATGTGTAAAGCTACTAAAAGAACCACCTCTTATTTTTTTACTCTCACTAGTACCACCCCTACCAATACATGCTTTTTGACTGCTCTAAATATATCCAGTATGCAAATTAAATTTTTTTAAAATTAAATTAATAATTCTAAATAATAAAATAAAAATAAACACCAAAAGAAGAGAAAGAAATGGAATGAGTCTACCGGGAGTCTGGGTTGCCGAACTAAATTTGATATTTGAAAGTTGAAAACCCGCTCACTTCACTTGTAAATTTATAATATCATACTTCAATTGATATTTGATAATTGATAATACCATACTTCACTTGATAATTGTAATTTTGTAGTGGCTATCGTAAATAAAATTGATGAAACCTGAAATAACAATTAATTGAGAGAAGTTCAATAATCAAGAGAGAATTGAGAGAGAATTATAATAGAAGAAGAGAGCAGGTTGTGAGAAAAAATAAAGAGAAGGGGGGGGGGTATTTATTGTTTTCAAAAGGCTAAATATATATATTTTTAATTATTAAGGGTGAAGGGCTACTTTTTTAATGAAGAAGGCCAAAAATGGTCATTTCTGCTAAAAATAGCCATTGTCCAACGGTCTCCTTTGAATTGGACCGTTGCCAACTGTCACATTTAAAAAAAAATTGCAACGGTTACCGGGCTGGAGTGCTTTAGGGAAACTACCATCTATGTCCATTTATAAGTAGCTCATTACAAAAATTGGTCAATTTATAAAAGTATTATTAATATTAGCTAATTAGCTATTTGTAGCAAAAAAGTCAAATTTTTTGCTTTCTTTTGAGTAGGTGTTATTAGAATAGATTGAGTACACCTTAAGGAGCTTGAATCTCAGTTTTGGGATGATTTGGTGAAGTTTTGAGGTGGTTTGAATTGAAAATTCGATGTAAAAACTTAACATGAAAAAAAAATGATATGTGTATCACACTGTGTATGATTTTTGTATCACATATGTATCATATTTGTATCAATTACGTATCACATGTATATCCATTTATACCTGTGTGTGAGATACATGCGTGATACATGTGTCGCAAAAGAATTTTTTGAACTCGATTTAATTACGAATTTTGATACAAAACCAGTCCAAATCACCTTCAATCTTCCTCAAATTTTATATATTGACTTATCTATATATTTTCAATGAATTTCAACTATACCCATTGAAAAAGTTCCTTTTTAGCTCAGATTTTTAAAATATTATATTTTTTTTATTGTATTTCATCACCTTATTTGCTACCTTATCCATAAAATTTCCTTTCCGTCTTCCATCTAATATCGCTAATCACACTTAAAATATGGAATGTGATTTTTGCATGTGATTCTTTGAGAGAAAGATCCTTATTTATTTGGGTTTTCAATTTTTATATGTGCTTGGCTAGTTTTGGTAAGTTTATGACTAATGACTAGAGGTTGGTAAGTTGAGACTTATTTGGGATATTTGTGTAAGTTTTCCAGCGCTTTACCCCCCAATGTGGGACTTTAGAACGCGATTCTGGATTTAGTCGGGCCCCAATGTGGGTATCGGACATCGGGTGGGAAACCTTAAAAAAAAAAAGCACGAACCCCTCTAGTAAAATGCCGTTCGTATTTTTTACCCTTTATAAGTTAGTCACACTAGACAAAATAGTCATTTAAGTATTCTCCTAGTAATATTTAGAAATAAATATTTACTTATGTGACGACCCGGCCGGTCGTCTTAAGAATTTATGCCCCGATCCCCCATTAACTGCTTCCCCTAAGTTCATTTATGCTATTTTGGTTTGACGGGACGTTCAGTGTTGAGTTTCGGAGAGCTTTGGGACACTTAGTCCCCAAATGAGAGCTTAAGTGTTGAAAAGTGGTCCGTAGTCGGAACAGTGTGAAGACGACCTCGGAATGGAAATCCGATGGTTCCGTTAGCTCCGTTAGGTGATTTCGGGGTTGGGAGCGTGTTCGGAATGTATTTTGGAAGTCCGTAGCTCATTTAGGCTTGAAATGCCGAAGTTTGAATTTTATAAGTTTCCGGTCCGATAGTTAGTTTTTGATTCGAGGGTCGGATTGGAATTTCGGAAGTTACAGTAGTTCCGTCATGTCATTGGGATGTGTGTGCAAAATTTCAGGTCATTCGGACGAGGTTCCGGCAGGTTTTTGATCGAAAGCTTGTTTTGTTGGAATTTGAAGTTCTTAGGCTTGAATCCTTGATTAATTAGGGTTTACGGCGTTGTTTTAGGTGTTTTTAAGATTGGTACAAGTTTGAATAACGTATTAGGTGGTTGGTGCTTTTGGTTGAGGTCCCGAGGGCCTCGGGATGATTTCGGGTGGTTAACGGATGAATTTTAAAGTTATTACAGCAGCTGAATGTCCCTCTTCTGGTATTTTTGCATCTGCGGCTTGGGAACCGCAGATGCGGCGCCGCAGAAGCAGCTTGTCTCCTTTTTCCTCAGAAACCGCAGAAGCGGTGCCATTTCCGCAAAAGCAGAAGCGGCTTAGGCATCGTAGAAGCGGAGCCGCAGAAGCGGCCCAGCTATCGCAGATGTGGCCCTGTTCCCTTTAGTGAAAACCGTAGAAGCGGCTTGGTTTCCGCAGAAGCGGTCCCTTGTCCGCAGAAGCAGAAATCCCTGGGCAGAAATAGAAATTTCGAGGGTTTGAGTTCATAAGTTAAAAATCAATTGAGAGCTCGGGAGAGGGCGATTTTGAGTGGGTTTTGAAGAGAAGATTATTGGGTAACGTTTCTTTAATCCCTTCTAGTTATATTTCATCATTTTGTAGTTAAATCCATCATTAAAATTCGAATTTGGGACAAAAATTTGAGGAATTTGGTTAAAACTTCTTAGGCCAAACTTTTGGGTTTTGAGTGAGCATTGACCTCCGATTTGGGAGATTTTTATATGGTTAGACTCGTGAGAGTACTAGGGTTCTGAAAATGTGAAAATTATTTGATTCCGAGGGGTTGGCCTGAAGGGCATTTTGGTCATTTCACCTAATTTCACGTCGTAGCTTTGAATTTAATAGCAAAACCAGGTGTTTGCGATGTTATTTACAATGTGTAATTAAATTGAATAGATTTGAGCCATTTGGAGGCAAATACTCGTGACAAGAGCGTGGTTTCTAGTTGATATTGAGCCGGTTCGAGGTAAGTGGCTTGTCTAACCTTGTGTGGGGGACCTTTCCCCTTAGGACATGATCTTTGAATATTTGAGTGCCTCGTACGTGAGGTGACGAGCGCGTACTTGAGCTAATTGTTGTAAACTCGTTTCTACTTGAAGTATTTAAATTGAGATTTCCTATTTACTTGTTCATTTTAGACTGTAAGTTTATACCTATGCTAGCTTAGAGACGCATGTTTAGCTGGCTTACTTGCTTATTTGTTTAGGTGTACTATTTGTACTTTGTGAAGCATGTTAGGCTAGAATTTACTATTACTTGTCCTGATTTTAGCATTTATTCTGAGATTATGGGTTGATGATGTTCTGTGTTTTAATTTGGGACTACGGGACGGCTTCCCGGGAGATCTCCTGTACTTGAGATATTCTGGACTGAGGGTGCGGGATACCAAGAGATCCCTGGCACATGTGTTTCTATATATATTGGGATACCAAGAGATCCCCCGCTTACTTATTGAGGATACCCAGAGATCCTCGGGATACCAAGAGATCCCCGACTTACTTATTGAGGATACCAAGAGATCCTCGGGATACCAAGAGATCCCCCGGCTATTATTCCTTGTTGAGGGCAGTTTTCCTTGTATTGTTACCTTTGCTTTCTATTACTATTCTTCCTTATTTACCTGGTTTAGATTCTCGCTGTAGACTTTATTTAAACTGCTTCCGTAATCTCATTATTTATTATGTTTTATCTCAGTAGGGCCCTGACTTTCCTCGTCACTACCCAACCGAGGTTAGGCTTGGCACTTACTGAGTACCGCTGTGGTGTACTCATGCCTCTTCTGCGCATGTTTTTCATGTGCAGATCCAGGTACTTCCTCCCAGGCGTATCATCCTCGTGGTGGAGAGTCCTAGCTGAGACTTGAGGTATATCTGCTATGTCCGCA
>NC_031995.1:66865105-66923654 GCF_001879085.1 Nicotiana attenuata | reverse complement strand
TGTGGCATTCTTAGGCCATGTGATTTCTAGTGAGGGTATTCGGGTGGATCCGAGGAAGGTAGAGGCCGTGCAGAGTTGGCCCAGGCCGTCCTCAGCTACAGAGATTCGCAGTTTCCTTGGCTTGGCGGGCTACTACCGTCGTTTCATGGAGGGATTTTCATCGATTGCTGCTCCTATGACTAGACTGACCCAGAAGGGTGCCCCATTTCAATGGACAGAGGAGTGTGATGCGAGCTTTCAGAAGCTCAAGACAGCTTTGACTACAGCCCCAATCTTGATGTTGCCTACCGGTTCGGGGTCTTATACTGTCTATTGTGACGCCTCAAGAGGCCTTGGAGCAGTGTTGATGCATGACGGTAGGGTGATTGCCTACGCGTCCAGACAGTTGAAGATACATGAGAAGAATTACCCTGTCCACGACCTTGAATTAGCTGCCATTGTTCATGCCTTGAAGATCTGGCGTCATTATTTGTATGGTGTGCCTTGTGAGATCTATACTGATCATCGGAGTTTGCAGCACTTGCTCAAGCAAAAGGATCTTCAATATGCGTCAGAGGAGGTGGTTAGAGCTGCTGAAGGATTATGACATCACTATCTTGTATCACCCGGGCAAGGCCAATGTGGTGGCGGATGCCTTGAGTCGCCGGGCGGAGAGTTTGGGGAGTTTGGCATATCTACCAGCTTCAGAGAGGCCTATGGCGATGGATGTTCAGGCCTTAGCCAGCCAGTTCGTGAGATTGGATCTTTTAGAGCCCAGTCGGGTTCTAGCTTGTGTGGTTTCCCGGTCTTCCTTATTTGATCGTATCAGGGAGCGGCAGTATGATGACCCTCATTTGCTTGTCCTTCAGGACAAGGTTCAGCGTGGAGATGCCAGGGATGTGACCATTGGAGATGATGGAGTATTGAGGATGCAGGGCCGGATTTGTGTGCCCAATGTTGATGGTTTTCGAGAGATGATTCTAGCAGAGGCCCATAGTTCGCGATATTCCATCCATCCGGGTGCCGCGAAGATGTATCAGGACCTGAGCCAGCACTACTGGTGGAGGCGGATGAAGAAAGATATAGTTGGCTATGTGTGTAGATGCCTCAACTGCCAGCAGGTGAAGTTTGAGCACCAGCGCCCGGGTGGGTTGCTCCAGCAGATAGAGATTCCGGAGTGGAAATGGGAGCGCATCACCATGGATTTTGTATCTGGACTTCCATGGACCTTGAAGAAGTTTGATTCCATTTGGGTTATTGTGGACCGGCTGACCAAGTCCGCTCATTTTATTCCTGTGTGTACCACTTATTCATCGGAGCGGTTGGCGGAGATTTATATCCGGGAGATCGTCAGTCTGCATGGTATTCCAGTTTCTATCATTTCGGACAGAGGTACTCAGTTTACATCGCGGTTCTGGAGAGCCGTGCAGCAGGAGTTAGGTACTCGGGTGGAGTTGAGCACAGCATTTCACCCCCAGACGGACGGACAGTCCGAGCGCACTATTCAGATTCTTGAGGATATGCTCCGTGCGTGTGTGATTGAGTTTGGAGGGTCTTGGGATCATTTCTTGCCACTGGCGAAGTTTGCTTACAACAATAGTTATCAGTCCAGCATTCAGATGGCGCCGTATGAGGCTTTATCTGGAAGGAGGTGTAGATCCCCGGTGGGTTGGTTTGAGCCGGGTGAGGCCAGGCTATTGGGCACAGAGTTAGTACAGGATGCATTGGAGAAGGTCACGATTCAAGATAGACTCCGTACAGCCCAGTCCAGACAGAAGAGCTACGCGGACAGGAAGGTTCGTGATGTTTCATATATGGTCAGTGAGCGGGTTCTGCTTCGGGTCTCGCCTATGAAAGGCGTTATGAGGTTTGGGAAGAAAGGAAAGTTGAGTCCGAGATTTATTGGCCCTTTTGAGATCTTGAGGCGAGTTGGGGAGGTTGCTTACGAGCTTGCCTTACCTCCCAGTTTGGCCGGAGTTCATCCGGTATTTCATGTTTCGATGCTCCGGAGGTATCACGGCGATCCGTCGCACGTGTTGGATTTCAGTTCAGTCCAGTTGGACAAGGATCTATCCTATGTTGAGGAGCCAGTGACTATATTGGACGGGCAGATCAAGAAGTTGAGGTAAAAGAACATAGCTTCAGTGAAGGTTCAGTGGCAGGGTCAGCCGGCCGAGGAGGCAACTTGGGAGACCGAGCAGGATATGCGCAGCAGTTACCCTCATCTTTTCACTACTTCAGGTATGTTCTCTATGCTTGTTCGAGGACGAACGAATGTTTAAGTGTAGGAGGATGTGACGACCCGGCCGGTCGTCTTAAGTATTTACGCCCCGATCCCCCATTAACTGCTTCCCCTAAGTTCATTTCCGCTATTTTGGTTTGCCAGGACGTTCGGTGTTGAGTTTCGGAGAGCTTTGGGACACTTAGTCCCCAAATGAGAGCTTAAGTGTTGCAAAGTGGTCCGTAGTCGGAACAGTGTGAAGACGACCTCGGAATGGAAATCCGATGGTTCTGTTAGCTCCGTTAGGTGATTTCGGGGTTGGGAGCGTGTTCGGAATGTATTTTGGAAGTCCGTAGCTCATTTAGGCTTGAAATGCCGAAGTTTGAATTTTATAAGTTTCCGGTCCGATAATGAGTTTCTGATCCGAGGGTCGGATTTGGAATTACGGAAGTTACAGTAGTTTCGTCATGCCATTTGGGATGTGTGTGCGAAATTTCAGGTCATTCGGACGAGGTTCGGGCAGGTTATTGATCGAAAGCGTGTTTTGTTGGAATTTGAAGTTCTTAGGCTTGAATCCTTGATTAATTCGGGTTTCCGGCGTTGTTTTAGGTGTTTTTATGATTTTTACAAGTTTGAATAAGGTATTAGGTGGTATTGGTGCTTTTGGTTGAGGTCCCGGGGGCCTCGGGATGATTTCAGGTGGTTAACAGATGAATTTTGAAGTTATTGCAGCAGCTGAATGTCCCTCTTCTGGTATTTTTGCATCTGCGGCTTGGGAACCACAGACGCGGTGCCGCAGAAGCGGCTGTGTGGCCGCAGAAGCGGCTTGTCTCCTTTTTCCTCAAAAACCGCAGAAGCGGTGCCATTTCCGCAAAAGCGGCTTAGGCATCGCAAAAGCGGAGCCGCAAAAGCGACCCAGCTATCGCAGATGCGGCCCTGTTCCCTTTAGTGAAAACCGCAGAAGCGGCTTGGTTTCCGCAGAAGCGGGACCGCAGAAGCGGTCCCTTGTCCGCTCCCTTGTCCGCAGAAGCGGAAAGCGGAAATCCCTGGGCAGAAATAGAAATTTCGAGGGTTTGAGTTCATAAGTTACAAAAATCAATTGAGAACTCGGGAGAGGGCGATTTTGAGTGGGTTTTGAAGAGAAGATTATTGGGTAACGTTTCCTTAATCTCTTCTAGTTATATTTCATCATTTTGTAGTTAAATCCATCATTAAAAATTCGAATTTGGGACTAAAATTTGAGGAATTTGGTTAAAACTTCCTAGGCCAAACTTTTGGATTTTGAGTGGGCATTTGACCTCCGATTTGGGAGATTTTTATATGGTTAGACTCGTGAGAGTCGAGGGTTCTGAAAATGTTAAAATTATTCGATTCCGAGGCGTTGGCCTGAAGGGCATTTTGGTCATTTCACCTAATTTTACGCCGTAGCTTTGAATTTAATAGCAAAACCAGGTGTTTGTGATGTTATTTACAATGTGTAATTGAATTGAATAGATTTGAGCCATTTGGAGTCGGATACTCGTGGCAAGAGCGTGGTTTCTAGTTGATATTGAGCCGGTTTGAGGTAAGTGGCTTGTCTAACTTTGTGTGGGGGACCTTTCCCCTTAGGACATGATCTTTGAATATTTGAGTGCCTCGTACGTGAGGTGACGAGCGCGTACTTGAGCTAATTGTTGTAAACCCGTTTCTACTTGAAGTATTTAAATTGAGATTTCCTGTTTACTTGTTCATTTTAGACTGTAAGTTTATACTTGTGCTAGCTTAGAGACGCATGTTTAGCTGGCTTACTTGCTTATTTGTTTAGCTGTACTATTTGTACTCTGTGAAGCATGTTAGGCTAGAATTTACTATTACTTGTCCTGATTTTAGCATTTATTCTGAGATTATGGGTTGTTGTTGTTGTGTGTTTAATTTGGGACTACGGGACGGCTTCCCGGGAGATCCCCTGTACTTGAGATATTCTGGACTGAGGGTGCGGGATACCAAGAGATCCCTGGCACATGTGTTTCTATATATATTGGGATACCAAGAGATCCCCGGCTTACTTATTGAGGATACCAAGAGATCCTCGGGATACCAAGAGATCCCCGGCTATTATTGAGGATACCAAGAGATCCTCGGGATACCAAGAGATCCCCCGACTTACTTATTGAGGATACCAAGAGATCCTCGGGATACCAAGAGATCCCCCGGCTATTATTCCTTGTCTGAGGGCAGTTTTCCTTGTATTGTTACCTTGCTTTCTATTACTATTCTTCCTTATTTACCTGGTTTAGATTCTCGCTGTAGACTTTATTTAAACTGCTTCCGTAATCTCATTATTTATTATGTTTTATCTCAGTAGGGCCCTGACTTTCCTCGTCACTACCCAACCGAGGTTAGGCTTGGCACTTACTGAGTACCGCTGTGGTGTACTCATGCCTCTTCTGCGCATGTTTTTCATGTGCAGATCCAGGTACTTCCTCCCAGGCGTATCATCCTCGTGGTGGAGAGTCCTAGCTGAGACATGAGGTATATCTGCTATGTCCGCAGACCAGGAGTCTCTACTCTATTCCGGCTTTAGCAGATAGTTCCTTTCTTTCCTTTCATGTTGTTTAGACATTCTGGTGTAGAGCAGATTACTACATTCTATTAGCCTGTGTTTCCCGTGAGTTTCCGGGTTTTGGGATTTAGTTGTAGACTTCCGCATATTTTTGAGTTGTATGGGCCAAGTGGCCTTATATACAGTTGTTATTTCCGTATGTTCAGTTTTAATTAATTATTCCGTAAATGTTAATTTGTTATTCCGCACTGTTAGGCTTACCTAGTTGTAGGAACTAGGTGCCATCACGACATGTTCATGGAGGGTGAACTGGGGTCGTGACAACTTATCTTCCAAAGATTTAGGTTTTCTTTTCCTTTCTTTTAGGTTTAAGAGTCCTTACTGTTTTAGCCCGTTTTCATAGATATATTATTTAAGGCGGCTTCACCTTCATCAAAGCAATCTAAATGATGATTTGGTAAATGCATCCTTCTTGTTATAAATATATTATATTATGGATGTTCATTTAGTACTTCGTTGTTAGTAAGCTTCCTGAAGAAGCTTATCCATATGGGACTCCGCCATAAATATGTTTATCTATTTAGTACTCTATTGGAAATAAGCCTCCTAAAGAAGCTTATCACTTCGGTACTTGGTTATGGATAAACATTACCCGCGGTAGAAGATTATCCATACCGGGTACTATAAGCTTATCTTTTCGATACTCCGTTATGGATAAACATTACCCCCAGTTGAAGATTATCTATATCTGGTACAGTAGCAGCTTACACAGCAGCTTGTAGTAGCATCTTACATAGCAGCATGCTTGCTTCTATAAATAGAGGAGATTTCAGTTTATTATGTACATAAATTTGAAGTTGATAATATATCAGTTTCTCTCTATACTTTTCTTTAGTTTATTTACTTTACAGTCGTTATTTTACAACACGTTATCAGCACGAGACTCTGCTATCTTGAGCAAATACTTTGAAAGTATCTGAGGTACGAACTTTTTTTTTCTAAATAATGTCAAATCTTTATAAACTTGAATTTGCAGCCCTGGATATATCGGGCAAAAGCTACATGTCTTGGGTGCTTGATGCTGAAATTCATCTTGATGCGATGGGTCTGGCAGACACTATCAAGGATAAAAATCAGGCATCAAACCAAGATCGTTCCAATGCAATGATATTCCTACGCCATCACCTTGATGAGGGCCTGAAAATGGAATATCTCACTATTAAAGATCCAGTCATACTGTGGAATAATTTGAAAGATAGATATAGCCACCTGAAGAAGGTCGTTCTTCCACAGGCACGTTATGATTGGACTCATCTATGGCTACAAGATTTTAAATCTATAAGTGAGTATAATTCTTCTATGTTCAGAATTATTTCCCAATTGAAATTATGTGGTGATAATATTACTGATCATGATATGTAGGAGAAAACTTTCACCACTTTTCACGCCTCGAATATGCTCCTGTAGCAGCAATATCGAGAGATGGGATTTAAAAAGTATTCTGAACTTATCTCACATCTTCTTATAGCCGAGGAACATAGTGGACTATTAATGAAAAACCATGAAAGCCGACCTACTGGTTCTTCTCCGTTCCTTGAAGTGAATGAGACGAACTTTCACCAAGCTAAACGTGGAAGAGGTCGTGGCCCCAGTCGTGGTCATGGCCGTGGTCGGGGAAGAAACTCTAATCATGGTAATAATAATGCACAAAAGAACCCTCCTCACCACCAGCAGTGGAAAAGGAAGGAACAAAAGCATGAAGCGGTGTAAGCACCAAATGCAGAAAATACATGCTATAGATGTGGAGGAAAAGGGCACTAGTTACGTACCTGCCGTACGCCAAAGCACCTGGTTGAGCTTTATCAAGCCTCCCTGAAGAAGACAGAGAAAAATGTTGAAGCAAATTTTATTTCTGAAGATAATTTAGACTTTATACATTTGGATGTAGCTGATTACTTTGCACTCCCAGAAGGAGAAACAAGTCATGTAATCGGTAGTGAATCTGTAGAAATGTAAATATTTTAATTTTTGTTGTTTGTAATAGATAGTATGGTTATGTAATTGTTGTACATAAATAAAAGTTATGCTTTGATAATGATGTTTACTATATTATATTTTATTTATTTTATTTTGAAGAATATGGATAATTCTCAAATTATGTTTGGATCAAAGACAAATCATGAAGATATTTGTGTTATTGATGGTGGAACAACTCATGCCATATTCAAGGATCAGAAATACTTTTCTTATTTGCATAAGGAAAAAGCAAATATTTCAACAATTTTTGGTAATATAAGTTTGATTGAAGGCTCCGGAAGAGCCATTATATTTCTCTCTAAGGGAACAAAACTTATTATAGACAATGCATTGTTCTCCTCCAAGTCCCGAAGAAACTTGTTGAGTTTTATCGATATCCGCCGAAATGGTATCATGTTGAGATAATAGATGAAATGAACATGGAATATCTTTGTATTACAAAGAATATTTCTGGCCAGAAATGCATTGTAGAAAAGTTACTGTAACGACCCGACCGGTCGTTTTGCTTTTTAGAACCCTGTTCCCCTAAATAAAAATTTCCGTCCTTGCTTTAACTAATTTACGACTTGCGGGGATGGTTGGTTCGGGATTTGGAAGAATTTGGGTTGATATATGCTCATTTGATTCCTTAAGAATTTCTTAAAAGGCTAAGTTTGACTTTGGTCAACATTTTTAGCAAACGGGCCCGAATTCGTGTTTTGACGGTCCCGGAGGGTCTGGAGGAAAATATGGACCTGGGCGTATGCTCGGAATCGAATTCCGTGGTCCCTAGGCCGAGTAATGAATTTCTATTAGAAATTGTTAAACTGAAATTCTAAGGATTTAAAGAAAACTAATTAATGATTTATCACATTGGTATTGGGCTCGTATGTTGGTTCCGAAGCCCAGTACAAGTCCAATATAACATTTAAGACTTGCCCGCAAAATTTGGTGTCAATCCGAGTAGTTTAAGGGTGTTTCGTCTCGTTAGAGGAAAATTAAGAACTTGAAGTTCATAAGTTTGATTCAATTGGTTTTAGGGAGTGATTCTTAGATTTAGCATTGTTTCAGGCGTTCCGAAGGTTCGAGTAGGTCCGTTTCATGATTTCAGACTTGTCGGTATGTTCGGGCGGGGCCTGGGAGCCCCGAGCGTCAATCGGACGAGGCTCGAGTGAAGTTGGAGTTTTTGAGAAGTGCTGAAGCATCTGCTTCTGTCATAAACACACCTACGTTCGGTTGACCGCAGAAGCGGTCCACCTATCGCAAATGCGGCCCAGGGTAGGCCAGGCCAAAACCGCAGAAGCGGCTTCCAAGCCGCAGAAGCGGCTTCGAGATCGCAGAAGCGATCACAGCCCGCTTGGCCGGTTCTGCAGGTGCGCACGATTTCTCGCAGAAGCGGGACCGCAGATGCGGTCCCCTGACCGCAGATGCGGAAATCGTTGAAGCAGTGAGCTTCATTTAATACGGGCTCTAAGTCATTTTTGCCACTTTTCACTCCTCCATTGGCGATTTTGGGAGCTTTTAAGAGAAGACTTCCCCCTAGCATCTTGAGGTAAGTTTATCCCACCTATTCTTAGTTTAATACTTGTGTCTTAGGTAGATTAAACACTAGAATTTAGGTAAAATCAAGGGGTTAGAGCAAAACATAGGGTTTTAACAAAAGTTAGATTTAACCACGAAAATTGTTATGAAATGGATTAGAAATAGTATATTATTGATCCTTAGGTTGTAGAGAACAACTTCCTTCGAAAAATCTCGGAATCCGGGCACGTGGGCCCGGGGTCGGATTTTAGGAAACTTGTGTTAATGATTGTGCAATTGCTTAAATAGCTGGAATATTATCTTGTAAGCTCGTATTGACTAGTTCCTACCACGTTTATCTAGTTTTGGATCGTTTGGCTCCAAGTTGAGAGTTTGGGCTCGTTCTTGGTATTGGAAGTGCACTTTGGAGCAAGGTGAGTCTCCTATCTAACCTTGTAAGAGGGAATTGTCCCCCTAGGTGATGTAATCTAATAATTTGCTATTAAATGCGGGGGCTACGTACGCACTAGGTGACGAGAGTAGCTACTATTGTGCTAAGTCCGGGTAGCTTAGGGCCCAAAAACATGATTTATGTGATATTCTTGAAATTCTATGTTTAATTTGGATTGCTTAATCGTGGTGTTTATGGTAAATGAGATTAATTGAGAGGAACATGACCATTCTTGGCCTTTAAAGGAGAAGATGATAATTCAATGAGTAATTGTTCCCCAGTTATATGTTATTGTTTGTCTGTTGATGGGTTTAATTACATGTGACCGCGTCGCATGGTTAATTTGCGAGTGGGGTAATAGATGCATCTATGGTTCGTGCCGCTCGACCCTCGACAGTGCACAATTTACTTTATGTTGGATCGGGTCGTACAACCTCGACACTATTTGCGCCTGCTTTACCCAGTAATTTCTATGATTGAGATCATTAATTGTCCCGAAATGAAAGTTGCTAGTGGTGACATTACTTAGGAGAGAACGTGTTAGTTCTTGCTATATACTGCTATTTGATTGCTTTTATCCATGCACGGTATAATTTATATCTCATATTATTTGACCGTAGTAAGTGTCAAGTCGACTTCTCGTCTCTACTTCTTCGATATTAGACAGGATATTTACTGGGTACATATTGTTTATGTACTCATACTACGCTTCTGTACTTAATTGTACAGGGTCTGAGGTAGGTACATCTGGCTATCAGTCTGGTGCGTATCATTGAGCCTATCCCGATACTTCCACGGTAAGCTGCTCCCCTCCTGTGCCGTTCAACTGCTTGATGGAGTTTCTCTAATTTATTTTTGCTGTCTATTCTATTTTGGACAGTAGGATAGGGTTGTACTTTTGTATATTCTACTAGTTGCCCATAAGTTGTGACACCAGGTCTTGGCACACACTTTAATAGACTATTCTTTTGGAAAATTGTAGAATTATTTTGGGTACCTTACTGGTTATTACTTGCTTTTAACCTTAATTTAAGAGATTTCTGAAATTAATTGGTAAAGGTAAAATGTGAACTCATTTATATTTCCATGTTGGCTTGCCCGACAATGGTGTTGGGCGCCATCATGACCTATTATGAAAATGGGTTGTGACAGTTACCAACTTTATCTTCTGGATTATACTATTCAAAAATTAGTACAATTAAAGCACACTCTATCGTAATCCAGAAGTTTACGGATTCAAATACTTTTGTGCTTTGGCATGGCCGTTTGGGCCATCCCGGATCAATAATGATGAGACGAATTACTGAAAATTCGAGTGGACATCCATTAAAGAAACATAAGATTCTTACAAATGATGAATTTTCTTGTGATGCTTGTTATCAAGGCAAAATGATCACTAGACCATCACCAATGAAGGTTGGCATTGAATCCCCTGCCTTTTTAGAGCGTATACATGGGGATATATGTCGGCCTATTCACCCACCAAGTGGGTTGTTTAGATATTCTATGGTCCTAATAGATGCATCTTCAAAATGGTCTCATGTGTGCCTACTATCATCTCGAAACCTGGCGTTTGCAAAGCTATTAGCCCAAATAATTCGATTAAGAGCACAATTCCCAGATTATCCTATAAAGGCTATTCGCCTTGATAATGCTAGAGAATTCTCATCTCAAGCTTTTGATAATTATTGTCTATCAGTTGGGATAAACGTTGAACATCATGTAGCTTATTTTCATACTCAAAATGGCCTTACAGAGTCATTTATTATGGCCTTGCCCACTACTGTTTGGGGCCATGCTATCTTGCATGCAGCATCACTTATCCATCCCAGACCGACACATTATAATAAATATTCTCCGCCACAATTGGTTTTTGGTCATGAACCAAATATTGCCCATCTACAAGTTTTTGGATGTGCTGTATATGTGCCAGTAGCACCACCACAACGTAGTAAGATGGGACCATAGAGAAGTATAGGAATATATGTTGGGTTTGAATCACCCTCTATTATTCGCTATCTTGAACCATTGACAGGAGATTTATTTACAGCTCGATTTGTAAATTGTTGGTTTGATGAAACAATTTTCCCACGATTAGGGGGAGAGAAAAAGGAAATCAAAAGAGAAATTTTTTTGAAAGTTTCATCATTATCTCACTTTGATCCACGTACCCCTATATGTAATCAGAAGGTCTAGAAGATCATCTATTTACAGAATACAGCAAATCAAATGTCAGACGCATTTACCGATTTAAAAAGGATAACGAAGTCACATATCCCTACAGAGAATGTGCCTATCCGAATTGATGTCCCAGTAGGACCATCTACTAGCATGATAGCTAGTGAACTTAAAGCACGCCTGAAGCGTGGTAGGCCTTTGGGTTATAAGGATCGAAATCCTGAAAAAAGAAAATCGACAAATGATCAAAATGATACTATGAAGGGATTTTCTGAAGAGACTCATGATTCCTGAAGAAATCAATGAACGTGAATCTCAAGTGAGTAAGGAACTTTTAATAAGTTCTACCAGTGATGGGATTAATTTAAATCGATCTGAAATAGTGGTGGATAATATTTTTGCATATAATGTCGCACTTAATATTATGCAAGATAGTGAGGATCTTGAACCCCGATCTGTCGAAGAATGTCGACAAAGATCCGATTGGCCAAAATGACAAGAGGCAATTCAATCGGAATTGAAGTCACTTGCTAAAAGAGAGGTCTTTGGACCAGTAGTCCAAACACCTCCTGGTATAAAGTCAGTTGGTCATAAGTGGGTTTTTGTGCGAAAAAGGAATGATAAAAATGAAGTTGAAAGATACAAGTCTCGCCTTGTCGCAGAAGGATTCTCACAACGACCTGGAGTCGATTATGAAGAAACATATTCACCTGTTATGGATGCCATAAAATTTTGATATCTCATTAGTTTAGCCTACGTTAACGGCTTGAAATACATCTAATGGATGTGGTTACAGCTTATCTGTGTGGATCACTTGATAATGAAATTTACATGAATATCCCTGAAGGATTTAAACTGCCTGAAGCATATCCAAAATCTCGGGAAATGTACTCAATCAGATTAGGAAGATCTTTGTACGGTTTACAGCAATCTGGGCGCATGTGGTATAATCGCCTCAGTGAATATTTGCTGAAAGAAGGTTATATAAATGATGTTATTTGTCCATGTATTTTTATAAAGAAAATGGCTTCATAATTTGTTATACTTGTTGTTTATGTTGATGACATAAATCTTGTTGGAACTCCAGAAGAGCCCCAGAAGGCAATTGAATATCTTAAGAAAGAATTTGAGATGAAAGATCTTGGAAAGACAAAACTTTGTCTTGGTCTGCAAATTGAACATTTAGCAGACAGGATCTTTTTCCATCAATCAGCCTATACAGAAAGGGTCTTAAAACATTTTTACATGGAAAAAGCGCACCCATTGAGTACAACAATGGTTGTTCGATCACTTGATGTGAATAAGGATTTGTTCCGACCTCTAGAAGAGGATGAGGAACTCTTTGGTCTCGAAATATCCTATCTCAGTGCAATTGGTGCACTAATGTATCTTGCTAATGCTACAAGGCCTGACATAGCATTTTCTGTTAATTTACTAGAAAGATATAGTTCTTCTCCTACACGGAGACATTGGAACGGGATTAAGCATATATTGCGACATTTAAAGGGAACTCTTGATATGGGTTTGTTTTATGCTAACAAAGATAGTGCAGATCTTGTTGGTTATGCAGATGCAGGTTATTTATCTGATCCCCATAAAGCTCGATCTCAAACCGGGTACATATTTTACATATGGAGGCACTGTCATATCATGCCGCTCCACAAAGCAATCTATTGTTGCTACTTCTTCAAATCATGCTGAGATAATAGCTATTCATGAAGCAAGTAGGGAATGCGTATGGTTGAGATTAATAATTCATTTTATTCGAGAAAGATGTGGTTTGGAATGTGAGAAAAGACCTACAATTTTATACGAAGACAATGCTGCATGAATAGCCCAATTGAAGGGGGGATTTATAAAAGGAGATAGAACGAAGCATATTTCACCAAAATTATTCTACATGCACGATCTTCAGAAAAATGGTGACATTGATGTGCAACAAATCCGTACAAGTGACAATCCGGCAGATTTATTCACCAAATCTTTGCCAACTTCAACTTTTGAGAAGATGGTATACAAGATTGGAATGCGGAGACTCAAATATTTGAAACAGGGTTTTCATCAGGGGGAGTAAGATACGTGATATGCTCTTTCTTTCTTACTAAGGTTTTTTCCCACAGGGTTTTTCTTATAAGGTTTTTAATGAGGCGCCTAGCAATGCGTATTACTAAATATATGTACTCTTTTTCCTTCACTAGAAATTTTACCCACGGGGTTTTTCCTAGTAAGGTTTTAGTGAGGCACACTATCTTTTAATGAACATCCAAGGGGGAGTGTTATAAATATATTATATTATGTATGTTCATTTAGTACTCCGTTGTAAATAAGCTTCCTGAAGAATCTTATACATATGTGACTCCGCCGTAAATATGTTTATCTATTTAGTACTCTATTGGAAATAAGCCTCCTAAAGAAGCTTATCAATTCGTTACTCGGTTATGGATAAACATTACCCACGGTAGAAGATTGTCCATACCGGGTACAATAAGCTTATCCTTTCGATACTCCGTTATGGATAAACATTACCCCTCGTTGAATATTATCTATATCTGGTACAGTAGCAGCTTACACAGCAGCTTGCAGTAGCAGCTTACACAGCAGCATGCTTTCTTCTATAAATAGAGGAGATTTCAGTTTATTATGTACATAAGTTTGAAGTTGAATAATATATCATTTTCTCTCTATATTTGTCTTTAGTTTATTTACTTTACAGTCGTTATTTTATAACACTTCTAACCAATTTTAAAAGTATTTACAAAAAAAGGACTTTAAGTTGGATATTACAAATAGTTTAAAACTCAATGAACTATCATTTGTTTATTTTTTAAAAGGTATGACTTTGAATCTAGTTACGAAACTATTATGAAATTGTGACCATCTTAATTAATATTCCTTATGTTTCGATTTATGTAGTACTATTTTCATTTTAGTCGATCCTAAAAATATCATATTTTCTTATTTAGGAACAATATATTTTTAGCATTTTCACTGCTTTTCTTCTTATTAAGTCAATTTATAGCAGCGCAAATATTTATGGTAACCACAAGCTTCAAAAATTATCTTTTTTTCTTAAACTTCGTACTAAATCAAACACCGCCGTACAAATTGGGAGGAGGAGTGTAATAAAACCCTTAATTTCATCATATAGGAATGCTATATTTCCATATACTCCAACCGAAAAATATGAAATAATTCATGATAGCAAGTAGTGTAATACTTAATTTGCATTGAAATAGAAATTCATGGACTTTGATCTATTTTGGCCGAATTCAAACACTTTTTTTTAGCAAACGGGAAATATATATATTAATAGCTAAGGAGCATTTAGTACAGGTTTATAATAAGATGTGTCACGAAGGACACACTGGTTCCCTAAGCTTGCTAACAGTTGGCAAGCTTCAAAAGATAGTAGTTTTTCATGAGTAGTAATTTCAAGTCTTTCCCTATCCACAAAATCTAGTACATCACTTGGTGGTCTAACAAAAAAATTTTTGTTGTGCCCCTAGGCATTACTGCTTCCAGCTGCTCCAAAAACTTGATTATCTATTTCCAGGCACTTCTTTGCTAGTTGATGAGCGTCCTATTCCCCTGCCGGAAGGTGTGCTTGAGGATAACCTTCTATTGGTGTATTAACCACCTGAAATCATTCACAACCTTGTTAAATAAATTGTTACCTTCATGTATTGCCTGGATTACCTCTGTGCAGTCTCTCTCTATTTCAAGTGGGAATAGTCTCCATTCTATTGTTGTTCTGAGACCTTCTCTTAGAGCTTTCAATTCTGCTGCTAGTGAACCATTTGCATGAGATGATTTTGTAAAACCAACCACCCAATTACCATTGGCATTTCTGAAAACACCACCTAAGCCACAATTTTGGTTATAGTTATTGAAGCTGGCATCAAAGTTTAGTTTAAACCAACCCCTTGGATGTCTGTGCCAATTGATTTTAACGAGTAATTTCGGAGGGTGTATTGAGATTTTTTCCATGAGTAATTTGAATTCTATAGCCCTTTGCATGATAAGAGAATCATTGATCGGGTTGGTAGTGTTATTATGATTATTATTGTTTCTATTAATCCAAATGTGTCAAATGATAGAGGGAAAATAAGAGTTCCAGTTTAAAAAAGCGTTACTAAGAGGATAGTTAAGGTCTTTTACTTTGATAAGCCAGTGGGAACCATTTTGGCTATTGTGGTTTTGCCAGTGAAGGCAAGCCCAAAATTGGTTGGCGGTTTTCCTTTGTTTTGTGGATTCTCCTTTATGACTTTTACAGATGGGACAGAAAGGGTCGATGTTAACTCCAATCTGTGAAAGGTATTTCCTGCAAGGGATTCGGTCATGTAGGCATTGCCACAAAAAAAAATTATTTTATTGGGGCAGTCTAGTTTCCAAATCCAGTCAAATTCTAAGTCAATATTTTTTGGCGTTTCTAGAAGAGTATAACATGATTTAGTAGTGAACACCCCCTTATTAGTAAGGGACCAAATAGGTAAATCATTTGAGGGGCCCTTGAGACGAATTTTTATTTTTGTGATATTTGCTAGTAGTCCCGGAGGAAGAGGAAAGGATAAGCTATCCAAATTCCAATTGCGACCATCAAAGATATCTCTGATTTTTATTACAGTATCCCTAGTGGAGGGTGGGCCTATCACATTTTTTCTAAGGTTACCAAATTTGGGTATCCAATTTGTCTCCCATATGTTAAGATTGGAGTGAAAGTGGGGGGACCATATAATACCCTTAGAGCGAATTTCCCAACCTTTGCAAATACTTTTCCAAACGAAGGAAGACCTATTCATTGTGGGACTAGTACAATAGTATGAGATGATAAGCTTGGTCCAAGGGATTGTGGCATTAGCGAGAAGTCTCCGACTTAGGCTAGCTAGGGTACACATATTTCTATTAAGAGCATTATGAATACCTAAGCCACCGTTGGGTTTAGGTTGGTAAAGGGTGGACTAGTTGACTAGGTGGATTTTTCTTTTTTCTGTTGAGCTACTCCATATTAAGTCTCTTTGGACTTTTTCAATCTCTTTTAGGGTTTGCTTGGGAAGAAGGGTGTATTGCATGTAATGGTCGGGAATGGAATTTAGGCACGATGTTGCAAGGGTTGTTCTTCCAGCCAGATTAAAGAATTTTATTTTCCATGATGCAAGTTTGGTTCTCATCTTGTCGAGTAGGAATTGATAGTCCCTAGGATTTGGGCTATTGTTTAAGATAGGAAAACCAAGGTAGGTGCCAAAATTAGTACTTTTTTTTATTTCCTAACATAGTGGTAATATCCCTAATGAGAGTATGATTACAATTTTAGGAGAAGAATATTTTTGACTTTGTAATATTGATACATTGTCCTGATAGGAAACAAAATTGGTCAAGTCCATATTTAATGGTTCACATGATTTATCATTTGCTCTAGCCATTAGGGTAAGATCATCTGCAAATAATAAGTGAGAGATTTTTGGACATCTATGTCCTAAGGAGATGGGATCCTAATTTTTAGTGTCCACTTGGTGCTCGATGTATCTAATGAGCATTTCCAGGCAGAGGATAAAGATATAGAGGGAAATGGGGTCCCCTTGTCTTATTCCTCTACTTGGCTCAAAATAATTTGTGACGGATCCGTTTACTAAAATTGCTATACTGCTAGTTGAGATGCGGCTCAGTAACAATTTAGAAAATTTGGGTGAGAATTTAAAGTAGTCAAGGGTGTGGCGAACGAAAGACCATTCTAAACGATCAAAGGCCTTTTCTAGGTCAATTTTTAGAATCATGTGGCCCTGCTTTCCTTTTAATTTATTAAATTTTGAGACCAGTTCCTGAATGATGATGGCATTATCAGACACTCTTCTATTTTTCATGAAACTAGCCTGATAAGGACTGATCAAATGATCTAGGAATAGTCTAAGACGGTTTGCAAGGATCTTAGTGATTAGTTTGTAGATAGTATTTCATAAACCAATAGGCCTGAAATTTTAATGTTGTTGGCATTGTGGATTTTAGGAATGAGGCAGAGAAAGGTTTTGTTAATTTTAGGAGGGATTTCTTGGTTGTTGAAAGTGTCATGACAAATTTTACAAACTGATTGACCTATGTGATGCCAATATTTTTGGAAGAAAAAAGGATGCAAACCATCCCGACCAGGAGATTTAAAGGGTTTGAACGAGAAAATAGCTCTTTTAATTTCGGAGTCTAGAAGGGGGTTATCTAGATTGCCTAGGTTGATTTTATTACAATTAAAATGATAATTTAGGGGATTATCCCAGCTAGATTGTGAGTGAGAAGAGGTAAAAGTAGAGATAAAATAATTATGAACATGAGACATAATCTAACTATGATCATTAATCCAATTCCCAGTATCATCTTTGAAGAAATTTATTTTGTTTTTTCTTTTCCTATTGGTGGCTGAGACATGAAAGAATTTTGTATTTGTGTCTCCATCATTAAGCCACAAGACTCTGGACCTTAGTTTCCAATAATCTTCCTCAATTTTTAGAATATCCTTGAATTCAATTTTAAGAATATCATTGAATTCAATTTTAAGATCTAATTCTAACTTACGAAGGAAATTGTTGGTAGTATAGCTATTGGAAGTTTGGATCCCTTGGAGTCTAGCTAGCAATTTCCTCTTCCTTCCCACAATATTACCAAAGGTGTTGTCTTTCTAGGGTTTTAATTTTTCCACAAAGTTAAGGCTGACTTTGAAGTAGTCACTATCATTCCAGTTATTTTTTTACTATTGTCTGGAATCAGGATGTTTGCACCAAAAAGTCTCTAGTCTAAAAGGAATTTTATGAAGAGACCTATTTCTTGGGATCAATTCTATAAGAATAGGGTTATGGTCAGAGTGGGTTCTAGGCTGGTAGAATATTGAGCTTTTAGGAAAGAGTTGAATCCACTCCTCATTTTCAAAAACTTTATCAAGTCTTTCCAATATAAGACCTTTTTTGTTATGCCTATTGTTTGTCCAAGTATATTTTCTACCTTTAAAGCCTAGATCGAGCAAGTTACACTTATTAATTTTTGACCATAAGTCGCCCCCTACTAGCCAAGGCCCTTTATAAGAGTTGCTAATATTTCTAGATGTTGCCATATTATATTTCTATTATAAACACAAGTACTAGCATATATGGATGTAAAAATCCAAGGTTTACGTATGGGAAGTACCTCTATGGTTGCATGAATTTCTTGGTTCCTACGAACTGCATTTTGAACATTGATTACTTTATCTTTCCACATCATAACCATGCCTCCTGACTGACCCTCCGAAGGAACTTCGATCATCTCAGTGAACCCAAAGTCATTAAGCATGGCTGCATGGTTAACCATTCTTCCAACAATGTCACCATGCAGGGCCTATGGGTATCGATCATTTCCCTAAAATTCCTCCTGAAATTTTCATTGTTCCCTCCCCTTATATTCCATATTATAAACTTTGTAGGACGATTCATTGATAGATTAGCTTTAGGGTTGACCATCTCTCCATTCTCCCTTACCCCTCCTAGTAGGACAGGGTTTGTTCTCATCGAAGGTACTAAGATTATCGCCTTGTTGCCCACTGTTGGATCGTGTGGAGGATGGATGTCCATCGAGCACTTGTATAGGTCTAACGGGCAGCTGAGCACATGCCTCTTCTTGTGCCTCTCCATGAAGAGAAAGATTTTTATTCCGTCTAGGTTTGAGAGTTCTAGGACTGGTCCTAAGTGTAGGTTTAGAGGGACATCATCCTCCTCTATTTTTGCTTCCACTGGACCAGGTACTGGGTTTGCCTGGTGTTTTTGTGGGGGTATTGGAGGGAGTGAAGGTGGGTTTGGAATCTCTTGGTTCCCCTAGTTGATGTCCCAAGGAAGAAAGATGGGATTAAGATGAGTGTACATCTCCAAGGGGAAGAAGGGAAGGTCCAAGAGAGCATTTTGAGGGTTTATGGGATTGAACTGGGGTAGCATGCTCCATTGTTCTCTCATTACCTGAGCTATTTGAGGGTTTAATGATGGAGCCAATGGATGAATGATGTTGTTTAGCCAAACATGGTTGAGATAGTTGTTCTTAGCCAACCTCATTCCCTTAGTTATGAGTTGTGCTAGGTATTGGGTATTGTGGAGGATTACTAATGCCTCTTGACCGTTGATTGGGACCGTGAAGGATATTGCATGGCCCATGAGGCCTAGCTCCATCCAACTGGTAGGGTAGTAGTCTTGTGCTTGGGGGGTTGGGCATAAATTATCAGAGGTTGTTCCTAAGGGTGAAGGGGTGGAATTTTTTCCATATTGGGGGATCTGTGTTGGCGCAGGATTTGAATTAGACGGTTCCTCCTTTGTAAGGATGAAGGAATCCTTGGCATTTTTGGTGGGGTAAGGAGTATTTAATGAACTGCTAGTAGGCGTGGGGTTAGTGGTAATGGAGGGGGGCACCGGATTTGTGGAAGAGCCAATGATTAAGTCTTCCAACTCTGTGTCTTTTGGTTGCTCAATATCTAGATTTATAGGACAATTGATTGCATCTTTTAGGTTTTCTAAGGGTGTGTCCATTTGGCTTCCTTTTTCTATGTCCATTGCCATTTGGCCAACATGCGGAGGGATAGTGATCTTGCCATATCTAAGGAAGGATTTTGTTGACATCCTTCGGATAACACAATATTTAGGAAAGATTTTTGTATTAAGGGAGGGTTTAGGGTAGTAGGGGTAGGATTAATAGGAGGGTTAGAAGTGTCCTTAAGGTGCCATTTTTTTCATAAACTAACATTTTCATTCATCAAAATTGTTCTGTACATAGTAGGACCTGCTGACCAGTTCCTTATCTCTTCTTAGACTATACTTGACTCCAATATCTCAGAGATGTCTCCCTATATACTATACTAGTCAGCTAATGGAACCCCTAAGTATTTAAAGGGTAAGCTGCCTTCATTGTAACCCAACTCCAGCAAGATCAATTCTTTCATCCTCTCAGAAGTACCTGCAATGTATACTGAGCTTTTGTCAGGATTTGCCTGTAGTCCTGAGGCTCTTGAAAATTTCAGAAATATATTCTGCAGTAACTTAATTGACTGCAAATCAGCTCTGCAGAACATCAATAGATCATTAGCAAAACACACATGCATCACTCCTAGTTTTTTGCACCTTGGATGAAAGTGGAACTTTTTGTTTGATGCCAGTTGACTAAATTCCCTTTGCAAGTACTCCATAGCTATCACAAATAAGTAGGGTGACATAGGATCTCCCTGTCTTATCCCCCTATTGCCTTCAAATGGTTTTGTTAATCCTCCATTTAAGGTCAAGGAGTAGGATACAATTGTTATGCACTCCATAATCCAGCATACAAATCTCTGTGGAAACCCCAAACCTATCATTATCCTTTTCAAGTAGAACCAATCCAATGTATCATAGGCTTTCCTAAGATCAACCTTGAGAATGCATCTTGCAGATATGCCCTTCCTAGTGTAGCCTTTGACCAATTCATGGGTGAATAGGATGTTGTCAGTTATATTCCTGCCTTCAATGATAGCTGATTGAGAGTCTCCTACTAGATAGTTCATTACTGCTTTTAATCGCCCAGTGATAATCTTTGTGATAATCTTGTAAATAGTTGTGCAGCATGCTATTGGCCTAAAGTCTTAACTTGTGTAGGATTAGGAACTTTAGGAATAAGAGTAATAGCAGTACTATTTATGGCCGTTGGCAGCTTCCCCGTCTTAAAGAAATCCAAGACATCAGCAATCACATCTGCTTTGATCACCTCCCATTGCTTTGTGTAGAATTCTACTGGAAAACCATCTACCCCTGGAGCCTTGTCAGTTGGCATGCTTTTAGCTCCCATTATCTCTTCCTCTCTGACTGACATGATCAGCTCCAGTTGCTGTTGCCATGTTATACAAGGTCCCTTTTTAATGACCTCAGCATCTGGGCATGGGTGCACTAGTGAAGACTCACCCATTAGTTTCTTAAAGAAATCCAGAAATTGCTCCTCCACCTGTTTAAGATCTGTTAGTTTGATACCTGCATCATTATGAATAGAGACAATAGCATTATTATTAGTACGCATCTTCCATCGGGCATGGAAGTACTTGGTATTTGCATCTCCATGTTGAATTCAAGTAGCTCTAGACTTCTGCCTTAACACCTGCTCCTCAATGTTACTCCATTTCTCTACTTCTAACAAGGCTTCCTTTTCTCCTTCTATGAATTCCTGCCTTAAAGGCTGTAGAGACAGTTGATGCTGAACCAGTTCTAACTTCTGCTTTGCTTGACTCACTTTTTGCTGATAAGATGCCATATAGTTGTTCAAACCTTTCAATGCCTCCTTCAGTTTCCTGAGTTTATACCATGTCCTTGCCTTTCCAAGATCTCTATCATTCTGCACCCACACTTCTTTCACTATCCTTGTAAATTCAGGATGGTGAAGGACAGTGTGGTACAATCTAAAAGGCCTAGGATGCAATTGTTGTTGAATGATACCAGTCTGGAAATTCATCAATATAGGAGAATGATCAGATACCCAGGGTTCAAATATTCTGCCTCGATATGCCCATTGTTCATCATCCAACTGAAATTCCCAAAAGCCCAATCTATTTTGCTGCACACCCTCACATGTTCATCCCTTTTATTACACCATGTATAATACCATCCTGTGCTTTTCAAGGGAGTAAGCTGCATTTTGTCTAAGAACTCCTTAAATCCTTGCACCTCTGTCTGTGTTATAGGAGCTCCTATTCTATCATCTGATTGTAAGACATTATTAAAATCACCACTAATTAGCCAGTCACATGTGATATTGGATCCTATACCAATAAGCTTCTCCCATAACTGCTACCTTGAGTTCAATTCATTATAAGCATATACAACAGTGAGAAGCCATTTCTTCTGACTGATATATTCTTCCACTTCACAGTGGACAAACTGTGCATCAACCACAAGAATCTGAATGTGGATATGAGGCTTCCACAATAATCGAATTCTCCCATTATATGCACAATAATAGTTAAACTGTACTTTCCAATCCTTTACTGTTTTTTGGGCTATTCTTTTTGCCTTATTCTCTTTCACCCTTGTCTCAACTAGCCCCATTACCTCTACCTTGTACTTCTTCAGAAAGAGCACCAGCTCCTTCTGTTTAAAGGGCTTGTTCAGCCCTCTAATATTCCAAGTACTGATTATCATGGAGGTGTAGGGTGGATTTGCCCACCCTGCCTAGTATCAGCTGAAATACCACCCTGATTTAGAATCTCAAATCTATTTATGGTATTAATTTGGCTAGTAGAACAACTTGGTTCTTCCACAGTAGACACAAGCACTCTCTTTTCATATCTTCTCTCACTCCTTATTACTTCTGAGAGTGATGGAAAGTCATTCCTGTCCAACTGCCTTTCTTCCATTTGTGATCCTACTGCATTTTCCTTGGTTCCAGTCTCCTTTATAGCATCATCTTTTTCAGCTGTTGGAGCAGGCACCTCTTTTACTACCCATTTAGTTTCCACTTTCCTTCTTCTTTTGCCCCTTCTCCTTCTTTTGTTCTGTTCTACAAATTCTCCATTTGTTCCTTTTTCCTTGTTCTGTCTGCAGTCTTCTGTGGTATGCCCAACTTTTGCACAGTCCATACAAAATTTAGGCTTCCAGTCATACTCTATGCTTTGATGAATTACTCCTACAGGTGTTCGAAGTAAAATATCATTTGGCAAAGGATGAGAAATGTCTGCTTCTACAAGGACTCTAGTAAATGAAATTCTATCCATCTCAGCCGTGCATAGGTCTGTGTACATTGGCTTTCCTATTCCACTTGCCATTTTTCTTAGGGCCTCAGCTGACCAAAATCCTACTGGTAGATTTGGAAATCTTACCCATAGTGAAATCACATTCAAACAATCCGGATAAAAGACAAAATCAAGTGACCAATTCTTCAAAATAAATGGTTTATTATGAAATGTGTAAGGCCCTGATTGCATGATTTTGTCTCTATCTTCAAGTGAATCAAATCTAAATATGTAATAACCATCATCATCTTATAATATCTTTGGAGTACTAACAAAATCCCACATTTTCAACATAGTTCTCCATAGATTTGAAATATGGATTTTCACCCAATACGTACCTAATGAGTGCAGTATTCCAGTAATTTTTTTGTTCCTTTATGTCTTCCTCTTCAATTGTTACTACAATTGTATCACCCTGCAGATCTGGTGGAATGTATGTGAGAGCTTTCCCTATTTGAGTGCTACGATTCCTCTTATATGGCTTCTCCTCACCTATTCTGTTTCCTTGTTCAATTTGTTCCTGTTCCATTGGTTCCTATTCCATTGGTACAGGTTCCTGAGTCATGGACAAAGACTGTGCCGTAGTTTTAGCTAGGTCAGAAAATTGGAGCCGGCGTGGAATCTCTTCGCCTGTTCTTCTCGCTGCTCGTTTCACAGCTAGGTTCTGTTGGACATTAGCTACATCTTCATCTGGGTCTTCTCTTATAGTTTGAAATTGTATTGGAAGAAAACTTTCAAATGTTAGTGGCTTTGCATGCGCTGGTACAGTTGTGACTGGTGTGACTGAGCTCGCCGATGGCGTTATAGCGGTGGTGGCCAGAATTGTCATGTTGCCCGTGCACGTTAGCAAACTCTGCTTAACATGCGCCGAGAGAGAATATCTATTATTTAAGTTAAGGTGCCATTTTGCATGGCATTGTTTGTATCTAAAATGTTGGTATCATTTGATGCCCCGTTGGAATCACTCATACAAGTGTCATTTTCTCCAAATGCCAAGTCATCACTTAATTGAGTAAATTTATTATTACAAAGAAAATTAGTATTAGCCATAGTGGTTTTTGGCGAAACCGCTAGCTTATTGACTAAGAAGTGGTTTTTGTTTAGGGTAATGGTTTGATCTTTAGCAATGATAGGTTGAGCATTAACTTTTGGGGGTTGAATAGAAGTGGGATGATCTTTAGTTTTATATTGAAGCATTTGAGTATCCAAATACTTACATGTATTAGCTTTGAATAGTTTAACCGAAATACCTGGACCATTACTGCCTTTTGCTTGGGTGTTGGCAGGTTGAGATGGAATTTTTCTACCTTAATTTTTTCTTTTATTGAATGAAACAGTTATCCATTTTGCTTCATTAACTCCCTTTGTAGCTGTAGGTTGTTGAACTTGTCCCTGCATGGTGAGGATCGTTGCTTTGCTTCTTCATATAGCTGCACTGTCTCATTGTGTGACCAAATTGACCACAGTTTTTGCAAAGGAAATCTTCCCCTTCATAGTGAATGTATTGCTTGTGGTGTCCAACAAATAAGTAGGGTTGGACTGGGATTTCTAGAGGAATTTCAACATAAATCCTTGCATATCGACCTCTTAGGGTTGTTGATGTACATGTCAATTTTTAGTAGGCGTCCAATTGCATTTCCAATTTTTCCAGGATTTTACCATCGTAAAATTCCGTTGGCAATTGAGGAAGCCTAATCCATACAGCGGAGGTAGTCAATTTTTCATTTTTAGCCACAAAGTTATGTTTCCATCTGGAGATGGACAGGAAATGGCCATTTATGAACCATGGACCTAGGTGGATAGCTTTATCCATGTTTTCCTTCTTTTTGAATTTGATGATATAATAGTCTTCTCCAAGATCAATTAGTGAGAAATCTTCCGTTGGATTCCATAGATCTTGAATTTTCCTCTTTAAATAATGATGTATCATACATTTTCCAACTAGTTTGATTATGATAGAATATTTGCATGGTTCATAGATGCGTTGTCTATCCTCCGTTGAAAGTGAAATTTTTATAACTCCTCTTGAGATATCTTCTGGATCATGCATAAGCTCCTTTTCTTCCATGGAATTTGTTGTGTAGAGCATATCATCTTGCTCTATTGTAGGAGAAAAATCTAGTGGGTTTGATTCCAACAATTTGTCCTTAAAGGAAGTTAACTTTTCCAAATCATTTTGCAATGGGTTGGGATGGACTATGTCAGGTGGTTTTGGAGGGATATTGTTTTGGTTTTCCACGGGCTGGGAGTTATGCCTTCATTGGAATATAAAATGAAATTATAAAAATACAATAGATTTTAGCTTTTGTCATTTATTTTGTATTAAATCAAAGTATAAACAATCGCCGGCTAATAAGTTCTTAATATCTATCTATATATCTATATCTATACTATATTAAAAGCACGAAGGTCCTTAGCGAAATATCATTTCTATAAGTGTACTTTATAATGGATAAAATTGTAAATATAAATAAATTACTATTTAAAAAAAAAGATATAGTCGTAGAACAAAATGAAATAATAATTAAGAAGAAGAGTAGAAGTAGGAACCTTCTTCCTTAATTAGTGTCCTGTAACGACCCGACTGTTTGTTTTGAGCAATTGCGTCCGGTTCGGCAGTTTGAGGTCACGAGTAGCTTCACACTGTGTATTATGACTTATGTGCATCATAGGTTCGGTTTTTGAGAAGTTCGGAAAGGATTTTTAGAAGTGACTTTCATTTGAGAAGCTTGAAGTTGAAAGAATTGACCAATTTCACTTTTGAGTATTTGACCTCGGATTGGGGTTTCGATGATTCCGATAGACTCGGGTGGTGATTTTGGACTTAGGCGTATGTCCAGATTTGGATTTATAGCCTGTTTGGCCAAGCTTCTTTTGAGGTAGAAGCACTTTTTTTGGTCAAAAGTGCTTTTTTTCTAAATTTAAGGTGTTTGGTCAAGCTTTTGAAAGGAAAAAAGTGCTTTTGAGGAGAAACAGAAGCAGTTTTGGAGAAGCAAAAAAAAGTAGCTTCTTTTCAAAAGCACTTTTGAGAAAAATAGACTTGAAAGCAGTTTTTTAAAGCTTGGCCAAACACTAATTGCTGCTCAGAAGTACTTTTGAAATCCAGTTGCCAAACACAAAGTGCTTCTCACCAAAAGTACTTTTGAGAAAAGCACTTTTGAGAAAAAGCACTTCTCAAAATAAGCTGAATTTCGCAGCTTGGCCAAACGGGCTATTAGAGATCCGTAGGGTAATTTGAAGCATTTTGGCAAAAATTGGAAAGTGGAAGTTTTGGACAAATGGAGAAGTTTGACCTATAGTTGACTTTTGTGATATCGGGGTTGAAATGCAATTCCAAGAGTTGGAACAGATCTATCTTGTCATTTAGGACTTATTTGCAAAATTTGGTGTCGTTTGGAGTTGATTTGATATGGTTCTGACATACGGTTGCGATTCTAGAGGTTCTTGAAGATTCAATGTGATTTGAACGTGGTTTGGCGTCCGATACGTGATTTTACTGGTTATATTGTTGTTGCGATTGCACGAGCAAGTTCGTGTTATGTTTTTAGACTTGTGAGAGTGTTTGGCTTAGAGCCCCGAGGGCTCGGATGAGTTTTGTACGCCTTTCGGAGTGTTTGAAAGAGGTTCAGCTGTGCTGGTGTTTCTGTTCTCGAATTTGCGAGGATTTCATCGCATTCGCGATGACTGCATTTGTGAGATCATTCTCGCATTTTTGAAGATGGGCTGGGAAGGGGATGTTCGCATTTGCGAACATTTGGGCTACTTTTGCATAGGCCCTACTTCGCATTTGCGAAGTGTCTCGTCGCAATTGCGATGGAGACAGGATAGTCCAGGCTTCGCTTTTGCGAAGGATTCTTCGCATTTGCGAACCCAGTGTCACAAATGCGACATCTGCAGCCTACTAAAAGCTGGGCATCCCGAATCTTACTTCATTTTACCATAAAATGAACTCTAGGTTTGAGAGTGGGCGATTTTGAGAGAAGATTATCATACCAAATCATTGGGTAAGTGTTTCTAATCAATTTCCAACTATATTTTGTGATTATATCATAGATTTAACTTCAAATTCATGAGAATCTAAAGGAAAATTTAGGAAAAATTGTAAAATCATTCAAAAATGAAAAATGATGATTTGAAGGATGAATTGGTATGTTGATAATTTTTGTTTGGTTGAACTCGTATCGGAATGGGTGTTCAGGTTTTGTAAATTTTGTCGGGTTTCGAGGTACGGGCCTGGGGAGTTGACTTTTGTTGACTTTTGCAAATTGCATAAGAATCATAGCTTTGTTAATTGAAATTGTTTTCTCTTGCATTGTTTGATGCATTTGAGTCGTTTTTGGCTAGTTGGGTCGAGCGTTTATGAATTCGTAAAGGAAAAGCTAAATTGAGTATTGAATTAGCCGAATTGAGGTAAGTATCTTGCTTAACCTTGTTTGGGAAAAACCATGACTTAGGAATTGAGTCAATTGTGCTATCTCGATATGTGAAAGCTGTGTACGCAAGGTGACGAGTGGGTACACAGTTTATATATGGTGTTGGCCGGTTAGATTATCTAGTCCTTTGTGACGACCCGGCCGGTCGTCTTAAGAATTAACGCCCCGATCCCCTATTAACTTCTTTCCCCAAGTCTATTTCTGCCATTTTGATTTGCCGGGACGTTCGGTTTTGAGTTTCGAAGAGTTCTGCGACACTTAGTCCCTAAATGAGAGCTTAAGTGTTGGAAAATGGTCCATAGTCAGAATAGTGTGAAGACGGCCTCGGAACGGAAATCCGATAGTTCCGTTAGCTTCGTTAGGTGATTTCGGGATTGGGAGCGTGTTCAGAACGTGTTTTGGAGGTTCGTAGCTAATTTAGGCTTGAAATGCCGAAAGTTCGAATTTTGAAGTTTCCGGTCCGATAGTGAGTTTTTGATCCGAGGGTCGGAATGGAATTCTGGAAGTTGCAGTAGCTCCGTCATGTCATTTGGGATGTGTGTGCCAAATTTCAAGTCATTCAGACGTGTTTTGGTTAGGTTTTTGATCGAAAGTGTGTTTTGATGAAATTTGAAGTTCTTAGGCTCAAATCCTTGATTAATTCGAGTTTCCGGCGTTGTTTTAGGTGGCTTAAGGATTGGTACAAGTTTGGATGATGTTATGGAATATGTCCGTAGGTTTGGTTAAGGTCCCGGGGGCCTCGGGTGTGTTTCGGATGCTCAAACGGAGCATTTCGGAGTTGTAAAAATTGCAGAAATTCCTTCAGCTGTTGCAGACCAAAAATCCTCCTTCGCGTTCGCGGCTTCCCTCCCGCGTTCGCGTACCTTTGAATTCCTTCTTCTACGCGTTCGCGTCCTCCTCCACGCGTTCGCGTAGAGTAATTCTGGAGGAGGACCAGTTTCCTCATCGCGTTCGCGTATAGTCCTTCGCGTTCGCGAAGCTTCACGCCTTCCTTCATCGCGTTCGCATTCCGTCTGTCGCGTTCGCGTAGCTTCGTGGTCCCAGGCCTTCGCGTTCGCATTCTCCCCCTCGCGATCGCGAAGGGCATTTTTTGGCAACTTCTATTTTTCTTCTCCGCGAACGCGAGATCACCTCCGCGTTCGCGATGCATTAAAAAGTCTGAACAGTTATAAACATTTCAAAACCGAGGGTTAGCCATTTTTATCAAAACACAAGCTGGGGAGCTTGGATTTAGGAGAAATTTCGAAGGTTTTTCGAGGGCAACTACTAGGTAACGATTCTCTACTCCCTTATGCTTAAAACCCACTAATCTAATCACGAATTCCTCCTTAATTTCGGATTTTTGAATGAAAAATGGGGAAAACTTCATAGACCAAACTATTGAGTTTTGGGTGGGTGTTTGACCTCCGATTTGGGAGATTATTATATGATTAGACTCGTGAGAGTATGAGGGTTCTGAAAATGTGAAAATTATCCGGTTCCGAGACGTTGGCCTGAGGGGCATTTTGGTTATTTTACCTAATTTCGCGTCTTAGCTTTGAATTAAATAGTAGAATCAGTTGCTTGAGATGTTATTTACGATATGTAATTCAATTAAATAGATTTGGGCCATTTGGAGTTGGATACTCGTGGCAAAAGTGTGATTTCGAGTTAATTTTGGAGCCGGTTCGAGGTAAGTGGCTTGTCTAACCTTGTGTGGGGGACCTTTCCCCTTAGGATATGATATTTGGTAATTGAATGCCTTGTACGTGAGGTGACGAGCGCGTACTTGAGCTAATTGTTTAAAAATCCGGTTTTACTTAAATATTTAGATTGAGTTTCTTTCTTATCTGCTTTATTTTAATTGCAATTATAGATTGTGTTAGCTAGGAAAGCATGCTTAGTTGTTCTAAATTGTCTATTTGTTCAAGTTGCCTTGTTTGCACTATGTGAAGCATGTTAGGCTAGAATTACCTATTGCCTTGTATTTTTTTGAGCTTCATATGTGAATATTCTTTGTGTTGTGACTGCGTATTTACATTGGGACTACGGATGTGGGATTCCGGTAGATCCCCCCCTGTTTGTTTACTTTGGGACTACGGGTTAGATTTCCGGTAGATCCCCCTGCACATTTACTTTGGGACTGCGGGTTAGATTCCCGATAGATCCCCCTGCACCTTGATAGCTGGACTACGGGACGGTATCCCGGGAGATCCTTCGGATATTCTCATATGATGGACTACGGGACGGTATCCCGGGAGCTCCTTGGACAGTTGATGAAAAGGACTACAGGACGGTATCCTGGGAGATCCTCGTTGTTGGTATTGGTATTGAGTTGTTTTACTCTGTGTTGTCTTATTCTCTGAGTGTTAATTGTTGCCTTGTATAACCTGTCTTACTTCATAGCTGTACTCATTACTTCTGTTTATTTCATGTTGTTGCAAGATTTATTATTATTCTTATTCTCAGTAGGGCCCTGACCTTCCTCGCCACTACCCAACCGAGGTTAGGCTTGGCACTTACTGAGTACCGCTGTGGTGTACTCATGCCCCTTCTGCGCATGTTTTTCATATGCAGATCCGGGTACTTCATCCCAGGCGTATCACTCTCGAGGCGGAGAGATCTAGCAGAGACTTCGAGGTACATCTGCCGCGTCCGCAGACCAGGAGTCTCTATCTTATTCTAGCTTTAGCAGTTAGCTTTTCCTTTTGTACATTTGCTTTAAACATTCTGGAGATAGAGCCGTGTATTACTTTCTGTTAGCTTGTGTTCCCGTGAGTTTCCGAATTTTGGGATGATATTGTAGACTTCCGCATTATTGGGTTGTATATGCCGAACGGCATTTATATACAGTTACCCTTCTAGTTTGTTTAGTTTAATTATTTGTTTCCGCAATTTATGTTATTTCTGCATTGTTAGGCTTACCTAGTCGTAGGGACTAGGTGCCATCACGACATGTTCACGGAGGGCGAACTGGGGTCGTGACATCCTTTCCATGCCTTTGATTTGTCATAATATGTGGTATCTTGTTGTTAGGCTACACTTACATGCTCCATATGATGTTGTTAGCATTTATTTATCTCTTGCTCGTTGTTTGGCCTTATCTGCCTTAGTTGAAGTTATTGCCTATCTTGTTGTTTGGTTACTTCTTAATTGTGAGTTCCTCTATGACTCTGTGCATATATGCTACTTGTCTAAATTTTTGTGATTACCAGTGTAGTTATCACGTGCTTTACATGTCTTGTTGTTTTTGTAAAGGTTGTTGTATTCCTTTGATTTTTATGTGATTCTCTTGTTCTCGTGTACTCTAGGTGGTAGAAATTATTGTAATTGAGTTGTTGATTTGTTGTTGTTGATTTAAATTAAATAAGGTGGGATCGGGTTGCACGCCGCAAAGGAGGAATAAGGGTAATATATTGAGGAGGAATAAGAGTGAATTGATATTATATGGTGGATCGGGTTGCGCGCCGCAACATATTATATTTATTGTTATGATATTGATATTGTAAGTGGGATCGGGTTGCACGCCGCAACAGGAGGAATAAGGGTGATATATTGAGGAGGAATAAGGATGAATTGATATTGTACGGTGGGATCGGGTTGCACGCCGCCACAGGAGGAATAAGGGTGATATGTTGAGGAGGAATAAGGGCGAATTGATATTATATGGTGGGATCGGGTTGCGCGCCGCAACATATCTTGTATTTTGGCATCCCCTGTTTTACTGTATTCACTTTAGTTCCTTCGTGCAAGACTTGATAATTCGTATTTCTGGTTTGCACTGATTTTTGAGGATCGAGTAATTGTCATTGACTTATTGACTTGCCGTCATTTCCTGAGTTCTTTTCCTAATACTATTATTCTGGTGAATTAATTTTCAAAGTAAAGTTACTACGTTGAGTCATTTCCGCCCGCCCCGCTGGATCATTCGTAATATTGTGATTTAAAATGAAGGAATTAACATCATGTTTCCTTGTGTGCCTTTAAGTTAGAACGCGCTGTATATTGTAGTATCTACTATTTCTAATAATTTTTATATTTTATTTCAACTGGTTTCTCAACTAAATCTCCTTAACTTGTCTCAGGTTATATTTTTCTTAAAAAGGAATTTCTGTAAGTTTTAATTTAATGAATCCTATATTAAAAGCGATAGCTTATCCGATGTTGCATTTCTATTGGAAAAAATATTATTTTCTTAACTCAAATGATTTCTAAAAATAACTTCATCTTTTCTCGCTGGTTTTCCTATTTGGTCTAGAAACTGTAAATTTACTTTATGATATATAAATGGAACTTCTTGAACATCTTAATTAGCGTTTGTCACGGATACTATGTATCGAGTAGCACGTGGATCTTTGACGTGCAGAGTTAAAGGGGAATATGTGGGCACAAGGTGCCATGTGTGTTAAAGGTCTGGAAGTTGTGATTGTGATATGAGACTTTGAGGATTGGGATGTTCAGAATTGTGTATTAGGAATGATGAGATTGGTTGAGGTAACATTTCTTTCCTTATTTGAGCACATTTTTTACTTTTCTGTATCCCAGCTATGTTGGTGTTATATTACTTGGTTACTTCTCGGTACCATCCGTGTTTTCCCCCTTCTCGTCTCTACTCTTTGTAATTTGATTTCTTCCTACTATTGGCGTTACTTTGTTATCTTTACCTTGTTAGTTTATTATCATATCTTGTTCAGCTTATTAGACCAGTAGGTGTCTTGACTGTTCCTCGTCACTACTCCACCGAGGTTAGTCTTGATACTTACTGGGCACCACTGTGGTGTGCTCGTACTACACTTCTGTATATTTTTGTACAGATCCAGGTATTTGATCGTTAGTAGCTATGCGGATCGTTGCTGTGGAGACTCATGGTAAACCTGCTGCTGCGTTCGCAGGTCTCGGGGTCACCTTCTATTGTACTTATTTCCATTGTTTCCTTTTGTTCTGGAACGGTGATGTATTCATTTTGTTCAACTACTCCTAGAAAGGCTTATGACTTGTACTACCGGTTTTGGGATTATAAATTGTTTAGAGATTTCTATTTTGGAATTGATCGAAGTTAGTAAATATTGTCGTTATTTCTATTAATGTTAGGCTTACCTAGTCATTAGAGACTATGTGCCATCACGACTCCTTCAGAGGGATTTTGGGTTGTGACAAGTTAGTATCAGAGCTCTAGGTTCATAGGTGCTACGAGTCATAAGCAGGTTTAGTAGAGTCTTGCGGATCGGCACGGAGACGTCTGTACTTATCTTCGAGAGGCTATGGAAACTATTAGGAAATTCCACTTCTTTCATTCCTTATCGTGCGACATTGTCAGCTCGAAGCATATATCTTATGTTCCTGTTTACCGTGAAAATGGTAATAACAATTAAATTTGTTAATGGAACTCTAAAAATACGTGATCTATTTTTAGCTAGTTGTTAAGCAGATGATGCTATGTATAAGAAGTTTAGAAATGAAGTAAGAGCTAAAAATAAGGCGATGATCAAATCGAGAGGTTGACACTCGGGGCCTCGAGCTTGTCGATACGGAGACCTCGAGGTCGGTTTCGTGGCCCGATAATGAGCTATCGGGGGCGATCGGGGTGTGACTAACAATTATGATAAAATTGATGAAGGCTCTTTGTGGTCAATGATAAGCAATAAACGATGAACAAGTATGAAGATTATAAATGAAAGCAATAATAACAAGAAATTATGTTAGAAAGCAAAGAGAATGTTCTTTGTATATTCGTGTGGAGGAACTGAAGCAACCGAGATTACATAAATGACAAGGATCCCCTTTATATAGGAGGGGAATCCCATCATGATACATAATGCATTAATTACAAAGATATGGAGATGGGACAACGGAATGACACCCTGACTCGGATTTGGAGTAGATCAGCAGACTCTCTCAGCCCTAGGCACGTGCCTCAGGAACTTCCCATTTCTACTATTACCGTGATCGATGCTACCATGGGGTCGAGTGTCGACGACCCTCGAGGAAGGATGCTTGACCATGGCCTCGAGCCTTCGAGGTGATCTTCCGAAGTGCCTTAATGACGAGAAATTGGATCCTCCGATTTTGCCGTATATAGTTCCTTTACATCCACTCGTGTATGATATTCCGCTCTCAATGTCCGCTATGCGCCAGTGGTTTGTGATGTAACAGATGGACTATGAGGGAGCCAGGGATGCTCAAACATTGTCTCAACATGTCATTCAGACTGAAGATACAGAGGTATTGAAAGACTATTCAGTTGTTCACATGGGGGTGCAGTGAGTTCCGGCATCTGGTGGATGAGTACGAGCTTGTGAAGGTTTGATTGGTTGACTAGTCGTCGAGATTGTGGTAGGTCACGAGGTGGATATTGATTGACGATAGTTGGTGGTATTGGAGACTATGTGGTTTGTATGGGATTTCTACTCAGTGAAAGGTACATGTTATCATTTAAGGCATTGAAGGAAACGAGTTTGACTGACACGAGAATGAAGGTGCGCTCAGTGGAAGACTTGGAGTACCTTGTGATTGGTGTTGTGCGAGCTGTGAAGCATAGTTTTGCGGATCATCGGATGTTGTTTTATATGGCTTCGCTCCAAGTGGGGGAGTCCACTAGCGACATTCAGATTGCAAAGTCAGATTTACATCAGTTTTGGCCCTAGGTATGTATATATGTGGTATTGGGAGGTTTTCAAAATTTGTATAAGACTATGGTTTGAGATCTTGCATGGGTTATATTGGAGCTTATGGTGTTTATGTGTCATTAATGAATCAACATTTCAATATCAAGGGGAGTCGGAGAAACAACTTCAGATTTGTAGAAGGTTTATTCAGCGTGGGCATCGTGGTTGCGGCAGAATGAGGTGCTTTAGAGGAAATGCGGTGGTTTATGAACTTCTGGGCTACGTGGTTCGTGCTAGGATTGTCTGCACTTGGGCTTTGATTGGAACCATTGCACATCGACGGGGAGAAGTATTACCCTAGAGGAAGACAAGGAGTATCCGAAGAAATGGGCCAGCTCAGTGGTGTTGGGTCAGCATAGCAATGGAAGTAATTGGTCCTTTTTAATGGAAATTCTCTACCGGTATTTGTGGCAGTACTCTTGGATTGGACAGTTTGTGTAACTCGGTTGAGTTGGGGAGGTGCAGTCCTGATGGCTTAGTTGCATGCGGGAGGATCTCAGAGATTTCTCGATGGTGTTGGCCACAGCTTAAGTTTGTTGTCTGCTATGGGTACAAGGAAAATGTTGTACATTATGGTTTTCTCCTGGATGGATATCAGAATTTAATAAAATGTTGGCATTATTGGATAGCATATGTGAAGAGCGTGTATTTTGGGAAGGACCTTGAGTTTTGGGTTCTAGTTGTGTGGCTAGTGGCTGTCGCATCCTCTTTTTCTCGCGAAATCGGGTTTATGACATTTTGGTTGAGACTACTCGTTCCTTTTGGGAAAGGCGTTTTTTTTTAAGAGTCGCCACCTAACGATTTAAGGTGCGTTAGGGCACCTAGAGGGTTCATTGATAACTATGTTTTGTAACCAGAGACAGGGTAAGGGCTTGAAATTATCCTAAGGGGAAGGTGTTAGGCACCCCTCAGGATCCACCAGTGTGGTTCCCGACCAAACAACTTTTGTGGATTTGTACAATTTAGCAAATAAACAAGATGGCTCAAATAATAGGGGATTTAAGTTTAAGTACACGGATGTTTGAAAAATATAGTTAATGAAAAGCTATATTTTGAAAAGAATTACAATCTAAGCATATTTGTGAACGTAAAGGGGTATCCTAGGTTTGTTTATAATATGTATCACATCAATGCAAATACCCGGTATGACACTCCTCAAAGAGGGGCTATACGTGGTATTAATGCACCGGTCATCATATCCATATCTACCCTTTCCTGCCCCATGAAGGTAATTAAAGCGAGGGTTGGTCTCGACCCCTATTGCATGCTGTTACCCATCCCTTCCTCTCAGTCCCGGAGGAATTTAGGACTCCTATCCTATAAAAAGGGAGTTCTAGGCAGACCCTCAAGTTTAAAGGTAAAATACTAAGGCGACACATAATAAACAGATAGGACTTCAATTAAAGGGGAGCATGGAAGACAAATAAAAGGCTCAGATATACCTCCACACATAGTACACACAAACAACATGACTCATACATAATTAAGGTCTAAATTCAGATCCTAAGCATGGTAGCAGAGTTAGATTTATTACATAACTCAGAGAGGAAGTCCTAATCAGGCTTGCCTACTTATTTTAACATGCTTACAGTTAAACACTAATCACAAAGACGGTTCTGGTTTTATTTTAAAGTTGATTTACCTAAGGCTTGCTTAGGCGTAAAATAATATACAGCACTTATTCAGATTTGTTAATAATTCCAGGTTGTTATACCTAATAGCATGCAATTCTAAATGTTGCAAACATCGAGAGACTAATTACCAGTTTGTTTAGAACAGGAGGACTGTTTATACATCTGTATTTAGACTAGTGTGATTGAATAAGTGCGATCCTATAACATGGTGTCTAATGCAACATGATGCATAATAACTTAAACAGGATTTCTAAATGCACATCAAATTATGCACAACTTCAAAATGGGCAGGTGTGAGTGTTTTGATGTTGTTTACCTAAAGTAGGATTTCTAAGTGCGGAGCATGGTTGCACTATGGTGAATGCATGAATAACAAATTGTGTTAACATGTTTACCCTAAGGCAGGATTTCTAAATGAAATTTCAGAACATATTTACATGGGCAGAATCACATAATAGCAGCTTATTTTATTGTTATTACCTACCCTATAGACAGGATTTCTAAGTGTGGATGAGATGCTGAAAACAGTACATATAAATACTAAGTAACATGATATCTAATGCATGTCATGCTTGGCATGTTGTACCTAAACATGGCTGCTATTGCGCATAGAGAAAGTAAACCTAGGAACATGATTTCTACCCTGGATTATGCTACAGCATGCATATTACCCACCCTTTTTTACTATCCAACCCCAGAGTCGTTTACAAATAATTATTACAGGCCTTCGAATAGGAATTGCATAACTGAAAATAAAGAAAAAAATAAGAAGTTAATTATAGAGAGCCTACAGAATAGGCCCAAGTCTCCAGGTCTTCAATGCCAAGTGTTGTTTCACAACCTTTCTCATAATCCGAGTGTGTCAGAGTTCCCTAAGGACCTCAAGGGCTCCCGGGCAGTGCTCACGCCCAGATTTCATAGCCAAGACAAAGTAAGTGCAGTGTGGAAAGACCAGCTTTTGTGTGTCAAAGTTCAGAGGGAGCTCAAGGGTCCCAAGGCAAGGCTCACACAAAAGGGGCAGACCTTAGTGGTCTAAGAGTAGAGTGAGAATGCTCGACATAGTTTTGAAAAGTTTAAGTAAGAAAGCAGTTTTCAAAAAAGGTAAGTAAGAAACAGTTTTGAAAAGAGAGACTTATTTGGATAGTTTTATGACAAATTTTAACTGATGAAAACAGTTTGAAGGAGCACGCTTACCAATCTCAGTACCAAAACAAAGTCAGCATCATACCAAGGACCAAGAATAGTCCAGCAAACACAAGCAAGGGAATGGGATTGGAGGGGCAAATATGGAGCATGTGAGGGCAAACATGTAGCAGGCAGGAACATATATGAGCACACAATCAGAAACTCTTACAGGTTCAGAGGATCAGGGGGGACAGTAGGGTATTAAATTAGATTAACATATCAACACCAAACAATTAAGACCATGATCAAACTAACGTACCAATCATGGGGATTCACATAAGAAACACATACTAAGTATACAAAAACATGGTGGGCATTGACAAGTAAAGCATAACTTAACAGTCGAGGGAATTCAGGATCCTAACTACATGTTGAACAGCACAATAGTAAATAAAAGCATATCAGAAATACAAGAAATTGTAACAGTAATAGAAACATGTTGGTTTGAGGACTGAAATTTGAATTAGAACATACCAGTGAAGTGAAGAAAGCAAAACCACAAAGCAGAAATATGAGAGGCACAATAGTTAACCTTGGCTTGCAGCCGGCTAACTTAGAATAGTAGCAAGTAGCATAGAAGAGAGAATAGAGAGTTTTAGTTGTGAGAGAGAGAGTTGAACAGATTTTTTTGTTCGTTTTCCCTGTGTTAATGAAAGAGCATGTATATATAGTTTGAAACTAGGTAGAATAATAAGGTAAGAATCAAAGTCATGCAGTAATTATGGAACTCAGAATCAATTAGTATAAAATCAATGTAAGTACTCCTCAATTAAGGGAGTTAACTTCAAACGGTAAAGACAAATAAGGAAAGAGCTCACATAAGACTGGAACATAGCACATAAGGAAATATTTCCAGGCATAGTAAGTATAGAACAAATAATTAGGCTAGGTTCAGAAAATCTAATTAAGGAAAGTACCTAAGAATCGACTGACAGCATAGTCGACCAAAAATAAGGCAAGAAAATATCTTAGAGGCTGAAAATCAGTAAGGAAATCATCACAAGAAATCAATGAAAGGTGCCAATTACAGGAAATTAGGGGTTCAAACAGAAGTAGTAATGATTAAGGGAATTAAAACAAATTGCTGCAGAATACACGAAATAATCACAGCATAGGCAAGAAGGCATAAAATTGGAAAGCCTAATAAGCATAGTAAAGTGAAAATCACACGAAGTCAGGAATTCAATAGTACTAATTAGAAGAAATAACGTAACTTTTAGGTTAATAAACAGAATAAACATAATATAGGCGGAAGAGGAAATATCAGAAACCCTGATGAGCATAATAGGGTAAAAATCATAGAAACATAGAACATATTCATGAGTAACAGACATACGAACAGATCAAACGAACAAATAGGCAAAGACAGTTCTCAGAACCCAGGATTAAGACCAAACTAATTAGGGTTTTCAACATAATGAATCATGTAAAAGGAAAACTCGAATAACCGTTTAAACATAGTAAAAATTATCGAATAATACTGAAAATCAGAGGAAAAGTCATTTTGAAAAAGGGGATAAGAAACCCTAGTTTGAAGACGAAGAGGAGTTTTGAAAAATCGGAGAGGTTATCATAGAAAACAGCGAAAATAACTCAAAATACACTCAGATCTATGGTAGATCTGAAGACTCAAGAGATGAGTTAGGGTTTCAGAGAGAGATACCCCAGAGATGGAGAAATTCCGGCTTAAAGGCCATGGATCTAGCCGAAAAATAGAAAAATCTTACTCAAACGGGCCAAGGGTGGCCTGAGAACGGCCAGAATCAGACCATAGGTGTGAGTTAAATAGCCGTTGGTCCCTTGAGGACCTTAGGGTAGCAATAATCTGGCATGGGGGGAGCCACGGAGGCTAGGGGTGATGGTGGAACCACCATTGATACCGACGAGCCAACAGCTGGCGAGTAGGAGCTTAGGTTTAGCAGAGAGAGTCTTGAGAGAGATGAGAGATGTAGCGGTGGAGAGTGATGAGAGAATGGGGGTTTTGGGGGTAGACTATTAGGTTAATTATGGTAAGGACGGATCTGGTCTGTTGATCAAAATTGATCAACGGTCCAGATTAAACAAGGATTGGGTCGGGTAGAATAGTGGATTGGGCCTTAGGGGTATTGGGCTAATTTAATCAGGTTTGGGTATGGTTTAATTTAGGCTAGAATTGAAATGAAATTAGGCTATTTGTTAAATACCCAATTCAAATTAACTAAAATAATTTACAAAATAGCTAATAATTATAAAAATGAATTTCATGCACAGAAACTAATTAAAAATGATTATTTAATATTTTAAAATACAAATGATTAATTTCTGATCAAAAAATACTATAAAATTATATGCTTGGGCTATAACTGCAAAGTTATTAAAATTGTAGCCAAACGATGCCAATTTGGCTGATTATGAAATAATTTGGTTTAAGTAGGACCTTAAATAATAAATTAAATCAAGAAATTCTTTTGAAATCGCTTGTGATGCAATTCTGTAATTATTTATTGGAAATAAAATGCTGGGTAAATTAATAAAATATAGGAAAATTATGGAAAAATACCAATTTTTATTGATGCATGATTTTGAAGGTATATATATGCAATTTTAAAAATATTTTGGGAAAAAATTGGGTATCAACAGCGGCATGGTGATTACTGGGTCTTGAGGCTTTTGAGGTTCAAGTTTTGTTAAGCGGCCGAAAAATCTATATGGACGCTTCAGTAAGATGTTGGGGTGTGAATGATGTGTCAGCCATTCGAGTAGCGTAGTTGAGTTCGAGTATGGAAATTCCGGTATTCATGAGATTTTTGGGGCTAGATGTCCCCATATACGGGCTATTTCTTGTTTGCGGGTTGTGAAGGCATGTTGAGTATGGGATACCTGAGGGCATATATTATCGATAGGTTGCTATGGACTTTTGGGAGGATATTTACCTATTTGGGGAATGATCAGGATTTCGGTTGGGAGCTATTTAAAAGCTCAACGAGTATATGTATTTTATATCAGGTCAAGTGTGGGTGCTCTTGTAAGATTTTTGTCACGGTTATGTTACCGGGAAGAATGAATATTATTTGTGCCCTTGGTCTATGTAATGTGCTTCTCTCTTATGTTTTTATGGGCTATGAGGTTGAATGATTATTCTCCACGCATGTTGTAATCCCGTTCAGGCCTGATGGCGATGTGGGCGAGATAGCCTTCGTGATGTTGATTTTCTCATTACACCTTAGTTTTGCTTGCTTTCTTATGTGTTTTATTATTTCTATTCATCTTCCTACAGTTAAACTTGTGCACTCTACTGTGTGTGATATGAGTATTGATATGGTCAGCGAATCCGAGCACATTGATGAGTATTTGGGAGCGGGTTGCACGCTACAGCAGATGTTATGTGGGATATCCTTTCCTTGTGTTTATCTAGTGTTTTGTTTTCTCTTTGTGGGATGATTTAATGAAACTATATTTTTGTTGTTATACATGTTGTACTTGTTAGATATCCCTTACACCTTGCTTTTCTTATATTTGTACTGCATAATTGAGTTACTGCTAGGTTGGTGTACGAGCTGTGTGGTGTGAGAATCCGTGTGGTTCCGATATGAGTTGTTAGTTGGGCTGCTTGTATTGGCTGAGATGAGGTTCTTAGACCTAAGACTCATTCTATCTTATTGTAGGTGAGGAGTGTTTGGATGTATGAGGCTGTTTCTGCTAAGATTTTGGCAATGACCCTTGACGAACGAGAGAGCTTCTTGACTTGTTGACTTCATAGGCGGTTATGAGTTCCCGCATGTTTCTTTATCATAGGTAGCATTATGGAGGTCCAGAACAAGCTTCTATTCAATGTGAGGTGTATTGCTGACGTCCAGAATGTTATTTGGGCAGCTATGGTGGACAGAAGTTATTGCTACGAGCATTTGAGTTGTATGGAACATCGTGTGATCGTACCCTAGGTTGGAATTACGGCTCGATTTGGCTTGTTCAGGTTTATACAGTGAGATGATGCGAGATTCGGGTCCTATGATGAATTTCAGATGTTGAGATTTGGGTTTTGTCCTAAGGTTATGGACTAAGGATGAAGTGAGATCTTTAGTTAAATTGCGTTGTCAGTCCTACATTGGTTTGGGTGATGGGAAATCACCCCCGGTTGTATGTACGGTGAGTTGATGCAGTGGTTTGATGGCCTTGGAACGACTCCGGGCATGTTCGAGGAAGAACGTATGTTTAAGTGGGGGAGGATGTAACGACCCGACTGGTCATTTTGAGCAATTACTTCCGGTTTGGCAGTTTGAGGTAATGAGTAGCTTCACACGGTGTATTATGACTTGCGTGCATCATCGGTTCGGGTTTTTGAGAAGTTCGTAAAGGATTTCTAGAAGTGACTTTCATTTGAGAAGCTTGAAGTTAAAAGAATTGACCAAGATTTGACTTTTGAGTATTTGACCTCGGATTGGGGTTTTGATGGTTCCGATATGCTCGGATGGTGATTTTGGACTCAGGCGTACGTTCCGATTTGGATTTGGAGGTCTGTAGGGTAATTTGAAGCATTTTGGCAAAAATTGGAAAGTGGAAGTTTTGGGAAAATGGAGAAGTTTGACCCATAGTCCGTTTTTGTGATATCGGGGTCGGAATGCGATTCCGAGAGTCGGAACAACTCTGTCTTGTCATTTGGGACTTGTCTGCAAAATTTGGTGTCGTTTAGAGTTTATTTGATATGGTTCGGATGCTCGGTTGCGATTCCAGAGGTTCTTGAAGATTCAATGTGATATTAATGTGTTTTGGCGTTCGATTCATGATTTTAGTAGTTATTTTGTTGTTCCGATAGCGCGAGCGAGTTCGTGTTATATTTTCAGAATTGTGAGAGTGTTTTGCTTAGAGCCTTGAGGGCTCATATGAGTTTTGTACGCATTTCGGAGTGTTTGAAAGAGGTTCAGTTGTGCTGGTGTTTCTGTTCTCGCATTTGCGAGGATTTCATCGCATTTGCGATGACTGCATTTGTGATATCATTCTCGCATTTTCGAAGATGGGTTGGGCAGGGGAAGTTCGCATTTGCGAACATTTGGTCCATTTTTGCGTAGGCCCTACTTCGCATTTGCGAAGTGTCTCATCGCAATTGCGATGTAGACAGGATAGTCCGGGCTTCGCTTTTGCGAAGGATTCTTCGCATTTGCGAGTTTGCATTTGCGAACCCAGTGCCGCAAATGCGACATTTGCAACCTACTAAAAGGTGGGCATCCCGAATCTTAGCTTCATTTTACCATAAAATGAACCCTAGGTCAGAGAGTGGGCGATTTTGAGAGAAGATTTTCATACCAAATCATTGGGTAAGTGTTTCTAATCAATTTCCAACTATATTTGTGATTATATCTTAGATTTAACATCAAATTCTTGAGAATCTAAAGGAAAATTTAGAGAAAATTATAAAATCTTTCAAAAATTAAAAATGATGATTTGAAGGACGAATTGGTATCGGAATTTGATAATTTTTGTTTGGTTGAACTCGTATCGGAATGGGTGTTCGGGTTTTGTAAATTTTGTCGGGTTTTGAGGTACGGGCCCAGGGAGGTGACTTTTGTTGACTTTTGCAAATTGTATGGAATCATAGCTTTGTTAATTGAAATTGTTTTCTCTTGCATTGTTTGATGCATTTAAGTCATTTTTGGCTAGTTGGGTCGAGCGTTGATGAATTGGTAAAGGAAAAGCTAAATTGAGTATTGAATTGGCTGAATTGAGGTCTGTATCTTGCCTAACCTTGTGTGGGGGAAACCACCGCTTAGGAATTGAGTCAATTGTGCTATCTCGAAATGTGAAAGTTGTGTACGCAAGGTGACGAGTGGGTACACAGTTTATATATGGTGTTGGCTGGTTAGAATGTCTAGTCCTTTTCCATGCCTTTGATCAAATTGTCATAATATGTGGTATCGTGTTGTTAGGCTACACTTCCATGCTCTATGTGATGTTGTTAGAATTTATTTATCTCTTGCTCGTTGTTTGGCCTTATCTTCCTTAGTTGAAGTTATCGCCTTTCTTGTTATTTGGTTACTTCTTAATTGTGAGTTCCTCTATGAGTCTGTGCATATATGCTACTTGTCTAAGTTGTTGTGATTACCTGTGTAGTTATCACGTGCCTTACATGTCTTGTTGTTTTTGTAATGTTTATTGTATTCCTTTGATTTTTACGTGATTCTCTTGTAGTCGTGTACACATACTCTTGGTGGTAGAAACTTGTAATTGGGTTGTTGATTTGTTGTTGTTCATTTAAATTAAATACGGCGGGATCGGGTTTCACGCCGCAATATGAGGAATAAGGGTGATATATTGAGGAGGAATAAGGGTGAATTGATATTATATGGTGGGATCGGGTTGCGCGCCGCAACATATTATATTTATTGTTATGATATTGATATTGTACGGCGGGATCGGGTTTGCACACCACAACAGGAGGAATAAAGGTGATATATTGAGAAGGAATAAGGGTGAATTAATATTGTACGGTGGGATTGAGTTGCACACCGCAACAGGAGGAATAAGGGTGATATATTGAGGAGGAATAAGGGTAAATTGATATTATATGGTGATCGGGTTGCGCGCCTTGATAATTCGTATTTTTGGTTTTCATTGAGTTTTGAGGATCAAGTAATTGTTATTGACTTATTGACTTGCCGTCATTTCCTGAGTTCTTTTTCTAATACTATTATTCTGGTGAATTAATTTTCAAAGCAAAGTTACTACGTTGAGTCATTTCCTCCTACTCTGCTGGGTCGTTCGTAATATCGTGATTTAAAATGAAGGAATGTCATGTTTCCTTGTGTGCCTTTAAGTTAGAACTCGTTGTATATTGTAGTATCTATTATTTCTAATAATTATTATATTTTATTTCAACTGGTTTCTCAACTAAATCTCCTTAACCTGTCTGAGGTTATATTTTTCTTAAAATGGAATTTCTGTAAGTTTTAATTTAATGATTCCTATATTAAAGGCGATAGCCTTCAAAGCAGAGGAAATAGAATATTATATAGCCTATAGCTATAGGGCTAGGCTCCGCTCCTCGCTCGAGCTACCATCCGATGTTGCATTTCTATTGGAAAAAATATTTTTTTCTTAACTCAAATAATTTCTAAAAATAACTTCATCTTTTCTCTCTGGGTTTCCTATTTGGTCTAGAAACTGTAAATTTACTTTATGATATATAAATGAAACTTCGTGAACATCTTAATCAGCGTTTGTCACGGATATTATGTACCGAGTAGCACATGGATCTTTGACGTGCAGAGTGAAAGGGGAATATGTGGGCACAATGTGCCATGTGTGTTAAAGGTTTGGAAGTTGTGATTGTGATATGAGACTTCGAGGATTGGGATGGTTGAAATTGTGTATTAGGAATGATGCTATTGGTTGAGTTAACATTGCTTTCCTTATTTGAGCACTATTTTTACTTGTATGTATTCCAGCTATGTTGGAGTTAATTTACTTGGTTACTTCTCGGTACCATCCGTGTTTTCCCCTTTACCGTCTCTTCTGTTTGTAATTTGATTTCTTCCTGCTATTGGCGTTACTTTGTTATCTTTACCTTGTTAGTTTATTATCATATCTTGTTCAGCTTATTAGACCAGTAGGTGTCTTGACTGTTCCTCGTCACTACTCCATCGAGGTTTCTTGATACTTACTCGGCACCGCTGTGGTGTGCTCATACTACACTTCTGTACATTTTTGTACAGATCCAGGTATTTGATCGTTAGTAGTTGTGCGGATCGTTGCTGTGGAGACTCATGGTAAACCTGTTGCTGCGTTCGCAGGTCTCGGGGTCACCTTCTATTGTACTTATTTCCATTGTTTCCTTTTGTTCTGGTACAGTGATGTATTCATTTTGTTCAACTACTCTTAGAAAGACTTATAACTTGTACTACCGGTTTTGGGTTTATAAATTGTTTAGAGATTTCTATTTTGGAATTGTTCGAAGTTAGTAAATATTGCTGTTATTTCCGTTAATGTTAGGGTTACCTAATCATTAGAGACTAGGTACCATCACGACTCCTTCGAAGGGATTTTGGGTCGTGACATATCCCTAATAATCTAACAAAGATAGTAAAGTCAAAAAATCCGTAGGTAAAAAAAGAAAAACAATAAGACAACAGTTAGGAGACCAATTAATTTCGTAGGTTAAATATGGAAAAAGAAAAACATAACAAGTAGGAGACCTATTATTTAATATTATTATTTAATATAATAAAGAGGTGAAGTTTTCTGCTGTTAAAATATGAAAAAGAGTTTTTGAGGTAAACTTTCTAACTTTTAGATTGTTTTGATAATTTTGTGGCAATAAACGTCTTCAAAAATTTTGTAGTGCATGTGATTACGTAACTATCAAGTCAAGTCCCAATTATCAATTGAATAATGTTTCTTGTAGTATTTTATAAGTTACAATATAAACGTATTTGTATATTACATGAGAAATATTCGTGTTTAGCATGTCTATTTTTTGTAAATATGTAATTTGTCGTTTTGAGAAAAAATTACATTAATTTCATGAGACAACTTTTTTACGAAAAAGTAATTAAATTGATACAAACTACAGATACAAGTACAATTAATAAGAAGTAATTTATGAGACAAATTTCATGAGGCAATCTATTTTATGAAAAAGCAATCAAATTTCATATAGAAAGATATAACAAAGTACAATATAATGTGTATGGTTAAAAACTACATAAAAGGTGGAATTGGCCTCATATAGTAATCAAATTTCGTATGCACTTCAATACTATATAATGACTTTTCCATCTGAATACAAGACTTATTATTGATAATATCCGAAACCTTCATCTCTCCAACGTAGAGCTTGTTTGGCCAAATTCTCAAAATTTATTTATTTTTTCTTATGTTGTTTTACAATTTTATAGTATTTATTATTGATTAAAAAATAAAATAATTTACGTTTTGCTTGGGAGAAAAAAAAAGGACCCGTTGTCACTTGTCAGTTAAAAGACCTTGGGTATGTGTTCTAGAATAAACTTAAGAATATATACTTTTCAAAAAGTTTTTAGAAAAAACTATTAAATTTTCAAGAATTTATGTGTTCTTGATAAAAGTAACAAGGAAGTACGACAACTTATAAAATTGTAGTGGTGAAATTATAAATATTAAGTTGAAAATATTGATGTGAGGACTTATTATTATTGTTTCTTCATTTAATAAGTTGCTAAATAGAATCAATAATCATCATTTCCAAGAACTCACACTTTTTTCATCAACTTATTTTATAACTCAAACGTAATTGTTAGAAAAATATTTAGCTAATTTTTTAAAAATATGTATTTTTTGAGACGGTATACACGCACATATTAGAAGCACGAAGTCTCTATCGAATGGTCGTTCACCTTTTTATGTGTTAAAATATATTTCACATTGAATAAATTGTAATCTAATTATGTAACTAATATTTAGGAATTTCAATCAACTAAAATATCAATTAATAAATTTTTCTTATTTGAAATATTAAAAATTCCTAATATTCAGGAATTGAATTCACCTAAAGACTTTATATAGTTAAAATTTAACCTAATTAAATAGACTATCCAAGAGTAGACGTTAGCTTTATGCATATAATCAAATTAATTTTTTTATGCTTCGTTAATATAATTCTTATTGGATAATATTAGAATTGCATTTAAGTCAATGACGAACTTGAATCAACAAAAAATAAATTACTTCTCTTAATACTGTGAACAAATAATTAAGTCTTTCAATTAAATAATTCAATTTAATAATTTGTTAAATTCATATATGATAAAATAATTTTAAGCAGATAAATCTCTTACAGCTTGTTTGGATGGTTGTTACGTATCGTTTCATAATGTATTGTATCGTATTGTATTGTATTGTACTGTATCGTTTGATGAATACAATGTTTGGATGGATTGTGTCGTTTTGGCGTCGTTTCATGGTATCACGCACCTGGGATATGATGAATAAACTTGCAATATTACAAAGAAAAATTATGATACGGTGTATAAAAAGGTAGGGTACATGATAAAATAAAATTATTCAATAATAATGAAGGGTGAGATTGAAAGAAAATCAGAAGGAAACGACGCGACCACACCAAATCGGTCGTTACATAAAGTGGCACATTTCATCGTTACGTAACGACGGATTTAACGATACGATACAATAAAATTTAAGTAACAATCAAAACAAACATTATATTTAAAGTAACAATACGATACGATACAATAGGTAACAACCATCCAAACAAGCTGTTAGGATACATAATTTGCTTTGATAAGCAAAGCATTAATGGCGAAACAAATCAGAAAATCTAGCAAAAATGACTATAGTATAGTACGTATTAAGGCCCAACCTGGTAAAACAGTAAAGTTGAAGTAATATGAAAAAAACAGTGCAATAAAAATATCTGCATTTTCAGGAACTTATATATTTTTCGCTAATTTTTATTTTATAAGTCAAACACATTATTTTATATATCTATGTAATTTTTTAAAATAGTGCATTTACTGATATAGGATACACGCGCAAAGCGCGTACCTAAAACTAGTATATATAAAAGAGGGAATAGACAAGGTGACTTGACATCTCTCTTTGTTCAAGGATCCTATTTATCTTTTTTCTCTTTTTTGGTATTTTTTCTATTTTTTCCCATTCTTCTGCTATATTAAAAAATATCAAAGCCACTCATTTAGCTGTCTTAATAATGTTAAGTTTGTCAGGAGTCTCTGATCATTCCCCTATTATTATCAATACTGATGTAGCTAGAACTCATTTGCCAAAACCATTCAGACTATATACTGTGCTGCTGAATCAGAAGGAGTTTGATGGGGCTGTTCATGAGGTATAGAATGAAAGAGTTCAAGGACATACCATGTTCTCAATTTGGTTGAAGTTACAGAGGTTGAAGGATAAGACAAAACACATGAATAAGGAAATGTCTTCACTGGACAAAAAGATTGGCCAGTTCAAGGAGCAACTGAAGAATGCTATCACGACCCAATTCCTTCCTCCGTGAACTGTCGTGACGACACCTAGTCTCTACGACTAGGTAAGCCTAACACATTGCAGAAATGAAAACAAAGCATGAATATTTACTATTAGCAACACAACTATCCATTAAGCAGCTAAATGCCACACGGTACATACAGTTATTACTCGAGAAATGTACCGAACAATACCCAAAACCTGGAAACTCGCAAGTCACAAGCTACTATGATGTTCTAACTGAACTGTACATCATCTCTACAGAAAGAAAGAGAAATGAACATAAGGGGATAAAGGGGGACTCCGAGGATCTGCGGGCGCGGGCAGATGTACATTGAAGTCTCCAACAGGCAGCAGCGACTGCAACTAGTGATGAGGCTGGTACGATGAACCTGGATCTGCACAAAAAAATATATGTGCAAGAAAGGGCATGAGGTCACCACAGTGGTACCGAGTAAGTGCCAAGCCTAACCTCGGTCAAGTAAGTGACGAGATAAGGTCAGGGCCCTATTGGTTTTTATATATAATAAGGTAAAACAGTAAGAATATCGTAGTAAAGTTAAATACTAACAATCAACAAAATGATATCACAGAAAAACAATAACTCAGTACACAGAGATAGCAATAGGGGATCTCCCGGAATAGCGTCCCGTAGTCCCAAACGTAAATATACAGGGGATCTCCCGGGATACTGTCCCGTAGTCCCAAACATAAATGTGCAGGGGGATCTCCCGCAATACCGTTCTGTAGTCCCAAAGTAGATATATCCAGTATAGGGGATCTCCCAGGATACCGTCCCATAGTCCCAAACATAAATGTGCAAGGGGATCTCCCGGTATACCGTTCTGTAGTCCCAAAGTAAAAATACAACTCAATCAATATAAATAACAGTTCCAACAAGAAATGTTTACAGTTTAGATTAAATTCATATCAAAGAAGACATGTAATTCTTACTCTAAACACGTTGCACAAAGTCCAGGTAGGCAGTTAAGGCACGTAAGCATGCTTTCCTAAGCTAAACAGGATGGCTACATATATTAGTATTGCTCAATTAAAGAAATAACATAGATATTTACTTAATGAAAATGGGGTTTTTCAATAACTAGCCCGTGTATGTACTCGTCACCTCACATACACGACATTCATATATCAAATAGTACCAAATCCTAAGGGGAGTTCCCCCACACAAGGTTAGGCAAGCCACTTACCTCGAACCAAGCTCAAAAATCAATCGAAAATCACGCTCTTGCCATGAGTATCCAACTCCGAGTGGCCCAAATCTAATCAAACCAATTACATAACGTAAATATAGCTATAAGCAACTAATTTAGCTAATGAAAAAAAAGCTTGGGTAAGAATAGAAAAACGCCCAAAAATCTCCCCGGGCCCACGTCTGGGAATTAGGTAAAAGTCATATGAACACCCACTCACTCACGAGTTCACTCATACAAACATCATCCAAAACCGACGCCTAATTCCCACTCAAACCTCAAATTTTCGATTGGGGAACTTTTCCCCCCATTTTCCAAACATCCACCCTCAAATTCCTTAATTAGATGAAGAATACAACAATAGATTAATGTAATATGATCAAAATCGAGTTAGGATTAGTTACCCAATAGCTCTCCTTCAAAATCCCTCAAAAAATCGCCTTCCACCGAGCTCCAACTTGAATTTTGTGTTATGAAATTTCAAGCCATTGAAATCCCCTTTTCTGCCAAACGATTTCCGCTTCTGCGCTCATAAGACCGCATCTGTGGTCCCGCACCTGCGGAAGAATCATCGCAGGTGCGAAAGCCACTTAACTGGGCTGGGGCCGCATCTGCGAGCCCGCTTCTGTGGTCCCCCAGTCGCACATGCGGTCTCAGCTGCCAAGGTCCATATCCGCTTCTGCGGCTCCCCAGCCGCTTCTGCGGCACCGCACCTGCGGTCCAATATCCGCAGGTGCAAAAACAACAGGTGCAGCAAACTTCAACAAAGGCATAAGTCCCAAACCAATCCGTTAAGCACCCGAACCACACCCGAGGCCCCTAGAACCTCAACCAAATATACCAACCAATCCTAAAACAGCGTACAAACATAGTAGAGCCTTCATATCACATCAGACAACACTAAATCACGAATCACCCTCCAATCCAAACTTAATGAACTTGGAATTTCAAAATTCTACAACCGATGCCAAACCCAACCAAACCACGTCTGATTAACCCCAAATTTTGCACACAAGTCATATTCAACACTACGGACCTACTTCAACTTCCGGAATCAGTTTCCGACCCCGATATCAAAAATTGCACTATCGGCCCGAAACTCCAAAAATTTGACTTTCGCCATTTCAAGCCTAAATGAGCTACGGACCTCAAAAACACAATCCGGACACGGGGGAAGCAGTTAACAGGGGATCAGGACGTAAATTCTCAAAATGACCGGCCGGGTGGTTACATCCTCCCCCTCTTAAAACATTCATTCGTCCTCGAACAAGCATAGAGACATACTTGAAGTGGTGGAAAGATGAGGATAAGGTTGCGCATATCCTGCTCGGTCTCCCAAGTCGCCTCCTCGACCGGCTGACCCCGCCACTAAACCTTTACTGATGCAATGCTCTTTGACCTCAGCTTTCGAACCTGCCTGTCCAATATAGCCACTGGCTCCTCAACATAAGATAGTTCCTTGTCCAGCTGGACTGAACTGAAATCCAACACATGAGACGGAAAATACCTCCGGAGCATCGAAACATGAAATACCTGATGAACTCCTGCCAAGCTGGAAGGTAAGGCAAGCTCATAAGCAACCTCCCCAACATGCCGCAACACCTCAAAGGGGCCAATAAACCTTGGGCTCAACTTGCCCCTCTTTCCAAATCTCATAACGCCCTTCATCGGCGAAACCCGAAGCAAGACTCGCTCTCCTACCATAAACAAAACATCGCGAACCTTCCGGTTTGCATAACTCTTCTGTCTGGATTGGACTGTGCGAAGTCTATCCGGAATCACCTTAACCTTCTCCGAAGCATCGTGAACCAAGTCTGTGCCCAATAATCAAGCCTCGCCCGGCTTGAACCAACCCACCGGAGATCTACACCGCCTACCATACAGGGCCTCTTACGGTGCCATCTGAATACTGGATTGATTACTGTTGTTGTAGGCAAACTCCGCAAGTGGCAAGAACTGATCCCAAGAACTTTTCAAGTCCATCACGCATGCACGGAGCATATCCTCAAGAATCTGAATAGTGCGCTCAGACTGTCCATCCGTCTGGGGGTGAAATGTTGTGCTCAACTCCACCCGAGTACCCAACTCATGTTGTACGGCTCTCCAGAACCGTGATGTAAACTAAGTACCTCTATCTGAAATGATGGAAACTAGAATACCATGCAGGCAAACAATCTCTCGGATATAAATCTCAGCCAACCGCTCTGAAGAATAGGTAGTACATATAGGAATGAAGTGCGCGGACTTGGTTAGCTGATCAACAATCACCCAAATAGCATCAAACTTCCTCAAAGTCCATGGGAGTCCTACTACAAAATCCATGGTGATCTGCTCCCACTTCCACTCCGGAATCTCTATCTGCTGAAACAAGTCACCCGGTCTATGATGCTCATATTTCACCTACTGACAATTGAGGCACCGAGCTACAAACCCAACTATATCTTTCTTCATCCTCCTCCACCAATAGTGCTGCTTCTAATCCTGGTACATCTTTGCGGCACCCGGATGGATGGAATACTGGGAACTGTGGGTCTCCTCTAGAATCAGCTCCCGAAGCCCATCAACATTGGGCACACATATCTGGCCCTGCATCCTTAATACCCCGTCATCACCAATGGTCACATCTCTGGCACTATCATGCAGAACCTTGTCCTTGAGGACAAGCAAATGAGGATCATCATATTGGCGCTCTCTTATACGATCAAACAAGGAAGACCGAGAAATCATACAAGCTAGGACCCGATTGGGCTCCGAAATATCCAATCTCACGAACTGGCTGGCTAAGGCCTGAATATCCATCGCCATGGGTCTCTCCGCTGCTGGTAGATAAGCCAAACTCCCCAAACTCTTTGCCCGCTGACTCAAAGCATCAGTCACCACATTGGCCTTCCCCGGGTGGTACAAAATAGTGATATCATAATCCTTAAGCAGCTCTAACCACCTCCTCTGACGCAAATTAAGATCCTTCTGCTTGAACAGATGTTGCAAACTCCGGTGGTCAGTGTAGATCTCACAAGGGATACCGTACAAATAGTGCCTCCAAATCTTCAAGGCATAAACAATAGCAGCTAACTCAAGGTCGTGAACCGGATAGTTCTTTTCATGCACCTTCAACTATCTGGACGCGTAGACAATCACCCTACGGTCCTACATCAACACCGCGCCGAGGCCAACTCGCGATGCATCACAATAGACCGTATAAGACCCTAAAACTATAGGCAATATCAATACTCGGGTTGTAGTCAAAGCTGTCTTGAGCTTCTGAAAGCTCTCCTCACACTCTTTCGTCCACCTGAACGGAGCACCCTTCTGGGTTAGCTTGGTCATAGGTGCTAAAATAGATGAGAATCCCTCAACAAATCAACGGTAATAACCCGCAAACCCAAGAAAACCACGGATCTCTGTAGCTGAAGATGGTCTGGGCCAAATCTGTACTACTTCCACTTTCTTCAGATCCACCTTGATCCCTTTACTCGATACCACGTGACCCAAGAATGCCACGGAATCCAACCAGAACTCACATGTTGAGAACTTCGCATATAATTTCTTTTCTCTCAAAGTCTAAAGCATTGTCCTCAGGTGCTGCTCATGATCTTCCCGACTCCGGGAGTACACCAGAATTTCATCAATAAAGATAATGACAAACGAGTCAAGATATGGCCGGAATACACTGTGCATCAAATGCATAAATGCTGCTGGGGCATTGGTCAGCCCAATTGACATAACAAGGAACATGTAATGACCATACCGAGTCCTGAAAGCAGTCTTCGAGATATTTAGCTCCCGGATCTTCAACTGATGATAAACTGAACGCAAGTCAATCTTAGAAAACACTCGAGCATCCGGTAACTGATCAAACAGGTCATCAATACGAGGCAAATGATATCGGTTCTTCACTGTAACTTTGTTCAACTGGCGATAATCAATGCACATATGCATAGAACCATCCTTTTTCTTCACAAACAAGACAGGAGCACCCCAAGGTGACACACTAGGCCGAATAAAGCCCTTATCAAGAAATTCTTGTAACTGTTCCTTCAACTCCTTCAACTCAGGAGGAGCCATACGATAAGGAGGAATAGAGATAGGCTAAGTGCCCTGAAACAAATCAATGCCAAAATCAATATCTCTATTAGGCGGCATGCCTGGAAGATCAGTTGTGTTACGACCCAAACCGATGGGCCACAACGGGCAGCCGGTACCTTACTCAACCGAGTACCTACGTAACGTATCTTTCGTTTCATACTATCATAGGTAAATGAGCCAGAGAGGCTATCATGAGATAAATACAATAAAATATGGAGAAATACTCGACATTGAACGATCCAACATGTAATCCAAACTTATACATATGACGTACGGGCCTATAAGGCCAAAATAACCACTCGCATACTGAACATAGGCCGACAAGGCCATAGAAACTTTTACGTACATGATATTTGTCTACAAGCCTCTAATAATACACATCTATGTCATATTAACCAAACAAGAAACTCCGAAGCAAATGGAATGCACCAACATCTTCCGCTGAGTTGATAGCCTACTTGGAGGGCTCTCGACCTGTCTATCGGGACCTGCGGACATGAAACGCAGCGTCCCCAGGCAAAAAGGACATCAGTACAAATAATGTACCGAGTATGTAAGGAATGAAAATCAGTAAATTGTCACACCCTTTTTTTTTCAACTCACTAAACCCTCTTATAAATAATGAAAAGATTTTGTAAAGCTTGAAAGGGTTTTCAAATTCAAAAGTGACAAAATTGTGTTAAAAAGGAAATAACTCAGAGTCGCCACCTGACATTGGTTTCGGTGTGCCAGGTCACCGTTTTTAAAAAAATGGTTTTCCTTTTAAAACACTTTGGACTCCAAATTAAGTCTGCACCAGAGATTCGGGTAAGGGGGTTCATTTGATTCGGGGAGAAGGTGTTAGGTACTCCCCAAGTCCCGTGAAAGTCACGGTTGCGTACCCGATCAAGTTGGCTTTAAAATATTCGAATTGAGGTAACAATCAAAGAAACGGGAAAATAAACACACAAGAGGCTCGAGGTCGTTCCCACCTAATAAAAGAAAAAATAAAAATGAAAATAAAAACAAAATACTACGAGTTCTACTATAAGCCTCCAAATACAAGTACTTCGGGGCATACCCCGAAAAATATATACAAATTGCGCGGGGCATTCTCCGGATAATAAACTAAAAGAAACGACCTCTTGCCTCAAAAATAAAAATAAAATAAAGAAAACCTAAGATTTGCCTACCCGAGTGTGGTCGGCCTAAACATGCGCCTAGCGATTAAGTAATAACATAAATCAATGAAAGAAAACCAAATGAGATAAAATAAAAGAAAATTCTAAACCACACTTATTTTTATCGATTAATTTCACTTGTTCGACTGAGCCCAATCCTAAAGAATATAAGCAAATTCAACCTAGGGCTTGTCTTTCCCCACTCCCATGGACCAACAATTATTCAAATGGTTTTGCATACAACCAAAATCAAACATTTGCAGATAGAGCATCGAAATGAAGAGTGAAAGCAAACAGAATGAAGGGAAAAGGGACTTAAAGCATGATGAGAGCCTCTACATGGTCATTCAATCCTCTCCTATACTCCTGATTTCACAGGAACGACCCCTCCCCCACAGGACTAACCCTTATATTTAAAGATACTTTTTTTAATAAAAACACCCAAGTGTGCTAGCACATATCATTAAGGAACATAAAGACTTAGACAAATTCAATACCTGACTTTTACCAGATTTGCGATTTCATCTTTTCACGGAGCAACCAATTTATATTAACCATGACCATCATGTGACTTAGTAACCCGCAGAGATTCATTTCATGTGGAACTTGATTATCACTAATGACTTTAACAGGATCCAAAGGAATCAGTGTCTAAACAGAATAGCAACATATGTGCTATTGACCAAAGTTAAAGTTGAAACTATTTTTGGTATTTTCAAGGAATATATTAGAATAAAAAAAATAGGTTATAATAATAATAATAATAATTTCTTCCAAAAAATACCAATTACATGAATGAAATAGAAGAGATGAAATTATTTTTGTATTATTTTTTCAATTTTTGTGCCCTTTAAAAATAGAATTAAAATTAATAATAAAGTGAAATCATATAGAAATAAGCTCGAGTAATATTCTAAAAATACTAGGACTATTAAGGATAATTCTAATGTGCGGGTCAAAAATTACATGTCTATAGCTGCCCCTCTTTGACGTGAAGCACGAAATGTTTCCAGTTATAGAACAACAAGACATGTTTTTGACCCGACCCTTATTTAGAGAGACTAAAACAAAAAGAAAAGAGAATGTGACCGAGCCCTGGTATCTGAGCTGCCTACATATCCTTGGTTATAAAGGAATCAGGCCACGTATAGTTCATAAGTGAGAAGGATGATGGAGTACCGAGGTGGAGAGTCGAGTGAAGTGCCGTCGAGGTTCCGGTCCGCGGTTCCTGCCATTACATAAAAAATAAAAGGAAAAAGTACGGCAATAGTAAAAGAAAAATGCAAGATCCTATCTACTTCTTTTCTTGAATCTCTACTTGATCCTTCAACATGAAACTGAAAAATGGACCCTGTTCTTCAGGCAGGCTCCTGATGCTCCTCTAACTTGAACTTGGAAATTAAAAGTTGACCCAGTTCTTCAGGCGGGCTCCTGATGCCTCTTGAATTTGACAATTGAAAGTAACTTTGAATGAATTCCCTCGTTCTCCAGGTGGGCGCCTGCAATAGCTTGACCTTGAAATAATTTCCCTCATTCTCCAGGCGGGCGCCTGATTGCCAAAACTTGAACTGTATTCTCTTGTTCTCCAGGTGGGCGCCTGATTGCCAAAACTTGAACTGTGTTCCCTTGTTCTCCGGGTGGGTCCTGATTGCCAAAACTTGAACTGTATTTCCCTTGTTATCCAGGTGGGCGCCTGATTGTCAAAACTTGAACTGTATTCCTTTGTTCTCCAGGTGGGCACCTGATTGCCAAAAACTTGAACTGTACTCCCTTGTTCTCCAGGTGGGTGCCTGATTGCAAAAAACTCAAACTCTATTCCCTTGTTCTCCAGGTGGGCGCCTGATTGCCAAAAGCTTAAATTGTATTCCCTTGTCTCCAGGTGGGCGCCTGATGCTAATATTTGAACTGTATTCCCTTGTTCTCCAGGTGGGCGCCTGATTGCCAAAACTTAAACTGTATTCCATTGTTCTCCAGGTGGGCGCCTGATTGCCAAAACTTGAACTGTATTCCCTTGTTCTCCATGTGGGCGCCTTATTGCCAAAACTTGAACTGTATTCCCTTGTTCTCCATGTGGGCGCCTTATTGCCAAAACTTAAACTGTATTCCATTGTTCTCCAGGTGGGCGTCTGATTGCCAAAACTTGAACTGTATTCCCTTGTTCTCCATGTGGGCGCCTTATTGCCGAAACTTGAACTGTATTCCCTTGTTCTCCATGTGGGCGCCTGATTCCCAAAACATGAACTGTTTTCCCTTGTTCTCCAGGTGGGCGCCTGATTGCCAAAACTTGAACAGTATTCCCATGTTCTCCAGGTGGGCGCCTGATTGGCAAAACTTGAAATGTATTCCCTTGTTCTCCAGGTGGGTGTTTGATTGCCAAAACTTGAACTGTATTCCCTTATTCTCTAGGTGGGCGCCAGATTGCCAAAAACTTGAACTGTATTCCCTTGTTCTCCAGGTGGGCGCCTGATTGCCAAAACTTAAACTGTATTCCCTTATTCTCCAGGTGGGCGCCTGCCATTACAACAAAACGGACAAAACAAAAGAAACTTTTCTGCCCCAGTTTGGTATCTGGGCACATCTGTGAGTGTTAATCGAATCATGGTACCTAAAAGAGCTCTAAGAATTTAAAAGCTAAATCCCATTATCCAGGAGGGCCTTGAAAACTTCAAATTAAATCTCATATTAAGAGTGTCAACGTTAAGCTAAATTATATTTCCTAAAGGTAGAACTTACGCTAAATCTTATTATCAATGAAGGTCTTGAAATTTAACTAGGTCCCATTATCCAGGAAGGTCCTGAGAACTTTTAAAATTAAATCCCATTTTCCAGGAGGGCCCTGAAAATTTTAAATTAAATCCCATTATCCAGGAGGGTCCTGAAAACTTAAAACTAAATCCCATTATCCAGGAGGGTCCTGAAAACTTAAAATTAAATCCCATTATCCAGGAGGGTCCTGAAAACTTGAAAACTAAATCCCATTATCCAGGAGGGTCCTAAAAAGCCGAGAATGAACTTACCTGAGCCATGCTCTCTTCTTGGGGGATTCTGAACAGAATTTCTTGCTCCTGACCCATGCCTTCTTCATGGGAGGGTCCCTGTGGATTAACAAATTTTCTTGCCCCTGTTTCAGACAAATAAAATTTGTTAGTTTGAAAATATGGTGGTTAGTTTGTGGCATCATTGCTGAGTGTCTGCTTCTGCCACTGCTATGCTTCATTCTGATTAGCTGCTTCGGGCCAGCAAGGAGTTGTTTGACCTTTTGATTGGAACTGGACCACAAAACCTCTGAATGACCTGAATCTCTTACACTCACTTACTGCATTGTGTTTCCTTCTGAAAGTTGTTGAATCTTTGTATTTTCTCAAAATTCAAGAACTTGTCACCTGAACCTCAGTTATCACCATACTACTCATTCTGAACCATGTCAATTGTGATGTGCGTGGGAGAACTCCGCTTTGTGCAATTTGAAAGCTGGTAGTAGGCTTTGGAATCCTATCCTGCTTGTTCGACAAGGGCTAATTCGAAAGAGACTCATAAAGACAGACTCAAAAAGCACAGCGAAGTGATTTTTGGCAAAAGGAACAAAGGAAAATTTTAAACAAAGATAACTTATCTGAGTGAAGCGGCTGGCTCCAATGATCATGACACACATTTCGGATTGATCAGGCTAATCCGTCCAACCAATCATATTTCAATTCATGTCGTGTCTTCATACTTCAAAAACCGGGCTTTCACTGGTCCAAATTCTCTGTAAAGTCACGAGCCCCATTCGACTTGTAGTGCCCCGAAGGGTTTTCACCAACAAGCCTCTCTCATTTGTTCATCTTTCAACTTTCTATCGCCTTACGGTGCCCGTGAGGGTTTTCACCAATAAGACTCTCTCATTTTAAATTTTCTCTGAGCTCACCATCGCCTTACGGTGCCCATGAGGGTTTTCACCGATAAGACTCTCTCATTTTGAGTTTTCTCTCAGCTCACCATCGCCTTACGGTGCCCGTGAGGGTTTTCACCAATAAGACTCTCTCATTTTATTCATTTTTCCGTTGTGCCCATGAACAAAGTGTTACCCATGATGTAAATCATACCTCTATCTCCCTTGACTTGGCATCCTCAAAGATTGATCAGAAGGTCTTTCTCTGGATCGTAATGTAGGCTTTTGGATAGGGCTAGAAAGAAAGGGTGGCATGAAGGCTCAAAATAATTTAAGATGAAAAGGGTTCAAAAATACAACTCTTGGAATCAGATCTTCTTGCAAAACCAAAACTTCAGCCCCAGTTTCATTGGGCCTGCGGGGGGGGTGGGGGTCTTGGATTTTTATTTTGAGGGGACCGAACCGTAAGGCTGCCTACGTATCCTTAAAAGGAATCAGGTCGAACGTAGTTCAAACAAAAGTTGTTTGGTTTTGGTGTGTTTTTTTCTTTTTTCTTTTTTTTTGTTCTTTTTATTTCTTGTTCCTTTTTATTTTTTTTTTCTTTTCTTTTCTGTACGCCGCGAAATCAGAGGGCTAGATTTCCCGCCATTAAGCCATCTCGGGGAGGTACCTCGAGACCCCGAGGATATGAAGCCACGACTTAGCCCTCTCCTTCGGG
>NC_031995.1:66845617-66863727 GCF_001879085.1 Nicotiana attenuata | reverse complement strand
GCTTGTCAAGGCTCGATTCGAGGCCGAGATAAAGTCAAGAGGGGAAGCCCCCGAGACACGCGGTTGACTCTGATAGGGCCGGCCTATCCATAGCCTACGCTGAGGCGTCGCGTCAAGCCATCACATCTCCATATTTCGTAAATTAAATATACACGTATTCGTGAGTGAGTTCCCCTCCTATATAAAGGGGCCTCGCCCTACCTTGTAAGGGACTGAGGTTGCTCCATTTCTCCACAAGTGCAATAATATATCTCTCTCTCTCTCTCTCTTTCTTATTAAAATTATTGGCTCTCACTGATGCTGAGGATACCTCGATTATCCTTCGCCTTCACATGTGTTTCTTCATCTATTATATGAGTTCTTCATCGTATAACTTGGTTTGACTATAAAGAGCTTCGTTTGATCATATCTCTAACTATTATACTAACCTCGATTGTCCCCGATAGCCCAAGCTCGACCTCGAGGTCGACCCCGAAGCCCCATCGACAAACCTAATCCGGGTAGCAGGCCCTTCGATTCGATCATTATTTGTTTTAGCTCACGCTCCATCATTAAAATTCATAATACTAGCATCATCTGCTCTAACAACTAGCTCGAGAATAGATCACGTATTTTTAGAGTCCCATTTTACAAATTTAATTGTCGCTTACCATTTTCACGGTAAATAGTTTGGCACCCACCGTGGGCCTAAAAATAATAGTGATTATTTTCTTGCTAGTTTCATTACACAAACACATATCATCTTTCACACTTTTTCTTGTCCAAGATCCTTTGATTTAAGGTAAAAATGTCTGGCTCAGTAAACAGAGTTGAGAACGACCGCCTCAGCGATCACGGGGAAAATGGTGTAGCTATCCCGGCCGCCGGGCACCACTACAGGGTCCCGATAACGCACTCGGACGAGTACTAGCGGACGCGGACTCACAGGACGCACAGCAAGTCAACGAAACTTCGCGCACGCGACAGAAGCGTGTGACACAGCGACCGATAGGAAGTTCAAAAAACCCCGGCCCGGGAAGAACAGGAAGTTAGTCTTCACGTTATTTTTATAATGTTGCAGGCACAACAACTGGCCATTGCTAGTTGCAAAGCCATCCGAGAACTCCCAGCACACCATGCTACACCGGAGATAGCTCCCGCCGCGCGAGGCTAAATACCCGAAAGATCAAGATGATATCGGGTCAATGTTGACCCACCATAGTGAAGATGCTGGAGGATCTTACCAAAAGGATCGATATCGCGTGTCAAAAATGATTGCAGCCAACGAAATAAAAAGTTGCAACCTACAATCTCGAGTGGATCATATCCGGGAGCACCCCCAGTCCATAAAGGTCTGGGATTCGAAGAAATTTGTACAGGGGGTTCCAGAGGAAGCGCCCGAGCCATTCCTAGAGGAATCAGGATGCCCGGAACTCCCCAAATATAACGGTGGACGACCCTGGATACACTGCATGAGAGTAGTACCATCCACCCTCCATCAGGTGATATAATTTCCGACAAAGGACGGGATCAAGACCGTCTGCGAGGAACAGCACGCGGCAAGGGAAATGTTCGCTATAAACGACGTAGTACCAGCCCTCACACTTCCACCCCCAAATGAAACCACGATCAGACCAGGTCTTGCCCCCGGTCGAACTAAACAAAGCAAAGTAAAAAATTCGCGCCGCCTCTCCGCCCCTGGGAAGTTATAATAGGCTAAGTCCCAAGACGTCGCTTGCGCATGTAGCTTTAAGGTACAACCATTCCTTTTCTTACGTTATTTTTTCAAATCCGAGATTGACCCTCGCGCAGACACCCAAGCCGGAAGCTGCCTAGACGTTAGTACTGCTACGGAACCCCGAAGCCCCAAACGCGCACCCGTTGCACTCTTTTCCTTCGACCGAGTTTTTATCCTAAAAGGAAAGGTTTTTACCGGCAAGGTTTTTAACGAGGCAACGTCTGCGAGCCGCCAGGAGGGGAACTTCGCAAAATATTCAGAACAAACCCCGTGGCTGTTGAAAAAGCGAGAAGGCATTCCCCCCGAAAAATGGCCCGCTCATGGGAATTTTTGANATTCCCCCCAAAAAGCGGCCCGCTCGTGGGAATTTTTGAAAACACCAGACAAGGTTTCCTGTAAGAAAATGATGCATCGAAACACCGGTGTATTCAGGCCTCGTCGGCAAAACTATGTACTATTGTATCAAACAAATCAAAAAAATACTTTTTGGAGGAGGGAACTCCTTCCCAGAGTAAAATAACGAATCTTTCCCCTGAAACATCCCGAAAAATGCAGGAACAGGTGCCAACAGTTCAAAGCGCCCCAAACGGCCTCTGGGTCGAGGCTATGAAACCGCAATATTCCTCAAGCGGGACAAACCCGCAAGCAATCAGCCTTGGCCCGATATAGGTCAGGCCAACCTAACAAGGTATATTGCGCCAACGGATCAAAGGACGCCTTCCAGCACTCCGTTCTCCAAACGGGAAAAATCACATTGTATTCCCGGCAGGGTTCTCTTCACCAAATGCATCCCGAAATACTCGGAGACTTAATGCCGGCATTGGGCACTCGCGTAACTCCAGGATCAGAACTTCGGGTTCGTAAAGCCCCAAAAATGCAGCTCAGAGTTCACAAGAAGCGGTCTTCACGCATAAACAACTTGATGACTCGTAGACTGATGACAATCACCATGCTACATCACCGAAAAAACTGTAAGACCTCAATAGGCATGACAAAGCTGTAAGACCTCAATAGGCATGACAAAACTGTAAGACCTCAATAGGCATGACAAACTGTAAGACCTCAACAGGCATGGAAATCCCGAAGTTTAGTCTATACGTCGCATTTGTAAGAATCCCGAAAGGGCATACCCTCGATGTAGACGCCTAAACTATCACTTGGGATCAAAAATGGCTACGGCCAAACGCACATGACTACGGTCAAAACGGCTGATACAGCCAAAATAACGCGACTCGGGGACGCCCGACCATCGCTATAAATAGCAGGCCACTACTTCGAATATACTTCGGAAAGAACCGGTTAAAACAGGCTTCCCTCAAACAGGCAAACAACGGGCTATGAACCTTCCGAGGTGCTCGAAATATCGCTGATAACGACTTGAAATCGAGGTTCTTCTAGAACCGACGACGGGTCAGGAAAAAATCTTTCAAAAAGACCTTAATGAGCAGAAAACAAGCCTACAAAAAGCCCACGGGCAAAAACAGCGTGAGAGCCATTGTCGCCAGCTAAGCAAGCCTACGGGCCACATATCAAAAGGTCTCTACGACCAAACAAGCGTAAGAGCCATTGTCACCAGCCAAAATTGACAACTTGAAGATTAAAGTGAGCTCGAGTCGTAACCCAATTCGGAGACCGGATCCAAAAATAGTTAACTAAGCAAGCCTACGGGCCACATATCAAAAGGTCTCTACGACAAACAAGCGTAAGAGCCATTATCGCCAGCCAAAATTGACAACTTGAGGATTAAAGTGAGCTCGAGTTGTAACCCGATTCGGAGACCGGATCCAAAAATAGTTAACTAAGCAAGCCCCCGAGCCACATACGGGAAGGTCTCAACGACCAAAACAGTGTGTAAAGCACTACCCCCATTCGGGAAATCAAAGGCGCTTGAAGGTCAATTACAGCCCGAATCGCAAAACGACTCGGAGACTGGACCCACAATAAGCACAAAACTACAGTATGCCTAAGGGCACGGTATAAATGCCACGGTCGCCAGCCGAGTGAGCCTCCGAGTCGCCCGCTTATAAGGTCACTCCGACCCGAGGCAAAGAAGGCTACCATCACCCGCTCATGCGGATAGGGAAGAGCCTAAAGGTCAATTACAGCTCAAATCGCAAAATGACTCTGAGACTGGACCTAAACGCCAGACAAGGCGCAGGGACCGCAATGCTTGCTCACGTCAAGAACCACACCTAGGAGCCCGGGCTAGCCCGATTGGTCCCCTTCCTACGAGGATCCCGCCAAACATCAAAACAGACCTGGTCGAAGGCAATAACAGAAAGAGATGCGGAAGAAGTAAGGCTTCAGAGTCTCTTCTTATTTCACGCACCCAGAGGGAAAAAGGGGGAAGGGACACAGCCTCCATAAACTGACATGTTCTACATATATCAAAAACGGAGCAACGAAACGGCACAATCTGCGATCCAGTCCGAAGGGCTATAGCTTGTCGAGTTCACTTCCCATCCCGTCAGCAAGAAATGACCACGCATCACGCTCATCCGCCCTTGCTCGGTCCAATTCATCAGAAAGAATAAAGCCCCTCGCGCCGATCTCCTTGAGTGCTTCTCTTCGGAATCTGCAACGGACATATTCCTCGATCCTTTTCTCCCGGTCGAGGGCTCGCTTCAGCTCGGCTTGAGCATCAGCGGCATCCTTCATACGGATAGCCATCTCCTGATCAGCGTTGGTTTGGCTTAGCATCGCCTTAGCCCGGGCGTCAATTATCTCGGCCCTGGTCTTCGAAAATTCGGATTCTAGTTTCTCGATCACATCTGCTTAGATTTTGGCATTATCTCAAGCTGAGCAAAGTTGGACTTCTAAGGCAGGAACCTTGGCCAAGGCACTTTCCTTCTCTAAAATATGAGCTTGCACCTGAGCCCTTAGCTCGCCACAATTATTTCTGGCGCGATCAATATTGCCCTTAAGGTACTCCAAGGCCTCCGCCTTTTTCTGCAGCTGATATAACAAAGAAGGGCGTTAACCTAAAAAGGCCGAAGAAAGCGAAGCTTGAGCTGCATAAAGTTACCTGCTCCATCAAATAACTCTCATAATTCGAGCACCGGTACGCTTCGCATCGCCAATGCAGCAACTCGCCCTCCTTCTCCTCGCTAAGCAGCCTAAGAGATTCTCCCTCACCCTGAACTTTCTGAAACTTGGCCCCTTGACGGACCAGCTCAGACATCAGCCTGTCACAGGCCTGCACAAGGAAAACTCAATGACGAATGAAGGACGCGCAATATAGGGAAACTGCGCCTAAACTCACCACGAAGTGAAGCCGGCGGACTTCTTCGAAGTCGGAGCATACTCCTGTTGATCCTGTCCCTTCGCCCTCGGGAGAACCGGCCTCGGGCAAAGCATATCCGCTCGAAGGCATCGACGACCTAGAATCAGGTACTCCGGGGGCAGCAGACTCAGACAATGCCTTCTCCTTGGAGACACTGGCCTGGTCAGCACCACTAGGAGCTCCATCGCCTCGAGGGGCGAGAGGGGAGATCAACGATTCCTTCCCCTCTTCGAAAGAGCACTGTCTCATGTCGAGGAACTGCCCGATGCCTGCAAACATCAAATCCAATGCAACTAAAAAGGGGGAAAATATTACCTCAAGAATGTGAAGGCCAAGGAAAAAGCAACATGCACACATACCTTGATGTTTCGCTCCCCACCTGACACGAAGCACAGCTCGCCACCGACGCTCGTCGCAGGACGAGTGGGTCACCAGCCTCCGGACCCAGCCAGGCAGATCGGAGACTTCGCTCGGCGTCAAAGAAGTTGCTACAAAATAGTAAAAACACTATTATTTAACTAACTTCTGCTATAGGTACAACCTGAAAAAGCACCAGACGCTCCACTCACATGCATAATTCCACCCTTCGGGGAATGGCAAAAGCTCCACGGGGATAATGTCAACCGTCCGTACCCGGACGAACCAATCGGCCCACTCTCGAACCCCCTCCTCTTTGTCGTCGACAACAAAGAGCGTGGACGAATGGCATTTCAGGGTTAGCAGGCCCTGGTGATGAAAGGGTTGATGCAGCCGGATGAGGTGATCGAGCGTAAATTCAAGATCGGCTTTCTCCGCAAAGAACCTTATAATGAGCACCACCCGCCAAAACGACGAGTGTATCTGCGCCAAAGTAACCCGATACTTCAAGCAAAAATCTAGCACGACCCTGTCGAGGGGGCCAAACGTGAAGGGATACAGGTATACACTCAAAAATCCGTCAGCGGAATCCGTAATGTTCTCTCCCGAAGGAAGCACCTGCAGCGCTACCCCCTCCCTCCATCCGCAGTATTTTCTCACCATCTCCAAATGCTCCCCCCTTATCAAAGAAACACTTCTCAAAACGAAATCCTTCAGCTCCCGAGCACCAGGAACAGCACTCTCCGCTCTCTGCTATGCCGTCCCCGAAGTGGCTGCCATGACTATGGTAAAACTAAACAGAGCAAAGCAAGGGCGCGCACCAACACTTTTTGCACCTAGGGAAATGAGGAACCCTATGCCAAAGCGGGAGTGCAGCTACCTAAAAATAGTGAAGCCCTGCGAAGAAGCCGAGGCCGCCCCACTTATATGCTAGAAGCGGCAACGTTTTGCCTACTCGGAGTAATCCTTGGGGTACCTACGACATCAGTATAGTCCAATAGGGTGATATCTAACCCCGAAAATATCCTTTGACAAGACACAAGACTCGAGGAACCGACTGCATTTTCTCCAAGCTCGAGATAGCATGCCGCCTCGAGGATCCCCACCGAAGAGAAACCGGAATTTGCGAAGCTTTTTTTTCACATTTCGTGATTACCTTTCTAAAAAAGGAAGAATGAACGCAAGACGCTACAATCGTGGAAGCACCACAAAGGTTCGAAGCGGTGCCTGAGCAAAAAAATCTAATCTCNCCGAAGTGGGAGTGCAGCTACCTAAAAATAGTGAAGCCCTGCGAAGAAGCCGAGGCCACCCCACTTATATGCTAAGAAGCGGCAATGTTTCGCCAACTCGGAGTAAGCCCCGGGGAACATACGACATCGGTATAGTCCAATGGGGCGATAACTAACCCCGAAAAAAACCTTTGACAAGAACCTTAGACTCGAGGAACCGTCTGCATTTTCTCCAAGCTCGAGATAGCATCCCGCCTCGAGGATCCCCACCGAAGAGAAACCGGAATTTGCGAAGCTTTCCACGCCGTCACTCAACGCGAGGTTTTCAGATTTCGTGATTACCTTTCTAAAAAAGAAAGAATAAACGCAAGAAGCTCCAATCGCGAAAGCACCGCAAAGGTTCGAAGCGGTGCCTGAATGTGAGCAACCCCTCAGCAAAAAATCTATCTCATACGTATCTAAAGGAAGTTGTCCGCATCAAAAATAAAATGGGACTCCCCGGTACCCGAAGCTGGCTTTCATCCAGGATAACATCCTCGAAGGCCCCGAAATTCGACACATTATCTACATGCAATTCAAAAGGCCCAGGCAGCCCAGTACTATCCGATCAATCCAGGATTGCCCCGAGGTACAACAATGGCCTCGAAAGGGAAGCCATGTCGGTCAGTAGAAGAGCGTAAATGATGCTCGCACCTAAGTCAAATATCAGCAGCCAAGAAGTAAAGGGAGGTAGTCAAAGGGCCTCGAGGAGTATGAACACATGCAATTACTAGGCAAAAATCAAAGGCGAAAATCAAAGGCAAAAATCAAAGGAATATATTCATGTTCATAAAAATCCGTGTACAAAAGCCCCCGAGGGGTCATGGCATACGTTTACAAAAGCCCTCGAAGGGTCATTACATACAATTGCGAAAGCCTATGGGAGCCTACCCCTACAGTGAAGGAACGGAAGGATGTACATGTGATGAAACCCGGAAGCCCAGTCCGCCCTCGAGGGTGCATCTCCGGTATCAGCATCCTCGAGCGTCGCACCCTCGAGGGTGATCCCTTCGACCTCCACCACCTCTAGGTTCCCCGCTCAATCCCTCAAGGGATTCCCGCCGGAAGAGATGAAGAAGAAGAAAAGGAGGGGACACGGAGGAGACAAAGAAAAGAGACATAGCCCGCCGAAGCCAAAGGTTGAAGATTCGGCGGGCCTCAACCTCGACGACCGGTAGGGCCACCTTATCCCTCGGGAAAGAAAGAGCCCTAAGGATGAGGTGCCACACCAGGCCCGGGTAGGAGAGTGAGCAACAGTGTATAACAGTAGCAGCAAACACCAACATACCAATGAACATAGCGGGACAATGCGATTATGCTCAATTAAGGGACGTCCCGGTGAAAGGCCATAGCACAACTTAAGGGAGCTCCTCCTAACGGCCTTGAGGCCATAAGCCCCAAGCATGATGTTCAAAGATAGAAGAAGATGACAAGAAGGGATAGGAAAGCATGTCGACGAAGGTACTGGGATGGAAAAAACAACGCCAAGGCACCCCATTTATAGGGGGCAACGACACGGTCGTCGAGGCTCTGGAAGACTGACCGACGAATGCAATTATTGCATCCTTGAAAAACTGAATCGACGGCATTACTTTCACCTTGAAAAATGGAAATGATAGAGTATTGAGCATGAGTCTATGAGATATGCCATCTATCACAAAAGATTGCACCACAATGCGAATCGCCAGTGTACTGTCGCCATGAGGAGTTCGGGGAGTCAATGGTCATAATCGTTTCCCATTGCTTCGTTCTGAGAAATGCGGAGACTATCTGTACGCGGTGAGATCAGAGGGCCCGATTTCCCGCCATCTCGGGGAAGTACCTCGAGACCCTGAGGATATGAAGCCACGACTTAGCCCTCTCCTTCGGGGCTTGTCAAGGCCCGATTCGAGGCCGAGATAAAGACAAAGAGGGGAAGCACCTGAGACACACGGTTGAGTCTGACAGGGCCGGCCTATCCACAGCCTACGCTGAGGCGTCGCGTCAAGCCATCACATCTCCATATTTCATAAATTAATATACATGTATTCGTGACTGAGTTCCCCTCCTATATAAAGGGGACTCGCCCTACCTTGTAAGGGACTGAGGTTGCTCCATTTCTCCATAAGTGCAATAATATATCTCTCTCTCTCTCTCTCTTCTTACTAAAACTTATTGGCTCTCACTGATACCGGGGATACCTCGATATCCTTCGCCTTCACATGTGTTCATCATCTTTTATATGAGTTCTTCATCGTATAACTTGGTTTTAACTATAAAGAGCGTCGTTCGATTATATCTCTAACTATTATACTATCCTAGATTGTCCCCGATAGCCCGAGCTCGACCTCGAGGTCGACCCCGAAGCCCCTATCGACCAAACCTACATCCGGGTAGCAGGCCCTTCGAGTCGATCATTATCTTGTTTTAGCTCACGCTCCATCATTAAAATTCATAATACTAGCATCATCTGCTCTAACAACTAGCTCGGGAATAGATCACGTATTTTTAGAGTCCCATTTTACAAATTTAATTGTCGCTACCATTTTCACGGTAAACATTTTTTTTTCTTCTTCTTTTTTTTCTTTTTTTTTTCTTTTTTCTTCTTTTCTTCTCTTTCTTCTTTTTCTTCCTCTTGTTTTCCAATTCTACTCCTGATTCCAATAGAGGGGTATGAAAGAAAATAAATAAGGCTCAAAAGGGGTAACAAAGGATAAAAGTGTTTGGGTAGCAGAAAAAATGCCTTCGTCATTCCAAATTTGAACATGCCAAGTACAAAATGCAATTGAAGGTAAGCAAAGAAATCATACATAGTACCTCTTGACTGCATCAGAATTGATAGCCATATCTACACATTTGCCTTCTATGTCTGTTAAATACAAAGCACCATCAGGTAAGACTCTTGTCACCGTGAACGGCCCCTGCCAGTTTGGGGCGAACTTGCCTTTAGCTTAAGCCTGATAAGGAAGGATGCATTTCAATACCAGCTGGCCCACTTCGAATTTCCGAGGACGCACCTTCTTGTTGTATGCTCTTGCCATTCTCTTTTGATACAATTGACCATGACATACTACAGCCAATCTTTTCTCATCAATCAAACTCAACTGCTCTAGCTGGGTTTTGACCCACTCATCATCATCAATTTCAGCTTCTGCAACGATCTAAAGGGATGGAATCTCAACTTCCGCGGGTATAACTGCCTCAGTTCCATATACTAGCAAATAGGGAGTTGCACCTACTGAAGTGCGAACAGTGGTGCGGTAACCTAGTAAGGCAAAGGGCAACTTTTCACGCCATTGCCTAGAACCTTGCACCATCTTAAGAAGTATCTTCTTTATGTTTTTTTTAGCAGCCTTAACAGCTCCATTCGCCATAGGACGGTACGGAGTGGAGTTTCGATGCATAATCTTGAACTGTTGGCATACCTCTTTCATCAAATGACTATTGAGGTTGGCAGCATTGTCTGTGATGATCACCTTGGGAATTCCGAACCGACAAATGATGTTTGAATGAACAAAATCCACCACGGCCTTCTTGGTCACGGACTTGAAAGTTGCAGCTTCGACCCACTTGGTAAAGTAATCAATGGCAACCAGAATAAACCTATTCCCGTTCGATGTTGCCGGCTCAATTGGTCCAATGACATCCATGCCCCAAGCAACAAATGGCCAAGGTGCGGACATTGTATGCAACTCAGATGGCGGGGAATGAATCAAATCACCGTGCACCTGGCATTGATGACATTTGCGAATAAAGCTGATGTAATCTCGTTCCATGGTGAGCCAATAATAACCTGCTCGAAGTATCTTCTTTGCTAACACATACCCACTCATATGTGGTCCGCAAACTCCAGAATGCACTTCGGCCATGATAGTTGAAGCTTCTTTAGCATCTATGCACCTCAGCAGTCCCAAATCTGGAGACCTCTTGTACAAGATTCCCCCACTCAAGAAAAATCCACTAGCCAGACGTCGGATGGTTCTCTTTTGATCACCTGTGGCATGTACTGGATATACCCCCCACTTGATGTATTCCTTGATATCATGGAACCAAGGTTCGCCATTAACTTCCTCTTCAACCACATTACAATAAGCATGTTGATCACGAACTTGGATATGCACGGGGTCGATATAAGCCTTGTCCGGATGATGTATTATTGACGCCAGAGTAGCTAAGGCATCGACAATCTCATTATGAACCCTGGGAATATATCTGAATTCTACCGACCTGAATTGTTGACAAAGATCATGTAGACACTTCCGGTACGGTATGAGCTTCAAGTCACGAGTCTCCCATTCTTCTTGAATCTGGTGAACCAACAAATCTGAATCTCCCAGAACCAATATTTCCTGGACTCCCATGTCTACAGCTAGCCTCAAACCCAGAATGCATGCTTCGTACTCAGCCATGTTGTTGGTGCAATAAAATTGAAGCTGGGGTGTTACAGGGTAGTGTTGCCCTGTTTCAGAGATGAGTAGGACCCCTATTCCGACACCTTTAATGTTAGCAGCTCCATCAAAGAAGAGTTTCCAACCTGGCTTTTCATCATGGTCAACCTCGTCAACACACATGACTTCTTCATCAGGAAAATAAGTCTTCAGTTGCTCATATTCTTCATCCACCTGATTCTTGGCCAAGTGGTCGGCCAAGGCTTGGTCTTTCATCGCGGTCCGAGTCACATAGATGATGTCAAACTCTGTGAGTAAAATCTGCCACTTTGCAAGTCTTCCTGTGGGCATAGGCTTCTGAAATATATACTTTAGAGGATCCATGCGAGAAATGAGGTAAGTAGTGTAGGACGAAAGATAATGCTTCAACTTTTGTGCCACCCAAGTCAGGGCGCAACATGTCCTCTCAAGCAGAGTGTGCTTAACCTCATAGGGAGTGAACTTCTTACTGAGATAATAGATTGCTTGCTCCTTCTTTCCCGTGATATCATGTTGACCCAATACACAACCAAAAGAATTATCCAAGACTATCAAGTAGAGAATTAACGGTCTCCCAGGCTCTGGTGGGACCATCACAGGTGGGTTTGACAGGTACCTCTTAATCTTATCAAATGCTTCTTGACACTTCTCAGTCCACTTGACTACAGCATTTTTCTTCAGCAGCTTAAAGATGGGCTCACAGGTTGTCGTGAGCTGAACAATAAACCTGCTGATGTAATTTAACCTTCCAAGCAAACTCATCACCTCAGTTTTGTTCTTTGGCGGCGGTAACTCTTGGATGGCTTTGATCTTTGATGGATCCAACTCAATACCGCGTCTACTAACCACGAATCCCAACAGTTTCCCAAAGAGGACACCAAATGCACATTTCACTGGATTGAGCTTGAGGTTGTACCTGCGGAGCCTTTGGAAAAACTTCCTCAAGTCCTTGACATGATCAGACTGCTTTTTTGACTTTATGATCACATCATTTACATAAACCTCAATCTCCTTATGTATCATGTCAAATATGGTAGTCATCGCCCTCATGTAAGTTGCCCCAGCATTCTTCAAACCAAATGGCATTACCCGGTAGCAATAGGTTCCCCATGGCGTGATGAACGCTGTCTTTTCTGCATCTTCCTCATCCATCAAGATCTGGTGATATCCCGCGTAGCAATCCACAAAAGACCCAATCTCATGCTTGGCACAATTATCGATCAGAATGTGAATGTTCGGCAATGGAAAATCATCCTTTGGGCTCGCTTTTTTAAGATCACGGTAATCAACACATACCCTAGTCTTACCATCCTTCTTTGGTACTGGCACAACATTAGCTAACCAAGTAGGATATCGAGTGACCTGAATGACCTTTGCATCAAACTGCTTTGTGATTTCTTCTTTGATCTTCACACTCATGCTTTGATTATTTCTTCCTTAACTTGTGGTTCCAGATGCACACTTATCTTGGTTTCCTTAACATTATCCTGGTCTCCTAAATTGATTGCTTCAGTTTCATTCAAATTAGGCTTTGGTTTCTCTTCAAAGTGTTTTAGCTCATTACTGATTTCCTCAAATGCTGCTTCTTCATCATATTCTGTTTCATCATCATAATCTACTTCTTGGATTATTATTTCAGAATTAGATTGGCTTTTAAGACTTGGCTGAAAATTCCTCATGCATGTCATGTCATTGCAACCAGCATAAAAGAACTGTACAAAAGAAAAACAAAATGAAACACAATTAGGAATAACTGAAAACGGAAAATTGCATTTCATTGAAAATAAAAGGATAGAAGGGTTTGAACATCAAAACAAGCAAAAAATAAAAATCTGGATTACAAACCTGGAATAACCTAGATAACAGAAAGAAAAACAAATCAAACTACCAAAACTCCTTCCTGGTAGGGAGAGGAGTAGCCTTCCAATTGTTAAGCTTCACTTTCGGCCCGACGAACTGCACATCCGCTTTGCTGGAACCTTCTCCAATTTCCACCATGTTCACCTCATCAAATAACCTCTGGAACTTTTAAATTAATTCTTCGTCAACTTCAACCACAGGATATGGGACTTCTGACACTGGGCGCTTCACGGTCCCTGGTTTGACAAAGGACCTGGAGAGGCGTGGGATAGGTTTCGGGAGTGCCCATGCCTTCTTTTTCGATCTTTTAGCCCTTTTCACATCTTCCCCTGTGGGCCTGAATCCTAGACCAAACGTACCCAAATTTTCAGACAGAGACACTGGCTGCACGATACCTTGTAAAGATGCGCCCAGACCTTTGCCCGGTACAAAATCATTCTTCAACATATCAGATGCCACCATGATAGATGCAGAGGCTAACTTCGGACGTGGAATACATTCCCCTTCTGGAACCTTCTCAACTGGCACTGTTTCAGAAACTTGGTAGACCCAAGGCCCCTTATCATCTTCGGCCTCAACAAACGGAACGAAGGTATCATTGTAAGCACCTAGGCTCTCATCACCATGCACGAAATCTCCTACCTGTCCCACTCGAAATTGACCATCTGGTGCAAAGAGGACGGGACTGCTTTGGCAGCATGTATCAAGGTCCGACCCAACAGCAAATTGTAAGAGACGGCCACATCCAATACCTGGAACTCCATGGTAAATTCAACTGGTCCTATTGTCAGTTCAAGCACAATATTGCCAACAGAATCTTTTCCCCCTCTGTCAAAACCTCGGACACATATACTGTTCTTGTGGACCCTTTCAGTATCAATTTTCAACTTGTGCATAGTAGAGAGAGGGCAAATGTTCGCACTGGAACGATTATCCACCAACACCCTAGTAACCACAGAATCTTCATATTTTACTGTAAGATAGAGAGCTTTGTTGTGTTCGGTACCTTCCGCAGGCAACTCGTCATCCGAGAAGGTGATCCTGTTCACCTCAAATATCTTGTTGGCAATTTTCTCCAAATGGTTCACTATGATTTTGTCGGGGACATGAGCTTCGTTCAGAATCTTCATCAGGGCCCGGCGGTGCTCATCTGAATGGATCAACAATGATAGCAGGGAAATCTGAGCATGAGTCTTTCTCAACTGTTCCATGATGGAGTAATCTTGCACCTTCATTTTTCTCAAAAACTCCTCCGCCTCTTCTTCAGTGACTGGTTTCTTCACTAGAACTGGATTGTCTCTGAGTGTTTTAGCTTTCCTTAACTCTTCCGGGGCAAAGCATCTCCCCGAACGAGTTAATCCCAGGGCCTCATTAACTTCCTCTTTCACTTCCTTCCCCTTATAGGTCACTATCACCCGTTCATAGTTCCATGGGATAACCTTGGTGTTGACTATCGGCAGCTGGGTCACAGGTTTGATAATGATAGGGTCTGTGCAGGCACCCTCCACGATTATGACAGGCTTATTCGCCACCCCCGGCATGATCACCTTTGGCATTTATTGCTTTGCTACAACATCACTTGGGGATCTCTTCTCAACTACCACAGATGGCTTATCATTTGGCATGCTCAACTTATCTGCTGATCCTTCAGCTATCGAAGAGGTTGCTTTTGCGACAACTGGGCCCTTGACTAACATAACCTCACTAGACCGGATCATCATGATGGATTATGAAGGCTTTTTAGGCTCCCCATCCTTATGTACTATCTCGATCATGTTCGTTTCATCATGGGCCGGTAATGGGTTCTGATTGATGTTGGGTGCTTCCGGAGTTTGGACCACAATCTGATTTGTGTCGATGAGCTCTTGGATGGCATTTTTCAAATGCCAACACTTTTCCGTATCGTGCCCCGGAGCACCAGAACAATATGCACAGCCGAGGGAGTAATCCAGATTCTTTGGAGGAGGGTTTGGCAATTTTGATGATTGGCCTCAACACATCCAACTGCCTCAATCTCTAGAACAGACTGGTATAAGACTCCCCAAGCGGGGTGAAAGATTTCTTCCACTGCAGCCTTTTGTTTCTGAATAATGGCTTCGGCCGGAAGCCTGGACCGGCGGGGTTTCGATATGTTGATGGAGGTAGGTAGGCATTTTGTGGAGTTGGGTAGGTATTTTGTGGGGCTGGGGCATGCCATTGTGGGTAAGAGGAGGTTGAGTGTATGATTGGGCGTGGTGGACACGGTATTGAGGTGGCTTGACAGAGTACTGAGGGTCTGGTGATGGAAAGTAATCTTGAGGTGGATTATATGGGGTTTGGGTGTAGGTTCGGGGATGAGGTCGAGGCTGGTGTAATGGTGTGGTGTACCCCTCGGACCATGCCACGATCCCGAGACAACCATTGCAACATCTTCTTTCTTCTTCTTTCCTATTACTCCTCCAGTACCATTCTGAATTGCTTGGGTAGTCGCTTTGATAGCTAAGTAGCTCATGATCTTGCTCGATTTAAGCCCTTCTTCTACCATAACTCCCATCTTCACTACCTCATTGAAAGACTTACCTATGGCCGATATCGAATGACCAAAGTAAGTAGGCTCCAAAGCCTGAAGAAAGTACTCTACCATTTCACTTTCCTCCATCGGAGGGTTGACTGGTGCTGCCTGTTCCCTCCAACGAAAACCTTATTCCCTGAAACTCTCACCAGGCTTCTTCTCTATCTTAGTCAAAGACAAACTATCTGGAACAATTTCTATGTTGTATTGGAAATGCCGGGTGAATGCTTGGGACAAATCATCCCAGGTATACCATCTGTTGTGATCCTGACGAGTGTACCACTCCAATGCCGTGCCGCTCAGACTCTGGCTAAAGTATGCCATTAACAACTCATCTTTCCTTCCGGCTCCTCTCATTTTGCTGCAAAATCCCCTTAAGTGGGCTACGGGGTCTCTGTGCCCGTCATACAAGTCGAATTTGGGCATTTTGAATCCAACAGGTAACTGGACATCAGGAAACAGACACAGATCTATGTAGGCTACACTCACTTGGCCTCCCAACCCCTGCATGTTTCTGAGCGACTGTTCCAAGCTTCTCACCTTCCTGAACATCTCCTCCTGTTCCGCGTTCTTGGGTGGTGTCTTATTTTCAACATGAGGCTCGAAGTGGGGAGTGTAGGAGTAAGGATCTGGGACATTGAAGGTGGGCTCTGGGGCATAGTATTGGGTATCTGGAGCTGGGAATGCGGGCTCACTAGAGGATCGGTGGAGGGTAGCTTGCGGAGGGGATACAAAAATAGGAGCAGATGTCGGAGCAGGGTATGAGGTTGGTTTGGTTGGTGGAGGATGGGAAATTTGGGACGAAGTACCAAGGTAATTGTGGTAAGGGGTGAAGCCTGGTGCATGTTGTGGGGAAAGATCAACGGTATTTGGCATCTGAGCTTGGGACAGTGGCGGAATGGAAGCTGGGTTTTCTTCGCAGTTGGTAGGGAATAAAGGTGGAGGGTGTCCCTTAATCCAGGCCTGATACATTTCCGCCATCTGATGCCACAGCCTTCGGACTTTCTCTTTCAGTTCCAACTCCGATTCAACAATTTCCCTTGGTGGGTCTACAAATCCTGTGTCTGTTTCTTTACTAGTCATGACTATCTGGCGCTTTGACCGGGTGTTTATGGATGACTTGCCAGGATGCCAACAAACTAACCACCTTCCTGTTATTGGAATAAGGATAACAGAGGAAAATAACACAAAACCACCATGTTAGCGTTAGGGAATTTATCAGATAATAATATTATATTCCGTGCAATGCACCTAGAAACAATTAGCGGTTCTAAAATGGCCTTGAGGGTCGCAGGGTCATACGGCATCATCCCAATTTGCTCATTTCAATCCTTCCTTCTCTTTCTTTTCTAGCACCTCTTATCATTTTCTTCCAACTCTTTTTTGGCTTATCACTCTCTTCTCTTTTTTTCCGCTCTCTTCTTTTCTTTTCTCTTAATTTTACAAATAATTCGATCGAACCCGATGTAGGTTGCCTACGTATCATGTCCCTCATGAATCAGACCAAGCGTAGTTCTGGAAAAGTGATGGAAAATAAACTAAAAATAAAATCTTTTTGGGATTTTTCATTTAAAAACTTTTGGATATTAAAATATAATGGGAAGTACGATAATGAAAGACCCGACAGACTCAACTACACTACGACAGACCCTGACACTACCTAAAGGACTCAGTACTCCTAGACAAGACACGAAGGTAAAAGACATAATAAGACAATCTCAAGATACCTAAATAGAATGACTCCTCAAGCTGCTCCTGAATGTGATGCCCCCGACTGGGATGGTCTTGGGCTATCCGTCATGTTCAAACTTTGTAACATGCCTCGTAAAGAAACACCGATGCTGGGAATAAAGACCCTGGCGTGTGCCCCCGCATGCTGAAGGCCGACCCTAAACAAATGCTGGCCATGCTGCTTGATAACTAGGGATTTTGATACATTTTATACTCCTCCTTGCTTATGTTTTGATTTGAAATTTGTATAAAATAGTCTTCAAAGGCTCACAAGTTGTGCTTGATTGCAGGTTTGATCAACAAAGTGACAAGATGTCAAAGTTCAGCTAAAAAAGGAGTGAAACTTGCACAAGTACCAAGACAAAACAAAGCTCAGGCAAAACAGGCCCAATGCGGCCGCACACCATTCTGTGCGGTCCGTACAAGTGAGATTCAGAGAAGGTGATTTCCAGGCCAACAGGCAATGCGGCCGCATGAGATTTAATGCGGTCCGCATTGGACCGCACTCGATTTAGTGCAGTTCGCAGAACCAAAGATCAGAGAGGTGCCAGTTTTGGAGATTGAAGCCAATGCGGTCCGCGCTCCATTTCATGCGGACCGCACTAGAAGCCACCGCGGCCGCACTTGATTCTGTGCGGTCCGCATTGCCTGAGTTCAGAGAGCTGGAATTTTATGTCAAGAGCCCTAGTGCGGCCGCACACCATTTTGTGCGGTCCGCACTAACCCCACAGGGGTATTTTTTTCCAGATTTTTAGCTTAGTATAAATAGCTTCTTTTACATTTTTAGGTCAAGCAGATAGTATGTATTGAAGGTTGCGCTCGTGGTTTCGAATATTTTAGCTGTTTTGAGTAATTTTAGCTTCATTTCAACATTGAATATGTAAGTTTAATTTAGTAATTAATTAATATGAGTTTTTCTTCATCTATTTCTTTGTTT
>NC_031995.1:66843558-66845517 GCF_001879085.1 Nicotiana attenuata | reverse complement strand
CAGTATGTCGAGCGGAGCCGGGGCCCCTAGCGTCAATTGGACGAGGCTCGAGTGAAGTTGGAAAATTTGGAAAGGAGCTGAAGCTCCAGTCTTCTGTCATAACCGCACCTGCGGTTGGCCAGCCGCAGGTGCGAGACCCCAAAAAGCGGTCGTTCTCTCGCAGATGCGGCCAAGCCCAAAGCCGTAGAAGCGGCTGATTTTCCGCAGAAGCGGAGCCACATGAGCGGCTTGTCCCTCGCAGAAACGGCCCAATGACCCAGTTGAAATTCCGCAGAAGCGGACACCACTCACGCATTAACTAACATATCATCAATATAAACTTCCATGGTTTTGCCTAATTGATTCTCGAACATCTTGTTAACTAGGCGTTGGTAGGTGGCCCCGGCGTTCTTTAACCCAAAGGGCATCACGTTATAGCAGTAAGTGCCATACTTAGTGATGAAGGACGTTTTTTCCTGATCGTCCTTATCCATCCGGATCTGATTATATCCGGAATAGGCGTCGAGAAAACTTAGCGTCTCGTGGCCGGCCGTGGCATCGATCATTCGATCGATGTTAGGCAAAGGGAAGGAATCCTTGGGGCAAGCTTTATTTAGATCTTTATAATCTATACACATTCTTAATTTATTACCCTTTTTGGGTACTACAACTACGTTGGCTAACCATTCGGGGTATTTAACTTCCCGGATGGACCCTATGTTTAATAGCTTAGTTACCTCCTCGTGGATGAAAGCCTGCTTGACCTCGGATTGGGGCCTTCTCTTTTGTTTGACTGGCCGGAATTTTGGGTCTGTGCTCAACTTGTGAGTCGTGACCTCCGGGGGTATGCCTGTCATATCCAAATGGGACCAAGCAAACACATCTTCGTTAGCAGTAAGAAAAGAAAGCAAATTTTTCCTGAGCTCGGTAGTTAAACCCGAGCCCAGGTATACCTTTCGGTCTGGCGCACACGAACGAATAGGGATCTGTTCCAGCTCTTCGACTGTTGATTTGGTGGCATCGGACTCATCCGGAGTCACGAAAGACTGGGGAAGAAAGAGGTCTTCCCCGAAGGTAGATTCTGGTTCAGCCTCTTTTACCGGAGGCTTACACTTTGACTGCTATTTTGCCTTGGACACCTCATCTACTGCGAACATCTCTCTTGCGGCGCATTGCTCCCCGTACACAGTGATGACCCCCTCGGCAGATGGGAATTTCAGCATTTGGTGCAGCGTGGACGGTACGGCCCCGATGTCGTGTATCCAAGGTCTTCCGAGCAGGGCGTTGTACCTCATATCGCCCTTGATAACACAGAATTGGTCGCTTTTGTAACTCCGCCCACGTCGATCATCAGAGTTATTTCCCCTCGTGTTGTCTCCGTAGCCATATTAAATCCATTCAATATCTCACCTCAGAAATTATCTGCCCTGTCAGTCCCAACTGTTCGACGACCCACGACCGAATTATGTTAGCCGAGCTTCCGGGATCAACCAAGACACGCTTGACTTTAGTGTCTCGGACCATCATGGATATTACCAAAGCGTCGTTATGGGGTTGTGCTGGTCCATCGATTTCCTCGTTGCTAAAACATAGTGTTCCCTCTGGTGCATAATCCCTGATCCGCTTCTCCCTTGTGATCGATATCTTGGTACGTTTCAGTATTGGTACTTGAGGTGCGTCTTCCCCTCCAATTATCATGTTTATGGTGTGCCGGGGTTCCTTCCTATCGGCTGGTCGATCTCGATTTTCGTAATGATTTTTGGCCCGATCACTGAGAAATTCTCGAAGGTAACCTTCATCGAGCAACCGGGCGACTTCCTCCCGCAGTTGCCTGCAATCTTCGGTTCTGTGGCCATGTGTGTTGTGGTACTTACATATTAACTTGGGATCCCTCCTCGATGGATCGGACTGTACGGGTTTGGGCCATCGGGCTTCTTTGATACGTCCGATCGCCGACACCAAGGTAGCCGAATCGACACT
>NC_031995.1:66838720-66839480 GCF_001879085.1 Nicotiana attenuata | reverse complement strand
ATTATAAATCCTTCAGGGATTTTCATATAAATTTCATTATCAAGTGAACCGTACAGATAAGCTGTAACTACATCCATTAGATGTATTTCAAGCTTTTCATGTAGTGCTAAACTGATGAGATATCGAAATGTTATGGCATCCATAACAGGTGAATATGTTTCATCAAAATCGACTCCAGGTCGTTGTGAGAATCCTTGTGCAACAAGGCGAGCTTTGTATCTTTCAACTTCATTTTTATCATTCCTTTTTCGCACAAAAACCCATTTATGACCAACTGGTTTTATACCAACAGGTGTTTGGACTATTGGTCCAAATACCTCTCTTTTAGCAAGTGACTTCAGTTCCAATTGAATTGCCTCTTGCCATTTTGGCCAATCAGATCTTTGTCGACATTCTTCGACAGAACGAGGTTCAAGATCCTCACTATCTTGCATAATATTAAGTGTAACATTACATGCAAAAATATTATCCACCACTATTTCAGATCGATTTAAATTAATCCCATCACCGGTCGAACTTATTAAAAGTTCCTCACTTACATGAGCTTTGGGTTCATTGATTTCTTCAGGAATCTCAGAACTAATCAGATCTTGGATCTCTTCAGGACATCCCTTCATAGTATTATTTTGATCATTTGTCGATTTTCTTTTTCGAGGATTTCGATCCTTAGAACCTAAAGGCCTACCACGCTTCAGGCGTGCTTTAGGTTCACTAGTACTCATGCTAGTAGATGGTACTATTGGGACATCAATTCGGATAG
>NC_031995.1:66726412-66832418 GCF_001879085.1 Nicotiana attenuata | reverse complement strand
TGAAACATCACAATTTTCCACGCCCAACCGCCGTTTCAGAACTGGTGCCTATTCTTCTCCCTTCATAATTATTCTTTCTTTTTAAAAACCCCTCTCTTCTTCACTTCTTCGCCATAAGCCCTCTTCTAACATCACCCAAAAGGGGAAAGGATCTTCACACCACCTCTCTCAATGGCCGAGAAAAATTCAGACCCTTCTGCATCATCTGTCCCCCTCTCCGACCCGTCTATGGGACTTCTCGTCGTCTCTGAGTCAGTGTCACCCTCTATCAACCCTACCGCTACAGTCACCTCTTCCCTATCTTCCCAACCTCCTTCCAACTCAGAAACTACTGTTCCGTTCTCCCCGTCTCCTGTTTCCCACACAAGTCAAACCTCAAGTGGCGAACAAGGTCAATTTACTGAGATCACAAAAGACTCCGCCATTGTTACAGTCGACTCCATGGTCATGGAAGCACCGGTTATTGATGAAAAGATGGTGTTTGTGGTGTCCGCTGATGGGGTATTGCAGGAGGTCATTTCCAAGAACCACACGTCATAAAGTGTAAGGGCAGAAGGTACCATTATGGGAGATGCAGTAGCATACACTACTGGGGGTTCACATGGAGAACCTGATCCCTCTCAGGAGGACCCAGGTCAGGCGTCTCATCCCCAGGACAGTGCTGTTCCTACATTTGATGTTGTGCCCCTGGAAATTCAAGGACCAGAGATGCACTTTAGTGATGAAGAAGACCTTGATAATGTGGCCCTTGACGCATTCATCAGTAAGCAAAGGACTGTTTCGACTCCTGAGTCTGAAATCAAGCGACCCACCACCAGGCTCCAAGTCAAAGTGGCCTACGATTCTGCACTCCAAAATGCGGTGGTGAAAGATAATTCCAATCAGAAAGGGGACCAGATTCACAAGAAAGCACTGCTTCCTGTCTACCAGTTGTTGTTTGAGTTGGTTAACAAAGTCCTGTTGCCTCGAGCAGAACGGCGATCTGTCACTTCCAAATCTGATTTATTCTTAATTGAGCAATTGGATGGTTTCCACCCTGTGAGTTTGCCTGCCATAATGATTGAGCATATGCAGAAAGTGGCTGATTTCGATGATAGCAATCACGGGCTTCCCTATGGATTCTTGCTCACCCAAGTATTCAACTACTTTGAGGTTCCACTGGGAATAGGTAAAGTAGGGACCCGTAAGCAGACATTCTCACAGACAACCTTGGAAGAGTGTGAGTGTATTGAAAAGTATGGGGGTGTAGGAAGCACTTCAACTGTGTCTCAGCTCATAAATGCCCAAAACAGCGCAGGTGAGGAGATACGTAGATTGAAGGCCAGGAATGCTATCCTGGAAGGCTAGCAAGCTCGAGCGGTTCCCATTTCGAACGATGAGGTGATCCGTTTGACCCAAGAAAATGCTGACCTCAGGGCACAAGTTGAGAACCTGAAGGCTGAACTGCTCAACGAGCAAAAGTTAGGAAACGCCCGAACAGACCTTGTTCTCCAAACACTTGTTGTAGTGTCCAAGCCTTTTCCTCCTAGTGCCCCCTAAGTTTCCCTTCAGTGACCAGTGTTCTGGATATGATTTTTTTTCTTCTTCTGTTTATGTTGATGGTTGGTGGATGTTTTTTTGTTTTTTTTGCTGTGGTTGGGATGTACTACTACTACTGCTCCCGTGTTCAAGTCCAATGCTGCCTGTTCCTTCTTTCGGAGGAAGAGGCATATTAAAATTTTTGTTTACTCTAAATCCTCTTTTATTTTGTCTAGTGCTTTCTCTTTGTCTTCTATTTTTCCTCATGATTGTGTGCACATATGTGGCATGGGTTAGCTTGGCCGGACTTCTTTGCACTTTTATTCTTTTTAATGATGCCAAAAGGGGGAAAAAGAAAGACTAATATAGGACTCAGGGGGAAACCACATTGGGGGAACTGGTTCTTGTGTAACTGAAGGCATCGTCTCAAGGGGAACTCTTTGACACTGCTCTCTGATGCCTTAATTCTGAACTTATAACTGTTTAAGTTTGTCATCATCAAAAAGGGGGAAACTGATAGATCTTAAATATTCTTACCTTATGTTTTGATGATCTAACAAACTTTCTGACAAGAACCAGTTAGGGAACCTGATCTACTTTGGATTGCTGCAAACTCCAACGGACTCCAGTAAAAGATGAATTGCTACACATATAGGAGCTAGGAACCAAACAAGGACCTGATGCTCCTGTGGTTCCTATATAGCAGCACAAAGTCATTTGAACACAGCTGAACTGAAGTGACTGGCGGTGCTGTTTCTGCCGCACTGCACCACACTGTCAGCCCACTCATTCTCTAACCAAACAAAGTACTCACATCATTTCAAGTGATGTGATCAAGATGTACCAAAGGGGTTTTTATACAAAACATCACTAAATGGTTTCAGTTTCATCATTCAAGCCTTTAGCAAAAAACAGAAGAGATCATTCTCTCAAGCTTGAAGAACAAGGTTGAACGCCACTACTGACCAGTTCCAAAACGATTGATTATTGCTGTCCTAGTTGAGTTGTAACCTTGTTATTGCACTTACAATATCTCCTAAATTGCTTACTTAGAAGTTTACTGATTAGGAACTCTCTTGTAAATCCTCAGACTCGTTGAGTTTAGGTTGTGGCTAGATTTAGTCATAAAGAAAAGTCTTTGTAATCGTAGTATTGCAAAGTGGCTTGTGGTGACAGCACCACAAGTTAGAAAAAGTCTTTGTAACTAGGATAGTCACAAAGTGGCTTGTGGTAAAGGTGCCACAAGTTAGTTTGAAGTCTTTACAATCGGAAGCATTGTAAAGTGGCTTGTAATAGGTAAGGTTACAAGTTAGTGAAGTTAAAAGCCTACAGGGTAGGTCGTGGTTTTTATCCCCTTGTGCGGGATTTTTCCACGTAAAAATCCTCTGCCTCATTTACTTACTACCTTACTAAGTGCTCTCAGCAGAAACTTGTAGAGGACCAGGTACTCTACGATTTGGTGGACCCATACAAGCTAACACTTTTCAAATCAGTAAATGTGTCTAGCATTTGATTTACTATATTCTGTAAATGGATGATCTTCTGGACCTCCTGATTACATATAGGGGTAAGTGGATCAAAGTGAGATAATGATGAAACTTTCCACACAATTTCTCTTTTGATTTCCTTTTTCTCTCCCCCTAATTGTGGGAAATTTGTTTCATCAAACCGACAATCTACAAATCGAGAAGTAAATAAATATCCTGTCAATGGTTCAAGATAGCGAATAATAGAGGGTGATTCAAACCCAACATATATATTCCTATCCTTCTATGTGGTCCCATCTTACTGCGTTGTGGTGGTGCTACTGGCACATATACAGCACATCCGAAAATTCGCAGATGGGCAATATTTGGTTCATGACCAAAAACTAATTGTAACAGAGAATATTTATTATAATGTGTCGGTCTGAGACGGATAAGTGATGCTGCATTGCAAGATAGCATGGCCCCAAACAGTAGTGGGCAATTTTGTTTTCATAAGTAGTGGTCTTGATATTAATTGCAGGCGTTTAATAAATGACTCTGTAAGGCCATTTTGAGTATGAACATAAGCTACAGGATGTTCAACTTTTATCCCAACTGATAGACAATAATCATCAAAAGCTTGAGATGAGAATTCTCCAGCATTATCAAGGCGAATAGCCTTTATAGGATAATCTGGGAATTGTGCCCTTAATCGAATTATTTGGGCTAATAGCTTTGCAAACGTCAGGCTGCGAGATGATAGTAGGCACACATGAGACCATCTTGAAGATGCATCTATTAGGACCATAAAATATCTAAACAACCCACTTGGTGGGTGAATAGGTCCACATATATCCCCATGTATACGCTCTAAAAAGGCAGGAGATTCAATGTCAACCTTCATTGGTGATGGTCTAGTGATCATTTTGCCTTGATAACAAGCATCACAAGAAAATTCGTCATTTGTAAGAATCTTTAGGTTCTTAAATGGATGCTCACTCGATTTTCAGTAATTCGTCTCATCATTATTGATCCAGGATGGCCCAAACGGCCATGCCAAAGCACAAAAGTATTTGAATTCGTAAACTTCTGATTTACGATAGAGTGTGCTTCAACTGTACTAATTTTTGAATAGTATAAGCCAGAAGATAAAGTTGGTAACTTTTCTACAATGCATTTGTGGCCAGAAATATTCTTTGTAATACAAAGATATTCCATTTTGATTTCATCTATTGTCTCAACATGATACCCATTTCGGCGGATATCTATAAAACTCAACAAGTTTCTTTGGGACTTGGAGGAGAACAATGCATTGTCTATAATAAGTTTTGTTCCTTTAGACAGAAATATAATGGCTCTTCCGGAGCCTTCAATCAAACTTATATTACCAGAAATTGTTGAAACATTTGCTTTTTCCTTATGCAAAAAAGAAAAGTATTTCCGATCCTTGAATATGGCATGAGTTGTTCCACTATCAATAACACAAATATCTTCATGATTTGTCTTTGATCCAAACATAATTTGAGGATTATCAATATTCTTCAAAATGATATAAATAAAATATATTATAGTAAACATCATTATCCAAGCATAACTTTTATTTATGTACAACAATTACATAACCATACTATCTATTACAAACAACAAAAATTAAAATATTTACATTTCTACAGATTCACTACTGATTACATTACTTGTTTCTCCTTCTGGGAGTGCAAAGTAATCAGCTACATCCAAATGCATGAAGTCTAAATTATCTTCAGAAATAAAATTTGCTTCAGCATTTTTCTCTGTCTTCTTCAGGGAGGCTTGATAAAGCTCAACCAGGTGCTTTGGCGTACGACAGGTATGTGACCAGTGCCCTTTTCCTCCACATCTGTAGCATGCATTTTCTGCATTTGGTACTTGCACCGCTTCATGCTTTTGTTCCTTCCTTTTCCACTGCTGGTGGTGAGGAGGTTCTTTGGTGCATTATTATTTCCATGATTAGAGTTTCTTCCCCGACCACGTCCATGACCACGACTGGGGCCACGACCTCTTCCACGTTTAGCTTGGTGGAAGTTCGTCTCATTCACTTCAGGGAATGGACAAGAATCAGTAGGTCGGCTTTCATGGTTTTTCATTAATAGCTCATTATGTTGCTCGGCTATAAGAAGATGTGAGATAAATTCACAATACTTTTTAAATCCCATCTCTCGATATTGCTGCTGCAGGAGCATATTCGAGGCGTGAAAAGTGGTAAAAGTTTTCTCCAGCATATCATGATTAGTAATATTATCACCACATAATTTCAATTGGGAAATAATTCTGAACATAGCAGAATTATACTCACTTATAGATTTAAAATCTTGTAGCCTTAGATGAGTCCAATCACAACGTGCCTGTGGAAAAACGACCATCTTCAGGTGGTCATATCTATCTTTCAAATTATTCCACAGTATGACCGGATCTTTAATAGTGAGATATTCTATTTTCAGGCCCTCATCAAAGTGATGGCGTAGGAATATCATTGCTTTGGCACGGTCTTGGTTTGATGCCTGATTTTTATCCTTGATGGTGTCTGCCAGAGCCATCGCATCAAGATGAATTTCAGCATCAAGCCCCCAAGACATGTAGCTTTTGCCCGATACATCCAGGGCTACAAATTCAAGTTTAGAAAGATTTGACATTATTTAGGAAAAGAAAGTTCGTACCTCTAATACTTTCAAAGTATTTGCTCGAGATGGCAGAGTCTCGTGCTGATAACGTGTTATAAAATAAAGACTGTAAAGTAAAGACAAGTATAGAGAGAAACTGATATATTATTCGAATTCAAACTGATGTACATAATGAACTGAAATCTCTTCTACTTATAGAAGAAATGAAGCTGTTGTGTAAGCTGCTACTATACCTGATATGGATAATCTTCTACTGAGAGTAATGTTTATCCATAACGGAGTACTGAAAGGATAAGCTCATTGTACCAGGTATAGATAATCTTCTACAGGGGGTAATGTTTATCCATAACGGAGTACTGAAAGGATAAGCTCATTGTATCCGGTATGGATAATCTTCTACCGGGGGTAATATTTATCCATAACCGGGTACCGAAGTGATAAGCTTCTTCAGGAGGCTTATTTCCAATAGAGTACTAAATAGATAAACATATTTATGGCGGAGTCCCATATGAATAAGCTTCTTCAGGAAGCTTATTTACAATGGAGTACTAAATGAATATTTATAATATGATATATTTATAACACTTATGTATATCTCTTTAAAAACATTAAAAATTAAATTGGAAAAATACTCATTTGATAGAGACACATGCATATTTACAGGATCAACCTTCTAAATCGTAATTTAAGTGGCACTGTTTTAATAGTCATACATGTGAAGCTACATGTTGTTCTTGTTATTGCAGACAGTTAATTTATTTTAGAAAAATACATAAGTTGCTCCTTGAACTTGTAACGAAAAGTGAGCTTCCATTTCAACCTTTACGGGTATCGTTTTTCTATCCTACACTTGTTCATATTGAATTTTATTCCTCCTTAAATAGTTTTTCTATCCTATACTTGTTCATATTGAATTTTATTCCTCCTTAAATATACATAACCAATCTTGTGAAAAGTAATGTTTTACACGCTCTGCCATGTCAGCAGCCACATAAGAACTATGACAGAGTCAAATGCTTTTCTGTTTTTTTAGTTATTCTTTTTAATGTTCCGTCCCCCTTCTCCTCCCCCGTCCAATTTATTTACTCCCTCCGTTTCAATTTATGTGAACATGTTTGACTAGGCACGGAGTTTAAGAAAAAATGAATACTTTTGAAATTTATGATCCTAAACAAGTCAAAAAGGGGCCCAGAGTATTTTTGTGATTATAAAAGTTTCTCATTAAGGGTAGAATTGTAAAAGCTAAATATTACCAAATTTAGAAAGGGTTCATTCTTTTTGAAACGGACCAAAAAGAAATAGGTTCCCCGCAACACATATAGTCCGCGGTTGCTGCCATCTCCATATTTCCCAGCCAGCGAAGAAGAAAAAGCTATAAAACAACCAAATAGTGTTGTTATTTGAGTTTGAATTGAAGTCTAGTTACTTAAATTGTTGGACCACCATAGCAGGCCCCAAAACTCCTTTCCACCAACAAAACACAGCTTCCACCTTAGACAGACCCAACAAAACGACCCAACAGAATAACACTCATTTTTATTCCTTTTTTTTCCTGTTCTGGTTAATATTCAGTGGCAGTATTAATTAAGAAAATATTCCCTATAGAGTTGATTAGCTTTTGATTTTATAGAAAAGACAGTAAAGAAGGTCACTTGGTGATAGAAGAAGAAATGATGGAGAGAGTGAGAGGAGAAATTTGGAGAAGAAGCAAAGTTAAAGAAGAGGAGTGTACTAAAAAGAGAGAGGAGGGATCCAAGAAAGTCTGACAAGTTAGACAATTATGCTTGTTTTAAGGCATTTTGGCATTTTATGTGCTTGAGAGAGTAACTTCACTTGCTGTACCACATCATCATTTAAGTGGGAATTAAATTCAGTATGAATAAGTATAGGATGGAAAAATGACGGTACAACTTAGGTATTTTCCCTATATTTTATTTGTTATGTTTGATATTGTCCTTGGGAATAAGTGTTATCCTAGGATTATAATGACGAGATTATAATGAATAAATTCTTTAGTGAATATACTTATGTTTTGCCTGTGAAGAGGATGGCTTTATTTAATTTCGGGACGATTCCCTTTTGTTTTGCCTGTGAAGAGGATGGCTTTAGTTTTAAAACCAAACGGCGCTAAAACTCTTGAAGAAATTTCGAACTCATTGCCTTGACTAACATTTTGAGAAGTCATTCTTTCCAAGAGATCATCAATTTAGCTGTTGATAGAAGTGCACAATCTTACAATCAAATGATAATATGATCTAAACAAACCAAGAAAACAAAAGGAAAAGAAAGAATTGTGAAATTTCAGACAGAGTGCCCATTAGTCCCACTATAATGCCTAAATTGAACAAATCAGCAAATGCACACTCTTTCAGCAGCTGCATACACTCACTCGTAAGGCTGAATTCAAGAACCTTAGGAGGCACAAATGCTGTTGAATTGGATGAATATCTCACGACTTACAAGTTGTAACTCGGCGGTCCAAGGAATCAAGGGGTCTGCACAGTTGAGTCCTTGGACTTATTCTCTTCTGAAGATGGCCGATTATCGGAGTCAGATTGTCGGACTTCTTCTATCATTCTAACAACTTCATCCATGGTGGGTCTCATGTCTGGAACCCTTCCAACACATGCCATGGCAATTTGAAGCATCTGCACCATCTCCTCTTCGATGTTCTGAAATCTCATCAGTTCGACATCGAAGACCTCAGCGGTCCATTCTTCCCTGACGACTGACTGGACCCACCTAGGGAGATCAACCATGTCGTCACGCCCTGGTGATTGAATTGGTTGCTTCCCTGTAAGCATCTCGAGCATTAGGACACCGAAGCTGTACACGTCTGATTTATGAGTGTGCTTCCGTGTTTCAATGACCTCAGGAGCACGATACCCTGGATGACGAGATGGAGCTGCAGGAAAGTTCATAACAGGCGCTAAACCAAAATCAGAGACACAAGCTTCCATATCTTGGTTGAGGAGGACATTAGAGGATTTTATATTTCCATGAGTAACTTTTGGACCACCCATTGAATGGATATGGGCAATCCCTCTTGCTGCTCCAAGTGATATTTTCACTCTTGATTCCCAGTCCAGTGGAGTCCTTCCAGAAGCAGCCCGACTCCCTGTTATGACATTGGAATTCAACATGGAATTAGATGAACCTATTCAGTTTCTGCACAAGCAGCATTTTAAACATCGAGAAGTGAATTGATACAAATTATGAGATCCAAATCAGATATGAGATCGCTCCCAGATTTTCGGTATCTACCAGCTTTCAGCTAGAATAGCAGCAAGATGTGTAGATAATAACGTAAACAAGACATCAGATATATGAGAAAGTTGCCAAGAGCAAAATATGGCTAAGGATCTCCATACCTTGCCTCACATAGAACAACTACATATAGACAAACATTAGAAAAAAAGATCCCCATATACATGCATATACACCCTGAATATGGTTTCTTCATTTTTAAGTTTCAACCAAAATAAAAATGCACACTTTCCAGTCTTCAACTTTCAAGTATGAATTAGAATGGTTCAGATTCAGTATGAATATATTTCTGTCATCGGTTTGGCACAGTTTGTCTCTAATGCAAGAGTTCAGTCATTGAATTATAAAGATTGTATCAAGTTGATCTACCAAATACTGAGTGACAGAGAAAGAAAAAGAGGGAGAAGAAAATGCATTACCATGCAAGAGTAGAGACAAACTACCCCGTGAGAAATAGTCATACACAAGAAGCTTTTCATCCTTGGAGTAATAATAAGCACGCAAGGGGGCAGTGTTTGGATGCTGCCCAACTCTGCCAATAATTTCCATCTGCTGTTCAAAGTCCTTCTTCCCAACAATGACTTCTTTTAATCTTTTTACCACCACTGTCGTTGACTCCTCCAAAATAGCCTTGTATGCAGTTCCAAAACTCCCCTTTCCTAACACTTCAGCAGAAGCCCTTAGCAAGTCCTCAAGATCAAAATTGTAAGAGCAGCCTTCGAAGAAAACCAGCTTATTTTTCTCAGCTTCTTGTACCCCACTACCAAACTCTTCCCTGGGCTTTTCACTTCTGCCTCCGCTCGAGGACTTCCCTTTCAACACACCTCTACCATTGCTTTCTTTCCTTTTTCGACAGCACAAACACATGACTAGAACTACCAGAAAGAGGAGCAAAGCCCCTCCAACAGCAATCGCAATAATAACTCCTAATTTCAGTTTCTTCTTTGAGCTTTGTTTTGGAGGAATGTTCGGGGAAGGGGATGGTGGTAAAAGAGGGGAACAGGGATTTAAGGGAAGCCCACACAAGAGTGAGTTCCCCTCAAATGAAGAGTTGGGGAACTTTTGGAGGGATGATGGAATAGAACCATTAAGATTGTTGTAGCTTAAATCTAAATGTCTAATCCTTGGGAGGGTGAAATTCGGAATTGGTCCAGAAAGCGAATTATTCTGCAGGCTCAAACCGGATAGTTGAGTCAAATTTTGAAAAGTTACGGGAATCTTACCAATGAAAGAATTATATGAAAGGTCCAAAACATTCAGTTTATGTGAAAAAGAAGCAGGAATAGGTCCAGAGAAGTTATTGTGCTGGAGGAAAAGGTATTGGAGGGAAGAAAGTGAGGTGATCTCCACAGGAAGACTTCCATTGAGTCGATTTGCTCGAAGGCTGATTATCCTTAAAGAATCCAGCTTTCCAAGAGTATTTTGTGGGAGTGGACCAGTGAGTCCAACTCCTGGAAGTCGTACAGCCACTACGTGGGCCCCATCTTCACTACAAGTAATGCCTACCCAAGATGAGCATATAGGGGTGGCAGGACTCCAGTTGATCTTCGGACCATGGGGAACTGCAGAAGCAAAGGCAAGAAGGGCCTGTTTATCAGAGTCTAGATCACCAAAAGCCAAGGGAAGAAGTGTTGCTACAACCAAAAGGACAGGCAGCAGTTGATAAACAGAGCAGATTCTCATGAGGAAACATTCAATCGATTGAAAGCAACAATGCTGCCGATGATGCGGTTTACCTGGGATAGTACAGCAGATAAAGAACGTGAGATAAGCAAACGCGACAAACATAAACGACGACAGCGAGAGAATGAGAGTATGCAACATCACATTGACTTCACAGACACATAAGCCTTTAAAGTCTCTATAGATTTCAGTGAGACGAAGAAGAAAGAATATTTGTATTAGTGTTCTGGATCAAATGAGAAACGAAAAGGATTCCAATAATTTTCAATAATGTCAAATCACCACAAATGTTCAACTACATTTTTCACTAGCTGCAGGAAAAGGCCAATAAAACAAATCACTTTTCCATTTGAGAATGAAAAAAAAAAATTAGTCTGCCAAATCTCAGAATGGGTTTGATGCATAAAAAATGTGTTTTGAGCCAATAAAATGGGGATATTCTGATATAGATTTGAGAGGTTCAAACACAAAAGCGTATAAAATGGCAGAAGCGGATTAAACCAAAGACTTTAGAAAGACAGAAAAAGGGTAAATATAAATCTATAAATGAGTTTCAACGCAAAGATAGTTTTCTTTTTTGAAATTTCTCAATAGTATTTGAACAGATCACAACCATCACTAATACAGTACAAAGTGAATTTTGACATTATGATTAAAGTTCCTCTAAACCATAATAAATTTGAAAATGATAGCCCACAAAATGGCTGAAAAAACTTCGAATGAATAAACTAAAGAAGCAATATCCTAAAGCAAAACACAAAATGGGAATCCAAGAGAGGGGAAAAGCAAAAACATAAAACCTTTTTTCTTCACTTTCTATACCACAAAGTGGGGTGCAAATTTTACAGATGGACGAATGATTGCAACAAAAATAATTTTAATTTTTTTATAAAAAAAAAAAAAAGGCGAGGCACACTATAACCAGGCATTAATTGGAGCACTAGTGTCATCAGAAAAGTAAGAACAGACAGCAAAAAACTTCTTTAGGACTTCAATTTCACAAATTAAAAATCCCAAGGCCCCAAGATCTCAAACTGGAATTTAGCAACTAAATCCAAAAAAAAAAAAATCAAGGAAATGTTAAATTACGATACTTTTAGTACTCACAGTAGTGCTCCAAAAAATTAAAAATCTTTAACACCCAAAAAATGCTAATCTAACATTTTCCAGCAAATACAGAAACATGGTGTTGCTACTTGTAAAATAGATCTGTTATCAAAAGCAGCTGAAATTCACCAAGTTGAAGAAATGCAGGAATATAAATTTCACAAAAAAAGAAAAAAAAAACACCAACTGAATTATAGTACCTCGAAACATTTGGAATTTGAAGAAAACCCTTGACAGCCAGCTGGGGTAAAAAAAATCTAAGAAGAATGGTGAGGTGGGAGGTGAAAATAACAGTTCCCACAAACCATACGGGAACACAAGTGTAGTACCCACATATTTTGTTGGAATTGAAGAATAGAGAGATGGAAGAGTGAGGAGCTGAAGCGTTTTTGGTTAGGAGTTGGATCTGTGTTAGCAGCAGCAGATGGGGAATTTAGGCATTGTAGAAGAGAATTAGGTGAAGTGGAAACTGTGTCTGTAAGTGAAGAAGAAATGCAGAGTGAGAAGAGAGAGGGAATGGGGTGGTTGCAGACTTGCTCCAGTAGGGTCCCTCGATTTAGGCTCTTTGTTAGGATATACTTAACTAACTTGCATTATCAACCTTTAATGTAATAATTTATTGGATTAAGTTATATACTACTATTATAATATAATATGCTATTTTAAAAAATTTTAATATGTAATAGCAGGGTTAATTATTGTCTTTATCATTTTTTTAATTGATATTTATCAAAAATATATAATAAATGATCTGATTGTGCAAATATTTTTTACAATATCAATATATAAAACTTAAACTCTAGTTAATTCACCAATATTTTTTGCAAAACGATTTTCTACAACTTTTCTCAAAAAAAAAAAAGAAGAAGATGATGAATTCTAATAGACATTAGAGATTTTCTAACATTAAAAATTTACTAAATTCACGCTCATTCCTGCAGATATATAAATCAAACTAATTAAAAAGATTTTTGGCAAATGAACATAGATTAAACCTTAATTTCACTTTGTCAGACTCACTTATATAAAAATTTGCTATACAAGTTGTTTTGTTCTTAGGTAAATTCACATAATTCAAAAATTTGTAGGTTTGCAGCTATTTTCGATATAAATCGAACTTAAATATTACGGACACAATATTTTATACTTTCCATTACATCAAGGTATATCTACTTTGCGTAATGTCTAATTTGTTATGTAAAATGCACTTTTCCTAGTCTCATTTCAAATATTTTTTATTATAATTTCAAACTGAGATTATTATTTCAACAAGTTATACAATAATTGTGGTTGTTGAGAGTAAACATTTACGCAAAAATGACTTTCAAACTTTCTCTTGAATCTGATGATTAGTGAACCCATGCTTAGCTTCTTATCATTTATAGTATTACCTATATTTTTGAAAGAAGTTACGTCAAAAAATAGGTTTTTGACCCATCAAATGTTTTATAGGCAAAAAGGTCAAGACGAGGTCCACAAACTGATCGTGCATGTTGTCATTTCTTTGCACATGCAAAAGTTAAATATCATCATCATCAAGCACAAAAAAGACCTCCAAAAAACTTTGTAATTTAGGTGGCTTTTGTACAATTTTTTCAACATAAGTTTCTACAAGTATATGTTCTTGAGAAAAGTTTATGCAAATAAAAAAAATCTTTGGATAGGTGAAGTTTGGTTTTCAAAATTTTGAGAGTGGTCTAAAATGGTTCTTTAAAAAGGCATTTTTGAAAAAGTTTGTTTTTCCCACGTTTTGCTTCTTTTTGTTAACCGAGGATATCAATTTACTTAAAATGTGGAAATTTCAATTTTAAGATTATTTCTGATGAGATCCATCTTGCTAGAGGGTGTTTGGCTAAGCTTATAAGCTGGTCAAACTGGCTTATAAGTACTTTTTGGCTTATCTACGCGTTTGGTAAAATTAAAAGTGCGTATAAGTTAAGTGCTTATAAGCCAAAAATAAGCCAAAAGTCATAAGTTGGTCTCCCCCAACTTATCAAATTTCAGCTTATAAGCAGTTTAAGTTTGACCAAAATATTTACTATTCTATCCCTAAAATACTTCTTTTTAAAACAAAACTCTTTGTATACCCGGTTCTTTAGCTGCATATTATTAATTTCAGCACTTTTATCCAAACACGTAACTACTTATTTTTTAAATCAGCTTCAGCACTTAAAAGTGCTTTTCAGCACCTAATGCTTATCAGCTACTCTAAATCAGCTAAGCCAAACAGGCTCCTAGTCATATACTCCCTCCGTTCACTTTTATTTGATACATTGTAACTTTTCACGCCCTTAAGAAATAATAAATGAAGTGCATAATTTACCATGATACCATATGTTTACCTCGAAAATACGAGTAACAATTAAATTTGATTTGTGGTTTTAAAGATATGTGATTTAGTTCAATACCAATTAATAATCAAGAAATATGAAGTAGAAACGAAGAGACAAGTAAATCAAACCAATGTTACTCAGCAGCAGTGACTTCGAGGTAGGCTTGGAATAATAAGAACAATTAAGTAATAAAAGTAAAATAAGAACAATAGAGCTAAAGGACAATGCTGATGAACAGTAGGCGAAAAGGTAGAGCGTATATTCTTTGCTCAGTGATGAGATGATGTTACAAATGACCGGGGTCCCCTTTATATAATAGGGGAACCCTAAATAAGGAATATTTCTATTTACGATAGGGAATATTCTTGATACAGCTGTCTAACCGCCTAGTACGGAATCGTACAATCTTATTCCCGGATTTGCGCCACGATTATGGGGACGTGGCAGGAATCTAGCCCATTCTGTTACAAATACCTAACGGCACTATTCCGGGGTTGAGTATACTCGGGCCTGGTATTCCTCGTACTCCTATCTCCGGGCATTGCACTCTGTCTTCGAGCTTGCCTCTAGTCCACCGGTCTCGAACTCGACCTTGCCCGAACTTGGGCCTATGGACCCTCGATCCTGTAAATCGGAGGCCTCTGGTTTTGACCGTATGCACCATATTAATTGATGCATATTTTATTGGATTTGAGAAAATGATTTGAAATGAGTAATAAATACCGTGGGTATAACAGGAAAAAAATTGTCTTCTCTTGATATGCTTAAAATGACAAGTAAAAATGAAAATATATTTTTAGTATACATGCCAAGTAAAAGTGAACGGAGAGAGTGTACAGATATTCTATTTTGATATCGTTAGAAAAGCCTCAACTGAAGATCATTTCTGTAATTATTAACAAAAATAAACAATTAAGGTGTCAAAAAGTTATTAATCTTTTGCCATCAATGTGAAAGAATGTGATGTATGGTCAAACTGCAAATATTCATGACAAGAAAATGTCGTTGGCAATTACTTCACTTGAGCTGGAGTAGTTGGTGAGTATTTATTCTATTCTTCCATCTTTTTTGGTGGATTGACAATTTTTTGGTCTAATTGATAAACTTTGGACAAAGATAGAAAATGACAATATACTTACACTTACACAGTCTAATTTTGTTATAGAAGTTAGAACATCTCGTGGACGAAGGCCCTATTTATATATTTTTCGCACCCATCTTTTCTGATCCAATTTTTCCTATATTCTCTTTTTGTTATTATATTGGTAGACCTGATCAAGTGCCATTACTTTATTGTTTGACAAATGACATTCCATTTTACCTTTCTCTGCTGGATATACTTCTAATTAGGTCTACCTTGACAATGAAATGAGTGCTTGACAGGCACATTTTGAACTCTTATTTTTGACCATCAATTAATTAATATAAATATGCCTCACTTTTTCACCCATTTCTTTCAGAGGAAAATATTAATGAAAATAATAAATATTAACAAATTATTACTACCTCGATCTGGTGTCAAGTATTAATCATTTGCAAATTGAGTTGTTTTAGAATTTAAAAAAACAAGAAGTCGTTTATGTATAATTATTTTCAGATCTAGCCTCGCTGTTTCAGATCCATTAATTTAGTTCCAATTAAGAGATGAAGGATGATTTTGATAAATACTCTTTTGATTAAGGTTATCAAAAATCATTCTTAATATTGTGCAAAACTATTAAAAGATAGATATTATGGACCGAGAGGAGTATTATATAATGTGTGTTGTATATATACAGGTATGCCATGCTTGTTTATTTGTGTAATACCTCAGAAAATTTTTCGTTAAGCAGTACGTCCTTTTTGAGACTCAGTTAGATACACGAGAAAGTTATGAAGGTATATAATACCTAGATCTTATGTTCGGAGGTCCTATGGATATTTAAAAGAGGACAAAAGTAATTTGGTACAAGTTGAAAATATTTAAGAGAAGAAAGCGAACATAGTTATACATGACCTAACTTCAGACAATCATTTCTCCCTGTAACGACTCGACTGGTCGCTTTGAGAATTAGCGTTCCGTTCGGTAGCTTAAGGTCTCGACCAGCTTCGTATTATGTGTTATGACTTTCGTGTGTGGTTCGAGTTCGTTTTTCGGATAATTCGGGATTGATTTGGAAGAACAATTCTTGTTTTAGAAGCTTAAGTGAAAAGAGTTGACCGGAGTTTGACTTTTATGTAGACGACTCCGAAATGGTATTTTGATGATTCCAATAGATCCGTATGGTGGTTTTGGACTTAGGCGTGTGTCCGGATTTGGATTTGGAGGTCTGTAGGTTAATTTGATGCATTTTGGCGAAAATTGGAAAGTTGAAGGTTAGAGAGGTTGAGAGGTTTGACCGAGAGTTGACTTTGTTGATATCGGGCTCGGATTGCGATTCCGAGCATTGGATTAACTCCGTCCGTTATGTTACTTGAGACTTGCATGCAAAATTTGAAGTTATTTCGGGTTGATTTGATGTGAATCGGCGCGAGTTGTAGAAGTTGAAAGTTCATAAGTTCATTAAATTTGATTTGAGGTGTGATTCATAGTTTCGACGTTGTTTGATATGATTTGGGGCCTCGAACGGGTCTGCGTTATGTTATGGAACTTGTTGGTATATTCGGAAGGAGTCCGGGGGGCCTCGAGTGTGTTTCAGACGAGTTTCAGATCATTTGGATCATGTTGGGTGAGGTTGGTTTGGGCTGAGATCTGGTGTGGTCGCACCTGCGGATCACTTGCATTACTAGAAATCCGGTAATTAGCGACCAAAAAAACCGACCAACTTTGGTCGGTTATGGCCAATTACCGACCAAAATGCGACCAAATACGCTTGGACGGTATTTTGGTGGTCGCTTTAGTATACCGACCAAAGTTGGTCGGAAATTACCGACCAACGTTGGTTGGTTAATTAAATTCAAAAAAAAATATTTCAAAAAAAAAAAACAGACCAAAGTTGGTCGGTTTTTTCCGACCAAAGTTGGTCGGTATTTTAATTATGTAATCAAAAGATTCACCGTATGGGAATCGAACCGGTGTGTGTACTGTGGAAGGATACTATTCTACCACTAGACCATTGGTGCATTTTCTTTTAAGATTATCTTTTTTTTAATTATACTCTTTAATTGTATTTTCGCACGATAATAACCGACCAAAGTTGGTCGGCTTTATTAAGAAATAAAATTACCGACCAAAGTTGGTTGGTTTTTTAAAATGACCGGCCGAATTTACCAACCAAAGTTGGTCGGTTTTTTAATATTAATTTTTGTTTATTTTAATTGCAAAAGCCGACCAAAGTTGGTCGGTTTCATGAAAAATAAATTTTGCGGGACTCAAAAATAGTTTCCCGCATTTTTGCGGCAAAGAATTGGTTTCGTAAAAAAAAAATTTAAATTAAAATATTTTGAAAAACCGACCAAATTGGTCAGTTTTTCTTGGTCGGTTTTTGCCGAATTTCTAGTAGTGTAGGCAGGTGCGGACGTGAAGGCGCAAAGACGAGCTAATGGGGAGTTGAGGTTTTTCGCATCTGCGATGGAACTCCTGCAGATGCGGCTCCGCAAGTGCGAGTTTGAGCTGGATTGGAAGGTTCCGTTGATGCGGAGTTTTTGTCGCAAAAGCGACTACGCAAGTGCGCATCAAGGTTGGCAGAAGCGACATCGCAGATGTAGTCAGATGGGATTTTTGTTGTTTTCGCATCTGCGATGAGTATTCCGAAGATGCGGCTTCGCATCTGCGACGGTGAGTCCGCAAATGCGGAAGCGCTGAGCAGAAAGGTTTAAATTCGAGGGTTTGATTTCATTACTCATTTTTGGACCTAGGGAGCTCGATTAGTGACAATTTTTCGTGGGATTTTTAAGAAATTCATTGGTAAGTGTTCTTTGCCCAAATTTTTTGATATTTCATGAATCAATTGTTATTTTCATCATTTAATTAGTGATGTACGTTAGAAATTTGGGAAAAATTATGAAAACTTCTTAGACTAAACTTTGGAGATTTGAAAGGCAATTTGAAGTCGAATTTGAGTAATTCTTGTATGGTTGGACTCGTTATCGAATGGGTGTTCGGATTTTGTAATTTTGGTCGGGTTCCGAGATGCGAGACCTGGGTTGACTTTTTGAGTTGACTTCTTATTTTTCTTTCAAGATCGAAGCTTTATTATCGGAATCATTTCCTATGATTTTTATTTATAATGTTAAGTTATTTTGGCTAGATTTGAGCTGTCTGGAGGTTGTTTCGCACGAGAAGGTCATTTTGGAGTATCGGTCTAGTTTCTTTGAGGTAAGTATCTTGCCTAACCTTGTGTGGGGGAACTACCCCTTAGTATTTGAGTCATTTGTGATATATTGTGTCATGTGAAGGCCATGTACGCGAGGTGACGAGTACGTACTCAGGCTTATTTGTGGGAATTTGGCAGTTCTAGGTTCTTATGTTCATTAAATATGAAGTTGTCTTATCATCTTAAATTCTCCATTTACTAAATTCACTCTTACGTGTCTTATTTGGAGTTGATTGATACATGTTCTACCCTTGTTGCCAAATAAACTCTTATGTGCCTTAATTGAAATTATTATTATCTCTTCCGTAATTGCTTAACCTTAATTGAAGTTTTTATTATCCCTTTTATTGTTGACTTATCCTTATTTGGAATAATTGATTCATGCTATCTCTCTTATCGTCCAGTTATACTTATATAGAATCATTTTTGCACATTATCTCTCCCCTTGTTGAGCTATTCTTGTTGAAATCATTATTACCCGTTATGTCTTTCATTGTGAGCTCGTTCTTCCGTTTCTTTGTGTTCTGTAGTTCTTGTGTTGATTTACTTGCCGTACTATCGTGTTATTGTTGTTGTTATTGTACTCGATGTTGTTGAGCCGAGGGCTAAGCGTGGTTGTGGTATTAAAATTGTTTTGAGGAAAAGTTGTGGCATATGGGCACATATGGTGAAAGACCTTATATTATGTTGTTATGTTTTTGGAACACATGGTATTATTGAGAGGATTGCCGGGGTGTTAGCACGTGAGTTGTCCGTGCTATTGTTATTATTGATATTTGCACATGCGGTATGGCACGGAGGGCTATATATGGGGGTTTGCGCATATGGCGAGACAAAGTGGGAATATTATTATGCGCGTCCGGCAAGACAAGGCGGGCATTTAGTTTATTATTGCGCACGTGGCGAGACAAGGTGGGCTATGTCGGGGAATGATTTGTGATAACTTGTGATGGCCTGGGGGCATTGTTATTGATGATATTTGTGTAGTGGTGTGCCTATCTTGTGTGAGTTATACATTGTACGTTTCGTGGTAATTGTTTCCTATGTGCCATTCGTTGTCTCTACTTGTACTTGTTGACTTGAGTTGTGATAGAACAATTGCACAAGCATACACATAATTAATCGCCCATGTCGGGTTAAGAGGATGAATCTTGATGTTATGAACCATTTACATGTACTCTCGTTTACTTACTTTCTGTATGAGAGTTATTCTATTGGCACGTGAGTTGTCCGTGCGCTCAAAGGTCATTGTTATTGCTGGCACGTGAGTTGTCTGTACGGATATGAGATATTGTCACTCCCTTGACACGCGAGTCGTCTGTGCGGTTATGAATTGTAATGTGGGCACAAGATGCCAAGTGATTAGGGTTCATGAAACGGGACTTGTGAAATGTGACTATGAGGCGAAGTACCTCGGGGAAATCCTTGAACAAATCTTGTGTGAAAGCAGTTGCTCTTATTGAGTTGTTACTTGTTTTAATTAAGGTCTCACCGGACTTAAACTGTGTTCAGCTTACTCCACGGCATTATTACCTGTTTATTCCCTGTTGCTAATTGTTATTTCTAGTGTTCTATTGCGAGTTGTTTTGTTATCTTTACCATGAATAGATTTATACTAACATTGTTTCGCTGCTAGTGCACAATCATACTTGTACATGTTGTTTAGTCTAGTAGGTATTTTGACTGTCCCTCGTCACTACTCCACTGAGGTTAGTCTAGATACTTACTGGGTACCGCTGTGGTGCATTCACGCTACACTTTCTGCACATTTTTGTGCAAATCCAGGTACTTCGAAGGTGGTTGATCACTAGCTAGTTGTTCGGATTTTGCTGTGGAGACTTAAGGTATACCTGCCGTCGCATTCGCAGGCCTCGAATCCACCTTATGATATTGTACTTGTATTATCTATTTCTATTCTGGAATAGTTGTACTTAGAAGATTTTTCATAGTAAACTCAGTAGAGCTTATGACTTGTACTACCAGTTTTGGGTATTGTATAGCACTCAGAATTATTGGTTCATTATAGAAATTTCAATTTCATCCTTAATAGTTGTTTCTAGTTAAATTCTATCATTTAATTCAGTAAGTGTTAGGCTTACCTAGTCTTAGTGACTAGGTTCCATCACGACATCCTACGGAGGGAAATCGGGGTAGTGACAAGTTACGGAGAAAATTGGGGTCGTGACAAGTTACAAAGGGAAATTGGGGTCGTAACACTCCCAATGAATTATGAGTTGAGCTATGATCCATACATCAAATGAAAAATCTTTGGTCTAGTTTTCAGAACTTTAAATCGTTCGCCGTTTCAATATTTCTACAAGACAATATCACCTTTTTTCTAAAGGATAGCATAGCAGAAATATGGTTCCGGAGAAAAAAAATGCCTTCTCACAATGTGCCTCGCAACACGTAGCGCGACGCGACAGGCTAAATTTTGGCCAAAAGTACAGGAATTTAAGTCTCTAAAGATCCCTCTTATCGCAGGGCGCCATGCGATGCGAGGCTCGATGCGGCAGAAGAAATTTTTGTCTGTGTGACCCTGCAATGTGTAAATAAAAGTGCACTTCGGAAAGAGAGAAACCCGCTTTATTCTACAGGTTGGAGAGCTTTTGGGGGAAAAACTATCTAGGGTTCCACCTCTCCACCCAAGATTTTTATCAGAGATTCAAGTTAAAAACACTAGATTAAAATCATCTGACACCTAAAAATTCCAAATCATTAGGTTTCCATCAAGAATTGAGGTAGTTCTTCAAGATCCAACACCTAAGATTTTTTAGAATAACATTCAAATATATTTTCTTTACACTCTACTATTAGACTTAAAAATTTTACGGCGTAGAATAATATTTAGATTATAAGAATGATAAAGTCCATGGGTAAAAACAATGTGAAACCCTTTAATAATTTAGGAAAATAAGTTGAGAATGTAATTGGGATTAATTCAATTTTAACTTTTAATTATAGATTTAAAGGATTGAATACACGAGTTAGTTAGTAGAGGTTCTTCACAGTTGATTCAGGTGCGTTGAGGTTTCTTCCCTAAGTCAAGGCTAGATTAGAAAGTGCATATTAGATTGTTTGCTTGCTTACTGTACTGTTTAGAATAAACTATATGTAAATAGAAAACATCTACGACAAAAAAAGATCAGATCGTATGACTTGTTTCAGTTATTTGCTTATGTAAATTTACTTGTAAAGCTAAGGCCTTCAATTCAAATTAGAACAAAAAATAATTAATTTTTATGATGTATTATGATTGCTAATTTATGTGCAATTGCTTGTACTTCTAATACTTTCTTTTCAGAATTAGATTATTGTGGTCACATTTAAAAGGGGAGAAGTAGCCAACCTCCCCGAGCATGAATGTCACGGTGTCCAGGGTTAGCTACACCATGAGTGTAGATGCTAATACGCTCAGGTAGGTTGAGCTTGATTGAGCTGCTCGATATCCCCAAATTTAAGTTGAGCTTGAGTGAGAACAGCCAGATGCACTACTAATACACTCAGATGAGTTGATCTTGATTGAGCTACTCGATAGTCCCACATATGAATTAAGCTTGAGTGAACATAATTAGAGGGCTCACAACAGCTTTAGCAGTTTCTGTGTGTGTACCTAGATCTCACGCACGCCGGACCACTATGGGTAAGTCTTTTCGAAATATTATTTCTTTAAAAGTAACTCAGTTTTCAACTTCAATTTGATATATCAATTTTAGACCAGCTTTCAACTTTATATATAGTTATCAAATGCAAACTTAGTTTTTAATTAGCTTTAGATTTTAGTTATCACTTTATATTCAGCTTTCATAATTAGTTTTTGCTTTTGGATTATTCAGTTTTGCTATGTGAATTGTCTGCTCTACTTGCTATATTTTAATATACTTATATATAACCTAAGCTAGCCTTATCCTCCGCCCAGGGGTTTATCAACGATATATTTTAGGTATTCTTGGAGATACTTAGCTTGTTTGGGCCTGTCACGTCATGTGGAAGGAGTTGAGTACGTCAGTGACAAAGTCTGTGGTTAGACACATGCTTTCTAGACTCAGAGTGCAGGCTCTGTAGGTTCATTCTGGCAATAGCGAACCTCTTATCACGCTTTCATATAATTTAAACATTTATATTATTCCCGAGGAAAGCCTCCAAAGTTTCATGTTTTCAGATTATAGTAGAGGCTCATGACTTGACTAGTGAGTTTAGCTTTGTAAACGTTTTATCATTTGAAGCGCTATTCAGTTTTTGAGACAATTATATTTGAACGGTACGCAAGTGATTATTAGCCAATTAAAACATGGTTCTCTAAATGGGTAAATAGGTTGAGTACCATCACGTCCACCCCAATTTCGGTGCATGACAGTTTATTAGTTTTTGTAATTTGATTTATGCTTAAAAAACAAATGCTCAAATTATATTTACCGTAAAGGAGAAAGAATAATAGTTGAATAAAAAATTGTTAAAATTTATAAATAAAATAAGAAAACAAATAAAGGACGTGGTCCGAAAGAATATACAAAACATATATTAATTATATTCACATGGCAAGGGTGAGAAAAAAGATAAGAGGTGAGTGAAATCCAACCTTGGAAGTCATGAGATTGTCGGAACACCGCCGTAAAATTGATAAATTGTTGCTTCTCAGCTACTACTACGTTATTTGGTGTAACGCTGGCCTTGAATTGTTTGGTATGTCTTTTTTCGAATTTAAATTCATTGCCAAAGATGAAATGCGTGAATTCTTTAACATATGAAAACGACGCATGTAATTTTTTTAACACATGAAAATGATTGACTAGTTATTCCTGCTGTCGTAATTATTCGTTCTTTTTATTTGTCTTCTCTGTGAATTTGCTGGAAATAACATGTGTCGATTGTGTACTTTGTAGGTTAGCTAGCTGAAGTTCACTCTGTCCATTGTACATAAATCTTTTTGTGTAAAATTGATGACAAGATCAAATGGGTATAAGTAACTTATATATATACGCATTGATAATGCAATGTTTTTTTTTTTACAATATTAGAGTTAAAGTAATTTTAATTGGTTATAACATGTTACTTATCCTTCTTCTGTTTTAAATAACCACTTCATCCTTGGAATAGATTTGACGTATTGGCTCTTACATAACTTAATAGTTCAAAATATTTTTATATTAGTAATGTGTATATATAAGTTAATACTCATATCACAATGGTTTTATATCTCGGTGTTACTTGCCATGGAGATGAAGAAACTTGATTTCTCAGTTTGAGTATTTGAATTTGAAGAAATTTTGTAGTGTGTACTCTATACATCTTGGGATAATGATTCTTCTAATATGAAGAGCAATATAAAATAAAGCATATTTGATAAAATCGCATGAGTTCCGGGGTCTCCGAATTTATTTAACTCCTCCAATAACATTGATTATTATTCATAAATACCTGAATATTCTTTATTTAAATGTAGAGCATCGGTTGGTGATTGTGGATGACAACTATACTGTAAAGGAATTTTAGTTGTTGAAATATTGAATCAAACTGGATTTTGCTAATCTTAAATCCAATAAGAATGTATAGAATGGACAAAAAAGCAAGATAACATAAGAAGGAAGAATGATGTTTCAGATAAGGAGCAGACATGGAAGCACGTGCTGAGACAGCCTTAAACATAAATGATAATATGTGTTTCCTTATTTATTTTTTCCGCACTTCAGAATTTTACAGACAAGACAATATGCATAGCGACGATAAATAGTTTGTAGAAGAAAGAAGACGATGCCCAAACATACAAACTTCTGAATTAAGCTGCTTTGTTTACGCAAAAGCAACAAACAAACAAATATTACAGAGCTTTAAGTACAGTAATAAGATGGTATTAGAGATTTAGAGTAAAATGTTGGGATTATTTGGACTTAATTAATTAATTGGCTTAAAGCTTCAAATATTTTAGTCCTTTTTATTTGTCGTTTAAGGTTTTGGTATATTCATTAAAAAAAATAATTTAATATCATCAATCATAAATGTTATTTGATTAAGCTAACCTTTATCTCTTCTCAAATTACCCTTCATGTCGACTTTTCGAAAAAATTGTATAGATATTTATTGAGCTAAGGTGAATTTTAAGTACCTTTTAAATTTCCTAAAACGACACTTATTTTGAACGGTCGGGCTAAAGCTCCAAAGCACACATGTTTTAGTTCAGAGAAGTGGCGACTTGACTTGTAAATAAAATATGAGGGTGTTTGGATTGACTTTTGAGCTGGTATAATACCATTTTTCATTGTTATTGACAATTTATCTCAGTCAGTTCTCAATAACGAAAACGCTTGTGGAATTTGATTTTACATTGAATTTTCGATTGCTGTCATTGTTGTATAATGGAGTTAATAGGTACATGATGTGGGGCTATAGTTTTATAATTTTATACTTTACTTGTTTTATAGTTTTGTGTATTAATGTTAATTTGTACAAAGTTTGAGCTAAATTGAGTTGGTTTTATGTTTAGGAACACGTGGATATGAAGTGGAGAGAAAGTTGCACGAAATGGTACCTAGGAGCTACAAAATAGAGCGCAAAAGAAGATATTACAAGGTATTGAAAAGTTGGCGTCTAGAACGGTGCAAGGCCATAAAACTCACTGCCTTAGGCCACTGGCGAAGCCAGAATTTTCATTAAGGGAAGTCAAAATATAAAGAAATAAGCTCACCAAGAAGTCAAGAGGTGTCATTATATAGTATATATACATATTTTAAAAAACATTACTGAGCTAACCAATATAATTTTCCGACGAAGGGGTGTCCCCTTTATTGCATGTGGCTCCGCCACTGCCTTAGGCAGCGCAAGGCACTGTCCAGCATGCCAAGATTGGCATCCCTGTTGGTGCAAGGCAAAGTGAATTTGGTGCCTCTGACAACGCCTAGCACTAAAATATTGGCGCCTCTGATGGCTCCCCCGCACTGATAAGACCTATCCGAGCAGTTTTGAGTCTCAGTCAGCTTTGGACTTGGTTATTTCAAGCTGGACTTTACCCTAGCATATAAATACCTTCTAAACTTACTTTTTAGAGGGAGAGACATTATTTTGGAGGCAAAAGACTGTTGGAACGATTAGGAGCGCCGGATTGCAAGATTTTCTTCCATCTTTCCGTAGTCGTAGTTTTTGTACTTTCAACTATTAATATGATTGTTAGCATGACTATGAGTAGCCAAACTCATTCTCTAGAGTTGTGATTGAACCATTTGTGCTCGTTATGTTCATTATAATTTTGCCTTTGCACTTCTGTACTTGTTCAACTACATATTGATTGTTGTTGATTGAAAGGCCTTCAATTAGCTGTACCTATTTATTATGTATTGTTTGAAAAAGAGTACATATTTAGGTGGTTGTTGAGCAATGTCAGTCTTAACGTTAGTGAGGAATCATTACTGCAGATTTAAAGATGGGTTTAAGAATAATAAAACCTTGACGTGGTCATGAGCGGTAAGATAGTACTAGCTAGCGTAGCTCGAGAGAATCTATCTAGTAAATTATTGTAGTTGCTAGAGAGGGAATTACGATGCCTAAGTGCTCATGATCAGTAGAGAATAAATAGACAAGATTATACGAGGCATAGCCGGAAGGATTCATATGATTGGGGAAATCATAACTCTAGGCTTTTCTAATCTTGTCTCCAACCCTTAGTATCTTTAGTTGATAATTTTTAGTGCTTTAATATTTGTTAGATAATTACTGAGAAATAAAACTCTTAATCTTTATAATTTAGGAAATTATTCAAAATTGTCTTCTTAGTGATAGTGAACAGTTGTAGCTAAAATTTGATATCTATGGGATTCGACTCTGGGCTCTTAGTATAATGACCCAGCCACTCATTTTGAGTATCTTAGCCTTGTTTCTCCTATTTGATACTTTACATATGTGTATTTAGGGTTACGTGACTTGCTAGAGTGATTGGTTTGGTTTCGGGGAGGTCTTGAAGTGAATTGGGACACTTAGTCCCAAGGTTGCAAGCTTAAGTTGTAAGAGTTGATCGGAGTTTTACTTTTGTATAGACGACTCAAGAATGGTATTTTGATGGTCCCAATAGCTTCGTATGGTAAACTTGGACTTAAGCATATGTTTGGATAGGGATTTAGAGGTCCGTGGGTTGATTTGGTGCTTTTTGGCGAAGGTTCGAAAATTGAAGGTTTGGAAGGTTGATAGGTTTGACCGGGAGTTGACTTTATTGATATCGGGCTCGGATGAGTTAGGATAGGTCCATTGTATCATTTGGGACTTGCATGCAAAATTTGAGGTTATTCCGAGTTGATGTGATATGGTTCAACACGAGTTTTGCAAGTTGGAAGTCTATTAGTTACTTAGGCTTGAATTGAGGTACAATTCGTAGTTTTGATATCGTGTTGGGCGATTTGAGGCCTCGAGTATGTTCGTGTTATGTTTTGGGATGAGTTGATGTGACTGATGGGGTCCCGAGGGCCTCGGCGGTGTTTCGAGTAGGATTCAGATCATTTTTGGACTAGGTTGTATTGCTGATGTTTCAGGACTTCTGGTGTTTTCGCATCTGCGGGGCACTTGGCGGAAGATGCGGAGCCGCATGTGCGGCCAATTGAGCGCAGGTGTGAAGGAGAAGGCTAGGAGCTGGATTCCGCAAATGCAGAAGGCAGGGTGCGAGTGCGAGATCGCATTTGCGGAGAAGGATCGCAGATGCGTGAGCGCATGTCACGACCCCAATTTCCTCCGTAAGATGTCGTGATGGAATCTAGTCTCTAAGACTAGGTAAGCCTAACGTTCATGCAAAAATAACTGAAATAATGATTAAGGTCTCAATAACTCAACAACTAATATAAAGGAAACTCCACAATTCAACATAACAACTCCCCAAAACCCGGCGAATACAAGTCACAAAGCTCTATAAGATAGTACTAAACATCCCTATACATCAGTGTCTACAAAAGGATAAGGAAATAAAATAGATTAGGCAGAGGGGGACTCCGAGGCCTGCGGTCGCCGGCACGTATACCTTGAGGTCTCCGAACTAAGCTCGCTCACTGGTGCCTGGACTAGTGGGAGGTACCTGGATCTGCACAAAAAGATGTGCAGAAGCGTTGTATGAGTACACCACAACGGCATGCAATACGTGCCAAGCCTAACCTCGGTAGAGTAGTGACGAGGTCAAGTCAAGGCCCTACTGGAATAATTAAGAAACTGAACGAGTAATTAACAATGTAATAATAATAACAATGGAAATGAAACTAGTAAGAAATATACTAAGATTTGCTATAATGAACAAGACAAATAGTGCATCACGGAAGAAAACATGGAACAAAGCAACAAATCACAAGTGAAGTAATAGAAAAGTATCAACAAGAATCACTACCGAGGTACCGCCCCATAGTCTCAAATCACAAATCATTTCATAATCTTTACTTATATAACCGTGGGAGCGTTGCATTTAGTTTTGAAAAATCAATTTTTTTCGAAATAGCTTCTCGCGTTTTAGCCCACCTTATAACACTGCGCGGCTTCAAGTAGTTCCCTACTAGCAACATGCGTATAAATCCCACTTTATCTCTCCACATGTGTTTCAACCCCAAAACCTTATGCCATCGCATGCGTATCAATATCACAATGTAATACTAATCGCACCCCAAGTACCCAATATCACAACTTGCCAAAGAAATTAACAATAACGGTGTTTTCACAATAAATAGCCCATGGCTCAACCACAATGTACACAAGAGTCTCAATAATAAAACCGAAAGTGAATAACTCAACAAGGATAGTATTTCACAACTTTACCTCACTGTAAAATATGGTCTTTATAACTCAACACCTATTTCAACAACAAGACATCCCACAATTTACAACTTCAAGTAAAGAGCTCAACAGTTAAATAATGAATACGGAATAGAGGAAACAACACTTCAACTAAACATGTAAAGACAATTTAACAAGTAAGAGATAAGACAAGTAGAGCACGTGAAGATAGACTAATGATGATGAATATAACATGTTAAGGTAACTCAATTAAGGCATGAAAGGAATCTACATAGCTAAACCCGTCAATTTCTATGTTTAGCCCGTGTACACACTCGTCACCTTGCGTACGCAGCTTTCACATATCACAATTATCACCAAACAACACCAATCCTAAGGGGAAATTCCCCCACACAAAGTTAGGCAAGACACTTACCTCAAAACACGCTAACTCAATCCACTAGTAAGCCTTTCCCTCGATTATCCAACTTTGAACGGCTCGAATCTAGCCAAAACAACTTCATACCATAAATATAAACTATAGGAAACTATTTCGAACAATAAAATTATGCTCTTTACTAAGAAACAAAAAGTCAACTAAAAAAGTCAATCCGACCCGCGTCTCGGAACTCGAGAAATTATAAAATCCGAACACCCATTGATAACGAGTCCAACCATACCAGAATTACTCAAATCCGACCTTAAATCGCCTTTCAAATCCCCAAAATTTAGCCAAAGGAGTTTCACATATTTTCCCCCAAATTTCCAACTCAAAACACTAAATAAATGATGAAAACAACAATAGATTTGTGTAATATAGCCAAAACCGAGTTAGAATTTCTTACCCCAATGATTTCATTGAAGAACTCTCAAAAACTTGCCACAAACCGAACTTTCTAGGTACAAAATTGAAAATGAACTTCAAACCCTCAAACTAGGCCTTTTTTGCCCAGTGATCTCGCTTCTGTGGGCATGGGGTCGTATCTGCGACGCTGCACCTGCGGAAATCCATCGCAGGTGCGTTCCAACATAAGCTCAGGAGATTCTACTTCTGCAGCCAAATCGCGCACCTGCGCGTCTTGTGACGGCCCAAAGGGTCATCACCTGTTTCCTCATCCGTTCCGTGCTTCCGAGGCCTTGAAACCCTCATTCTTACTTGCCTCGATTTGCGTGCGCAGTCCGAGCGCATAGCCGGAAAGCTTTTATATTGAAATATGTGAATTCTGTGAAAAATTTGAAGAATTTTGATATTAATATGTTTAAGGTTGATTTCGATCAACACTTTTGGTAAACGGATCCGGACCCGAGATTGGACGGTCCCGGAAGGTCCGTAGAAAAATATGGGACTCGGTCATGTGCCCGGAGTCGAATTCCGATGTCTAGAGCCCGAGAAATGAATTTTTCTGTGAAATTGTTTTTCTGAAATTAATAAGGAAAATGTAAATGAATATTTATTAAAAGACTGTGGTATCGGGCTCGTATTTTGGTTTCGACGCCCGGCACAAGTCTTATATATTGTTTAAGCGCTTTCTGTGAAGTGTGGTCGAAATCGGACGTCGTTTGACGTGTTAGGACCTAAATATCTAAAGTTTGATGTTTATGAAGTTTGAAAGGAAAATGATGATTTTGAGGCTTGATCCAATGATTTTGAGGTTATTTTGGCGATTTGATCGCTCGAGTAAGTTCGTAGGATGTTATTAAGTTAGTGTGTGTGATTGGTTAGGAGCCCCGAGGGCTCGGAAGTGAATTGGAGGTGGTTCGGGTTGTTTTTGCACTTAGAATGGTAGCAGATTTTTCTGCAATTTTTGCTCAGTGATTTCCTCTTACGCGATCGCAATCTTCAGCCCGCGATCGCGTTCCTTTGGCTCTTTGCTCTTTCGCGATCGCGTAGTTGATCACGCAATCGCACTGCCTCAGCACTTCCTTCAATGCGTTCGCACCAGTAGGTTCGCGATCGCATAGACCAAGTTTTGGACCCCCAGTAATTCTTCTACGCGATCGCGTAACCCTCCACGCGATCGCGATGACCAGTCAGTGGTACCCTTCGCGATCGCATCCCTATTTCCGCGATCGCGTAGGGCAATTTTGCCCAGCGAATTTTTAAGTCAAAGAACAGAAACAGTAGCTACGGGTTCTATCACAAAAATACACGAGCTCTTCTTCTCCACATCCCCTAGGCGACTTGTAGAGCGATTCTTCACCAAATATCCTTGGGTAGGTATTATCTAACTTGTTTCTTCAATTTCCTTCATCATTTAGCAAAATCCTAGCCCTAAATCATGAAATCAAAGTAGAAATTATGGGTTTTGGGTAGAATTAGGGTTTTGAGAATTTTGGGTGATTCAACCTCAATTTGGGGTCGAATCTTAAAATAAATTATATCTTTGGACTCGTGGGGTTATGGGTGATTGAGTTTTGGTCCGAGCCTCGAGTTTGGACCATGTGGGCCCGGTGTCTAATTTCGGGATTTTTGGAATAATGCTAGGAAATTCATATCTAGGCTATGGGATGTTACCATCGAGTCTTTATTGATATTATTAAATTGATTATGCCTAGATATCACTGAATTGGAGGTTGAATCACGAGGTAAAGCAATAGTTGAGGATTAAGCGGATCTCAAGGCTTTAAGGTAAGTGTTTGGTTTAACCCTAGCTTGAGGGAATAGGAGTTGAATCTTGTTGTTAATTGCTATGTGATCGAGTACGATGTATAGGCATGGTGACGAGTATCTATACATTGGTGTCTAGCATGACCGTGAGTCTTTATAATGTAATTATCGTGACTTGGTTGTGAACTCCGTGTTTATTGGAGGATTTCTAGTTGTTGTGAATAACATGTGAACGGTAATATGATCACTTGATTCCTGGGAGCATTGGCTCGAATTGTGATACGAATATTGAAAGTATACGAAATGACTTGATTCTTTGGAGCGTTGGCTCAAAATAGTAAAGTGAATTATAAGATAAGGAAAGTAAGAAAGAGAAAGCGTTGTTGATTATTCCCTTGTCGGGACGTTTGGTTGAACTTGTTGGAATCTTTCCCTTGCCGGAATGTTTGTCAAATATTTGCTTATTTTGTGCCCCTTAATTGTGACTGTTATTTGGGAAGTCAGACTGTTAAATGATATTGAGGATTGGGTTGCGCGCCGCAACAATGATATATGATAAGTGATATGGGTCGGGTTGCACGCCGCAACAATGATATTGTGGAGCGGGTTGCACGCCGCAACAATGGTAATTATGGAGCGGGTTGCACGCCGCAACAATTGTTGAGGCTATGTGTTTACATTTGAGTATTGATTCCTTGTTCGCTGTGAACCTAAGTTGCTTTAGTTGTTACTCTGGATTATTGTTATTATTGTAACTCCCCATAGCATGTTTCCCCTCCCATGTTGGTAACTGCTTTGTATTCGATTTCCGCTGTATATCTATAACTGCACAGGTTTATGTGGTGTCCAGTCTAGCCTCGTCACTACTTCGCCGGGGTTAGGCTAGACACTTACCAGTACATGGGGTCGCTTGTGCTGATGCTACACTTCTGTGCATTTTTGCACAGGTCCAGGTTTTGAGGAACAGCAGAAGCAGTAGTTCGGAAGCAGGCGATTTATATTCACGAGACTGAGGTAGCCTTGCAGGCGTCCGCAGGCCCGGCGTCTCTACCCAAGATTTATATTTCTTTCAGACCTTTGTATTTAGTTTATTCTTAGTGGTTCGTGAGTAATGTGACACCAAATCTTGGGTAGAGGTTGTTTTGACTATTCTGCGTTTTAAAATCACCATTTTTAAGACAGACTTCCGCTATTGTTCTTATTAGACTTATGTTCTATATTGATGTTATAAACTGTTAAAGATATTTGCTAGTGATGGAAAGGTAATTAAGTTGGCTTGCCTAGCTACCACGAGTAGGCGCTATCACGACTCTGATGGTGGGAAATCCGGGTCGTGACACGTCTGCTCCTGCAGAGATTATGCGCATCTGTACTCTCGCGCCTGCGGAAGGGGTTCCGCTTCTGCGACTCTAGGCTTGGCCAGCCATTTCCGCTTCAGCGCTTCCTCACTCGCTCATGCAAGTCCGCTTCTGACTCTGACCGCATATGTGGTCCTAGCTGAGCAGGCCACAATTCGCTTCTGTTGCTCGAACGCCGCTTCTACGGTGCCGCACCTGCGGCCTAAAATGTGCAGGTGCGATTGCACCAGAAGCAGTAGTGCTTCAGCAATCTCACAAGTCCTAACTTGATCCGGATTCCATTCGAATCACACCCGGGGCCTCCGGGACCCCGTCTGAATACACCAACAAGTTCAAAAACACATAACGGACCTACTCGAGGCCAAAAATCACATAGGACAACATCGATTCAACGAATCGCAACCCAATTCATGCCTATTGAAACTATGATATTCCGAATTCTAAAACTAATGCCAATTCATAACAAAAAAACTCTGATTGATTTCAAATTTTGCACACAAGTCATAAATGACATGACGGGTCTATTCCGATATTCGGAATCAGAATCTAACCCCGATATCAATAAAGTCAACTCCCGGTCAAACTTTCCAATCTTCCAAACCTTCAACTTTATAAATTTCATCAATTTAAGCCGAAACGACCTACGGACCTCCAAATCAACATTTAGACATTCTCCTAAGTCCAAAAAAGCACCATACAGAGCTATTGGAACCGTCAAAACTCCATTCCGGAGTCATCTACACAAAAGTCAGCTACCGTCAACTCTTTGAACTTAAAGCTCCAACTTAGGGAATATATGTCCCATTTCACTCTGAAACTCACCCGGAACCAAAACCAAACACCCCCTGACAAGTCATGTAACCATAAAACAACATAAAGGAGGCAATAAATAGGGGATCGGGTCTAAAATACTCAAAACAATCGGCCGTGTCGTTACAGCGCAGGTGCAAAGTTTTGGTCGCAGAAGCGGAAGGCCTAAAAGTTGGGCTGGACAGTAGATGCGGGCTTATGTCAGCAAAAACGGAGCCGCAGAAGTGGTCAAGTGACCGCAGATACGGTTTAACTTGCAGTGTTATATTTACAAGGGTTTGATTGTTTTCTCATTTTTGGGAGTTGTGGAGCTCGGCTAGGGGCAATTTTTGGAGGTTTTTTTTTCATCACAATTGAAGGGGTATGTGACCTTTACTTAATTTTGGTGTTAGTTATTGATTACCCATTGATTATCACACCTAATTTATATGAATCAAAGGTGGAATTTGGGGGTTTTTGGACTATAATTTTGGAGAGTGAGATTTGATCATTTGAGGTTGGAATTGGATGAAACACATATATTTAGACTCGTATCGAAATGGATTTTCGAAATTTATGAGTTTTGTCAGATTTCGTGGTGCGAGCCCGGAGTTAACTTTTTGGGTTGACTTTGTGATTTTAGTTAAAGATTTTAGCTTTATCATTTGGAATTATTTCTTATGGCTTTTATTGATGATATTAAGTTATTTTGGCTAGATTCGAGTCGTCCGGAGGTTGATTCACGCGGGAAGGGCTTATTAAAGGATTGATTTGGCTGGTTCGAGGTAAGTATCTTACCTAAACTTGGTTAGGGCACTAGTTGCCTGAGTTATTTGTGATAGCTATGTGCTATGAGTGGCACACATGTGTGGGGCTAAGCCCATGTGCGTCACCAGGGCATTATTCATACTCGGGGTAGAACTCAGGCTATGATATGCCTTGATTTGATCGCTAAGCTCTATGCTGTGATTTTTCTCTTATTTTTATCCATGTTGTGAGCTATTTGAGTCATGTTTGAGGTTACATAGAGGTTAATCTCCTGATTGAGCTTGATAATTGCTATTTTTGTAATGTATTTACCTGATTTGAGCTGTAATATCACACTTGCACATGCATATACCTTAGCATGTCATTTACACCAGTACAGGATATGAAATTTGATGTTCGTTGATCATGTACATGTGTTCTGGTATATATGCTTTCTACGTGACATAGTTTGGACTGGTAGCCTGTGGCCACACCGGGCATATTATGATATTGAGCCTATAACCATGCCGGACGAATTATGATATTGAGTCAGTGACACGCCGAGTGGATTATTATATTGGCATATGAGTTGTCCGAGCAAAACATGAGTTGTTCATGCGGCTGATATTATTGGCACGTGAGTTGTCCGTGTAGCACATGAGTTGCCCATGTGGATATGAGATATTGATATTATTAGCACGTGAGTTATCCGTGCAGTTGATATTATTAGCACGTGAGTTATCCATGTAGCACTGAGTTTTCCGTGCAGCGTGTGGATAAAAATACATCCCCTAGGGTTACCCTCTCATGTTCCTTCTTGATGGTGTACACGTGGTTATTGAGGGAAACATATTAGTCGTCTGTTACTGTTATGGAAATTATGAGAAAAAGCTGGCATGTGTTTGATTTGGTTGTTGCGTTTCATCTAAACTTGCAACTTTCTTGACTGCTATCTTCTTTATTTGCGTATCTTCTTTATATGTTGTATTTTTGTCTGAATAGAGTACGTTAAGTAATTATGTGCACCAAGGTGGTTCTTTTTTTGGTTCATGACTTTATCATCTTATTGTTCTGTACTTGTTGGATTTATGAACTGTACAAGTAATTAGCGAGTATCATTTATAATTCTTGCTTCTATTACCTTATCGAGGTTAGTTATGATACTTACTGAGTACATGGGGTCAGTTGTACTCATACTACACTCTGCTCTTAGTTGTGCAGATTCAGATGTTGGACCGAGCCATCAGTAGCGGAGTTTTGCTTGCTGAGTTATCCGAGAGACGAGGTAGAGCTGCATTTCGACAATAGTCTTAGCGTCTCTTTTCATTTTGTACTGTTGTCCTTATTTCAGACAGTAATGTCATTTAGCATTTCATACTTGTATCTCCAGTTTTAGAGCTCATGACTCTGTATTTACCAGTTCTGGGGGATTTGTTATGTATCAACATTGTTGTTTATGTTAATTGGCTTTGGACTTGTACTATTTCTGTTAATTCAGCATTTGTACTTCATTTTGTTACATTTGGCTTGCCTAGAAAGTGAGATAGGTGCCATCACGGTCGCCTAATGGTTTTGGATCGTGACAAGTTGGTATCAGAGCCCTAGGATCATAAGTTCTACGGGTCATGAGCAAGTTTAGTAGAGTCTTACGGATTGGTACGGAGATGTCTGTACTTATCATAGAGAGGCTATCAAACTTTTAGGAAACTTCACTTTCTTGCATTCTTGTTATGTGAATCTGTTATTTTTGAAATTTGAATCCTTACTCTTCTATTCTCTCACAGATGGCGAGGAGACGTGCAACCAGATTAGGCAGGCATGAACCAGTACCACCAGACAGGGTCGCAAGATGCCGGGGCCGAGGTAGAGGCCGAGGTGGTGCTCGTACCTGTGGAGCCACCGGTTGCTTTTGTAGAGGAGCATGTTCTGAATACTGTTGAGCCGGTGGGATCAACTCAGAAACTGGCGGTACCTATTGTTATACTTGGTCTTCAGGAGGCCTTGGCTCAGATCTTGAGTATGTGCACGAGTTTGGTTCAGGTAGGTACGGTACCAGTCGCACTAGCTACCTAACAGGTTGGGGGAGGAGCCCAAACTCCCGCCGCCCATACGTTGGAGCAACTAGCTCAAGGTTATTAAACACTAGGGGTATTACCAATTCAACCAGTTGTTACTGCTCGGGCCGAGGTTGGTCCACCTATGACTGATGAGGAGTAAAAGAGGTTGGAGCAATTTAAGAGGCTTGACCCTCTAGAGTTCAGCGGAGGAGAGTTAGAAGAAGCTCAGGGTTTTCTGAATCGGTGCCATCGGATTCTTCGCACAACGAGTATTGTGGACATCAGTGGATTTGCTTTTACTACTTTTCAGCTAACAGGGGCAGCCTACAGATGGTGGCAGTTCTATGAGTCAGGCAGGCCAGCTGGCGCAGCACCACTTACATGACATGAGCTCTCAGTTCTCTTCTTAGAGAAGTTTGTCCCACATACTCGCAGAGAGGAGTTGCGTAGGGAGTTTGAGAAGCTACGCCAGGGGGATAAGATTGTGAGCTAGTACGAGATGAGATTTGCAGATTTGGAACGTCATGCTATATGGTTGGTTCCCACCGAGAGGGAGAAGATCAGGAGGCTCATTGATGGCCTCAGCTATGGTTTATATTACAGTTTGGCTTGAGAGGCCGTGTAGGATGCTAGATTTGAGTAGGTGGTTGAGATTGCTAGACGTTTGGAGCAGGTTTGTAGGTTTGAGCGTAAGGAGTGGGAGGTCAAGAAGACTCTGGTTTAGGTGGTGGGGCTCAGTCAGTTTGAGATCGCCCTAGAGGGGGAGGTCGGTCAGGCGGTGGTCAGGCCCGTTGCTATGCATTTCCCACCAAGCCAGAGGCAGTTACTTATGATGCCGTGATCACATGTATGCCATTAGAATGCTTCATTGTTATTTGACCTTGGTTCCACTTACTCTTATGTGTCATCATATTTTGCTCGTTGTCGCGCCCCCTTTTTCTCGCGAAATGGGGTTTCGAAATTTTTGGGACAACTCCTTTTTGAGAGAGTAGGGAATTGGAGGAGTCGCCACCTAATGGATTAAGGTGTTTTAGGGCACCTAGAGCGGATAAGTCATGTTGTACCAGTTTACATCACCAGAGATCGGGTAAGGGCTCTAAATTACCTCGAGGGGAAGGTGCTAGGCACCCCTCAAGGTCTACAACGGTGGGTCCCGATCGAACTTAAATCAAGCGAATTAGTCTAAAAAGGGAAGAAGATAATTTGGACAAATACAATATTCAATTTATTTTAAACAGGAGTATAGGGGGTGGTCCTAAACTTTTTAGCCTATAGGATCATTCCATGCAATACTTTGTAACTCCCTCAAGTCGGGGGGTTACTCCTAGCATTAGCGCACGGACTATCATCTCCTTACTACCCAATTACTATTTTTAAGTTGTTACTTAAGCGTTCTAGTAGTTTCTAGCTCGTTCCTTATGCGTACACTACCCGCCCCTTACCTATGGCCCTGGAGGTATAAGGACCTCTATTTGGGATGGTTCTAGACCAACCTATGTTACTTAAAAATGTGAAATCTAGACGACAAACAAAAATAAATAGGACTTTCAGATAAAGAACACGCATGGGCTCAATTCACCTCCACACATAGACAACAAAAGCACGCAATTGAATCAGCGAACTTTATTAACTTTGGGATCCTATAGGCAGGACATCTATGTGAGAAAACAGAGTGCAGAGAAAGCTTTGTTAAGGCAAGCATTAAGACCTATTTGTTTGCCTACTGATTTTATTCAGCATGAATCTGAGCACTTCAGGCAGTAATATGTCACAATTATAAACCCAGAATCATTATTAAGTCCTACAGATATATTGCTTAAGTGATTGACAATAGCGAATGAATTCCGGATTAATCGACAGAATCCTAAAGGCATGATTTCTACAAGCTTGTTGATTATAGACCTATAGACATGGTTTCTAAGCGTAGCGCTGATTTTGACTTGCATGGATAGATTTTATTTGTAAGGCCCCGTGAAAATTTGTACTCAAAATCTAGTAGCTCGTTGTGCCCAGTTCGGACCCTTTGTATTGATCTAAGCATTTAAAAATCAAGAATCAAAGTTTTCCAGAAAAGAGCTATTATGCGGTCCAGAATGCGTTCGCAAATCAAGTATGCGGACTGCATTTCTATCGCAAAGTGAGTCAGTATGTTAGTCAAATTTGAGGTCAAAATGCGGTCCATTATGCGATCGCATAACTGATATGCGGACCGCATAGTCGTCGCATAATCATCTAGAGATTTTGTAAAGGGTAATTATGCGGTGCATTATGCGAGTGCAGAACTGGTATGCGGACCGCATTTCTGCCGCAAACCCACACAAAATGTTCAGAGTTTTGGATCACTTTTGCGGTCCATTCTGCGGACCGCATTTCCTCTTTGCGATCGCAAATGCGATCGCATACCTGACTCGGGGCTCCTATTTTTCTAAATTTTAAACCCGACCCCTTCTTCAATAAAACACCCCAACCCCTCATTTTAACATATTTTCTGAACAAACTAGAGAGAGGGAAGAGAGAGTTATTGAGAGAGAAAGTCCTACCTTCATCAATTTGATTCTTCAAAGTCACCCGGGCCGGGAAATTTCAAGTAATTATCTTCATTTTCGTTCTTGCAGGTAAAAATCCCCAACTCTTTTTCATTAGTTTTCAAATTTAGACAAAAAAGGGGGTTCTCATGAATTGATTCTTGAAAATATAAGTTGGAAACATTCATGCATGTTCTCTAATACCTACAATCTAGTAAAAAGAATTGGGTAGGAGTATAGACTTGCAAAAGGAGCTGTTGATAACCTAAATAAGTTCGGATAGTAATTGTGAACTTCAATTCTAAGATATATGTGTTAACTTGTGAACTAGATTGACGGTGCTAGGCAGTTGGTGAATTGAAAGTAGGAATTAAAAAGGAGATTCGACTCCAGGTATGTATGGCTAACTTTGACCTTTGTAAAGTCACCTTGTTTGGTGTACGAGTATTTGGTATGTGATACCTATGTGGACTATTTGTGAATTCTTGTGATTGATATGCCTTGAACGTTGTTGGTTAAGTCTCCCGATATAATGGTGTAAGTAAATGGCAACAAACCAAGTGTGTGTGTGTGAATGTGTTTATGTGGTAAAAGCTGTGAAACAAATAATGGAAAGAAATCGTGATTGATGCAATTGAAACAACTATGATAATATCGTATGGGACTTGTCGTGGGCAATTATCGTTGTGACTTAAATTGTATGCGGGCTGTTGTATGTGATGGAAATGGTATTGATGGTTAGGAAAATTCTTTGTGATTTGTTGTTGTTGTCGTGTGAAATGTGATTTGTTGTTGTTGTTGTGTGAAATGTAATTGTTCGGTGGGATCGGGTTGCGCACCGCAACACGAAGTAATAAGGTGTGGGTTGTGGTGATAAGGGTGGCCGAGGTAATAAGGGTGGAAAAGTGATCGAAATCACTATTGAAATGAACATATGTGAAAGTTGTGAAATCATTGATGTGATGAAATGATGTTGAAAGGGGAAAAGGAGGGATTGTGAAACTTGTTTGACTTTGGTTGTTCTTTTCATGTGCATTTGATCGTTGATTCTATTACTGTTCATTACTTGTGTATTGTTTGATTTTACTTGGGGTAAAGTTTGTTCATACATACCAGTACAATTCAAATGTACTGACGCCCCTTTTGCCGGGGGCGCTACATTCGTGTCATGATTGTAGGTGGATCTATAGCAGGTACTCCAGTCCACTGACAGTAGTACTCCTTCACTCCCTGTCAGCTGAATTGGTGAGCCCCTTTCCTCTCGGGGCCCTACGTGGCTCATGCCGCTTTTCTTCCCGGAGTCTTATTTTTGGTATTTGTGTAAGGTATAGCTGGAGCCTTGTTACCGGCAAGTATTGTAAAACTCTTTTGTACCCTTAGAGGCTCTGTAGACAGGAAACGTGGGTTATGTACTTATGTATTTTGTATATGGGCAGTATAACTTGTAAACCACGCTAAGTAACCATGTATGTTATTTATAATTCATAAAAAGGTGTTTTAATTATAAATGGTTATTCCCTTTGATTAATGAGTAATGAAAACATGGGGTAGCACGTGGGAGAGGAAAGGCACCCGGGTCCGCTCGACTGGGGCTACCCGGTCGAGTGCCGGTCGCGCCCCTCGGTTTTGGGGTGTGACATCATTCCCTGTTAATACTATAGGCATGATCTCTAATTTACTGAATTGACTTAAACCTTATAGTCATGATTTCTAAATTTGAGATTGATTTTAATCCTATAGGCATGATATCTATTGCTGGATTAATTTAAACCCTATAAGCATGGTTTCTAGGTTTGAATGGATTTAAATCCTATAGGCATGATATCTATTAACTGTGTACCGACAGAAATTAAACAGATTGCCAGGAAGGACAGTTAATTTAAGCAACAAGATCCTATAGGCATGCTTGCTAATGCACATTTGTTGGAAACATGTACAGATCTTATGAGCGGTATTTCTAATATACAGAATTAAATGAAAGTCCTATAATTAGGATTTCTAGTATGCCAATGTAAAATAAAGAAAAAATTGATTATGAAAGCCCTATAGGCAGGATGTCTAAACACAGTACAGAACTCACACAATTTTCACTTAAACGAACAGAATTGACAGCATAATTAAATCCTATAGGTAGGATTTCTACCCAGTTTCAACAAAAGATATAAGAAGAAACCCCCCAGCTTTACTAAATATCCCCGAATCTGTTATTACATAGTTATTACAGACCAGAATAGCCGAGTGAATTACATAAGGATATCAGTTACACTATAGGGAGCCTTCATAGGCCCAAATAAACCTGGGAACCAGGCCTTCCCACATAACAGCTTTGAGCATAGCAGTGATTCATCCACAGCACATTAGAACCAGGATTCCAGCGTGTCAAAGTTCCAAGGGCCTCAGGGACCCCGGGCAATGCTCACACAAGAACCACACATTCGGAAAAGAGTTCATGAGAGATTGGAAAACCATCCCCCAGTGTGTTAGAGTTCAAAGGAGTCTCATGTGGACCCTAAGCAGTGTTCACACTGGGGTGCTTGAGAACCTAAGGGACTAAGAGTATATAAAAGAGAGAAGGGGCAGGGTTTTTTTAAAAGATAGTGCGATTTCGAAAGAAACAGGATTCAGAACATAGAGTTGCAGGCAGAACTGTACCAAGGAAACATACAGAATTCATACTTAAACACACAATTCAAATAAGTTGAAGTCTAGTTAAGCTAAATACTCATGCTAGTAATTAAGACAATCATGGCTTAATCATAGAAACAATTTGGTAGAAATGATTAAACTGGTCATACATATGAATTACACAGGCAGGGCATATGAGTTAAGCAACAAAATTTACTGATTACATGCCTATAATGTGCAAAGTTCAGAACATGTATAGAACTAACAAACAGTGCATGAGACAACTTAAACCTTAGGCTAAACTATGAAAAGGATTCATATTATCCAGAATAACTTAGTCTTAAGTTAACAATATTACTAAATGAGATCATATAATCATATAAAGGACATAGTCATGCTGGGAATTGAAATAGACTAGTCAAACAAAGCATAGGGAATGGAATTGCAAAGGTTAAGGCATGCCAGTTAAGTAAGAAATAAGCAAGTATGCCACAGCAGGGAAATCCCAGAATAACTTGGCCTTGGCTTTCAGCCAGCCAAAATCAAGAGACACTTAGTACAGAATTCAGAACACCGGAGAGAGCTTAAGTTTTTAGTGAGAAATATGAGAGTTCGAGTCTTGTTTTAAAGGGAAAAGGGGGAAGGGTTTAAATAGTACTCAGCTAGACAGACAAATAAGGTAATAATTCAAACACACACAAGTAAGGAATGAAAATAGAAGTAGAATCAATTTAAGTCGGATTCAATCAATTAGCAGAACATAACCGCGTGTAATCAGGCGAGTACTAAGATACAGAATCAATCAATAGTCAAGTACCAGATCAAATATGGTAAGGAAATGACGAGAACATATAAAAATAAGGAAATATCAGTATCATACAAGAAAGGAAAGACTGAAATCTCAGTAAAGATTTCAAAAGCCCTAATTTTGGGGTAAGTATAATTAGTCAACAGTTAATGGCAAGAGTTACAGATGCATAGAGGCAGATAGACAGAAACATTAAAGGAAAAATAATTAAATAACAAAAACCCTAAATTTAATGTAAGTAAAATTAGGCAGAAATACAAAAGAGCTTTAATAAAAATGCACAAAGACATATTGACGGAAATAATTAAAGTTTGAACCATATTTGTTCGATTTTGAAGAATAAAATGCCCTAACTTTTAGGGTAAGTAAAATCAGTCAGATATAATAAAGAAACTACAAAATACAGAGATAGAGATACTGAAATATTAAAGGAAAAATACTAAACAAAAATAAAAATAATTTTAGATCTGGAAAGATCTAAACCCTAGTTTTAGGGTAAGTAAAAGATTCAACCAAAAATAGATAGATTCGACGAGTAACAAGGTAAATAATAAGATTAAAGCGAACCAAAAATGAACCAAAATCTGGTTTGAACCATAGATCCAAAACCCTAACTGAAAGATACGAAAAATATTTGTACTCACAGATATTGGGATGAACACGGATGAGAATAACCAAAATATAAGAGATTCTGGACCTTCGAGTCTCTTGAGATACACTTTCCATTTGACGCAAATAAGTTTAAGTAACATCAAAGACGGAAAGTAGGTAAAGAAGTAAGGCCAAATCAGGCAAGGAATCAAGAAATGATTCCATTTCTTGCCAGAATTGAAGGAGAAATAGTGACAGCGGGTTAGGGTTTGAGAGGGTGAGGGGTGAGGAGATGAGAGGATTAGAGGACGACGAACGGGGGGGGGGGGGGGTAGGGATTAGGGTTAGGGGTGGTTGGTAGTAATTAAAAAGGGTTAGGGTCGGATTGGGAGGTCGTTGATCTTTTGTAGGATCAACGGACGTAGGAGTTAGNATGGTTGGGTGGGTTATTTGGACGGGTGTGGGTCTGGTTGGACGGGTATGGGTCTTGGGTAATTGGGCTGGTTAATGTATTGGGATGGGTAGGTCCGAAATTAATTAGAAAAAGGGCTAGATTTTAAATACCCAATTAAATTAATAAAATAATTTATAAAAAATAACTAATAAATAATAAAAATGTCATTTGTGCATGAAAATGGTTTAAAATAATCACTTAACATTATAAAAATATAAAAAGTCATTTTTATGCAAATAATGTAATTATGCATATATATGGGCTATTATTGCAAAATGTGCAATTCTAGCCTTAAAAATGCAAATGTATTTATGATAAATATGTTAAAGTATTTAAAACCTAATCTGGGTGTAAATGATGAAATTAAATAATTTGTGATGCAATTAACTAACATTTATATAGTAATATATAGAAATAAATTGATTTAAAACTCCTTTAAATTATGAAAATTATGAAAAATACTTGTATATGTCTTAAAACCAAGTGAGGATGCATATGCACTATTTTGGAAGTATATATGCATTTTAAAAATATATGTGGGAAAAATTGGGTATCAACAGTTGCCCCTCTTTACCCGGGAAGGATGAAAGAGTTGTCGGGTAAAGACATGATGACCAATTTTGACTGAATTGGGTGATTTGAAAGATATAGGCCGCACTACGGTTTCCGAGCTGCCTACATATTCCTGGTTTTACAGGAATCAGGTCGTGTGTAGTTCTGGATCCAACGGTGAATGAAACCGATGGAATTGTTATAGGACTAATCGTATGTTTCGGAAAGGGTTCTTTTGGGAAGGATAGTATCGGATGGGTTTATGCAGAGTTATGAAGATGGATCTGAATCATAACGGATGTATCACTGGGCAGATATCTGAACGGTCATAGAGTAAAGGCGAGTAATTGATGGGAATCGGTTACGTTTGAAATAATTGCAGGATGTAAACGGTATGAGTTGAAACCGGAGCGAAGGTTGCTCCTGTTTGAAGAACGGTTACTTCCTGGATTACCTACAAAACTTAAAACATGATACATGTAAGTATATAGATTACTGCGAGAATTTAAACATGATGCAAATTCCCTTTGGACCATGAAGGTTGTCTTTGGACAGTGAGGATGAGGTTCTTAGACCATGACGTCCAGAGCCATGAATCATGAGATAAGGGATTCGCAGGGCATGAAATGATGTTCTCGGGCCATGAGAATGGTGCCTCTGAACCATGACACCTTTGAATGATGATGTGCAGTATTGAGAGATCCTCAGGCCATGACATGGTGTCTTCGGGCTATGAGGATGATGCCTTCGGACTATGACGCCTTTGGACAAGTTGGCTATACATCAGCCCATTAAGTGCAGAGACATGATACCAAAGGTAATAACAAGACAAAGCTTAGTCTTGTGCAGAGTTTGGGGGCAGATCTTAGCCCCGAGAGAAGAGGATAATACAAGGTTTAGAATAGAGCAACACTTATGCAAAGGCTGATAGTGCCTAGTCTCACGAGAAGGCAGTGCTTAGCCTTATGCAAATAGGGAGTCAGGGATTAGCCTCATGCAGGATTTGAGACAGAGCTTAGTCTCATACAAAGAGAAGGCAATGCTTAGCCTTATGCAAATAGGGAGGCAGGGCTTAGCCTCATGCAAGAATTGAGACTGGGCTTAGTCTCATGCAAAGAGAAGGCAATGCTTAGCCTTATGCAAATAGGGAGGCAGGGCTTAGCCTCATGCAAGATTCGAGACAGTGCTTAGTCTCATACAATACGAAGGCAGTGCTTAGCCTTATGCAAATAGGGAGGCAGGGCTTAGCCTCATGCAAGGATCGAGATGGAGCTTAGTCTCGTGCAACGGACAAATAGCAAATAGGAGCACAATATTTCTTAGCTGGAGATATATTTGCGCTTGGCTGTCCAGTTGTCATGAAGTAATGATTTTAAGGCGCACGTACTTGTGACTATTCATTGTTCCTGCATCCAAAGAAAAATCGTGAGTTTTGTAGGGGAGGTTGGTTCGTGCCTTTGTCTGCTTGTTTTGCTTTGCCTTGCTCTGGAGATCCTGTTCGAGTTATCCTGGGTAACACCTGGCTACCATAGAAATAAAGCTTTCGAAAAATATGCACTTATTTGATGAAATAGAGTTATTTTAGAAAACATAGTGGTATATAATATCAAGTAAATTAGATGAACTAATGACTGCGACACTTTTAGAGACATTGCGGCTTCTTTTGCATTAGAATTTTGAGGGTCCTCCTCAAAATTCTGCCCCAGTTTAGTAAGTGATCCTTTGGTCGTTCTGCATGCGACGAAGTTTGTTGGATCGGTCCTGGAATTTTGAGAATCCTTCTCAAACCCCAGTTACTTTATCGATTTCTGACTATCTTACACATGATGACGTCGGTTGGACTTGCTCCGGAATTTTGAGGGTCCTCCTCAAAATTTTGTCCCAGTTACTTTACCAATTTCTGACTATCTTACACATGATGACATCGGCTGGACTTGCTCCGGAATTTTGAGGATCCTCCTCAAAATTCTGCCCCAGTTTCTGGTTTTGGGAAAATGAAGATTTTATTAAGATGTGACCGAACCCACAGAGCTACCTAGTATCCCCTTTTAAACGGGAATCAGGTCAAGCGTAGTTCAGTTACATTCGATGAAGAAATGTAAACAATCTAAACATAGTATCTCTTGACTGCATCTGAATTGATAGGTTTTGGCCAAACTTCTCCGTCCATTTCTGCAAGTATGAGTGCTCCTCCTGTTAGTACCCTGTGAACCATGTAGGGCCCTTGCCAATTGGGTGAAAACGTTCCTTTGGCTTCATCTTGATGTAGGAAGATTCGCTTCAGCACCAGCTGCCCCGGTGTGAATTGTCTTGGTCTGACCCTTTTGTTGAAGGCTCTGGACATTCTGTTCTGATAAAGCTGACCATGACACATTGCATTCATCCTTTTTCTATCTATGAGGGCTAATTGCTCATAGCGGCTCCTTACCCATTTTGCATCACTAAGTTCGGCTTCTTGTATGATCCTTAAAGAAGGAATTTCTACCTCGGCGGGAATGACAGCTTCGGTGCCGTAAACCAGCAAATAGGGAGTTGCCCCAGTTAATGTGCGGACTGTGGTACGGTATCCCAATAAGGCGAATGATAACTTCTCGTGCCATTGCTTGTGATTCTATACCATTTTCCTTAGTATCTTCTTGATGTTCTTGTTGGCAACTTCCACGGCTTCGTTCATTTGAGGCATGTATGCTGTGGATTTTTGTGCTTGATTTTGAAAGTTTCACACATGGCTTTCATCAGATCACTATTGATATTGGCGGCATTGTCAGTGATGATGGACTCGGGAACCCCGAATCGACAAACAATACGATCCCTGACAAAATCTGCGATGACTTTCTTGGTTACAGCTTTGTAAGATGCAGCCTCTACCCATTTTGTGAAGTAATCGAAGGCCACTAAAATGAACATGTGCCCGTTTGAAGCAGTGGGCTCGATCGGACTGATGACATCCATTCCCCAAGTGGCAAAAGGCCAAACTGCACTTGTTGCATTGAGCTCATTTGGTGGTACCCTTATCATGTCTGCATGTATCTAGCATTGGTGGCATTTCTGGACATACCGGATGCAATCTATTTCCATTGTCATCCAAAATTATCCAGCTCTGAGTATCTTCTTGGCTAGAACAAAACCGTTCATATGTGGCCCGCAGGTTCCGGCGTGTATTTCCTCGAGCAATTTGGATGCTTCTTTGGCGTCAACATACCTTAATAGTCCTAGATCAGGTGTTCTCCTATACAAAATTCCTCCGCTTTGGAAGAAATGATTGGACAGCCTACGCAGTGTGCGTTTCTGAGTGTGATTTGCCTGCTCTGGGTAGTCTCCTTTCGCCAAGTATTCCTTGATATCGTGGAACCATGGATTTCCGTTCGTTTCTTCTTCAACGTGAGCACAATAATCTGGCTGACTATGGATCTTATTGGAATGGGATCGATGAAATTCTTATCTGGATGCTGTATCATGGACGACAAAGTAGCCAGTGCGTCTGCAAACTCGTTCTGGATTCTTGGAACATGTTTGAATTCTATCTTCATGAACATCTTCATCAGATCTTGCACATGATACAGGTATGGTAGTATCTTGGTGTTTTTCGTAGCCCATTCTCCCTGAACTTGATGTACCAGAAGATCCGAATGACCAATTACCAACAACTTTTGTATATTCATGTCGATGGCCAAATTGAGTCCGATGATGCAAGCATCATATTCTGCCATATTGTTGGTGCATGGAAACTTAAGCTTTGCGGATACCGGATAATGTTTACCTCTCTCTGACACCAAAACCGCTCCAATACCCACTCTTTTGAAGTTTACAGCTCCGTCGAAAAACATTCTCCAACAGTCGTAGGCTTCAGCAATGTCCTCTCCTACGAATAACACTTCTTCGTCAGGAAAATATGTTTTTAGTGGTTCGTATTCTCCTCCTACAGGATTTTCAGCAAGATGGTCTGCCAACACTTGTCCTTTGTCTGCCTTCTGAGTTACATAGATGATATCGAACTCACTCAGCAATATTTGCCATTCGGCTAACTTCCCGATGGGCATAGGCTTCTGAAAGATGTACTTCAGAGGATCCATCTTTGATATGAGGTATGTGGTATAGGCACAGAAGTACTGCCTCAATTTTTGAGTTGTCCATGTCAAAGCACAGCAAGTGCGTTCTAGCAGAGAGTACCGTGCTTCATAAGGTGTGAACTTCAAGTGATATATGGCTTGCTCCTTTCTTCCTGTCTCGTCATGTTGTCCCAAAACATAGCCGAAAGCTCCATCTAGTACGGAAAAATAGATTAGCAAGGTCTCCCAGGTTCTGTCGGGACTAGGACCAGTAGCGTGGACAGGTATTCTTTAATTTTGTCAAAAGCCTTTTGACAATCTTCAGTCCAGCTGGTCGCAGCATCCTTTTTCAGCATTTTGAAAATTGGTTCACATATTACTGTGGACTGTGCTATGAAGCGGCTAATGTAATTGAGACGTCCCAGGAAACTCATCACGTCCTTCTTGTTCTTTGGTGGTGGCAATTCTTGGATAACTTTAACCTTTGATGGGTCCAACTCGATTCCTCGGCGGCTGATGATGAATCCCAATAATTTTCCTGCAGGAACCCCGAATGCAGATTTTGCGGGGTTCAGTTTTAAATTGTACTTCTGTAGCCTGTCAAAGAACTTCCTCAAGTCTGCTACTTTATCTGCGGCCCTCTTGGATTTGATGATGATGTCGTCAATATATACCTCTATTTCTTTGTGTATCATATCATGGAAGATGGTCATCATGGCCCTCATATAGGTGGCCCCAGCATTCATTAGACCGAATGACATCATTTTGTAGCAGTACACCCCATGGTGTAACGAAAGCTGTTTTCTCTGCGTCTTCTTCGTCCATCCGAATCTGATGATAACCCGCGAAGCAATCTACAAATGATTGGATTTCATGCTTGGCGCAATTGTCGATCAGAATGTGTATATTTGGCAGTGGGAAATCGTCCTTGTGACTTGCTCTATTTAAATCCCGATAGTCAACACACACCCTGACTTTCCCATCTTTCTTCGGATCCGGTACGATGTTGGCTAACCAGGTTGGGTACTCAACTACCCTGAGGACTTTGGCTTTGATCTGCTTAGTGACTTCTTCCTTGATTTTTAGGCTCATGTCTGGTTTGAACTTTCTGAGTTTCTGCTTTACCGGCAGACACATTGGATTGCTAGGCAACTTATGAGCCACTATGGATGTGCTCAGGCCGGTCATGTCATCATATGACCGTGCAAATATATCCACATATTCTTTCAAGGAATGAGTGTATTCTTTCTTCTCTGACGGTGACAGGTGAATACTTATGCGAGTCTCTTTGATGGTTTTAGAATCTCCCAAATTGATCGTCTTGGTTTCGTCTGAGTTGGACTTAGGCTTATTCTCAAAATTCTCAACTTCTCTGATAACTTCCTCATGTATTTCATCCTCTTCTTCCGAGTCACTATCCTTATGTTGCGTTGTCTCATTACATGTCACAGTCGTTGGTTCATCAAGGTAAGAAATAGTAATGCTGTAGAGGGAAAATGTGAAAGATATTAATAAATACTAAATAACAATGCATTAATTAATTTTCGAAAAACATCAAAACAGGTGCGGCTCGATGACTTTAGCAATTATTTCGAAACAAACTGCGTCTTTAAACAAAATACTGGAAATATCTTAAAAGCTTAAAAATGTCTTTAAAAATAGGTCATGCTAATTGCCAAGCTACCTAGGAACTCAACGGGACCGGGATGGTGCAGCAGTCCAATTCTTGAGAACAGCTTCATTCTCCACGGTCTGAATGGTAAGGCCTTCTTCCTCCTCCTCCTCCTCAACTATCACATTGCAATCCATATCCTCGTCTTCTAGAAATAGGTTCCTCAGCCCAGCCAAAGCTTCCTCCTCTGCATATCCCCATATTATGTCGGCCTGGTGAAAGGTCTGACTCAGATGCGACACTGGCTGCTCGAGAGGGTAATAGGGACCACGCCATGGGGGCGACCAATCATCATATTCTTGCCATGTATACTGATATCCGAGCCCAAAAGTTGTGTCATGACGTTTCAACTGTATCGGTTTGGTAATGCCCTGGAGTTTCTTCCCAAGCCCTTTGTCGGGTTCATACCCTGACCACGCCAGTATGCTTTTTATTTTGCTACTCCACCATTTATCTTTCTCAATTGCATTGACACGCTCGATGCGGTGATTAGTTTCTCCACCCAGCTTCTTTCTATTTTCGACAACCGAGACAGTTTGACTAGTGTAAATGAAATTACTTCCATCTCCGTGAATGATTACCTCCTGATGGTTCCATTTGAACTTCACAGCCTAGTGTAGCGTGGAAGCCACAGCTCCAGCGGCATATATCCAAGGTCGTCCCAGTAAAAGATTGTACGTAGCAGATATGTCTAATACCTGAAACTCAACATCAAACCAAGTCGGGCCCATCTGCAAACAAAGGTTAATTTCCCCAATTGTGGCCCTTTGAGACCCTGGTCATCCCCTGTGCAGCACCAGATTCTTCCATCTTTGCTTTTCCTTTTCTCCTAGCTTCAGCAATGTAATCCCAGGGTATGGCGTTGGACTTGAAAGGTGGTGTGGATGCTACCGTCACAGTGAAGGGTGTGGATACTTCTACTTCAAATGGAGTAGGTGTAGTCGCAGGTGCTGTTACTTCAATTTCAAACGGGACTGATGCGGCTACTTTAACTTCAACCGGTGGCTCTATCTGTACCACAATAGGAGTGAGTGTGACTGCGGGCTTAGGGTCATCACCTTCCTGAATAAGCCCAATCGACCATTCAGGATCCCATTCTTCATCGGTTTCTATCATATTTACTCCTTCGCCCCTATGATCTGGTAGGGGATTGTTGCGGACATTTGGTGCGGCTTCCTTTGCTTGTATGACTTTGGTATCAATCAGGGTTTGAATCTTGTCTTTCAGAGTGCAGCATTCATCAATAGTATACCATTTCATGCCAGAACGGTACGCACATGTTTTATTCGGGTTGACCCATTGGGAGGAGTTTTCCATGGCGACGGCGGGAATGGGGGTGACATATCCGACAACCTTAAATCTTTCATATAGTTTGTCGAAGGGTTCAGTAATAGGGGTGTATTGTCTGGGCGGCCTGTGATCGAAATTGGATCTGGGTTTTTGATAGTTTTAACGGGTTGGAGGTGAATGGTAATAGGCTCGCTGGGTGTTATAAGTGTGATAGGCGGTAGCGGGTTGAGAATATCTGGGAGGTGAAGGTTGGTATGTGGGTGGAGGTGTTTGGTATGTGAGTGGAGATTTTGGACCTTGGTCCACCATCACTGCCCCTACTTCTTTCTTCTTTGATATACCCCCTGACTGTAATGCTTTGTTCGTAGCCTGCAATGCCTCAAAATTGGTTACCATCCCACTCTAGATCCCTTCTTCAATCCTTCCCCGAGTTTGATGATGTCGGAGAACTTGTGATTTTCGATAACCATTAACCTTTCATAGTATTGTGGGTCCTAGGCCTTGACGAAGAATTTGTTCATCTGCACTTCCTCTAGTGCCGGCCTGACCTTTGTAGCTTCTGACCTCCATCGAGTAGCATACTTGCGGAAAGTCTCCGTTGGTTTCTTCTTGAGATTCTGTATGTAGAAGACATCCGGTGCATTCTCTATGTTAAACCTGAATCGGTCCATGAAGTCCGACGCCATGCTTACCAATTGACCCACTTCTTGGGATTCTGACTGATATACCAAGCTAGGGCATCTCCAGTGAGACTCCTCATGAATAGCTTCGTGCGAATTCTTTCGTCTTTCCCAACTCCCACGAGCTTATCATAGTATGTCCTCAGATGTACCTTCGGGTCACCCATTCCATCAAACATCTCGTACTTAGGAGGTTTGTAACCCTCCGGCAGTTCCAGGTCTGGCTGAATGCATAGATCCTCATAATTCAGACCTTCAATTCCTTTGCCTCCTTCAACACCCTGGACTCGGCTTGTGAGCTTCTTGAGCTCCTCTGCCATGTTCTTAATGAGCAGGTCCTTCTCGGCAGATTCTGGAGTGTACGAGATTGGCTGAGTAGAGTGGGGTAAGGTTTCCACGTATATGGGATTGTATTGGTGGGCCGAGGGTTGGAGTGTAGTGGTGATCATTAGTTGAATTTGCGAATCAGGGATAGGCTGTGGGGTATTCTGAGGAGTATGGTAAGTGGTTTGTGGGTATTGAGTAGGAAGATGTTGATGTTGAGGAGGAGTGGGTATTGGTGGAATTTAGCATTTTGGGGAGGTATTGCGTATTGATGAGGTGCGGTAGGATTTTGTGGACGTTGGTCAAGTGTTCTGAGGAGGTACTGGGTTTTTTGGCATTTTGCTGGTTAAGATCTGGGACGTTTAGGGTGAGGGAGAGGTTTGCCAAGTTGTAGACCTGCTCAAGTTCCCCTTGCAATTCTAGTATTTTCTATTCCAACCGTAGGACCAAATCATTCTAGGCCGGAGTACTCCGACCATCTGAAGTTTCAACATTTTCCACGTGCGCAGCATTTTCTTTCCGAATACCACTCATATCATCCATCTTAGCTTTTCCCTTGCCTTTTGGACTGCTTGGAGGAGGAGGAGGAGGAGGGCCTCTAGATCTAGTGTGATATGCTGACGATGCCAGTATGTGCGAACCAACCTTAGGGGATGGGAATAATCAAAATAAAGAAAAAGGCAAAAAGGTAAACAAGTCAGTTAGGATTATGAAAAGCATTTGCGGTATTGAAACACGTATTGCGGGAATGTAAATTCGCATCCTAATTTGGGGAACCTCGTTGTACCCGAGGTAGGCCTAGCGACAAGTAGATTTGGAGAGACTTAATGCTGATAAATGCATCATTTCATTAATGTAATAAATAAGACGAACCTAAAAACGACGATAAATAAATGAGTTACTAATGGCTTCTGCCTTGTTACATTCGAATTCCAAAATGACTCAAAACAGATAAACCTAATCTACTTGGTCCTAGAGGGACCTTCCCCATATTTGACCCTCTTGGCTCCGTCAATTAAATTCCCCAGGTCGTGCATGTCCAGCAGCAGGTATGCCCTCGCTAGGTGTCCTCCCTTGTTGCCCTCTACATTCTGACAGTCTACGACCCTTTTCCTCATCTTCCCTTCCAGTTCCATTAGACCCTGCTCCAAATATTCCAACCTTTCTGTCGACCTTGTAGCCATTTCCTTCCACTCGTTAATTGATTCCATGTCTAACTTGTGTTGTTCCATATGCCTGGCTTTGGACTCAAGGACTCTTTTGTGCAACCTCTCATACTTCACTTGTGCTTCAGCAACCTCATCTATGACTCTGTTTCCTTGACCAATCCCTAGCTCGACTATTCCTGCTATATTATCTTCTAACCATGACGGGTAGAAGTACACATGACTGGCGTGATATCGGTCTGGCTCGATGGTATCCTTTTCCACGATAATCTTCAAATGCCACATGTGTTGGGCCTCACATTTGTTTGGAATGGCGTCATCTTGAGAATCTGCTCTATAATGACTCATTTTGGAGACTCTTGGTATGACTTGTTTTCTACCAACTTGTCTCATGACCCTGATAGGAACATAGGGATGTATTCCCCTTAACCCAATCAATACCAAATGCGGAACATCCCTGGATCTGATGATGAAATCATTAGTAGGGAACCACTCGAACATCCAGTGAACCTGGTCCTCGGTCAAATTGCTGAAAAGTTGTGCCCATTCTGTAGCATTCTCTGGCTATGCAAATCTGTCTAGGATAAAGGTCATTCTTTTAGGATGGTGGAAAGCTATGTGATAATTCCATGGTCTCCGTGGAAACTCTTGACGGTATTGACCCCCCTGAAGATGTTCTAACAACCAAATCTGCAGTAGCAAGTTACCACCCTCAAAATGTTTGAACCCTTTCTTGCAACGATCCAGAGCCCGGTATATGTCTGCTACAATCATTGGAACAATAGTATAGGTTTGTCCCTCAATTCCCTCCATTAAAGCTTTGGTTACCATGGCCAACCTGGTGCGGATTCTATCCCCTTGGCTTGGAAACACTATCATACCCAGAAAGCAGACGATGAATACAAAAACCCTACGATGAGTCCAACCCAGGGAAGTGATGGAGAATTCATCATGAAAGATACGGTAAGATTTGCTGCGTCCATATCGTTCATAGAGGAAATCGAAGGGTATGTAGGACTTCTTTAGGCACTCCAAGTCATCATTCTTTCTCAGACCCATCATCTTCAGAAACCCCTAGTAGTGCTGTTTTCCGGTACTAGTAAGCTGGGACTATCCTATAGTAATCCAACGAATCCTCCTATTTCCTCCAAAAGAGGAGTCATTTCTATATTGCCAAAACGGAATATAGCTCTTTCTCCGTCACCGAACATAGTAGCAGCCCCGATCAGCATGTTGTTTGGTTGGATGTCCAATAAGGAAGGTAAATTTCCAAGAACCCTTTTCACATGATTTTTGTCGCTTGGCGAAAGGTTTTCCCACCAATCTATTAACAACAATGGTATACTTCGGACCATGCCGAACCTGGGAACTTCGTGCCTCTTTTTCTGCAAAAATAAACAGAGTTAGACCCTTGCCCCCACCTAATTCGACTACTTACATATTAACGATTAGCATATCGGCATTTATCTCTCCAAATAATGCACATATCGTGGTTGCGCCCGTTGGGATTATGGAAATCCTGGTGGACTTTGGACAAGGCTTTCTTAGAGGGTTATTATGCGGACAACATATTAACCCAGGCTAGGTTTGATCATGATGCATGTACAATTATTATCAGAGTAAGGTTTCTATAGAAGTCTAGACTGGTACTCTCAAGCGGATAACTTGAGAGGGAAAGGCATGGAATTGTTGACTGCACTGCTGATCGACTAGTTTTATTGCAAATAAGCCTTTCCAAATTTAAAGGGTGATTTTAGGAAGATCGCGGACACTCATCAAGCGTCGCTATAGTATTAGTACGCACGAGTTAAATATGATGTTGAGCATGAAGTTATGCAAAAGAAAATAACATATTGTCAAGTATTTGCACGATGAATAATGATAAAATGCGGTATTCAATAATTGTAAAGACATTTAAGAAAGAAAAACAAGGAGACAATTTAGTTTCCATAGTAAAAAAGTGATAAAACAAGGAAGAGAAATCATGGATGAGTGAGTATAGGCAAATAAATTCACATAGAGCGCGAAGGGGAAGGGGTGTGCAAGTATTAACGGAATAATAAAGACATGCTTAAGGACTAATTCACAAACAAGTTCGTTATGGTAAGAGCCTAAAGATATCCCCAGTAGAGTCGCCATGTTGTCGCGCCCACTTTTTCTCGCAAAATCGGGTTTCGACATTTTTGGGACAACTCCTTTTTTAGAGAGTATGGAATTGGAAGAGTCGCCACCTAACGGATTAAGGTGCATTAGGGCACCTAGAGTGGATAACTCATGTTGTACCAGTTTACATCACCAGAGATCGGGTAAGGGCACAAAATTACCTCGAGGGGAAGGTGTTAGGACCCCTCGAGGTCCACAACGGTGGGTCACGGACGAACTTAAATCAAGCGAATTAGTCTAAAAAGGGAAGAAGATAATTTGGACAAATACAATATTCAATTTATTTTAAACAGGAGTATAGGGGGTGGTCCTATGTTTTTTAGCCTATAGGATCATTCCATGCAGTACTTTGTAACTCCCCCAAGTCGGGGTGTTACCCATAGCATTAGCGCATAGACTATCATCTCTTTACTACCCAATTACTATCTTTAAGTTATTACTTAAGCGTTCTAGTAGTTTCTAGCTCGTTCCTTATGCGTGCACTACCCGTCCCTTACCTATGGCCCTGGAGGTATTAGGACCTCTATTTGGGATGGTTCTAGACCAACCTACGTTACTTAAATATGTGAAATCTAGGCGACAAACAAAAACAAATAGGACTTTCAGATAAAGAACAAGCATGGGCTCACATTGACCTCCACACATAGACAACAAAAGCACGCAATTGAATCAGCAAACTTTATTAACTTTGGGATCCTATAGGCAGGATATCTATGTGAGAAAATAGTGCAGAGACAGCTTTATTAAGGCGAGCATTAAGACCTATTTGTTTGCCTACTGATTTTATTCAGCATGAATCTGGGCACTTCAGGCAGTAATACGTCACAATTATAAACCCAGAATCATTATTAAGTCCTATAGATATATTGCTTAAGTGATTGACAATAGCGAATGAATTCAGGATCGACCGACAGAATCCTAAAGGCATGATTTATACAAGCTTGTTGATTATAGACCTATAAACATGGTTTCTAAGCGTAGCGCTGATTTTGACTTGCATGGATACATTTTATTCCCTTTTAATCCTACAGGCATGATTTCCAATTTACTGAATTGACATAAACCTTATGGGCATGATATTTAAATTTGAAATTGATTTTAGTCCTATAGGCATGATATCTATTGCTGGATTGATTTAAACCCTATTGGCATGATTTCTAGGTTTGAATGGATTTAAATCCTATAGGCTGATATCTATTAACTGTGTACGGGCAGAAATTAAACAGATTGCCAAGAAGGACAGTTAATTCAAGCAACAAGATCCTATAGGCATGCGTGTTAATGCACATTTGTTGGAAACATGTACATATCCTATGAGCGGGATTTCTAATATACAGAATTAAATAAATGTCCTATAATCAGGATTTTTAGTATGCCAATGTAAAATACAGAAAAAATGATCATGAAAGCCATATAGGCAAGATGTCTAAACACAATACAGAACTCACACAGTTTTCACTTAAACGAACAGAATTGACAGCATAATTAAATTCTATCGGCAGGATTTCTACCCAGTTTTAACAAAAGATATAAGAAGAAACCCCCCAGCTTTACCAAAATATCCCTGAATCTGTTATTACATAATTATTACAGACCAGAATAGCCGAGTGAATTACATAAGGGTATCAGTTACACTATAGGGAGCCTTCATAGGCCCAAATAAACCTGGGAACCAGGCCTTCCCACATAACAGCTTTGAAGCATAGCTGTGATTCATCCACAACACATTAGAACTAGGCTTACAGTGTGTCAATGTTCCCAAGGGCCTCAGGGACCCCGGGCAATGCTCACACAAGAACCACACATTCAGAAAAGAGTTCATGAGAGATTGGAAAACCAGCCCCCAGTGTGTCAAAGTTCAAAGGAGTCTCATGTGGACCCTAAGCAGTGCTCACACTGGGATGGTTGATAACCTAAGGGACTAAGAGTATATTAAAGAGAGAAGGGGCAGGTTTTTTTTATACAAAAGATAGTGGGATTTCAGAAGAAACAAGATTCAGAACATAGAGTTGTAGGCAGAACTGTACCAAGGAAACATACAGAATTCATGCTTAAACACATAGTTCAAATAAGTTGAAGTCTAGTTAAGCTAAATACTCATGCTAGTAATTAAGACAATCATGACTTAATCATAGAAACAATTAGGTACAAAATGATTAAACTGGTCATACATATGAATTACACAGGCAGGGAATAAAAGTTAAGCAACAAAATTTACTGATTACATGTCTATAATGTGCAAAGTTCAGAACAGGTATAGAACTAACAAACAGTGCATTAGACAACTTAAACCTTAGGCTAAACTATGAAAATGATTCATATTATTCAGAATAACTTAGTCTTAAGTTAACAATATTACTAAATGAGATCATATAATCATGTAAAGGACAGAGTCATGCTGGGAATTGAAACAGACTAGTCAAACAAAGCATAGGGAATGGAATTGCAAAGGTTAGGGCATACCAGTTAAGTAAGAAATAAGCAAGTATGCCACAACAAGGAAATCCCAGAATAACTTGGCCTTGGCTTTCAACCGGCAAAAATCAAGAGACACTTAGCACAGAAATCAGAACACTAGAGAGAGCTTAAAGATTTCAAAAACTTAAATCTCACTAAAGATTTCGAAAACCCTAATTTTGGGGTAAGTAAAATTAGTCAACAGTTAACGGCAAGAGTTAAAGATGCATAGAGGCAGATAGACAGAAATATTAAAGGAAAAATAATTAGATAATGAAAACCGTAAATTTAATGTAAGTAAAAATAGGCAGAAATGCAAAAGAGCTTTAATAAAAATGCACAAAGACATATAGACGGAAAAAATTAAAGTTTGAACCATATTTGTTCTATTTTGAAGAATCAAAAATCCTAAATTTTAGGGTAAATAAAATCAGTTAGAAATAATAAAGAAAATATAAAATACAAAGATAGAGATACTGAAATATTAAAGGAAAAATACTAAAACAAAAATAAAAATCATTTTAGATCTGGAAAGATCTGAACCCTAGTTTTAGGGTAAGTAAAAGATTCAACCAAAAATAGACAGATTCGACGAGTAACAAGGTAAATAATAACATTAAATCGAACCAAAAATGAATTAAAATCTGGTTTGAACCAGAGATCCAAAACCCTAACTGAAAGATACAAAAAATATTCATACTCACAGATATTGAGATGAACACGGATGAGAATAACCAAAATATAAGAGATTCTGGACCAGATCTGGTTTGAGTCTCTTGTGATACACTTGCCATTTGAGGCAAATAAGTTTAAGAAACATCAAAGAAGGATAACAGGTAAAGAAAAGGCCAAATAAGGCAAGGAATCAAGAAATGATTCCATTTCTGGTCGGAATTGAAGGACAAATGGTGACGGCGGGTTAGGGTTTGAGAGGGTGAGGGGTGAGGAGATGAGAGGATTAGAGGATGGTGGATGGGGAAAATGATTTAGGGTTAGGGGTGTTTGGTATAATTAAAAAGGGTTGGGCGATTGGGAGCCGTTGATCTTCTGAGATCAATGGCTAGGATTAGAGATTATGGTCGGGTGGGTTATTTGGACGGGTATGGGTCTGGGGTAATTGGGTTAGGGTAATTGGGCTGATTAATGTATTGGGCTGGGTAGGTCCGAAATTAATTAGAAAAAGGGCTAGATTTTAAATACCCAATTAAATTAATAATATAGTTTATAAAAAAATAATTAATAAATAATAAAAATTTTATTTGTGCATGAAAATGATTTAAAATAATCACTTAACATTATGAAAATATAAAAAGTCATTTTTATGTAAAAAATGTAATTATTCATATATATGGGCTATTATTGCAAAATGTGCAATTCTAGCCTTAAAAAATACAAATGTATTTATGATAAATATGTTAAAGTATTTAAAACCTAATCTAGGTGTAAATGATGAAATTAAATAATTTGTGATGCAATTAATGAATATTTATATAGTAAAATATAGAAATAAATTGTTTTAAAACTCCTTTAAATTATGAAAATGATCAAAAATGCTTGTACATGTCTTAAAACCAAGTGAGGATGCATATGCACTATTTTGGAAGTATATATGCATTTTAAAAATATATGTGAAAAAAATTGGGTATCAACACTCGTTATATAGATATGTTTCGTGATTCTTTAGTTATTCCTGTTCATGTATCTACACTGGTGGGTGATTCTATTGTGGCGGATCATGTATATCGGTCGTGTGTGGTTACTAGTGGGGGTTGTGAGACTAGGGTTGATCTCTTGTTGCTCAGTGTTGACAATCAATTTTGATCCTCCCCTTTAAAATTAATTTATTTTTATTTAATAATTTGCAATGAATGTTTTGGAAATATTTTCAATCAATAATACATATTTTACAAAGTTAATTAAGTATTAGTAGTTTAAATTTAATAATTTAGTATTATAATTATAATTACATAATATATCATACTTACTATTTTAAGATAATTAAAGTAACTTTTACATACGTCACATAGGCTTTAAAATTAATTTAATAAATTATTCCTTAATTTCTAGTTAATGAGATTATTATTTTTGTTAATAATTCAAAATCAGTGTTGTAATTTAGAAGACAAGGTATTTAATAAATAATCAATTATAATAATTAGTAGTATATTTGATAAATTATAATTTTTACTAAATTTTATTAAAAATAATTAAGTTTATTTAAATTAATTTCAAAAGGGTTAAAAGGTTAAAGACTATAATTGCAATCTCTTAATTAAAAACAAAACGGCTACCATTTAAATTAAGTTGGCCCAAATTACTAAGCCCAAAGTTATATCTGACCCAGGTCTAATTCCTTTCTCTCCACCTTAGCAATCCCCGTCACCTCTTCTTGGCCAATGAGATCACGCCACGTCACCCGTCTCCAACATACACAAAACAAACACAACTTATCTAGGTCGTCCGTTCCTTAGATCAACGGCGTACGATTTTCACTCCACTTTCTCTATTTCAAGCACCCAACAGATTTAATCATAGCCGTTGGATTTTCACTCCACTTTCTCTATTTCAGACACAATTTATCTAGGTCGTCCGTTCCTTAGATCACGGCCATCGAAATTCCTCATCAAAAATAATTTAATCCAAAATTATCAAGACCATCGACCTAAAAGATTAATGGCCCAGATCTTTCCCCCAACCTTATCCCTAGAGATGGCTACCCAAACCCTAACCCTAAAATCATTTCTCTCTTGACCCCGTCGCCCCTCTTTCCCCGTTCGTTCTCTCTTCTCTCATCCGACTAAGCACACCAATCACCAGACCTTGCACAAATTCATGCACAGTCATAATATTTCACCGTAAATCATCTCTTCTGCCTCCCTATCCGTGAATCTCGCTACTGCTTTACTCTTTCAATCACTAGATTCAAAACGCCTGAATCTGAAACCCTAAGCTTAAAACATCACTGGCCCGATTTTTTCCTTAATCTTTCAATTCGAACTTACAGAATCACTCATTTTGTCTCTAATCTATGAAGCATGTTATTTTCTTTCCATTTCACTGATGGAATTTCAAAAGTCCTAATTATGAAATCACAAACTAAAATGTGAAACTTGAACTCGTCTAATTCTCGCTTTGACCTTTCAAATCGGGGCATGCATGGAGCTTTGTAGAGGTTTCATCATGAGAAGTCATAACCCAGAGGTCAAATGCAGTGACCTCTAGGTTATAGAGTTGGCCTGATGGGTCTTCGTCCTCAACATCCAACCCCTCTTCACTTAGGTAAAATCCATCTCTGTTTTCACCTCTGTTCCTTTTATTTTTATTTGATTTGCTTGCATCATCAATATTTCGTCACTTCCCACTCACCAATATAAATCCACCAGAACCCTAGGCTTTGAGGCACTATAAATACGAGTCTTAGTGGTTCTCACCTAACAACACCTAACAATCTGAAGAAATTAATACACCATCAATAGTGTTTAGAATCCTTTCAATTGAGTCTATGTTCTCACACGATTTCTGCTTCCTTGTTACATCCCGTACTTTAATATTAGGATAAGTCGTAGTAATCCATATGAGCTTGAAGGGATTAAGATCTCGTAAGTTTACTAACCTTGATACCATTAGATATTACTAGTTTCTGAACACGCAAGTTGCGCGTGAATTCTACCTTATGGTGGGTTGTAAATGGATTGAACACATAAAATTATTGAGAAAGAAAAATATACTTGAATAACATATAAATGAATATTCTTATATTAAAAAAAAAAAAAGGAAACAATACCTATGACTGACAAGGGGTGCCAGGAAACACCACATTGTTAATCAAGCTTTTGCACAATTCAATGACATCAATATAGTGAGTCTGCTTCAGATAGAAAGATCTTTTGTCATTACAAAAATATTCCATCTGCATGGATGACACAAGTAAATGGAGTTAAATTACCAATCCTTAATGTAAGGTTTTTAAGTAGCAACAATCATCAAAGATAACGTCACTTAAAGTAGACTAATCACTATGGATTATTTGAGATTCTGCAAAGCACATGTGATGTTGATATGGTGGCTGACTGGCTGTATATAATTATTGACTTAACCGAGGGGATAAAAATGAAGATATAATGAAGATACAAAATTGAAATAAAAGAAAGAGATACAATATAGAGAAATGAAAGGGGAATGTCCTTGGTAGGACTTTTCGTTTTACACATTTACTACGACTCTTCACTACACTAATCTACAATAATTATTTTGCTAATTTATTGAAATGAAAATAAGAGGTTAATGGTATATATTTCAAGACGAATTTTAATAAATTTATGGCTTCATACATTAATGATGAAGCAGTAATTTTGAAGGTAATTTTACTATTTGGTACAAGAAAATTGTTGGAGTAATAGTCTTTACGTGAAGGGCAAAATAGTCGTTTAATTTTTAATGGGTATTTTCGTATTTAGACTTAGAGCTTCCTACTTATAATATAGTATGATGTTAATGTGGTATTTTCTTTTAAGTGGAGTATTTTAGTAAAAGTTTTATAAATATAATTTTGGATAGTTACCATTATTACTATTTTCGGATATGGTAAATTATACTCATAATATGAGATTTTCTTTATTGTAAAGATAGAAAATATTTTCGCACAAAAAAAGAAGGTTATCTCTTTACCATTTTAAGAATTAAGCGTACGAAAAATTATACTCTTTATATGAGATTAGGAAAATTAGAAGTTGAGAAAATATATGTACTTTTACATGGATGTTTTAATGAAATAATAATGTATATGGTACCGCATGATCATGATAGTAAAGTATATTATAGTAAGATATATAAAGTGTATTAAAAATAAATAGAATTTTAAGTAATTTGCGACAATTCTTAATTATGCGGGTAATTGATTAATTACCGGGTAACGAGACATTACCTATTTACCTAATAAGTGGATAAGGTTAAACTTTCCCCACCCCACCCCCACGTGGCAATAAGCCACTAAACCAAACAAATGACTCATAGTTCCTTTATATTAGGTGGCCATCTAAGGTAATGTGGCAAATGACTAGAGAGGAGTTGATCATGAGAAAAGAAGTGCATGGTTCTTCATAAAAAAAAGATGTGCATGGTCACATTGCTCTCTGCCACATACTCCATGTATATGGACATGGTTACCGAACAAATGGGATCAAAATGAGCTTTGACAAAATATAATTCTTGGTGAAATTAAAGATTTTAGCATATAAATCCTTAGGAAGCAATACAGGTAGCAGTTTTACTAATTAAATGCCCTCATGTTACTAATTGACTGCTCTTGGAACCACGCTAAATAGTCTCCTCTGGCTAGGTTCAACAACAAACAACACAATGACAACAATTACACCTCACTCCCAAATGTATCACTAGGTTCACATCCGCACTTATTCATCTTGTAAGCTTGATTCGAGGTTATGTATGGCTGTTGGCTGCTCTGTTAATGTGCTTGTTGGGTGAAGAGATGCTTTAATAAAGCAAGCAGTTAAATTGCTAGTGCACTTCAAATCAGTGTTCTCCAAATTCTGCGTATATGTGTTGATAGTGTTGGTTATACCTGATGAAGTAGTCAATATCAGAGAGTACCTAGAAAACTGTAGAAGCGTGTGTTACCATAAATGTTCGCACAAAGTCAGAACGATGAGGAAATTCCTCGGCCAATTCTCTTCTTCCCTTATAGTATTTCATTCAACAAGCAAGTAGTGCAATCGCATTGTCAAAAGTCAAACTCGAGCTAGCCATAAACGACAGTTTAGTCGTGTTTCAAGAAGAGAATCGGCTCAGCTATGTTAAGGCTATCCCTTATTTCTTTTTGGCATGATCTTTACGACACGAACGAAACGAGCAAATGCACAAATTCCATAAATGACTCTATTCATAGAAGTATTAGAGATGTGTGTGTTCCTGATTCCCCATATGTCCTACTACCATATTGTCTATTCATGGGTCTCATAACATTCCAAAAGATCATATTGTCTTACTTCATTATGCATTGCATTCATTTATACATGTGCATTTACCCATGACTCAGACGGCGTTATATACGCGTATATATGTATATATATGTATATGGGATATGGGAAAAGGTTACGGTGTTATATACGCACCACCACCTGATCAGCTGGTATACATTGATGATTTTGCCCACAGTGGCGGAGATGATATGATGGGATGCCCTTAGAGGATTGATGATGTTTTGAACACATGTAGCTATGCACGACATGACATTCATACGCATATGCATGACATTATAAGTATTTCATGATTTACAGAGCTATCCAAATTTACAGGCTGAGTCCTTTACTCCACGTTTCTTCCATGTACTTTATATACTTTTTTACATGCCTTACATACTCAGTACATTATTCGTACTGACATCCTTTTGTTGGGGACGTTGTATTCATGCCTGCAGGTATAGATAATCAGTTGACGAGCCCTCATAGTAGATGAGATTGACATTCAGCGAAGGATCGGTAGACTCCACCTCATTCGGAGTGTAGCCGAGTCTATGAGTCATCGTGTCAGAGTTTTGCTACAGACTTATGGGTAGGCCGGTACCCTGTCACATTTGATGTCAAATGATCGTAGAGGCTTTGTAGACAGAGGTTCATTTTGTACAGTATGTCAGAGGCCTTGACGGCCCATATGTATTCATGTTTTAAGAGAAATGGTTCCGTGATACAGTGTTGCCCACCTACAGTTATACATTATGAGTTGTGACCATGTTGGCCCATGCTAGTTACAAACAGAAAAAAAGAGCTGTAGAGTGGTTCGCTCAGGCCAGTTTTGGCATCGGGTGCCAGCCACGCCTCCCATGGTTTGGGGCGTGACATTCCTCTCTTTGCTGGTTCTGAGTTACTCACTGGTTAGAGTCTGAGTTTTGGACTTTTAAACGGCTAAACTAAGTCTTTGTTTGGCTTGCTGCCCTAAAATAGGTCAGTAAAACCTCAACCCTACTCTTCTTTTGCTTATTTGAATTTCTAAGCATGATTTGTTCTGTTGTCTTCTACTAAATGATGTTATTAATAGTGTGCTATGGCTGACTATTTTCGTGTGTTTGTTAGTGACATAAGGCTGATAAATGGATTCTAGAATCATGAGTTTCCTCTAGTTGTTGAAATTAGAACCGTGTAATTATCCTAATGAATGTCTGAAAATTCATATCTACTGTTAAGCTTTGAAAATAACAAAACAACGCTCAAACAATCCTAATAGCTAGCTTTAGATCTCCTTGATGTTCTATTAGAACCAACATGACTGCTATACTAACCTGCGTTGGGTGTTATTTGCATTTTGTAGTGATTCACCTGATGAACTAGACTTAAGTGAATATGAACTTGTTTAGTAGTGAAGACAAGACTGTCACCTTAGTTTGGGAACCAATCTCTTCTTTCTGACATACCTCCGTGATTCTGTTAATTCTTAGAAGGTCATTGATCATCTGATTAAACTCATGACTGTTTGATCATACTATATTAACGCGTCCTAAGCTAATTGGATTCTTGTATCATCTTTGCGTGTATTCTGATAATTGCCATACACTTAACTAAACCTATGAGGTTTAGATAGGATGTGTTTATGTTCTAATATTTTATCTATTGAGCTAAAGTGCTGAAATCAGGTTTCACTATACCTGAAATCTCACACTTGATTTGCATAATAAATCCTTAATGTAATGATACCCCTGCCCCTTTTCTGGAACTCATGTAGTGATACTTTCAGCCCGACTCCATGATGATAATACTCTATTCATGTTTGTAATGATATGACCTTTGCTAAATGTCCCATGTGGGTGTTCTCTCGGATACCCTGCACTCATCTTGTTGTTCAATACTTCTGCTTGTCTTTCATAATCATGTACATGTATGTATTACTTCACTAAGCTCACATAAATGAACTAGGCTTAACCTGTGAACCTAAGGTAAATCCTCTGCCTTGTTTAAGTATAGTAGTATGCTTTATTCTCTAATGCGATTAGTATGAAGCTGAGATCTTTTTTTTTTAGAAAAAAGTAATCATGTCATTTACTTTGGAATGAAACATGATTGTTAACCTGTATCTCTACTAATACTCTTTAAAGAGTTTCAATTAAAGTTCTTAACCTGTATCTCTGTTAATACTCTTTAGAAGTTTTGATTGAACTTGTTAACCTATATCTTTGTTAGTACTCTTTAGAAGCCCCAAATGAAGTTGTTAACCTGTATTAATGCTAGAGGTTAAGACTTAGTTATAACAAATCCTTGACTAATCTAATTGAAAGCTATTAAGTGAATGTAGTCATGAACATGGACTGTTATAAGTTTATACTATGTACCTCCTCTACTCCTAAGACATATGGTCCAGGTGTTTAGTTTTCTAAAGTAATCTGCTAGTGCTATTTTCCTTGTGTGTTCTTGAAGCTAATTCCTTTTGAGCATGCCTAACATGTTACAATATTGATTCACTTTATGTTTTGGATTGTAGTTACACCAATATGATTGGTTGTCTTGCAATACTAATGATAACCTGTATAACTGTTATGAGAAACGTATACATTCATGGGGTATGGTCTCACTGTGGTATGGGTATCTACATTGAGTGCCTCATAGGCACCTAAACCTGTAGGGAAGAGTAAGTATGAGTAGTTAGGGGTATATGGGAGTAGTGTTTAGTTCTTGGTTGAGATACTCTCCCCGACACAAGCACTTCCCTGGGCCACGAGACCCTTGGAAACTTTGAAGTGTCAGGGATCCAAAGAGTACCTTGGCGATGAATGGAAGAATTTTCCTTTGGCTTCATCTTGATGTGGGATATCTTCTTCAGTACCAACTGTCCCGGTGCAAACTGTCTTGGTTTGAACCTTTTGTTGAAGGCTCTAGACATTCTGTTCTGATAGAGTTGCCCATGACACACTGCATTCATCCTTTTTCCGTCTATGAGGGCCAGCTGCTCATAACGACTCCTTATCCATTCCGCGTCGCAGAGCTCAACTTTTTGTATGATTCTTAGAGAAGGGATCTCCACTTCAGCGGGATAACAGCTTCAGTACCATAAACCAGTAAGTAGGGAGTTGCCCCAGTTGATGTGCGGACTCTGGTACGATATCCTAATAACGCGAATGGCAGCTTCTTGTGCCATTGTTTGTGCTTTTCTACCATCTTTCTCAGTATCTTCTTGATATTCTTGTTAGCGGCTTCTACAGCTCCGTTCATCTGAGGTATATAGGCCGTGGAATTCTTGTGCTTAATTTTGAAAGTCTCACACATGGTCTTCATCAGATCACTATTGAGATTGGAGGCACTGTCAGTGATGATTGATTCTGGAACTCCAAATCGGCAAACAATCTGGTCGCGGACAAAATCTGCTACGACTTTCTTAGTTACTGCCTTGTAAGATGCTGCTTCGACCCATTTGGTGAAGTAATCAATAGCTACCAAGATGAACCGATGCCCATTTGAGGCGGTGGGATCGATTGGACCAATGACATCCATTCCCCAGGCGGCGAATGGCCAAGGTAAGTTTGTTGCATTGAGCTCATTTGGTGGCACTTTTATCATATCGGCATGTACTTGACATTGGTAGCATTTTTGGACATACTGGATGTAATCTGTCTCCATGGTCATTTAGAAATAACCGCCCCTAAGTATCTTCTTGGCCAAGACAAAGCCATTCATATGCGGGCCGCAAGTCCTAGCATGTATCTCCTCAAGTATCTTAGAAGCTTCTTTTGCGTCGACACACCTTAGCAATCCCAAGTCAGGAGTTCTTTTGTACAAGGTTCCCCCGCTGTGGAAGAAATTATTGGACAACCTCTGAAGCGTGCATTTCTGAGTATGATTTGCATGCTCCGGATATTCTCCTTTTGCCAAATATTCTTCGATATCATGAAACCAAGGCTTTCCGTCTGTTTCTTCTTCAACATGGGCACAATACGCCGGCTGGCTATGGATCCTTAATGGGATGGGATTGATGAAGTTCTTGTCGGGATGCTGTATCATGGATGCCAACGTGGCCAATGCATCGGCAAACTCGTTCTGAATTCTGGGAACATGCTAAAACTCTATCTTCGTGAACCTCTTTCTCAATTCCGGCACATGGTGCAAATATGGCAATATCTTGGAATTCTTGGTGGCCCATTCTCATTGTACCTAGTGCACAAGCAAATCTGAATCACCGATTACCAGCAACTCCTGAATATTCTTGACGATGGCCATGTTGAGCCCTAGTATGCAGGCTTCATACTCTGCCATGTTGTTGGTGTAGGGAAATCTGAGTTTAGCAGATATCGGATAATGTTGGCCAGTTTCCGATACCAAGACGGCTCCAATGCCGACTCCTTTGAAATTCGCGGCTCCGTTAAAGAACATTCTCCAACCCTCGTAGGACTCAGCAATATCTTCTCCTATGAATAACACTTCTTCATCGGAAAAATACATTTTCAGGGGTTCGTATTCTCCTTCCACAGGATTCTCAGCAAGATGATCTGTCAGTGCCTGTCCCTTGACTGCTTTCTGAGTCACATAAACAATGTCGAACTCGCTCAACAGGATTTGCCATTTAGCCAGCTTGCTAGTGGGATGGGTTTCTGAAAGATATATTTCAAGGGATCCTTGATATGAGGTATGTTGTGTAGGCACAGAAGTAATGCCTTAGCTTCTGAGCTATCCAAGTCAGAGCGCAGCAGGTACGTTCCAATAGAGAGTACCACGCTTCACATGGAGTGAACTTCTTACTCAGGTAATAGATATCTTGTTCCTTTCTCCATGTCTCGTCGTGCTACCCCAGAATGCAGCCGAAGGCTCCATCTAGCACTGCAAGGTAGAGTAGCAAGGGTCTACCTAGCTCTGGCGGGACCAAGATTGGTGGTGTTGATAAGTACTCCTTGATCTTGTCGAAAGCCTTTTGAGAATCTTCGGTCCAACTAGTTGCAGCGTCTTTCTTCAACATCTTGAAAATCGGCTCACATATAACTGTGGACTGGGCTATGAACCGGTTGATGTAGTTTAGCCATCCTAGAAAACTCATTACATCTTTCTTACTCTTCGGCGGCGGTAGCTCCTGGATGGCTTTGACTTTTGACGGGTCCAATTCTATCCCTCGGCGGCTGACAATGAACCCAAGTAATTTTCCAGCAGGAACCCCAAATGAACATTTTGCGGGGTTTAGTTTTAGGTTGTATCTCCGCAGTCTATCGAAAGCTTCCTCAAATCGGCTATAGGATCTGTGGCTTTCTTGGATTTGATGATGATGTCATCCACATATACCTCAATCCCCTTATGTATCATGTCATGAAAAATGGTAGTCATAGCCCTCATGTAGGTGTCCCCAGCATTTTTTAGACCGAATGGTATCATCTTATAACAGTATACTCCCCATGGTGTAATGAACGCCGTTTTCTCATCCTCTTCGTCCATCCAGATCTGATGGTAACCGGCAAAGCAATCCACAAACGACTGGAGTTCATGCTTGGCACAATTGTCGATTAGGATGTGTATGTTTGGAAGCGGTAAATCATCCTTCGGGATGGCCCTGTTGAGATCCCGATAATCAACACAGACCCTGACCTTCCCATCCTTCTTTGGAATTGGCACGATGTTGGCTAACCAAGTTGGGTATTCAACCACCCTGAGGACCTTGGCCTTGATTTTCTTAGTAACCTCCTCCTTGATTTTCAGACTCGTGTTAGGCTTGAACTTCCTGAGTTTCTGTTTTACTGGTGGACATGCTGGGTTTGTGGGCAACTTGTGAGCCACAATGGATATACTTAACCCGGTCATATCATCGTATGACCATGCAAAGATGTCCTCATACCCTTTGAAGAACTGTGTGTACTCTTCTTTTTCTGATGGCGACAAGTGGATGCTGATGCGGGTTTCCTTGACAGTTTCAGAGTCACCCAAGTTGATTATTTCGGTTTCGTCCAGATTGGATTTAGGCTTGTTCTCAAAGTCTTCTACTTCTCTGACAATTTCCTCGGGTATGACATCTTCTTCTTCCGAATCACTATCCTTTTGTTGTGTCATCTCATTACATGTCACAGTTGTTGGTTCATCGAGACAGGAAATAGTAATGCTGTATAGGTAAAGATATGAGAGAAAAATGGTAATAATAAATATTGATTCATTGAAGCATAAAAGCGATTTTCAATAATTTAAACAACGTTTTCGGAACATTGGAAATATTATTTAAAACAAAATGCCAAAAAGGGAAATCATTTTTCTTAGAAAATAAACAAAACAATGTTGTTCAGCCTTGCTACCCTAGGACTCGTCGGGCCTTGGACGGTCTGACGGTCCAATTCGTGAGGAATGATCCTTTCTCCACGGCTCGGATGGTAGGGCCTTCCTCCTCCTCCTCCTCCTCAACAATTACACAACAGTCCATGTCCCCATCTTCCAGGAATAGGTTCCTTAAGGCTGCCAGTGCTTCTTCCTCCTCTGATCCCCATATGATGTCGGCCTGTTGGAAGGTCTAACTCAAGTGCAGTATAGGATGCTCCAATGGATAGTACGGACCTCGCCATGATGGTGACCAATCATTGTATTCTTTCCAGGTGTATTGATACCCCAGCCCAAAAGTGGTACTATGGTACTTTGGCTGTATTGGCTTGGTGATGCCTTGAAGATTTTTACCAAGACCCTTGCCAGGCTCATACCCTCCCCAATTCATCATGCTTGCTATCTTGCCATCCCACCACTTATCTTTGTCGATTGCATTGACCCGCTCGATGTGATGATAAGTTTCTCCCCTTTTCTTCTGGATTGTTAAATGATTTTTTTGAGGCTTAAATTTGTTTATTAGATAATTTAGGTTAATTGATAAAAATCTTCTAAGTCCGGATTTTTACCTTTATGTTTTTTCTTTGTTTGCTTTCTGGGTAATTTTATTTTCCATATTTGTTTTCTTTGCTTAGTTTGCATGCCTTAGTTAGGTTAATTTCAGTGTCTGAGTTCATACTTAATTAGATGTTTCTTAAGTTCTCATCTCAGTAGTCTGTTAATAGGTTTTAACAATTTTCCTTTGAAACTCGTTTTGGTATTAGGTTTGAATATTGCTGTTTTGTTTCTTTTTTGAGTTGGTTCATGATTAGTCTAAAGGTTTAATGGCTTAATGATTTGTTCCTTTGATCTTTCTTTCGTGTTAATTCTTGCCTGGTGTTGTTGGTCCTAAGTTGGGAATAGACAGGACTTATAGGGGGTTAATTAAAAATAAAGAAACTTAAGGGGGTCATGGAAAGGGTATGCAAACAGAAATTTGGATAAAAGCTTCTAGAATTTGGGGCAGCTGGCTCTATTTGTCCAGCACAAAAATGCTGAAACCAATTAGAGGCTGCCAGCTGTCCAATTTATGTTAGAAAGATGCCTTTAGGGGCTGTGTGAGGGAATAATTTCCTAATTCTGTTTTGAGCATATGGCATTTTCAGTGACTTATAAATAGAACCCTTCACTCACTCCTTAGACAGATTGAACCCTAAAAAATACTAAAAAGAGTTTCTGCACTGTTTCAGGAATTGGCTCGATTGCCTCTGATTTTTCTTTAGCAAGAACTTAGAAAAGCATTCATTGGACTTCTGGTTTTCTGGGTTTATAAGAAGAATTTCTTGAAGCTGTGGTTTTGGATTTTTGCTGAGTCTCCATTTAACTTCAGACTTTCATTTGTTTTATTTTGCTGATTTTTCTACATCTAGGTATGTAAACTCTACCTATCTTATTCTATGTTGAGTTCATGCAATGAAAAGTTGATGTTCTCTATGTTACATTTGCGTCGATTGTTGAGATTAGCATGTTTAATTGTTAAAAATGACTCCAATTTCTGATTTGGTCTGCAATATTAGATTCGAGTTCATTTCAGTGTTTTGTTCTTGTTGTCTGTGCCTTGTTTAGCATACAATATTATTTCAAGTTTCATCACAGCTATTTCAAGTTTTAATAATGGTTCATGCTCATAAGAAAGTATTAATTTCTGGTCTGGTTATGCAATAGCTGAGTAAAGTTTTTTTTTCTTGTGTCGTTCTAAGTGTGTTCAGCCCTATTTTGCCTCACTTTGTTAATGATGGTTCATGTTCACAAGTTGATTTAAGGGTGATACACCTGTGAGGCTGATCACTAGTTGATCAGTTTCTTTCGGAGGAAGCCCAGCATCAATGAGTCTTGGATACCAAAGTCATAATGATAAATTCCATGGCTGTCGCATGAATAGGAGTTCTAATTGTAGGGATTAGTTCTGTAGTATTGAAGGGTTTTAGATGTTGGACAATTGCTGAGACTGATAGAATTTTCTTAAATGTAATAGAACTCGATTTTTTTGGAATTTGATTTCTGTTAGAATAATTTGTTACTAGAATCAGCCAAATTTGTAATAGTGTAAATTATTTTAATTGTATGCATCAAGCTCTTTGGATGATCTTGGGCAATCCAGGCCAATTCAATTGGGCATGTGGGCCATGAGGGCAACATTGGCCTGGTTGATGAGCAAACAAGTCTTAGGCTTTACCAGGAGAGCCCATTCAAGACTTGGATGCATTTAATTAATCTTTTTTTTCTTAGTCGCAATCCCCTCCCCACTCATAAACAAATTCAAACTGATGTTCACCCACCCACAATGTTAGCCCTGTATGACTGTATGTTTACGTGACCTCAAATGCTCCTGCATGTTCGATATAGTTCTTTTCCCATCAATTAAATTCGTACTAGTTTTTATGCTTTTATCGCTGTTACTTACAGTTATTCCCTACAAGTTGAAGTATTTAGTTCTTGTTACTCTATCTACCCCTGTTAATTAAAACTGTGAGCATCCGTAGTCTGCTTTAGGCACGTAGTTAGATCATCACCACTACGGGTACGATTCCTGTAGCGTGGTTGTGATACCTAATTTCAAACTAGTTTTAAATATGAATATCCGTAGTTCGCTTTAGTTGAGTATAATTTTTTTTAAATAAGTTTGAGGTGTGCCATCCAATCACATAGTCTATGGCCCTCACATCAATATCTTAACTAATGTAGAAAAATGCCTTGAACTCTCGCAGTTTGCTTTAGGCGCGTTAATTAAATAAAGTATCATAGCTACGGGTACGGTTCCCGTGATGTAGTTGTGATACACAATTCTAAAATTCGGGGGTACATTTATGTGACCCGGCCAAATTTAATCTTGTTAATAAAATAACATGTTGTAGATCGTGGGTACGGTTCCCGTGACATGATTCACAATGTGTACCAAACAAACAAGTGTACGACAATCTTAACTTGTTCCAGAATAATTCCATAAATAAAAGTGGTCAGAGGCTAAAAGTGCACATTAGGTTTAAAATATGTAATTAATCAGATAAATAGGCCAATAATAATAGTTGAGCGACCGTGCTAAAACCACAGAACCCGGGAACGCCCAACACCTTCTCCCGGGTTAACAAAATTCCATACCCGGATTTCTATGTTTCGGGGACTGTAAAATAGAGTCAAACTTCCTCAATTCAAGATTTAAACCAGTGACTTGGGACACCATAAATTATCCCAAGTGGCGACTCTGAACTTAAATAAATAATTCCGTTTCGGTTATTGTCACTTTAATTGGAAAAACTCCCCTATACCGTTTTCTGGTGGTAGAAAAAGGAGGTGTGACAGGGTGTTACTCGTATTATTCAGTGGGCACAGACTATCATCTCCTGCTACCCGATTACTATCTTTGAGTTTTTACCTAAAGCGCTTTAATCAATTCTAACTCGTGTCCTACGCATGCACTACCCATCCCTTACCTATGGTCCTGGAGGCATTGGGACCTCTATTTTGGGATGGTTCTAGACTCAGCTTAGGTTGCTCAAAATTGTAAAACTAAGCGACATACAAAACATATTGGACTTTTCATGCAAAAGAAGATAAGGGCTCAATTTAGCCTCCACACATAAGGGAGCAAATGCACGCAAAACATATTGGCGTATTGACAATTTAATCAGTTAAAGATATTAGATCCTATAGACATGATTTCTATGTGACTCTGGATTTCAAACATGCTGACAGTTTATGCAAAGTATCTCTAGGTAATTCTGTAATTGCCTATAGATTTCCATTAAAGCATTTGAACCAATAGGCAGGTTGTCTAGGTGACTTGCTCGACCATTGACAACAGAAGTGCTTCAGAATTATTAATTACTCCTATAGGCATGCTTTCTAGTGGTATGCAGAATTTCAGTTTTATTATCTGACACAAATAATAATTATCCCTATGAGCGTGCGTTCTACTTTTAGTGATTGAGTCCGTTTATTAATTCCTGAAGACATGCATATTAACTAAGCAATTTGACGATTGATTAAGGCTTGTAAACATGATTTCTGAAGAAACAAATCTGAACTTGATTATTGCATTTCCTATAGGCATGGTACCTAGTCATGTGAAGCAAAGGAAACAAGATATTCACAGAACTTGTTTGAACCAAAATGAAATCACTATAGGCAGGTTTTCTAACATGCGATGGCATATATAAGCACTTAGAAAAATTTTAGCACACAATTTCTGGGCATAAAATAAAACTTATGGGCATGTTATCTAACATAATAGCAGAAAACCTATAGGAATGTTATCTACCCACAGAAGATCAGATAAACCCATGTCCCAATTTCATTATCACCCCAATCATTATTACAAATAATTATTACAAACCAGAATCAACTGAATAAATTACAAAGTATGTAAACTATAGGAAGCCTTCAGCTGGCCTAAAACAACATCTAGATGGGCCAGGCCCTTCAATCCACAACTTCTCCAAAAGCCAGTGTTCATAGAACCACAAAGTGATTGAGTCACTTCTATTTTAAAGCACAAGCTTACCAAGCCCAGTCCTCTAGTGTGTCAGAGTTCCCAAGGGCTTCATGAACCCCGGGTAGTGCTCATACTAGAGTAAAAAATCAGAACCAATTCAAGTGAAGATTATAAATCAAATCCTGGTGTGTCAGAGTTCACGAGGGTTTCATAGGAACCCTGAGTAGTGCTCACACCAAGAAGGCCAAGGACAGTACTCAGATTAGCAAGGGTTAGGGTTCAGAAGAGTGCAGGACAGGATGCGAATTTATTGGATTGGTTTATTAATAGTCTTCGTTCTTTTTGACTCTGCGCCATTAGGAATCATACTCAGAGATAGAGTCACACACATAAACAGAGACAAACACTTTGAAACTAACAAGTTTGAAACTTTAACAAGGGATCAAAACATACTTCACAAGGACAGTAAAGAATTCAGATTAAGAAAATAGCATGCTGGTGATTAGTAAGAACTAATAGCATAGTGAGCACAGAATAATATGCTAACAGAATAGATTAAGGGGTACATGATAGACTGTTTTTAGGGAATGATATTAAACACACTTAAGGACAGCATTGAGTGCACATAATCAAACAGGTTTCATCACTAAGTTAAGACGAGCCTAACACACATAGAGCAATGAATCTAGTATAGTAGCATATTGAGCAATTGAGATGGAGAGCAATCTCAGTGACTTACTAGTTCGAATGAATCAAGAAAACGTTAAGCAATGAGGCAATGACCATCAATAACAATAAACAACAATACAGATTTTTGGCCTTGGCTTCCAGCCGGCCAGGAATCAATACAGAATATAGTAGTATAGAGTATAGAGTTTAGTAGTGAAAATAGTTCGAGTTCTTAGTCTTTTTCTAAGGGAAAAAAGGGAAGGGTTTAATAGCCTTAGGCTAGGGTACACAAACATGGAAATAATCAATCAAATCATTTAAGGAAAAACTCAACACATTATTAAGGCAAGTCAGAAATAACAGTGCATAGACACGTATAATAGTAATCAAACAAGTCTGGGAATCAAAGATTCTCAGGTAATAATTAAGGTAAGAACAGATAGACAGAATTAGTAAAAATATGAAATAAGAATCGGAACCCTAATTTTTAGGGTAAGTAAAATCAGTCAAAATAATCAAAGGAAAATAACATGCATATAGACAACTATAGGAATATAATGAAGAAAACACGTTAACAAAATAAGAATCATAACAGATATGAGCTCTAATTTCAGGGCAAATAAACTGGTCAGCAAATTCACAAAAATCGCAATAGAATGCATATAGACAGATATAAGGGAACATTGAAGGAGATACTCAACAAAATAGAACCAGGACAAATCTTAAAAGATCTGAACCCTAATTTTAGGGCAAGTAAATTAGGCAAAAACTTTTAATGAAAAAAATAGCAGAGAAAATAGACATGCGGAAACATAAAGGAGATCTTTAATAAATAAAAGTAAGAAAGACTTAAGCAGATCTTAAAAGATCTAAACCCTATTTTTAAGGTAAACGCAGAGACAAAAGAATCTCAGAGATTCGTACCCAAAGAGGTGAAGAATGAACATAGATGAGAAAAGGGAAGGTTCAAACCAGATTTGGTCCGAAATGGGGAAATCGACTTGACATGTTAGGCAAGCCACTAGGTTATACCATAAACAAGTAGCCAGTAGCGAGATAAGACCAATAAGGTAAGAAAATCATCAAGGGATTCCATATCCGGTTGGAATCGAAGAAGGATTAGGGAGGGATTAAGGTGACGGCGCCTAGGGGTTCAGAGGAGAGGAGAGAAGGTAGTTTAAGGGCGACTGTTTAGAGATTATGAGGGGTTAGGGTTTGGGGAGTTAAATTAAAAGGGGTGTGAGGAATGTGGGTTGTTGATCTTGAAAGATCAACGGCTAGGGTTGAAGGAGGGATCTGGGTCGGGTAAAACGGGTATTGGGTTTAGGGGTTTGGGTTATTTCGTTTGGGCTGGGGTATTGGGCTGGTGTATTTCAAGTGATTGGGCTAGGGGTTGGTCCGAAATAAGCTTTAAAATGAGATGTTATTTAAATTCCCAATTTTAATTAACAAATAATTTGTAAAATAATAATAAATAAATAATAAAATATCACTTGTGCATAAAACAAGTTAAAATACTATAAAAAGTATAAAATGATTATTTTGGCATAATTAAAGTACATATAGGCTATTATTGCAAATGTGCAATTTTGGCCTTAAAAAATGCAAATGCAATTATGGCATATATATTAAACATAATATGGGTGTAAATGGTGAAATTAGATGATAAAATCATTGTAAAATAATTTGTGAGGTAATTAATGAGTTATTTATATGATAAAATGCAGGAATAAATTAATTTAAAGCCCTTTAGAAATTATAGGAAATTATGAAAAGAATGCTTACATATGTTCATAAATAAAGTGATGGTGCATATGCACTATTTTGAAAGTATATATGCATATTTGAAAATATGAGGGAAAAATTGGGTATCAACAGTGACTCTTTTGAATAAGCACGAATTATAAAAGAGGGCCATTTATATACGACACTTAATGAAGAAGACGTCTGAACTTCATAATGGTGTAAACATACCAAAGAAGAAATGAGAACACACATGTTTCTTTGAATAACTTTAAGGAAAGTTTTGTATCATTCGAACTTTCAAATTATATAATGCTTACATGTATTTAAGTATCATCTATAACTCTTTCGTAACTATTTTCTTTACAACATATTTGTAAAATTTCAAGGGTATATCTTGCAACCCATGACTAAATATTGCCTTTTGCCTAAACATTCGTAAGATTTTGAAATTTACATCTACGAGTGTATTCTTCACAGGTTTTTGAATCAGGCTTGTGTTTTTGGCTCGTGACTTTGCTCTGATCTTTCGATTTGTTGGGTAGACTTTAAGCTTGATCCCCCGCCTGTGCTGACTTGACTAACATGTCATCAATGTAGCTTCCATGATTTTTCCCAGATGTTCTTGAAACATCTTTGTTACTAACCTCTGGTACGTGGCCCCAGCATTCTTTGGGCCAAAGGGCATGACTTTATAATAGTAAGTCCCCCTGTCTGTAATGAAAGAAGTTTTTCCTCGTCTGAAGGATCCATTTTTATCTGATTATATCCTGAATAAGCATCTAAAAAACTCAACAATTCGTGCTCTGCAGTAGCATCAATTAGTTGATCTATGTGTGGTAAAGGAAAAGAATCTTTCGGGCAAGCTTTATTTAAGTCAGTATAATCTACACAAACTCGCCACTTACCGTTCTTTTTGGGTACCACTACAGTATTAGCTAGCCAATTAGGATATTTTACCTCACAGATAGACCTGATTTTTAAAAGCTTTTGTACCTCATCCTGAATCACCTGGTTCTTGAAGGATCTTTGCTTCCTTTTCTTCTATTTAACAGGTGGATACGTTGGATCTTCATTCAGCTTATGGGTCATCACCTCCGGTGGTATACCTGTCATATCTGAATGCGACCAAGCAAAGCAATCTGCGTTAGCTTTTAAAAAATTTAACTACTACTTTTCATTTCTGGGATGAGGTTGGTTCCGATGTAAACTTTTCTGTCTGGCCAATGTATAAACAGCACCACCGCTTCGAGTTCCTCAATTGTTGTTTTGATGTTTTCGTTTTCTTCTGGCTCTTGAATAGTATCAGGCCTTAAGTCTACATCCGTTTGTCCATCTTCAGTTGAGGTTTGAGTTGGCCGAATTCTGTAATTGTTATTTCACATCTGCAACGTCATTTTATATGCTTGAATCCGCCACTGAATTGATACTTCTAGAAGCCTGCTGACCACCACGGATTTTCCTAATTCCCCATTGTGAAGGGAACTTAATAACCTGATGTAAAGTAGATGGAACAACATCCATCTCGTGAATCCAAGGTCTGCCGAGGATAATATTTTATGCCATATCCATATCTATTATTTGAAATTTCGTATCTTTAACTACTCCTTCTGGGAATATGGTGAGTGTTATCTCCCCTTTTGTGACAACGCTTGAATTGTCAAATCCAGATAAGGTACGTGCTTTGGGTATTAATTTGTCATCAGCTTGCATCTCGTTTACCACTCTTAAAAGAATGATATTATAGAGCTACCTGGATCAATCAAGACTCGTTTCAGATTAGTATCATGTACAAGTAAAGATATTACCAATGCATCATTGTGTGGGATCAACACGCCATCTGCGTCTGCATCATCAAATGTTATATTGTCTTCTTCCAAAACTTGGCAAACTCGCTTCCCGTGGGTGACTATGATTTTTTACACCTTCTTTGCAGCCGTATATGTCACCCCATTGACCTCCTCCCCTCCGCTTATGACATTAACTGTTCTTTTTGGTGATAGAGGTTTTGGTGGCTCCTGTCTATTCTTCATATATGTTTGCTTACCCTTCACTAAATAAATCGGTTAAGTAGCCTTGTTTTAATAAGTGCTCTACTTCACCTTGTAGCAATCTGCGATCTGCTGTTTTGTGATCGTGATCATTATGAAACTCGCACCAGAAATCAGGGTTTCTTCTATTTGGGTTCGATCTCATTTCCTTTGGCCACCGCACCTTATCTCCCATGCTTCTTAAAACAGCTACCAACTCAGATGTGCTAACATTGAAACTATAGCCACCAATCTTTGCTTTTGAACTTCTGTCGTTGTCCCGTGTATCTCGTGTGTCTCGCTCCTTTCCAAACCTGGATGGCGAACCCGAATCTCTGTCCCTTGTTCTGGAATTGTACCTCGGGTTCTCTTATTTTGAACGTGAATCCCTTCCTGCTGCTCCCATGTATGGTTCGTACATGTTCTTACCTGACCTTTTTTCAGTTTCTGGTCGCCTCGAACTTACTCTTTCACCTCCCCGAGACTGAGTGATAGTATCTTCTTCTACCCGCAACTTCATGCTATAACTGTTGTAAACATCATTCCAAGTTGTTGCAGGGAATTCTCGCAAGCTTTCTTTGAGTCTCCTCATGGCTTCTGAGCTTTTTTTCATTTAGATTACTTGCAAATGCCATAGCCGCCCAATTGTCAGGTACGCGTGGTAACATCATTCTTTCACGCTAGATTCTATCTACGAATTCCCTGAGTAGCTCCGTATCTCCTTGTTTTATTTTGAAGATGTCTTCCATCCTCTTTTTAACTTTTTGAGCTCTCGAGTGTGCTTTTATAAAAGAATCTGCAAGCTCAACAAAAGAATCAATGGAATTTTCAGATAAAAGAGAATACCATGTTAGTGCTCCCTTTGCGAGTGTTTCACCGAATTTTTTGACCAGCACTGATTCAATCTCTTGCTTGGTCAAGTCGTTGTTGATACCCAATTTTTCCCTAGATATTTTTATACTCAAAATACTTTCAAAATAACATATATATGCATATATGAGCATACCCAAGTTTTGGTACTTTTTCCAAAATTTAAATGATTTTTAAACCAATTTATTACCTATTTTATTACCACAAAATCCAATAATTATTTCCCAAATTATCATTTTGGTGAATAACTTATTTCATTCTCATATTTACACCAGAATATAATTAAGGTGATTTTTGTACATTTTTACAAATTTATTTGGTATTTTTAAAGCTAAATTGCGTGTAATTGCAATTATAGCCTATTTTACGGTTTATAGCATTTTATAACTACAAAAATTATTTCCAGTATTTTTAAATTAATATTTATATAGTATTTGTTGGCCCAGTATTTTTAATTTGCTTTTGAAATCATTATTATTATTTTTTATAAAATAAAAAAGGGAAAATTGGCTATTTAACACTTAGCCTATTTCTATTTCAATAACAGCCCTTCCCCCTTTCAATTGTAGCCTTAATCTGGCCCAATTTCGCCCCCAAATTAAACGACACAATTCCTAAAATACCCAACCCACGACCCGTTCTCAAACCCGCCCTGTTTTCTTTTAAAATCCAAGTCGTTGATCATTTTGATCAACGGCTGATATCCTTCCTTTCCTTTTTTAATCACCTAACCCCTCTAACCCTACCTCATTTGCATAGAGATGCTGCCTCTAACTCCCTTCGTCTCCCTCAAACCCTATCTAGCCTCTCCAAAACCCTAATCACCTCCCACCTTATCTCACCTCGTTTCCACCGGAATCCATGGCATCTCCTGCCATAGATGGCCTGTACTCACCCTCTCTCACCCCTAAGCCTGAGCTACTCGAAGTTCGAAAGCTTGACCTTGATGGTTCTCTCTCAGATTTGTCTCAGATCTGTAGATCTAGGGTTCTCCGGCCACGCTCCGGCATGTTCAAGCACTGGAAGCTTGATTCCTGACCGTTTCGACTCAGGATCTGATCTTGTTCTTCTAAGCCTTTCTCGTTTCTAGGGTTTCTCTGAAACCCTAAGCCATTCGAGGTTCTTTCACCATTATTTGTTTAGATCTGTACTATGCCTATGCTTTTCTTGACATTTTGAGTGTTTTCCCCAAAAGTTTTTGTCAAAATCGTTTCTCTCCGATTTTTAGGGTTTCCGCAAGGATTTTTGAAAAATCTTTCTGATCCTTTTCTTCTTTGCTTTATTTGTGTTTGTTTATACCTTGCTCGTATGATTTCCTTTATTTTTATGCATATATGGTCTTTTACCCTTTACTTTTCTCCTGTTAATTTCTGCTATGTTTTCATTACTCTTCTGCTATATGTGCCTACCGTTAAAGTTATTTTTGACTATGCTCATGTTCCTACATGCTTCATCTGCTTGTGTTCAAGTTTGCACTGTCTCTTTCTTTCTGAACTCGTTTATGTTCTGAGTTTCTCGAATATGTTCTTCATGATTTTTTCTTTCCTTTGTTGTTCAAGCATGCTGTCATGACTGTTTTGTTGAGGCTCTGAAAAACAAACAACCTGCTTTCCCACTTCATGTCTGATTCAATTTTGAAACCCTAGGGTTTTGGGGTTTCCTTTGACGATGTGGATTTTTGTGTTCGAGTTAAGGCTCCACTTGGGAACCCTGAACTCTCAGACTCACTAGGAGTCTGCAAATTGAACATGTATCTTCTTGCTTATGATTCTGAACTTCTCCTCGATTGAACTCTGTTCTAAATAATTTGACTTTCTCTTCTTGATTCACATGATTGTGAGTTTTATATATAAGAACTCTTCTTTCAAAAAGGTTTTGACAGCTACTTGATTGATCTTGGACTCCTTTGATGGGGTCTCGACTGATTGCCACTGATTTTCTTTGTTTGAGCCCTCCTCTACCTATTCCTGACTGGGTCCATTCGAATTAAACCTGTTTACTTTGATTTTTATTAGTTATCTTCCCGAATGTCGTAAACTCGATTTTGCGAGAAAAAGGGGGCGTCGACAGCATGGCGACTCTGCTGGGGATTCTTTAGGCTTTTACCACTTCATGTTATATGTGACTTTATTATTTTTTTTTATTGCTTTGTTTAATGCCTTTATTCGAGACTGACTTGTCTTTTTGTTTCCTTTTTCTTTAACGCTTTCATTTACTGCTTTCTTTCAATACCGTTGTAATTTTTGAGCAATTATTGTAACCATTATGAACGTGAAAATATGTGACAATTCGTTTCATTTTTTGTAATTGCGTCTTCAACATCATATTCCCCTCGTGCCAAACAAATACCATAGCAACGCTTGATGAGTGGTTGCGCTCTTCCAATATTATTACCCCCTAAATTTTGGGAAAGGCGTATTTGCGGTAAAACTAGTCGATCAGCGGTGCAGTCGACGGTTCCGTGCCTTTCCCTCTTGAGTTGTCCGCTCAAGGGTACCGGTCTAGCACCCCATAGAAACCTTATTCTATTTAACTGTACATGCATCACTGTCAAACCTAGTCGAGTCAGTTATGTTGTCCACATAATGACTCTTTAAGATAGCCTTATCCAAAGTCCACTGGGTTCCCCTGGGACCCAAACGGACAACACCATATTCTGTGCATTTATTTGGAGAACTAAATGCTGTTTATGCTAATTATTGGTTTAAATAGTCGAGTCCGGTGGGGGGGTATGGTCTTAACCCTTTTGTTTTGCAAAAAATGGAGAGCAAGGTCCCCGACTTCGGTATGGTCAGTATACCCTCACTCTTGCTGACCTGGTGGAGGAATCTCCCATCAAGTGACCAAATCAATGAATGGAAAGAGAGGGTCACCAAGGCTAGTGAGAAGTTGGAATATCTGGAATACAGTCTGCTGGAGTTGGAGGGAAAAGTGAGGAAAAGAGTCACTGATTGCCAGAACGCTGAGGGAAACGAAGGAGAACGCCTGGCAAAGGCATTTTTACTGGTGAACCTACGCGAGCTGGAGGATTTGATCAACGAGAGCATTCAACCTGCGGAAGGTCCTTCTGGGACCAAGTAGTTAGGAGTCTCTTTTTCGCTTTAAAATGTAATAAGGCCAATGGCCATTAGTGACATTTTTTTACTTTATGCAATTTTAGTGTCGTTTTGGGATTCGTCTCATTTTTATCAATAAAATGAGGCATTTAGCATTATAAGTTCTCCAAATCAACTTGTCACAACGAGGCACCCAATTTAGGACACGATTTATATTCTTGTACTATGTGTTCAAACACTGCAATATTTCTTTCTCAGAATCCGCACTAACTTGCTACCTTTTTTTTTTACTTTTATTTTTTATTCCCCTCCCCAAAATGGTTAGTTCGTGCATTCTGGCATCATCATCCTACTCCACAAGATCTTAGGGCCCTCCACCACCTCCTCCTCCAAGTCCTCTCAAAAGCAAGAACAAAGCAAAGATGGAGAACGTGAACAACATCAGAAAGGACGACTCAGCTAAAAGGGTAGAAGTTCCTCAGGGTGTTCAGGTATCCAAAGAAAGTGCCGCGCAGCTCGAACAGAAGCTACTGAAATTTCAAGAAGAGCTAGACCAAGTTCGGAACTTGGCAAGTCTATCGTTCTCCCTCACTACTCCAAACGTCAACTTTCCGAATGCTCAACACCCCATCCCAAAGCCGCAGAAACAGCCCACTACTCATTGCAACACACATCCCAACAACACTCCACTCCTCATCCCGAACCATCAAATGATCATCCCCACCACACTCCCATATATGTGGAAACCTTGCCACACTACACCAAACCCATTACAAACACACCAGAATCTGATGGCAAAGATTCTCTCATCAAGAACTTGGCTGCCGAGCTCAAGAAATTGACCAGTCGAGTACAGGGCATTGAAGGAAACAAAGGCATTGAAGGGCTGAATTATGAGGATCTTTGCATCCAGCCAGACGTTGAACTTCCTGAGGGGTACAAACCTCCCAAGTTCGAAATGTTTGATGGCACAGGAGATCCCAGGGTCCATTTGAGGACCTACTGTGATAAGCTGGTCGGCGTAGGAAGAGATGAAAAGATTCGCATGAAACTCTTCATGAGAAGTTTGAAAGGCGACGCGCTATCTTGGTACATCATCCAAGATCCCAAGAAGTGGACAAGTTGGGTAGGAATGGCGTCCGATTTCATGGATAGGTTCAGATTCAATACAGAAAATGCACCAGATGTCTTCTACATCCAGAATCTGAAAAAGAAGCCTACTGAGACATTCCGCGAGTATGCTACTCGATGGAGATCTGAGGCTGCTAAGGTCAGGCCGACCTTAGAGGAAGAGCAGATGAACCAATTTTTTGTCAGAGCGCAAGATCCGCAGTATTATGAGAGGTTAATGTTGATAGAGGGCCAAAAATTCTCCGATATCATCAAGCTGGGAGAAAGGATTGAAGAGGGCATTAAGAGCGGAATGATCACTAATTTTGAAGCACTGCAGGCTACCAACAAAGCCCTACAATCTGGTGGCGCGTCCAAGAAAAAGGACGTGAGTGCCGTGATGGTTGCACAGCAAACCAAGTCCCCAATAAAATACCAAGCCTACTCGGTACCCCCTATCACATACCAACCTATCCCCAACTACCAAGCACCTCCGCCTTCTTACCAAAGTCCATCACCCGTTTACCAATCATCTCCCTCTCCCACATATCAACCCACCTCACCAAGATATTCCCAACCTGCACCCGTCTACCAAGAGCCCTATAACTACCCACTACCCAATCACCTCCCGCCCGCCAAAACTTCCCCAGGCCACGCCCTAACTTTGACTGCAAACCTCCCAGGCAATACACCGCCATCACCGAGCCAATCAACCAGCTATATGAAAGACTCAAAGCAGCCGGTTACGTCACCCCAATCCCTGCCATAACTCCAGAAAATCCTTCCCAATGGGTCAACCCAAACAAAACCTGTGCATACCATTCCGGCATGAAAGGGCATACCATTGATGAGTGCCGATCTCTGAAAGATAAAATCCAAGCTCTAATTGACAACAAAATCATAGTGGCCAAGGAACCTGCTCCCAACGTTCGCAACAATCCCTTGCCCGATCATAAGGGTGGTGGTGTGCATATGGTCGAAGTGGAAGATGATTGGGATCCCAAGGGGTCGATTGGATTAATTGCCGAGGGTGACGAGCCCAAGAAACCAACCGTCACATTGAATCCAATTGTAGTCCAGATCCAGCCCTCTGGGGATGCTGAAGTAAACATGTCTGTGCCTCTCGAGTTTGAAACACCGTCATCCAAAAGGACCGCAGAGCCGATTGAGGTGGAGTTTGGGTCTCCGAAAGTACCATTCGAAGTTGCTGTATTGCCACCCTAAACGAGAGTGCCCATTCCTGTGGTGATGTCGGCAGTAACGCCATTCCAGACCCAGGCCATTCCTTGTGATTACACCGCCGAGGTAAGAAGGAAGGGAAAAACTAAGTCCGGAGAAGCAATCGCAGCACAGGGTATGACCAAGACCGACAGGGTTTATACTCCGGAACATTTGGTTGAATCAAGTAAGCAGGCCTCTGGACGGCCTATTGAAAGTGGACCCGATTATCTTTGGCGGAAGATACAGGCAAAAGAATACTCAGTTGTCGACCAATTAAACAAAACACCAAAGTAGATCTCCATCCTAGCTCTACTGCAGAGCTCCGAGACACACAAGAACGCTCTGATGAAGATACTAAGTGAGGCGTATGTACCCAGCAATATAACTGGAGGAGAAATGGCAAACATGGTCGGGCAGGTATTGGAGAGTCATAAGATCACTTTCCACGAGGATGATTAACCCCCTGAAGGTTTAGGACATAACAAAGCGTTGCACATCACCGTGCAATGCGAGGACTATTTCATCACCAGGACTTTGATTGACGGAGGGTCCAGCCTCAACATTTGTCCATTGGTGACCCTCAGAACATTGGGGAAAAGTCTGCATGAAATCAAGGATGGGGCTATCAACGTCAAAGCTTTTGATGGTTCCCAAAGGTCCACTATTGGGGAGATTGCAAATGGGGCCAACTTGGTTCGATGTTGATTTTCAAGTAATAGACATCCCAGCATCCTACAACTTACTACTGGGACGACCTTGGATCCACGCCGCTGGAGCCGTAGCATCAACCCTGCACCAGGCAGTAAAGTTCGAGTGGAATCACCAAGAAGTGATTATTCATGGTGACGGGAGTAACCCCATATACAGTCGCCAAACCATCCCAGCAATTGAAGGAAGAAGGAAGCTAGGAGGAGAAACTTACCATCACATTGAGCGAGTCAACGCCGTGGACAAAGATAAGTGGTGGGATAGCAAGATAGAGAGTATACTAAACTGGAGCGGGTATGAACCGGGCAAAGGGCTCGGCAAGAATCTCCAGGGAATCACCAAGCCTATCAAACTGAAGAAGCATGGCACCACTTTTGGGTTAGGGTATGGATATACTTGGCAGGAATTCAGGAACTGGTCGCCACCATGGCGCGGCCCTTACTATCCGCTGGAGCACCCTATACCCCGCCTGGAACAGACTTTCCAGCCGGCCGACATCATATATGGGTCGGAGGAAGATGAAGCATTAGCAGCAATGAAGAACCTGTTCTTGGAAGATGACAATATGGACTGTCACGTCATTCTCGAGGAGGAAGGGGAGGAAGGCCCTTCCATACAGACAGTGAACCGAGGAGAGCGCCTCAACAATTGGTCCGTCAGAACCACCAAGGCCTGGAGAGCTTCGGGGTAGCAAGGCTAAACAAAGCATTATGCATTATCTTTTATTTTTCGCTAGTTGATTTCCCTTCAGTATTATCTTTGAATTTTGAAAAGAGCTCCGATGTTCAAAACAATTCTTTCAGCATTTATTAAAGCATTTCAGTTTTTATAAATCTCGCTCTTATTATCTCTTTTTCTCTGCCATTTACTTTACTTTACACAGCATTATTATTACTTATCTTGATGAACCGATGAATGTGACATGCGACGAGGTAACGCAACAAACGGATATAGACTCAGAAGAAGATGAAATACCAGAAGAGATCGTTAAAGAGGTCGAAGACTTTGAGAATAGACCTAAGTCTAACCTAGACGAGACTGAGGTTATGAACCTGGGGGATACAGAGAACGTCAAGGAAACGCGCATCAGTGCTCACTTGTCACCGTCAGAAAAGGAAGAGTACACGGAGTTCTTAAAGGAATATGAGGACATATTTGCCTGGTCATATGATGATATGACCGGTCTCAGTACATCTATTGTAGCTCATAAATTGCCAACAGATCCGACATGTCCGCCGGTAAAGCAGAAGCTCAGAAAGTTCAAGTCAGACATGAGTTTGAAAATCAAGGAGGAAGTTACTAAACAAGTCAAAGCCAAGGTCCTTGGAGTAGTAGAGTATCCAACATGGTTGGCCAACATTGTGCCAGTGCCAAAGAAGGACGGGAAGGTCAGAGTCTGTGTCGACTACCGGGACCTCAACCGGGCCAGTCCGAAAGACGACTTCCCCTTGCCGAACATACACATCCTGATTGACAACTGCGCTAAGCACGAGTTGCAGTCATTTGTCGATTGTTTTGCTGGGTATCATCAGATATGGATGGACGAAGAAGATGCGGAGAAAACGGCTTTCATTACGCCGTGGGGGATGTATTGTTACGAGATGATGCCGTTTGGATTAAAGAATGCTGGGGCCACCTACATGAGGGCCATGACTGCTATTTTCCATGACATGATACACAAAGAGATCAAGGTGTATGTAGATGATGTCATCATCAAATCCAAGAAAGCCACTGACCACATGGAAGATTTAAGAAAGTTCTTCAACAGATTGAGAAGGTATAACCTGAAATTGAATCCCGCCAAGTGCGCTTTCGGGGTTCCACCCGGAAAATTGCTTGGGTTCATCATAAGTCAGCGGGGAATAGAACTCGATCCGTCAAAGGTCAAGGCCATTCAAGAATTACCACCTCCAAAGAACAAGAAAGAGGTTATGAGTTTCTTGGGGAGACTCAACTACATCAGCCGGTTCATAGCCCAGTCCACAGTCATTTGCGAACCAATCTTTAAGATGTTGAAGAAGGACGCCGCCACTAAATGGACTGATGATTGTCAGAAAGCTTTCGACAGAATCAAGGAATACCTGTCAACGCCGCCAGTTCTGGTTCCGCCCGAACCAGGCAGACCGCTATTGCTCTACCTTGCAGTACTGGATGGAGCATTTGGTTGTGTTTTGGGACAACATGATGAAACGGGGAGAAAAGAGCAAGCCATCTACAATCTCAGTAAGAAGTTCACCCGTACGAGTCCCGGTATTCCCTACTAGAACGCACGTGTTGTGCTCTGACTTGGGTAGCTCAGAAGTTGAGGTATTATTTCTGTGCCTACACCACCTATCTCATATCGAGGATGGATCCGCTAAAGTACATCTTTCAGAAGCCCATGCCCATGGGCAGACTGGCCAAATGGCAAATATTGCTGAGTGAGTTTGATATTGTCTACGTGACTCAGAAAGCGATCAAAGGACAAGCACTAGCCGATCATCTTGCCGAAAACCCCGTGGGCGGAGAATACGAGCCTCTAAAGACGTATTTTCCTAACGAGGAGGTCTCTTTCATAGGAGAAGACATTGTAGAATCCTATGATGGCTGGAGAATGTTTTTCGATGGAGCAACAAACTTTAAAGGAGTTGGCGTAGGAGCAATTCTAGTATCAGAAATAGGCCAACATTATCCGGTCTCCGCCAAACTCAGGTTCCCGTGCACCAACAACATGGCCGAGTACAAAGCCTGCATCTTAGGGATCAAACTAGCCATTGACATGAACGTTCAGGAGTTACTAGTTTTCGGGGACTCAGATTTGCTCATACATCAGGTCCGAGAAGAATGGGCAACCAAGAACTCCAAAATACTACCATACTTGCATCATGTACAAGAGTTGAGGAAGAGGTTTACAAAGACAGAATTTCGGCATGTCCCCAGAGTTCAGAATGAGTTTGCTGACGCATTGGCCACTTTATCATCCATGATTCAGCATCCAGATAAGAACTTCATTGATCCTATCCCGGTAAAAATCCAGGATCAACCTGCCTATTGCACTCATGTCGAGGAAGAGGCAGACAGAAAGCCATGGTTCCATGACATTAAGAAATATTTTTCAACAGGAGAGTATCCAGAGCTTGCAAACACTACTCAGAAGCGCACACTGTGGAGGTTATCCAATCACTTCTTTCACAGCGGAGGAATCCTATATAGGAGGACTCCCGATTTGGGATTACTAAGGTGTGTCGAGGCCAGGAAGCATCCAGGTTGTTGAAGGAGGTTCACGCAGGGACCTGTGGCCCGGACATGAATGGTTTCGTCTTAGCCAAGAAAATACTCCGAGCTGGTTACTTCTGGATGACCATGGAGACAGACTGCATCCAGTATGTCCGAAAGTGCCACCGCTGTTAGATACATGCAGATATGATAAAGGTGCCTCCTAACGAGCTCAATGCAACTAGCTCACCGTGGCCGTTCGCCGTCTGGGGGATGGATGTCATTGGACCTATCGAGCCCGCTGCATCAAATGGGCACAGGTTCATACTAGTGGCGATTGATTATTTCACCAAATGGGTTGAAGCAGCATCATATAAGGCGGTAACCAAGAAGGTTGTAACAGACTTCGTTCGTGATTGTATCATTTGCCGGTTCGGCGTCCCAAAGTCAATCATCACTGACAATGGTTCCAATCTCAACAGTCATCTGATGAAAGCAATGTGTGAAACCTTCAAGATCCAGCACAAGAATTCTACAGCCTACAGGCCCCAGATGAATGGAGCTATAGAAGCAGCCAATAAGAACATTAAGAAGATATTGAGGAAAATGATAGAGAAACACAAGCAATGGCATGAGAAGTTATCATTCGCTCTACTGGGATACCGTACCACAGTCCGCACATCGACTGGGGCGACACCCTATATGTTGGTTTACGGTACCGAGGCAGTCATCCCAGCCGAGGTAGAAATTCCCTCCCTGAGAATTATGCAGGAAGCAGAACTTGAAGATGCAGAATGGGTAAAAAGTCGCTACGAGCAATTAGCCCTTATAGACGGAAAAAGACTGAACGCAGTTTGCCATGGTCAGCTTTATCAGAATAGAATGACCAGAGCTTTCAACAAAAGAGTCAGTCCAAGACAGTTCGCGCCAGGGCAGTTAGTACTGAAGAAGATTTTTCCGCACCAAGACGAAGCCAAAGGAAAATTTTCTCCCAATTGGCAAGGTCCGTACATGGTTCACCGGGTTCTAACCGGGGGAGCCCTCATACTCGCAAAGATGGATGGAGAAGTATGGCCAAAGCCAATTAATTCGGATACAGTCAAACGCTATTATGTGTAATCGTTATGATTTCTGTATGATGTAATTTGAACTACGCCTGACCTGATTCCCGTTTAAGAGGGGATACGTAGGCAGCCCTATGGGTTCGGTCACAATTCAATAAAATTTTCATTTCCCCCACAACTGGAAACTGGGGCAGAATTTTGAGGAGGACCCTCAAAATTCCGAAGTTGATCTCTGCCAATCACTGTGCGCAGCCGTCAGAGGCACCGGCCCAGTAAACTACGGCAGAATTTTGAGGAGGACCCTCAAAATTCCAGAGCAAAAGAGGTTGCGATATCTTGAACCGTGTCGCAGTCGTCGGTTCATCTAAAAACGTTTTATCTATTACGTATTTACATCATATTTTATTGCTAAATTATGCATAAATACTATCAGAACAGCTTTGTCAGCAACACTACCCCAATGAAAGCAAGAGCCGAGTAGGACGAGCGCAGTCCGCGGGAAGACGAACTAACCTTCCCCCTTGACAAAACTCACAATCTTTCTTTGAATGCAGGTACCCCAAGACATAGAATCATCGGATACGGTTACAAACTCATACTTTTCAGGAATACAACTCCCAGAATCATCCTATTTTCAAGTGTTACTCGCACGCAACATCCCCAGCAGCCACAGTGACAATCAACTAGCAGCTATCGTCTCTCAGCTAAGAAATTTTGTCACTCTTCACCTCTATTCTCGCACACTGCATAAGGCTACTTTTCTGCCTTTCGAGACTAAGCATTGTCTCCATCTGCATTCTCTGCATTGCATAAGGCTACCTTTCTGCCTTCCGAGGTTAAGCTCTACCTCCATCTGCATTTTCCTGCATTGCATAAGGCTACTTTTCTGCCTTCCGAGACTAAGCACTGTCTCCATCTGTATTCTCTGCATTGCATAAGGCTACCTTTCTGCCTTCCGAGGTTAAGCTCTACCTCCATCCTGCATTTTTCTTGCATTGCATAAGGCTACCTTTCTGCCTTCCGAGACTAAGCATTGTCTCCATCTGTCGGCTGAAATATCGTCAATTTTATTTAAATCCTGTCGGCTGAAATATCGCCAATTTTATTTAAACCCTGCACGGCTGAATATCGCCAATTTTATTTAAATCCTACATGGCTGAAATATCGCCGACTTTATTTAAATCTCTGCATTGCTGAAATATCGCCAACTTTATTCAAATCTTTGCATGGCTGAAATATCGCCAACTGCATTTAAATCTCTATATCGGCTGAAAGATCGCCAGTTTATATTTAATCATTATCGGCTGAAATATCGCCAACTTTATTTTTATCCTGATCGAACATCTACCCGATTAAAATGTATACATGGGCACGGGGTTAATTCCCGAGCTCAAGAAAAAGCTCATTCAATTTCTTATAGCTAACATGGACTGTTTTGCTTGGTCCATCTCGATATGTCAGGCATCCCACCATAGATCACTACTCACAAGCTGAGCTTGGACCCGAAGTTCCATCCGGTAAAGCAGAAAAGGAGACCCCGGTCTGAGATCAAGCATGCCTTCATCAAGGACGAGGTAACTAAACTCCTTAAAATAGGGTCCATCTGGGAGGTCAAATACCTGGAATGGTTGGCAAACGTAGTAGTAATTCCTAAAAAAGGGAACAAACTAAGAATGTGTGTGGATTATAAATATTTAAATAAGGCATGCCCCAAAGACTCTTTCCCTTTGCCTAACATCGATTGCATGATTGATGCCACGGCCAGTCACGAGATCCTTAGTTTTCTCGATGCCTACTCCGGGTATAACCAAATATGGATAAACCGGGATGATCAAGAAAAGACCTCTTTCATCACTAAGTATGGCACATACTGCTATAACGTAATGCCATTTGGATTAAAAAATGCCGATGCCACTTACCAATGCCTAGTAAACCGAATGTTCGAAGAACAAATAGGAAAATCCATGGAAGTTTACAGTGACGATATGTTAGTTAAGTCTCTGCGTGCAAACGACCATTTAAAGCATTTGCAGGAAACCTTCAGTATATTGAAGAAGTACAACATGAAGTTAAATCCAGAAAAGTGTGCGCTCAGAGTCGGATCAGGTAAATTCCTTGAGTTCACGGTGTCCAACCGAGGAATCGAGATCAACCCTGACAAGATCAAAGCTATCGAGGATATCACGGTAGTGGATAATGTCAAGGCCGTAGAAAGGCTAACCGGGCGCATTGCAGCCCTGGGGCGATTCATCTCGAGGTCTTTCGATAAAAGCCATCAATTTTTATCGTTACTGAAGAAGAAAAACAACTTCACATAGACCCCAGAATGCCAACGGGCCTTAGAAGAACTTAAGTGATATTTATCGAGCCCGCCATTGCTTCACACACCGACGGCAGACGAACGACTATACTTATATCTAGCAGTATCGAAAATAGCGGTAAGTGGAGTCCTAGTCCGAAAAGAACAAGGTACGTAATTTCCAATTTATTATGTTAGCAGGACCTTAGGTGAGGCCGAAACCAAATATCCTCGACTAGAAAAATTGGCACTCACTTTGTTAAGTGCCTCTAGAAAACTAAAACCATATTTTTAGTGCCATCGTATATGTGTCGTGACAACCTACCCTTTACGAAATACAATGCATAACCCCGAACTCTCGGGATGATTGGCCAAATGGGCCGTAGAAATCAACGAGTATGATATCGAATATCAACCCCGAACAACCATTAAATCTCAAATTTTGGCAGATTTCGTGGCCGACTTTACGCATGACCTAATACTCGAAGTCAAAAGAGAGTTATTGGTAAACTCGAAAACGTCTTTGGGAATCTGGACCTCTTTACGGACGGTACCTCGAACGTGAAGGGGTCCGGACTTGGCATCGTACTGAAGCCACCCACAGGCAATATAGTTAGACAATCTACTAGAACTATAAAATTGACTAACAATGAGGCCGAATATAAGGCCATGATTGCAGGTCTCAAACTGGCCAAAGGCTTGGGGACGGAGGTGATCAAAGCTAAGTGTGACTCCCTCCTTGTAGTAAACCAAGTTAACAGAACGTTCGAAGTCAGAGAAGAACGAATGCAAAGGTACCTAGACAAGTTATAGGTAACATTACATCGGTTCAAAGAGTGGACTTTGCAGCATGTGCCTCGAGATCAAAATGGTGAGGTCGATGCCCTTGCAAACTTAGGGTCAACTCGGGGGCAGTCGTACAACTCATGAGGTCGGTAGTAGAGGAAGGTCACGCCAAAATAAACTCCATAAGATTAACTTGGGATTAGATAAATAAATACGTAGAGTATTTGAAGACCGGGAAACTTCCCTCAGATTCAAAGGAATCAGGGCCCTGCGCACAAAGGCAGCCCGATTTAGCTTGTCCGAGGATGGAACCTTGTTCAGGAGAATGTTCGATGGCCCATTAGCAATATGTCTAAGACGGGAGATACCGAATACGTTCTAAGGGAAGTTCGCGAGGGCACTTGCGGAAATCACTCAGGTGCCGAATCATTGGTTCAAAAGGTGATCAGAGCCGGTTATTACTGGATCGACTGGAAAAGGATGAGAAAGAGTTTGTAAGAAAATGTGACAAGTGCCAAAGATATGCTCCAATGATTCACCAACTCGGGGAGCTGTTGCATTTGGTCTATCGCCATGGCCATTTATGAAGTGTGGGATGGACACCGTCGGCCCTCTTCCATGGGCACCAGGTAAGGCTTAAATTATCTTATTTATGACTGACTATTTTTCTAAGTGGGTTGAAGCACAGGCATACAAGAAGGTCAGGGAGAAGGAAGTCATCGACTTCATTTGGGACCACGTCATATGCCGGTTCGGGATACCATCCGAAATTGTATATAACAATGGAAAACAGTTTATCGGCAGCAAAGTGACCAAATTTCTCAAAGATCATAAGATCAAAAGTATCTTATCGATACCCTATCACCCTAGTGAGAACGGACAAGCCAAATTGACCAATAAAACTATAATCCAAAACCTTAAGAAAAGGTTGACTGATGCTAAGGGAAAATGGAAAGAGATCCTGCCCAAAGTTCTTTGGGCATATCGCACAACTTCGAAGTCTGGTACTGGGGCTACCCCGTTCTCATTGGTTTATGGCGTCGAAGCTCTAATACCGGTCGAAGTCAGGGAGCCGAGTATCAAATTCCGATATGCAACAAAGGAATCAAATGACGAGGCCATGAATACGATCCTGGAGCTATTGGATGAAAGGCGTGAAGCCGCCCTTGTTCGATTGACGGCCCAAAAGCAACGGATCGATAGGTATTACAATCAAAGGGCCAACCTTCGATACTTCAATGTCGGGGACTTAGTACTAAGGAAGGTCACACTAAGCACCTAGAATCCGAACAAAGCGAAATTGGGTCAGAACTGGGAAGGAGCATACCAAATTCTCAAGGTCACTGGGAAAGAATACTATAAGCTCGGAATGACAAATGGAGAACAGCCGCCGAACAATTGGAATGTAACTCACTTAAGACGATATTACTGCTAAGGTACAACCCCATTTCATTTCTTTTGATTTTCGGACTAACACTTGTAGGTGGTCGACGACATGAAGTCTTTAGGTCTGAAAGCACGCGTTGCACTCTTTTTTCCTTGAACCGTTTTTGTCCCTATTGGGTTTTTCAGAAAGGTTTTTTTACGAGGCAACAGTGTATCGTGCTAACTTAGAATCAAAGGCCGATCATGAATCGGTGTCGATGACAGCATCAACAGTATCCGAGGTTCCTCTACAATCAACCTCGAATACTGGGGGGCATTACCCTTGGATATCGACTTTTGCGAGGAAATTACTTCGTAATAGAAAGGTCTCGATAGGCAGGATTTGTTGTAAGGGCCAAACGGTCAAACGAGTCGTGCCCACATAGGTTTCTCGAGCCCTGGCATAAAACATGTACGCATGTATAACTATTTTTCACAAGAATAAAGAGAAGTACTTTCCTTGCAATTTTCTTATGTTTAAAAGTTTCCTCTTTACATCCCTTAAAGAATTTCGTACTCCGATCTCCTAAAGGTAATGAGCCCAAGGGTCACTTTTAACCAAAGTTCGAATGGTCACTCCCTCACTCGAGGACTGCCATCCGAAAACAAATTCGAACAGATCAAGCTATTAAAACATCGGGGGCATGAGACCTATTAGGAAAATCCCGAATTTTAGAGGCCACGGCCGTACCCACTCGGGGACTGTCATCTTAGGCAAAGCTGGATAACTCGGAAAAGCAAGTGTTACACCCCATATTTTCATACGTGAAAGTACGCCATAAATAAATTGATGAAAGCCGGAAATGAGATGTTACATCTCGCATTTTTGTACGTTAAAGTTTCGTCGTAAGTTAATCGATGTAAGTTTGGGAATGAGATTATTTTGAGATTATAAGCATTATGCTATTTCAAAAAAGTATGAGTAAATTCGTGAAGGTGAGAGGGTAAGCAAAATGAAGAAAATTCCTCGAAGTTTGATATTTTGGGATAAAATACGGTCCGAGCTAAAATACCCGGTATTTATGGGCTAGTGCCATACAAGGTACCACATGACCATGATAGTAAGGTGTATAAAGTGTGTTAAAAGTGAGTAGTATTTTAAGTAATTTGAGATTATTCTTAATTATATGGGTAATTAATTAACTGTGGAGATAATTATGGTATTAAGTGGATAAGGGTCTTTTTGGGGCTGCCACATGGCATAAGCTAAGCCAAAGTGGAAAAATATACAAAATGAGTCATAAGACAAAAGGATACCTTGTTTACACGTAAGTATGCTTGGTCTCTTTATTGGTAAGGTATGGGACTTTTCTAAAATTAAGCTAAATAGCATTCCTACATCATTAAAAGAGAAATGACAATGTCTAACATGAAATTTCTCTAAAATCCATTCTCTAAAATCCTACAAGGTCCAACATCATTAAACCATCTTTCTATCTCTGGATGATGGAATTCTCTGAAGGGATTCTTATGAACCCCTACAAGGTCCAACATGAAATGCTAATTCAATGAAAGCCCGGTACAATATTTCTCAAGAATATCATACGAATTTTTCCCTACTTCGATCCGTCGTTACGTGTTTTCGCAAAAGAGAATCGGTTCAAGTATGTTGACGCTATTCCTTCTTTCTTTTTGGCATGATCTATAAGACACGAGCGAAACGAGCAAATGCACAACTCCCATAAATGACTCTATTCATAGAAGTATTAGAAATGCCTATGTTCTTGAATTCCCATATGTCTTATTATTCTATCGTCTGTTCATGGGTCTCAAAAAATACGTAAGTTGATAAAGTTTGTTTCATGATATTAATTAGAGGTATAATGGTCTTATGACGTTCTGAGAGATTTTATTGACGTACTTCTCATGCATTGCATTCATTTATGCATATACATTGACCCACGACCAGACGGCATTATATACGCGTATATATATATATATATATATATGTGTGTGTGTGTGTGTGTGTGTGTGTGTGTGTATCTGGGATATGGAAAAAGGTTACGGCGTTATATACGCACCACCACCTAATCAGCCAGTATACGTTAATAATTTTGCCCACAGTGGCCAAGATGATATGATGGGATGGCCTCAGAGGCTTGATGATGTTATGAACACATGTACCTATGCACGACATGACATTCATACTCATATGCATGACACTATAAGTATTTCATGATTTACAGAGTTATGCAGACTTACAGGTTGAGTCATGTACTCCATGTTTCTTCCGTGTCTTTTATATACTTATTCATGTTCCTTACATACTCGGTACAGTATTTGTACTGACGTCCCTTTTGCCTGGGGATGCTGCGTTTCATGCCCGCAGGTCCCGATAGACAGGTCGAGAGTCCTCCAAGTAGGCTATCAGCTCAGCGGAAGATGTTGATTCGCTCCATTTGCTCCGGAGTTGCTTATTTGGTCAGTATAATTTGGACATGTATTGTTTAGTATGGTGGGGCCCTGTCCCGACCTTTATAGTAGTTATCTACTCTTAGAGACTTATAGACATATGTCATGTACGTAAAAGATTGTATGGCCTTGTCGGCCTATGTTCAGTGTACGAGTGGTCATTTTGGTCTTATAGGCCTGTCTGTCTTATGTATAAGATGGTATTACACGTTTTATTCTAGTCATCCTACAGCAATCTTTTTGTCTCATTCACCTATAATAGCATGATACGAAAAGATATGTTATGTTGGTACTCGATTGAATAAGGTACCGGGTGCTCGTCGCGGCCCATCGGTTTGGGTCGTGACAGCAAGCCCACTGGGCAACACCCGAACTAAAAGGCTATGGACATATTGACACGGTTCAGAGACGTCCGAAACTCGTAATAAAAACTAGGCCTTCGAAAAATAATTTTTTTTATATAACCGATTCTAAAGGCTACCCTTGGCAAACTACGATTTCGGCTATTTACTTTGGGAAAAAGGTTTCCGGTAACACCAAACCCCCAAGACGCCTTAAAACGGAGTAATACAAAGGCAAGGTCTGTTTGAACTTTCAAACATAACCTAAGTTATTTTATGCTAAGGCATCCTAACCTTCGTGAATACATGTAATAAGGTAAGGGAAAATATGAAAGCCGAAAGGGAAATAAAAGCCCCATATATATTCCAACAATATTTTTTACAAAGGCCAAAATGGCCCAATACCAAAAACCTTAAACGGTCGAAACGGCCTCTAAAAGATGCAAAAAAGAAAAAACATATAAAGGCCTAAGTGGCCTTGTCCCCATCGGAGGCAGCATCTTCATCATCAGGATCTTCCCCGTCTTCGGACTCACTTAAGCTCTCAGAATCTTCCACGGGGAAGGCTAGCTTTCGGGCCCTGGCTTCTTCTACTTTGGCACTCTCGAGTTCAGCCAATACATCGAAGTTCTGAGCATGAACTCCTTCGAGGGCTTCTCTCCGAGCTTGCCACTTTGCATGCTCCACCATACTCCTAGCCTGAGCTTGGATCGCCTCTACGTAGACCTTGAATTGGGCCACTTTGGCGTCAGCTCCGGTCTTGGCCTTAACCACCTCTGATTTGGCCGCCTCGAGTTCCTTGGCCAAATTCTCTTTATCAAAAATAGCCGAGTCCAATTGGGATTGAAGTTCCTCCATTTTCTCGACCTGTACCGAGATCTCTTTTGCAGCCCGGAGCTGGGTCTTGGCCGACTCCAGTTGTGTTTGGACAGCTTCCTTTTCGAGGCTAAGATGTCCATATTTTTCTTGAACTCCTCAGCCTCATCTTGTATCGTATCTACCTGTGCCTTGAGCTGCCCGATCTGTTCAAGCCTCTATCAAACCTGCAGGATCGGATCGTTAGCCACTATGTCCATTTCATCATCGCTATTGTGAAGTACTCGAATTACCTGCTCGGCCATCTCGGTATGCTCCCTCCAAGCCGCTTCTAACTCGGCCTGAAGCTTCTCACCGAGAAGCTTGTAGGTGTCCTTCTTTTCACTAAGCACTCGAACCTCGGCCTCGTGATTGGTTAACTCCTCCCGGTACTGGAGGAAAGTCTCATGGTGCAATACCGAGGCCTGCAAACATGAAAGAAGGAGTTATGATTGTTTACAACTTTAAATTCAAAATACATAATGAAAAAGATACTTGAAGTTACCCGATTCAATGCTTGTTGAGCTTCATTGAAAATGCAAGGGTTTCCACCTTGTCCATCATGGATTGATCCTCTTCTGTCACCAAACACCGAAGGTAGCTAGTGACCCTCACGGGGGCAAATAAAACCCGGGCATCCTCCGAGATAGATAAAACTATTGATCGCTTTCGTTCAGGGCCAACGCTCGGAGCCGGGAACCGGACCACTAACCTTGGGCTCAAGGAAGACCCACTGGCTCCCAGCGATGGTACCTTCTTTGGCACCAGCAACTCTCTGAGCCCGGTGACGTCCTCTGAGGCAGCAGACTCTAACCCGTCTAAGAAATTATGGATATCTGCAGCCCCCTGAGGCCTTTCATAAGAATAACTTTCTAGTATACCGGCCTCACGGATAATGGCATCTGAAAACTAGGGAGACCCCCCAGTAAGGTTGATCGCCCCAAGCACGTCTTTCGGGGCGCTTTCCTCTGCTCGAGGAGTATCAGCCCCGGTCTGCCTCTCGACCCCCTAGCTTGGGACAGAGTGGCCTCACCCCCTTAGCTCATTCTCCCTTATGAGGGAATCTTAGCCGATGCTCCCGAACCAGAAAGGGGTGAGGCCACTCCGTCCCAAGCTGGGGGGTCGAAAGGGAGACCGGGGAGTAGAAAGTTATCGCCCCAAGCACATCTCCTCGCGGAAATGGCATATCCTCAGCAGGGATCAAGTCTGAGGTACTCACTCGAACAAATCGGCCCATCCAGCCTCGGTCTTGATCCTCATCTACACTCGAGAACGGGGCCTTGGTGGCCCGGTGAGCATGTTTGATCAGCCCCCTCGATATAGTCGGGGACTGTACATGCGCATAAGATGATCGAGGGTGAAGTCACATCCCTCGATTTTGCTTACGAAAAAACGAAGAACGATCATTATCCTCCAAAAAGAGGGGTGAATTTGATCGAGGGTCACTTCGTACCTCTTGCAGAAGGCAGTAATGATCGGGTCTAAGGGACCCAACGTGAAGGGGTAAGTGTAAACAGTTAAAAACCCTCCACGTGGATAGTGATTGATTCCTTAGGCGAGGGCACCGCCACGTGTTTATCGGTCCAGTTACAATCCTCTTTGACCTTGGGGAGGAAATCATCGGTGGTCATACATATATATCTCGAGACCGGCTCACATCGACCCGATACCGAGGAAGTCTTTTCGATCTTAAAATTAGCACCGATCGGACATCCTCCTGGAACGAACTCTTCAGAGGATGTCTCCGCCGCAGTCCCATCGTCGGCGGCCCGTGATGAAGAGGATTTTTCTTTCTATGGAACAGTATTAGAAGTTTTGGCCATTTTTTCTTTTTTCTTTTAATAAAGGAGAACGAAAGAAAGTTAAGAGGGAACACTTAGTATTTAAAGATAAAGACAGGCGAAGGCTCTTGCAAAAATCTCAGGTAGAAATGCAAAGGTATTTGAATATAGAATGGCTAAGAAAGGCAGAGATCTTTAAAAGTGAAAATGGAAAAGATTTGAAAGTAAAACTTGAACAAGTGAAGAAGAGGGGAATATTTATAGGTTTCAAATGGCGGTTCAAATCCGATAATGGTCGACCATTGACTGACATGCATTTAATGCCTTGAAGACTGCACCAACGGGACGTTTCAGTTGCTTTTTATCGCTTACGTCATGACTTATCGAAGTAGAAACCGAGGTCTCATATCATTTCTTGTCGCCTACTCTCCAAAAAAATAAGGGGACCGTCTGCAAACGGTCGAAACCGGATTCGTCCATTGTTTGACCAATCGAGGCTAAAGTATGACGGGTCAAAGTTTAAGTTCGGGTTATAACGAACCATGGTGCAAAATTTGATCGTCCAGCTCGTAACCTAAAGATCGATCAAGATCGAGATCGAGCAAGATCGAGACCAAGCAAGATCGAGACCGAGCAAGATCGAGGGAAACTTACCGAGCCAAATAACAGAAAGCCAAAATATTTATAATTGGTCAAGGATCACGGCGAAAATCCCGGCACGCATCATGAAGGGGCCGATTGATTAGCAAATCATGAGATTTTTTACCTTATATAGAATTGTACCAAAAGTAGAACACTCTCACTATATAAAGGGGGGTTTTAGAACAGATTGTAACACGCAAAAAGAAGCAACATACTGATCATTTCTAATTCTTATAATCTTGTTGTTCAGTTCTAATACTAGTTGAGACATTTCTTGGCTCGAGGGTGATCAAACTCAGAGGCTAAGGCTGTTCAACTTCGTGGTTTGCATTTACTTTATTATCGTCAATTTTAATATTAATTTGTCTTCATAATTTGTATCAATTTATATCGCGTATTCTTAAAACCGCGTAAAAATTCAATTGTTATCCAATTTTAAGGGTAAACAAAATCAACAGAGTTTGAAGTAGTTGACAGAGTTAAGGAGTTTGGAGTAGAAAAAATTTGGATGGGAAGATTTCGGAAAATACTTATGAAGCGGGTATGGCTTAGTTAAAAGAAAAGATTGAGTTGCAAGGTTGGACTCAACTGTTTGTGAGGCCTTTTCCTTCAATCTGTGACCTAGTTGTAGTGGAGTTCTAAGTGAACTTTTAGTTTGATTGTAAAACTGTAAAAAAAAATGTTCAGTAGGAGGCTTTGATCCGTAATTTGATAATCAAGACTTGGGATTACTGTTGGATATTTCCTCCAAAGGCTTTGATAACTACTTGAAGAAGAAGTAGCCAACAATTGATGAAAATGTGGATTGACAAGAAAGTTCTTTCAAAACTTCAAATTGGACATTCCTACTATAGTGTTCAAATTGACATAATCCGCTTTCACAAGCTACTGTTTCACTTTGTGAACTCTTGCATACTTCGTAGATTTGAATTGAGGCATGAAGATACTCTTCTAGACATGACTGTGACGAAGTTGTTAGATATTGCGAGACCAATAAATATGTCAGGATCGATGTTCTAATATATAGAGGTTGCTGACACAACAAAAACTTCCCATGCTATACCATATGGGTTCCTGTTGACTGAATCTTCTTGAGCTTAAGTATGGAAACTATAATTATGTAATGGACAATGTAACTCTAAAGCGTTGTGGGTATACTGATATAAAGTCCAGAGATGGTGGTACAACACTCATACCAAGCAGCAACTGAGCTTTCTAGGAGACTGGAGTTGGCCTTGGAGGAGAAAAAGAAGCTAAGAGATGAGAATGATTATTTAAGAAAGAAAACAAAGGAGCTTAGAAAGGAGCTGAGGAAAGACAGAGAGGCTCATGCCCTGCAAATTGCTGCACTCCTGAAGGCCTTGACCCCTTCCACCTCACACCATTGAATCAGATGGCCTATATTAATTACCCTATAATTAATTAAGGCTTTAGACTTTGATTTTTTTCAATATTATATATTGAATTTTGTTTGTTTTGATAATTAACAAATAAGAAATAAACATGTGCTAAGAACCAGTTTCTTGGAAACTCCTTTAAAACTACAGTATTTTGCGGTAAAAGCATAAAAGTTATTGCCTTTGTGATATTATAGGAAAAAGATCTTCATATATATATATATATATATATATATATATATATATATATATATATACTGAGATACTTAAGAATATTTTGTTGATATTTTTCAGGATCCTTAAGGTAGCTGGCAGTGGTGATTTTATGGAAAAGATATTCACGCGTTTGAGAGTCCTTCTATAATTAGGACTCCAAAATCTTTGGTTACCTAATTTGGGGTTGACTAATGTGTGAGTATATATTCCTTCCCTTGTCTTGCGGGAATATTTATTCACACAGATTGAGCACAACATTTTGGAAAAAGAACAATTCAAGCACCTTGATTATTGAAGTGTTCATTATCACCATTGTTGAGTGTGTGAAGTGCAGTACTTGAGGATGTCGTTCTTACAAGTTATCTGGTTGCAATTGTTGAGTCTTAGTTCATTGTATTAGGTTATCGAGTTGTACTATATGATTGCTTTAACACTTTGGAACAATTGTAGTTCGTGTGTACTCTAGTTTCTCAAAGCAGAGTGACTTGAGAGTGTATAACAGGCATGGTACTGTTTTGGGTGAGATTTGGGTCTTAAATTACACGAGTTGTAATCTAATACTTCTTTCTCGGCTCATTTGTTTTAGAGGAGCTTGAGTTAATTCCTACAGGGCAGATCGTAATTTTTGCACCTTTTGAGTTGGGTGATTTTTCACATTAAATCTTGTATTCTTTATTTATCAGTCTTTCTATTATTGTGTACATAACTAAAGAACCAACGACATAGACAAATCCTAGGAAGCACTCACTTTAACATTATGACTCTCATGATCAGGCAAGAGCCATTTCTTCTCGCATCTGCTTGTGTTGAAATTGAGAAGGGCATAACACATCTACAAAAAATTGGAGGAAGACAACGCAAAATGCTTTGACAGATTCTACCTCAAAGGTGCCGATCGCATAATTTCAAAAGCATGCAGACGATACCACCAAACGTGCTATAAACAAACCCACCCACCCACCCACCCCACCCACCCCGAACCAAAACTCCTCGTCCAAATCTGTTTGAACTCATGTTTTGACAGACACCATTTTCGTTCAAATTTGATAAGAGGATGGACGAAAATTTAGATATTTTACAATCGCTAAACCTGACATTACTTATGTTTTGACCTGACATTACATATGTCCAGCGGTTGATAAGACAATTTGTGACATCAAAATTCTCTTTCAGCCGATTCAAAATTAGCAACAGATAAGATTGAATCAGCCACAATTTTTACTTTTTCAATGCTTTGGGGAACAAGCACAACAAGCTCCACTTTTTTCCTAGCGCATACTATAAAGAAAACAACAATCCCTCCACTTCTACTTTTACACCTTTCTTCGGCCTACCCCAATACAAGATAAGCGCAGGAAAAGATATTAAATCAAAATCGGGACTCATAAGAAGAGACGTTGCTATGAGTGGCACTAAAGTCATTTGGTCCCAATTTCAGGAAGCACCAATTTTTTTCAAACTGGTAACTTTTCTATATTTCATATGTAGCAAAACAATACTTAGGTAGTACTGAAACCATATATATAAAAGTCTTTAACTATCACTGACACTCTCTATATTGAATCTAAAACATCAATAATGGTGTAAGTATCACTTGTGTAGATCTGATTACACCAAAAACACAATAGCAAAATAAAGTTTAACTTGATCTTCCGCACTCCATTCTCCACATTCTCAAAACATCTGGAGTTTCTCTCTTTCCAAATTGTCCACCAAGTGCAAGCAGGAATAATTCTTCATCTAGTCCTTTCCTTTGCTTGTAGTCCTATTTCCTCCCAACTTTTAAGAGTATCTATAATTTTCCTAGGCATTGTCCAGGAAATGCCTTTGAGGTTAAGAATAATTCTCCATAGATGAGATGTTATCTTACAGTGAAGGAAGAGATGGTTAATTGTCTCTACCGTTTTCCCACACAAAAAGCATCTAGAACATAAAATGAAACCTCTTTTCATCAAATTATCTTATTTAAGGACTGCTTCATTAGCCAATAGCCACACAAAACAAGCAACTTTGTGAGGAATTTTTGTTTTCCAGATGTGTTTCCAAGGTCAATTGATATCAGCTGGTTAGAGTAATGCATCCTCTTGTAAGCTGCATTAACTTAGAATAAACCCTTACTGCTGCCTTGCCACCATAGTACATCTTCACCTGCTTGTAATCCACTAAACTGCTCTAGTGCACAGAAGAATTCAACCACTGTTTGTGCTTCCCAATCATTGATATGTCTTCTAAAAATGATATTACATCCTTAAAGTGTCCACATCTCTTCTATAGTCCATTGCTGATGTAGAGCTAAACTGAAGACTTCTGGAAAAGCCACATCCAATCTGCCAACTTCATTTCAATTGTCCTTCCAAAAGATAGTCTTATTCCCATCAAACAGTTTGATCTAGGAATCATCCCTAAACTCACTCCACAGTGATCTAATGGATCTCCATAGACTAACCCCATATGGTATAGTGACCTCCTTATTAATAATGTTTCCCCAAAGGAGTTGATTCTCCTTGTTGAGCCTCCACAACTATTTCATTCTAAGAGCTTTACTCTGAATCTTCAAGTTCTTAATCCCTAGTCCTCCAAGGTTCTTGCCAAAAGTGAGTGCTTTCTATTTCACCAAGTAGTAGCCCTTCCTTTCTTTGTTCCATTCCATAAAAACTTCCTCCCGATGCTATCCAACCTATTGATGGCCCCTGTTGGAATGGGGAACAAGGACATCATATATGTTGGAAGTGCATCAAGAACTAAGTTGATAAGAGTCACTCTGCCACCTAAAGATAGATACTAGGTTTTCCACCTGGCTAGTTTCTTTTCACACTTCTCTATAACATTGTTCCAAATCCCAATTGACTTACATTTAGCTCCCAAAGGCATTCCAAGGTATATTGTTGGTAAAGCCCCTACTTCACCACCCAGAACAACAGCTAACATATCCATGTTTGTGACCTCATTGATAGGGTAAAGAAAACTCTTCCTCTAGTTGATATGCAAAGCAGAGATTCCTTCAAAAAGAACTAGAATCACCCGGAGGTATTTCAGTTGATCTTCTTTAGCATCACAGAATATGAGGGTATCATCAGCACATTGTAAATGAGTCACTTCGAAACTATCATTGCCCCTTCTAGCTACATCAAAACCTTTTATCCACCCATACTAATTGGATGTTTTAATCATATTGTTAAGACCTTCCATAGCAATCACAAAAGTAAAGGTGATAAAGGATCACCTTGCCTTAGTTCACTTTCTGCTTTGGAAAAAACCTGTTGGGGAACCATTTATAAGAACTGAAAATCTTGCTGTTGACATGCAAAATTTAATCCAATTTATCCATTTCTGGCCAAAACTCATTCTTTCTAGCAGGTTCAGGAGGAAATTCCAATTGACATGATCATAAGCCTTTTCAATATCAAGTTTGCACAAGATACCAGGTTTCTTTTGTTTCAACCTAGAATCAACTGTTTCATTGGCTAGCATTACATCATTAATGATATGTCTACCTTTAATGAAAGCCATTTGTTGATAGTTCACCAATTGTGAAATTACCCTTTTAAGTCTCTTTGCCAAAACTTTAGAAAACAATTTGTAAATGCTACCTATCAAGCTGATAGGCCTGAAATCCCTTAGTTCCTTAGCACCTTTCTTATTTGGGATGAGAGCAATAAATGTTGCATTGAAACTTCTTTCAAAAACTTCTTTGTCATAAAAGTTTTGAAAAGCATTCATGATGTCATATTTCACCATCTCCCAGCATTTGATGAAGAACCCCGTAGTAAAACCATCTAGGCCAGGAGCTTTATTTATTGCACATAGCTTTAAGCACCTTAGCACTTCATTCTCATCAAAGTTTCCATGTAGAGCTTCCTTATCATCCTCGATTAAAATTGGGCAATTGTCATAGTGGCATGCAGGTCTCCATTGAGTAGTTTCTTTGTACAAACTTATGATCGTAATCAATAATTTCCTCTTCTATTCTAGCTGGATCCTTTGTTAATTCTCCATGTATCATCAGTTGGTCAATATTGTTAAATCTTTTATGTGCATTTACTACTTTGTGAAAAAACTTAGTGTTCCTGTCACCTTCTTTCAACCATAATGCCCTAAATTTTTGTCTCCATGAGATTTTCTCATTTTTTTTATCAACACCTCAAACTCCATGAATAGTGCAACCTTCTTGATAGTTTCTTCCTCTGTTAAAATTTTGTCTCCAAGCACCTCATCCAAGTCTGCCATTTGATTTAACAATTTCTTCATTTGATATCCCAAATTCCCCTGTTTCACTTCTTCTCCACTCCTTGAGTTTTGACTTGAGAGCTTTTAATTCACAGGCCAATATAAAGTCGGGCTTGCCTGAAAAATTGAAAGAAATCCACCATTCTTTGACTCTTTCATTGAAACCAGTTGTTCCTAGCCACCAATTCTCAAATTTAAAATAGTTTTTGTTCATGTTCCAAGTGCCTCCCCCCTCCC
>NC_031995.1:66721136-66726392 GCF_001879085.1 Nicotiana attenuata | reverse complement strand
GTAAAGCTACTGTAATGTGATCAGATGCTAGTATTTGTAGTGGAATCTGTTTTATATTACTAAAACTATCATCCCACTCCTCGGAAATCAGGAACCTATCAATTCTGGAAGCCATGTGTTGAATATCCCCTTTAAAACAAGTGAAGCTACTATCTTCTAATCGTAGATCAATTAAGTTCATGTCTTCAATGAAATCAGAAAATTCCACCATACCTCTTGTTCTCCTCCAACAATTCCTTTTTTCTGAAATGAATCTGGTGACATTAAAGTCTCCACAAACAGCTCAAGGCCCTTCCATCAATCCCCTTATTGCACCTATCTCATCCCACACTATCTTTCTCTCAATGTAGTTATTTGGAGCATATACCCCAGTTATATGACATGAAAATTTCTGAAAATGTGCCACAAACTTGCAACTCAAAGTGTAGTAACCACTTTCCAGAGCTTCCCCTTCCCAGCTTCTACAATCCCACATCATCATGATACCCCCTCTAGTGCCACTAGCCTCCAAGTGAGCAAATCTGATCCATCTTCCTCCCCACACTTGTTTGACAATCTCTCTAATGTCCCCCTCTAGTTTAGTCTCTTGGAAGCATATGATGTCTGCCTTCCAGTCAACTACCAAACTCTGCACAATTCTCCTTTTATCCCTGTCATTCAATCCCCTTATATTCCATGAAACTATTTTGAACTATATGGATCCAAGGTAAGCACCTTCCTCCCCTTACTCCTTTCCCCCTCGATCTTGAATTTAACATCGAAAGTAACTAGACCTTTTAATTCCTATTCCCCTTTGAATCTTGTCTTCTTACACACACTGTCAGACTCCATCCTTCTAGCTTGTCTGCAGCTATCTACTTGTAACAACAATTCCAAGGCCTCCTCTTTATGCCCCCAGAAATCTACCTAAGTAATTTGCCCAGCTTGATCAAATTATTTTGGACAAATAGTGATGTCTCCCTTGCTGTGACTTGAATGGTTTGTTGTTGCTAAATGAGAAGAGGTTCAGCCTCTTCCACTTCCCAATTTTCTATAGCTATGATTGTATTTTGTTGAGCTAATTCCAAAGTTTGTTCTTCCATTCCTCTGTTCTCATCTTCTCTTTCCTCCAGATATTATGTTGCCCCAATAAATCTAGAGAAGATCCCCTGAAAACAGCCTCTGTTACGGCCACATTTATCTCTGCACAGTTTCCTTGAAAATATGCACTTTGATACTTGTCATGCACCAACTTTTGGGTGGAATAAGGTTCTAGAGCTTCAACAAAGAGATCGCTGGGTAAATCTTATGAATTGGGACCTTTTAAGTTATTGAAATGACTTCTCTTGCAAAGTATGGCCCAAAAAAATTATTAAAAGCCGCCTCCTTATTTGGCTCAGCTTGCTGGCCCATTTTTTAGTTGCTTCATTAAACCCAACCACCTGCTTCTCACGTGCATTTGTTTTCAAAAATCTTCCAACTGTCAAAGAAGTACCACCCACATGATTTCTGTCTTTGAAATCCCTGTAAGAAGAGGATCTTTGTACTCCAGCACAGTTGGTAACCTTATTTGCCCTCTGGGTAAAGGCAATAATTGGTTTTTGCACTATATCCTCTTCACCGATGCCTCCCTCTGCTAATTCCGGTGACACTTCATATCTTATCTTGCTTTCCAGCCATATTGGAATGTGGTGAGTGATTCCGTTACAAGTTATGTATACCTCTCTTGGTAGATTCCTCCCATTGTTCCTCACCAAAATTCTGGCCCACTTCAGATGATTTTTTAGCTCTATTTCTTCTTCAGTAGCCATCCATCCTCCACAGAATTCGCCTATTTCTTGAAAAGTTCTTTGCGACCACAGATGCTGAGGAATTCTTACTGTTTTAACCCAGGTTTCTTTGATTTCAATAGAATTTGAAATACACCCGGCATGGGGTTCCACCATTCTAATTGCAACCTGAGCTTTTTCCCGAACCATTGCCCTTGAATGGTCCTCTCAGCCATGTATCTATTAGGGAATTCTAATAAGAACAAATCCCCGTAAATCTCATAGATGTTTACCCCAAAAGCATTTTCCAAGTTGAAGTTGACCACCTTATGTCAGCAAGTGTGGGTTTTTCCTCCGCCTCTTCTCCGAAACTCCCCACTAAACATCTCTTCAAATGGCCATTCTCTTGTGCATTAGCAGATTCAGAGATGTCAATAATTCCACTGTTACAAGTCACCTCTGCTTCACGAAGACTTCTAGTCTGCCATTTACTATCTTATACAGCCTTCTTATAAGGATAGTTGGCCTTAATTAATCTTGGGGGAGCAGCCACTGCTACCTTTTTTGAGTATTTAATGAAGTTGATCTTAAATGCTATCTCGTTCCAACCTGCATTAAAGACTGGTTCAGGAATAATAAGTGCTAATCTTCCTCCACCATTTAGTGACAGAATACTCATGTATCTCCCATGCTCATTAAATTTCCTGGTGCAAAAGTGTTCTGAATCCTGCTCTGAAATTTTCCATCTCCTGATCACTCTATTCTTGTCTTTTGAGGCCTTTTTAAGAGTGAAGTAAATCCATTCCATGATCTTTTTGCTCACGGTCAATCTCCTCATCATCTTGCGACTTCTTTCAACCCATTCGTACCACTCTGAGTTGCTAGCAGACCACCTGGTAATATCAAAAGATTTGAACCCAGCATTAAAGTAAATCCTGTTCTCCCCCATTCCAATACCTTGGATAGGGATAAGAATGGAGAAAGCAACTGCAGAAGGTGAAACCTTGAAAAGAGAGAACAGAGGGAGGGGAAGAAAGAGAAGAGAGAGGTACCTCTGATGGAAGAAAACCGGAGGAGAGATTCTCCCTCCTAGAGGGAAGGAGAGAGGCGAGTCTCGAAAAGAGTGCCTGAGAGCATTTTTGTTTGTACCTTATGAAAAACATGTTTATTTCTTTCCCTTTTCAGAAGGAAAAAAAAGAAAAGCATTCCATGGTAGCCACGACACATTTCTCGTAGGTTTCCTTTAAAGACGACAGATCATCACACATCTCTAAGAGAAATTACCTCTCATCTGATGCATGTTGCATATGACCATTAAAAAATAGCAATGGAATCATTGCAACGTAAAACAAGTTGAACATATTACAGCAATCCACAAGTAGGAAGACCCAACCATTCCGCACCATGAGAATAAGTTGAGGCCTGACGAAAGGTGAATCAAGATATAAGAATTCTGCACCTAAGCCAAACCATAGGTTGCCTATAAACTATTTCTGAAATAACAAATGATTGATTATAATAGAAGGATAAAAAACAACTTTTGGACATAGAACCAACCAACCAACCAGATGATTAAAAACCTCATGGACATGCATAAAAGTTTTCTGAAAGATTTGCTTGGCCACTTTCACAGATCACTTGTAGAACTCAAAATCAGTATCAGGCTTTTTCACGTTCGTCCTGTACCCCTTTTCGAAGTCCTTGGGAAGAATGACATATCGATTCTTGCGCACAGCATGCATACCCGCTTCTTGACATATTGCAGCAATCTGCAGATATTGCAACATGCATCACATATATGCATTGCCACAAATTGACTTATTGATAATGGTTACTTGCATTTCTATCATTACTAACCACAGTATTTATGCAATACAAGGGAAGAAAGGACAAAAACAGTTGCCACCAAACTATAGAACCATGAGCACTGACCACTGTTCTTGACATTCTAGATAAGTAGCAAAGGACCCTATTTACCAAACCAAAGCAGATAGAGAGTTGAAAGACTAACCTCAGCAGCACTAATTTTGTCAGGGCGAGAAACATAGTCCTCCAAGTCGACCTCATCACCTAAGTTCATCTTAGCAGTGCAGACCTGCCCAAAATAATCAATTTTAAATTGTGCTTGATTTAGTATGAAAAAGCGGAAATACTTCTGCAGGAGATGCACAGTTTACAAGTTCATCTATCTAAACTGCCTACACTCACCCTTCCTCTTCACTTCTTTTTTCCCAAGGAATGAGGGAGAGGAAAGAAGACAAACATGAGTAGAAGATCATCTAACAACCAAAACTCACCTGAAAAACAAGCCTTTTCTGACGCCTATCAGGCAAAGGAAATTCAATCTTACGATCAAGCCTTCCAGGACGCAGAAGTGCAGGGTCCAACGTATCAGCTCTATTAGTAGCCATAATAACTTTCACATTAACAGTTTGGTCAAAACCATCCATCTGCAGACGAAAACCAGAAAGAAATTCCATAAATATTCAAAGTATTTACATCTATACAGCCAGAACTACTTTAGATCTAAATAAAGAAGCATACCTGATTTAGCAACTCCATAAGGATACGCTGGACCTCTCTATCAGCTCCAGTCTGAGCATCAAACCTAGCAGTAGCAATTGCATCTACCTCATCAATGAATATGATTGCTGGCGCATTTTCTTTGGCAAGGCGAAAGACATCACGAACCATTCGTGGGCCCTACAACAGTCAAAGATTAAGAGAAATGATCAAAACTAGTATAAAATTAAAGCCAATGGTGGCTTGAAGCGATCCCATTTCACCAATCTTCATTCAGGAACAAAAAAGTTGTATCAAGGTGAACATGCTGCAACGGAACATACAAAATGCAACGCAAAACTGCATTTTGAGATAAATGGACTCTGCTACCTGATTGCAAGCAGATCTGTCTACAATAACTTCCGTATTTCGAAAAATGGTTCTCATAAATGATGTCTGCTAGTGAAAGATAATTGAAACCAAAGAACCTGATGTCCCAAACGTTGTATTCCTTAAGGTTGGAGGTATTGCTGGACAATCCATGTTACTTTATAGCAGTGATTTAAAAGGCACAAGGCAAACATCTTTCAGGATTTATCATCCTTGGCACACGAAAACTATAATGTAAGTCAAAAATATAAAAGACAATGAAAGAGATGGGAAAACCCATAAGCGATTAAAGTATAGTGGAAAATAGAGTAGCAAAGATTAGAGAGTAAATCGACTACGTCACAGACTGGAATACATATGCTCCAGCTATCAGGTGTCATGTATGTAGTATCTGCTCTCAAAGGAGAGTGAATGTTCCTTCAATACATGGAAAAATCCCTATTATAAGTTTTTATTTGGACTCACATGTTGCCCAAGTATTGATATTATTTTGTCTCAATTAATTTTACTATTAGGTGTATTGTTCTGATCTGCTTGTGTTTTAGGAAATCAAAAAGAGGTCAATTCATCAACCGAGGACATCTGTATTGGATTTTCGAAGAGAGAGAGAGAGAGA
>NC_031995.1:66720925-66721116 GCF_001879085.1 Nicotiana attenuata | reverse complement strand
GGGGGGGGGGGGGGAGACAGGAATAGGCTTTGCAAGCTCGAACTTCATCATGAGTTAGCTCTTTTCTTCAAAAATAATAAAACCAGACAATTAAATGTGTTTAACATGATGCTCATCGATGAGAAACTTTAATGTAAAAAAGAGTTCTTTTTCCCAGGTCGGAAAAGACATCACTCCCCCCCCCCCCCCCC
>NC_031995.1:66698697-66720906 GCF_001879085.1 Nicotiana attenuata | reverse complement strand
CCCCCACACAAACCACCAAAAAAAGCACACAGGTGAACACCTCATCCACAAAGACGTATACCAATGTGGAATTTCCTAGTTCCTTTTAAGCAAAGGCAAGTTATAAGCACCTCGATGCTATGCAATTAAAAACAACAACAACAACAACAACAACAACAACCCAGTAAAATCCCACAAGTGGGGTCTGGGAAGGGTAGTATGTACGCAGACCTTACCCCTACCCCGAAGGAGTAGGGAGGCTGTTTCCGGAAGACCCTCGGCTCAAGATAAGAAGAAAAACAAAAAGGAGAGAATATTAGTTTCACCACAGAAATCATAGGAAAAATAGGAACATAAAATGCAGAAGGTAAAATGCAAAACAAAAACAAAAATGATGGCTAGTAAATAGGTCCTGCACCGAAAAGAGAAAATAGTAAGACACAACAATGCCCCTAGCTATCTCAGACAAAAACTCTACCAGACTAGGCTCACAACAGTACAAGGTAACGCAAGACTCAACTACCTCCTAGCCTACAACCGTAATACTCGACCTCCACAACTTCCTATCAAGTGTCATGTCCTCCGAAATCTGAAGCCTCGTCATATCCTGCCTTATCACTTCTCCCCAATACTTCTTAGGCCGCCCTCTACCTCTTCTCGTGCCCTCCACAACCAGTCGCTCACACCTCCTTACTGGAGCATCTGGGCTTCTTCTCTGTACATGTCCGAACCATCTGAGCCTCGCTTCCCGCATCTTGTCATCAATGGGAGCCACGTGCACCTTCACCCGAATATCATCATTTCTAATCTTGTCCATCCTAGTGTGCCCGCACATCCACCTCAACATCCTTATTTCTGCTACTTTCATCTTTTGGATATGTGAGTTCTTAACAGGCCAACACTCAGCCCCATACATCATGGCCGGTCTAACCACCGCTTTATAGAACTTACCTTTGAGTATCGTTGGCACTCTCTTGTCACACAAAACTCCGGATGCTAACCTCCACTTCATCCAACCTACCCCAATACGGTGTGCGACATCCTCATCGATCTACCCTCCCCCGTGGATAACCAACCCAAGGTACTTGAAGCTGCCTCTACTTGGGATAACCTGTGATTCAAGCCTCACATCCACGCCCACTTCCCCCGGCTCAGTGCTGAACTTACACTCCAGGTATTCCGGCTTAGTTCTGCTCAACTTGAAACCTTTAGACTCAAGAGTCTGTCTCCAAACTTCTAGTCTCTCGTTAACACCGGCTCGTGACTCATCGATCAGAACTATGTCATCGGCAAATAACATGCACCATGGCACCTCCCCTTGAATATGGTTTGTTAATGCATCCATCACCAGGGCGAATGAGCGCAGAGCCTTGGTGTAACCCCATTTCAACCGGAAAATGCTCAGGGTCGCCTCCTACTGTCCTAACCCGAGTCTTAGCCCCATCATACATGTTATGCAATTAAAAACACTATTTATAATATTAGAAGCTGAGTTTCATTTTAAAGGTGATAACTGCATATTCCCAAACTATCATGCCTGATCACTTGACCATGTTAGTGGCAGCCTCAGAACTTCAGTTTACACAGCCAATAAGATGCTTGAGAAGTTCATAAAACTATCCAACCAAGTGACCATGGTACTCGGGGCTCTTTTCCCCCGGATACTTTGGCTGCCCATAACTACAAAATTCCAGCAAGGGTGAAAGCCGAAGTGCTTGGAAATTGTCTTTATGTAGGAAGAGGCCAAACAAGTAAATTCTGTTCCAGTTCGATTTCAATTTTTCAGAACATTTTCTATTTTGCAAAAAAAAAAAAAAGGTGATGAAAGAACTCAAGAAACCAGTGGATCAATAGTGGACACAGCCTATAAGACAATGGATGAAAGCAAATCCAAAATTGGAAAGACAGCAGTTGGAACAAGGCTACAATGCCAAAAATACATAAGGAACAAGGCTGCAATGCCAAAAATACATATTGCTTATATTAAGGATTTTCTTAAAGTAAAGTCAGCTAGAATATAAGAACATATACAGTATGCATCTCGTAATTAACAGTTAGGACCCAACTCTAAATCTGTTAGCTGCTAGGTCTCAGGCATTTGATCTGAAAGTCATATTAAATTGTGTCCGTAAGATACAAAAAGTTAGTGAGCTACTATTAGTTATCAAAGCTTTCACCCTACTTCTGTTACCTTAGCCTGGAAAGCAGCCTAGAAAACTAGGCCTCCTTCTATCCCGGTATTGAGCCAAGCCCGGCACCCCTGATTGTGCTACGGATTCAGTTTCCCAAGAACAATCAAACAGTTCGTAACTCTAATTGCGTGACGTGATCGGCTGTTAGGATGATGGGGATGATAGAGAGTCCTCTAGCCTGGTCCCGTCCTTGTGTCATTGTATTCTGATTGTTCTTACCGAGCTGGCGAATCTATAGTCTTTCATTCTGTGGTTAGGCCTCTTTCTTTGTTGCCTCTTTGTTTCATAAGGATCGAAGAAATACTTCATGAATAAGTATTTCCAAAAATGCTACCAGAACATAGGGCATCCTTGAGAGTAGTTTTTGGCCAAACCACTTCCTCAAGATTGTTCTGGGACTTGAAGAATTTTTCAGACACTAAGTTCTGCTTGGCATCTAATAAGTGGTTTTAATTTTACACAGGCAAATCACGGATGCAGCACTGATAGCCACTGAAGTACTACTGGAGGATTAGAAGTGGAGAACCTGGTGTGATGTGCAAGGCTGCAAGCTTGACATAGAAATGGCATTTGACCAGCTCAGTTGGTCCTATCTCATCTCTATTCTTAGGAAAATGGGATTTGGAGACAGATGGATCAAAATTAGCATCTCAACCGTGAAATATCCGGTGATAGTCATCAGAGGTCCAGTATGTTTCTTCTCACCTCAGAGAGGGGCCAGACAAGGAGACCCCTCTCCCCCTTTTTGTTCATTATAGAAACGGAAGATTTGAGCAAAAGTTGGAAAAGGCTAGGCAAATGCAGTGGATTCAGGGTTTCAATGTGAGTATTGATCCTGGGGATTCAATCAGTGTCACACATGCTAAATGTTGATGATACACTTATCTTCTACGAGGCTATAACATCACAAATGTTGTATTTGAATTTAACTCTTCTCCTCTTTTAAGCTTTATCAGGTTTACATATCGACATGCTGAAAAGCATCATGTATCCCGTCAACAATGTGCCTAATTAGATCTGTCAAACATCATGGGTTGCACAATTGGGTCATTCCCTACCACCTATCTAGGTCTACCTCTTGGAGCAAATGCAAGAATGTTGAAATCTGGAATGAGATCATTGGGAAGTTTGAAAAGAGACTGGCAGCTTTGCAGATGCAGTACTTATCCAAGGGAGAGAAGAGATTAACTTTCATTAACAGCATCCTTGATAGCATCGCCACTTACTACATGTCATTGTTCCCCATTTCTAGCAAGGTTCATAAGCAGCTAGACAAGATCAGGAGGAACTTCCTTTGGCAAGGAAACAACAGCTCTCACAAGTAACATCTTATTAGTTGGTCCAAAATCATACAAGAAAAAAAACAATGGGGGATTGGGTATTAGAGACTTGACCATACACAACAAAAGTCTGCTCATGAGTGGCTATGGAGGTTTCGTTTAGATGAACCAAGTCTCTGCAAGAAAGTAATTGTTACTAAACATAGTAGAAAGGACAACTGGAGAACAAAAATATCCACTACATCTCATGGGGTTGATCCTTGGCAACTTTTCAGCAAGCTCGAAAATGAATTATCTGAGCAGGTATCCTTCAAAGCAGGAAATGGTTTAAACATTAGCTTCTGGAAGGACAAATGATTAAACAATACTCCACTCATGGAGGTATACCCAAATTTGTTTCAGATTGCCTAAGGCAAGAACTCCTCCATTGCTCAAAACAGATGCGGGTACCACTGGAATGTATTATTCAGAAGATATGCACAGGATTGGGATAGTCTATTGGAATTGCTAGTGTGGAGAGGTGCACCATTGATGAAACCAAAGCTGACAGACTGATTTGGGGAAACATCAGCATTTTCACTTTGAAGGAATACTACCAGCTATTAAGTTTTCAGAATCAGATAATTGACTTCTGGCCTTGGAAACTAATCTGGAAGGCCAAACTGCCTACTCAAGTCATTTGCTTCAGCTGGATTGCTCTTAACAGATGCTATATGTGTCAAAACAGTTGAGAGACAGTCAGCCAGCCACCTCTTCTTGCATTGTAGAGTGGCTAAGGACCTATGGAATATGTTCTATTCTATCTTTGGCATTCGCTGGGTCATGCCGCAGCATGTTAGTGAAGCATATGCAAGCTGGAGCCTATGGAGAGTTGACAAGACCATCAAGATGATCTGGGTGATGATTCTGCAGTTAACTTGTTTTGGTGCCTGTGGAATGAGGAATGATAGATGTTTTGATGGGATATCAACATTCAATCGCTTAAAGCTAGCTGTCTGCTTAACCTTTTTTGTTGGACAAACTTAACTCCTGTAATTAGCTTCGACCCTTTTTTTGACTTTGTTAGTTCCCTCATTTTTTTTATTGACACAATGTAAAGGGGCTAACAATGTATATTTTGGTGCTCTAGTACTTCAGTTCTTTTGTAACTTTGCATCTTCTTGATGCCTTTTTTATGAAAGACCTTCATAAAAAAAAATGGTTTAAATTCATGGAAAAAGAATACAGAGAGTCTGCTGAAGGATGCATTCTCTTGGAGTGCTTATGAAGCATGCTTATTGAAGCAGACCAGTATGATTCCACAAATGCAACCAGCATGCTTCAAGTTATGGTTGTCAACCAAGAATAGTTTCCATATAAAGGATAGAGTAAAAGAGTCTACGAAAGTGCCAGTGGAAAGCAGAGGCATGCTGTCAGAAAGAGTCAGATAATCAATTTTTTTCCTGTGAAAAGTAGAAAGAAAAAGCAAATCATCTAATTTCCTTTTCATTATTCAACAATTAAGTGGAGCAGCAGAAGCTTATGAACATTTGCACTAAAGAGAAATATGCCCCCTAGACACCATATTTGCAGTTATATGAATTAAAAAGCTTGCTGAACTAGAATCTGAAACTCACAATAGCCATTGCAGACAACTTGTCACAGACTCATAGGATTACCTTTTCCCAAGACTAGACCAACAATTAAGTCAACAATTACGTCAGGAACTAGGTCATGTAGTTAGGGGTGGAGGTAGTGCCAGATAGCTATATTGTAGGCTCAAAACTCCAACAAAGACAAAGCTATGAATTGATTGTAATAAACAGGACTCCACTAATATTTTCAGGCTTTTGCCGTTTTGCAACCATACTACTCCCTCTGGTTCATTTTATGTATCTTGATTCTTGGTTTAACTAAGCACGATTGACACAGTCTAAGAATGTAAAAAATATTTGGTTTTTGGAAATGGTCAAATCTATCATTGCCGTTACAAAAAATGGGCTAGCTTTGTCTTTATTGACTAACTTCAGAAGCTTAGTCTCTAATGACAATGTTTTAGCACCCCCTGATACTATGTGTCCAACATGTGGGCCTGTTCCAAGGGTGGGGATCAAAGTTTGCCTTGAACTATTCGAAATGGTCCAAATTTCCTCCTAAGCTTTGAAGAACATGGTCACTGTTCCGGCAGCTCACTGTCGTCTTCTTCAAGACTCAAAACTGCAACGACTAGATCTGTATTCCTAGCTCAAGAGTCAAGCCTCAATCAGCCCAAATGGAACTCAAACAATGATTAATTGCATCACCAAATAAGATTTCCACCTCTGCTGGACTCCATCGACACAACTCCATCACCAATTCTTCTGAGATCACCAATACCAATGCCAAAACTCTACATCGACCTCCTAATGCTAAAACAAAACCCAAGTACAGAGAATTCAAAAACAAGGTACACAAAATTCAGCTCTTAAATCATTTGCAGCAGTATTGTGCTGGTCATGGTGGGGTTATAGTAGTTAAGGACAGGTGGTCTTCCGGCGGAGGTAAAATAGTGAATGAGGGAAGTGGTACAGATGAAGGTGTGATATAAATCATTTGAGTGGGGTAGTTTTCATGCAGATTTTTGTGTGCTCTCTCTGTGCCATTCTTTTTGGCACGGACTAAAAGGAAATAGATTCACATAAATTGAAACGGAGGGAGTATATGGACAAAGAAACTAAAAAAGAATTACAATAAAGTCAAAAATCAATTGTTTAGTGTCGCCTCTTCAAATTACACCCACTGGCATGGAAAAGTATGCCTTAGAGCCTTGATGATGACATTTAAGTGCCTGCTAAGCGAGGCGAAGCGCTCAACATGTTTTGAGCCTCGCTTCAGGGCTTAAGCGCGCTTTAAGCACGCCTTTGACAACAGTGTGTAGGGGTGAAGTGCTGGTGAATTAAATGATGGTCTTCATATGGTGTATTTGAGAGTGAAGAATTAATTGTTATGATAGTGATCAATTTAGAGGGATGAGAATAGGGGACATCAATCATATGGATATAGTAAGACTTGTTTGGGCTGCTTTAATGGTAGTCTTTACTCTTTTTTCCCTTTCACTCATAGTGTGGTGAACAAGTGGACTCTAGAGGTCCTACTAATTGAGTTAAGGAAGCAAATTTGTATCAATATCAATTGCTTTCTAGATCGTTCTACAACACGTTTTGAACAAAATAAAATATCTTCATTTTGAAATTCCATTAGACTCGACTGGAGTAATGTATTATAGGAATCATCCTCTTTCAATCAAAGAGCTATTCCAACGATTCCCATGTTTGTAGTTGGAAAGGAAGAGGATCCCGGAAAATTAATTCGAACCTAATTCTTCCGAAATTTTCTATTCCAATCAACGGCCTCTTACCAGGTGCTACTAAGGAGGGCCAAACCCGAGAAAAATGGTGGTCAAATCTGGACCATTTCAAAAATTTCATGGGCAGATTTGATCATCTTTCCTTGTGAAAAAAGTGTCATTAGAGACTAAGCTTCCATCGTTAGTCAATAAGGGTAAATCTAGTACATTTGTAACGATAGCGTAGATTTGACCCCAACTATTAACGGAGCCAATCTAGACCATTTTGTAGAGCTCAAGGGAAAATTGGACTTCTCCTTTTATGATGGTGGCATCTGAGTTAGTAGCTTGCGCACACCTTGAGTATTTCACCGAGTACCTGTTACCTCCCACCAGCAAAGGTACCAAATAACTCTATCCACTAAGGCTTAAGCAGATGGAAAGAAAGCACTTTGTGTTTTTGACCTCTGTTGGGATTTGAACCCGAGACCAAGGTTCTTTTCTCACTTTATTGACCACTAGGTCACACCCTTGGATGCAAGAAGTCTTTGAATCTTGTGATCTTAAAATAAAGATGTATATAACATACCAAAATACTCTTTGAATTCTGTGGTCTTTAAACATACTATGTGATTCCTACAAGGGAATGACTTACTAAAAATCGAATGTGATATTCTTTTCTAAACAATCAAAAAGCAAAAATCTATACTATATTAAAAGCACGAAGGCCCTTAGCGAAATGTCGTTCGCCTTTTTTACCTCTTAAAAGTAGAATTTTCATTGGACAAAATTGTAATTAATTTATTTTCCTAATATTTGTTATTTTAAAATCAACAAAAGTTTTGGTTATTAAATATTTCCTTATTTGAACTATGTAAAAACTCCTAATATTTAGGAATTTAAAACTGAGTAAGACTTTACTTAAATAAAATTTTTCCTTATTTACTTCATAATTAATTTATTTTCGTTAGGTTTCTTACGTCTATAGTTATTTTTGATTTGTTTTACATTAGTTTAGGTTTGGTTTATATAAAGGTTGAAGATTCCCAATTAAATTCTACCATTAAATCGAAAGAATTTTACGTATAAAAATATAAATGCACAACCTAATATCAAATTTTAGAAAAACTTTCAAAAAGACAATCGACAATTGCATTTCAAATATACATTATGTAGTACTCCCTCCGGTTCACAATAAGTGTCCAATTTGCTTTTAGCACGCCCATTAAGAAAATACTAAATTCCATACAAAAATACCTACTATGACTAAACTACCCCTAATTAAACATCTAATATGAGGAGTAAGAAAACTTTTTAGGGATATGCACATAGGGTTTATTTTGTAAAAACAAATTGAATTCTTTCTTGATTACATAACTGGACACTTATTTTGAACCAAAATGAAAAAGCAAATTGGACACTTATTGTGAACCTGAGGGAGTAATGTTTATATAGTATTAAAAATTTAATGATTATCAATATATGTACACGCATAATGTCGTTCGCCTTTTTTACCATCTAAAAGTAGATTTCAATAACTCTGCATTTAACTATTTTGTCAATGTAATATTTATTTTTAAATTTAAAAGAATGTTGCATTATTTATCTCGACGTCAATTGTTAAATACACATAATTCATTCTTATTCTAAATTTTATACACATTTTATTAATAGACACAAAAAAACACATACGACGCGCGTACACTAAAGCTAGTAAGACACATAAATTGAAACGGATAAAGTGCTACATAATTACAAGTTGTTAGCGTCTAATACATTCCTTGGAATATTAACAAACTACCTCAATCCCAAATTAATTGTGGTCGACAACATTTATTCTCCAAAATCTTTATGCTCAATTCGGCCATAATTCACGCCAATAGTAAATAATAAATCTGTAAATTAATTTTTTTGATGAAAATAAATCTGTAAATTAATTAACTATACCTCAATCCCAAATTAGTTGTGGTTGACAACATTTAATCTTTGTAATCTTTATCCTCTATTCGACCATATTTCATGCCAATAGTGAATAATAAAATCTCTAGAACTAGAAATTTCTATCAATCACACACTAATCCTCAAACTGGAGTACAAGTATCTTACAAAAACAAAGAAAACTTGGGCAATTCTCGAAAAATTAATGTCACTTCATCAACTACACCTTTGCTCAAATGCTTTTTGTTACTAAGTAGTTGGTGCAATTCTCTCCCCCGTAATTTCACCTGAGCTTTTTTGAATTTTCTAGATCCTTGGAATTACCTTAGCTAGCCTGCATTGGAGCTAAGACTTTCTTTTGTACTCATCATCCTTTTGTTCTTTTCTTTTTGCGTCTGCTTGATGCCATTAATGAATATTTCTTAGTTCATCAGAAACAACTAAACCTTAGTCTAACAGTTGTTATCACCTATTTCGATCCTTTGCTTATATTGTCTTCTACTCTTAGCTATGTCCATGTGCTTTCGAGAGATTGTAGGTCTTTTGAAGTAACTATCCTCAATGTGATTTTTATCCCGTCCATCTTTTCTACCTTCAATCATCATTATGCCGCATCTATCAATAGTGTGTGCTAAGATCCACAGAGGACATGGCAAAACCAATATGCTCTCTTTGGCCTCACCACCACTCTATAAAACTTGTCTTTCAGACTTTCACTTTTTTAAGTATCTTCTTCTCATGTAACAATCCCACTACACTTCTGCATTCAGTCGTCACACTTCCATTCTCCTAGACCACTGGGTCTAGATATTTGCATTGTTTGCATTTAGACATCATACTCCTATAGAATCTCACTGCACTTTTATTCTTCTTATGTGCTAAACCTACGGTGATAAATTCTAACTTCTAGTTCTTCAACAATCGTTATTCTAAAGAGTGTCTCCATGATTCCTACTTTTGCTCGTTCTTTGCTAGTTCATTAACACAATATTCTTTTAAAATAACACACAATAACAACCTTATCTTGTATGATATTGGTTGGTTTGTCAATAATCAGGATACATAATGGGGAACTTCTCTATATATCATCCATGTATTCTCGCTCTCACACTGATGATTGTTCTCCATAATATCCTTCATTGCATTACATATTTTATGCGAATTCCTTTCCTCTTTTCTTGAGCACACACAAAAGGACTTTTCTTCAACATAATTTTCTGATAAAGACTTTCCTTAACACTATGTCACACACTTTCTCTAAACCAGTGAGTATCATGTGGTAATCTGCATTTCTCTCACTTCACTTTTATTCATTTTATGGGCTAAACCTATAGTGATAAATTCAAGCTAACTTCTAGTTCTTCGGAAACCATTGCTCTCTAGGGTGGCTCCATAATTCCTGCTTTTGTTCAACTCATTTGCTATTTATTTCATTAACACAGTATTACTTGAAAATAACACACAACAAACACTTTATCTTGTATTGGTTAGTTCGTCAATAATCAGGATATACAGTACAGGTCAAAGCAGATAATAAGCGTAAACCCACAGTTATTGGGAACTTCTCTATATATCATCCTTGTATTCTCGCACTCTTGCACTAATGATTGTTCCCTGTAATATCCTTCATTGCATTTTTATATATTTTTATAAACTAGTTTCTACATACGTGCTTTGCACGTAAATTTTTAGTCATTTAAATATATGAAAGAATAAAAAGTTAACAATTAAAATGTATATATAAGAAGAAAGATTACTTGTAAAGCAATTGACATGGATACTATGCAAAAATCTACTTGATATATATATATATATATATATATATATATATATATATATATATATATATATATATATAGTTTAGTAGACTCAAAAATATTTGGAATCTGCTATGCCAGCAACTATTATGAATTCTTGAACCAGTTGATCTTCAATATACATAATCTCATCCTTACATATATATACTGGTGTCTAGGATGGACGAATAATTACTCTTTATCCAGTAGGACTTATAATTGAGGTTAACTTTTACCCTAAACTTTGACTTGAAGTCTTTAGACAAAAGAATTAGGATTCTATGATTCTATCTTGTACAATACAAATTCGCGAGGAGTTGTTGATGTCCTAAACAAATTAGAAATCTATCCTCTATAGCATGCGGCGGCGATTTAAGTTGAGTTAAAAAAGAATTATATTCAATACTACAATTATATCCAACGTTACATTGCTTCATAAAAAATTTAGTTTCCAAAGGGCATAAAAGTCTATCAATATTTATGGGGATATTTTTGTCACTCAATATTTAGCATTCTAGTATTCGTGCTTTTATAATAATATAGATATAGATAGATATAGATTCCTTTCCTCTTGAGCACTCACAAAAAGACTTTTCTTCAACATAACTTTTTGATAAAGACTTCCCTTAATACTATGTCATATGCTTTCTCTAAACCAACGAGTATCACGTGGGAATCTGCATTTCTTTCACTATAAACTTTCATTAGTTTTATTTGCAAGAAAAAAAAAACTCTATTGTAGATCAACCAGGCATAAATCCAAAATGGTTCTCTATCACACTTGGAATGTCCCAAAGTTTATGCTCTAACACTCTTTCACAAATTTCGCCGTACGGCTCATAAGATTAGTACAACGATAATTCGCACAACTTTGTTCTTATTTATTGAAAGAAGGGTATCGTTTCTCCACTCATTCAGCATCTTTCTTCTCCTTAATATAATATTGAATTACCTTGATTAGTCATCTAACGCAACCTTTTCAAAATACTTCCAAACCTCGATAAGAATAGTTTTTGAACAAGAAGTTTTTCTAACTATCACATTCCCCATTGCTTTGCATCCTTTACTTCAGTAGACCTAATTCTACCAGTGTAGCTAAGATTAAGTTATTCTCGTGTTATCATACTTTATAACTAAGTTCTAAACATTAAGAATGATTACTTGGAGTCCGCTTCTTCCGAAACAAATCATGGTTCACTGGCCTAAAACACAAAACAACCTTAGGTAGCCAAACAGTTCAAAAACTCATGTGTGAGCTCCAAACATGACTCTAACCTTTTAAACGTGTTCCCAGGGCAACAGTGTTATTTGCCTAAACAAGACCATAGTAGGAGTATTTCTGTCGCTCTTGCATTAGCTACTGCTTATGTCATTTAAAAGGAAAATGGGACCTCTCACGCAAAAAAAGTTGCTTTTCTTCCTAATCACCCTTTATGAGACAGAACCGGAAAGACTTTAAATGCCAAGTTTTTGTTTGAATGGATGTAACTGGAAGAGTTCAACAGTCATGAGTAATAGGTGATAACAACAGATTAACACATAAAATATCAAGGCTCAGGGCATTTCAATATTTCAATGCTTACCTCACCCAAGTACTTCTGAACAAATTCCGAGCCAACAACCCTTATGAAGGATGCAGTCGTGTGATGCGCAACAGCCTTTGCAAGCATAGTTTTTCCAGTACCTGGTGGACCATACAGCAAAACACCACGGGGTGGATCTATACCAATCTGCTTGTACAAGTCATGATGGGTCAGAGGTAACTCAACAGCTTCACGGATTTCCTGCTTCTGAATGTCACATCCTCCAATATCCTGGTTTCAGGGAAAATGTGTGTAAAAAGTAAGGAAATAAATAAAAACTAATAACAGGAACTGGATTAAACCAGAAGTTTACTTCCAATATAGTAGCCAGACACATGTTACATGTACATGTGCATATGTAAGGTTCCATTACTAAACCAAAAGGCCACATAGTTGTCCTAATAAGCATTCTAAGCTTAGAACAATATTTTCCGTCTAACAGTAGTAGTCTTTTTCGGTCTTAAGCACAAAACTGGAGAAATGTTAAGAATTGTGCCCTCCACATTCATCTTCCCTGCTAATAAGGAAAAGTGAATCTAAATGACACAGTTCCTTTTTGTGTCAGTTAAATTTCCAAGTTCCCTTCCAATCACCTACATGCTATTTACATGTGAATCAATAAATTGTTAGTACATGTCTACGTGATGCAATGTTTCACATGTCACTTCCACGCAACTCCTAATAATAGTTAACTATCTACAGTGTCTTGCAAGTTGAGGCCAGTGGAAAAATCTTGTTTAGCGGCCACAATTTATTTTACAAAATTTTATAAAAAGATAAGAGTAAATGTTATGATACACTATGGACAATATGATGCTAAACTGAATGACTGGTGATTGCTGGAAAAAAGATTCTACAATAATGAAAGGCAACAGAGTCTGGCCTTGTAAGTACTCATGGAAAACTCCAGTTAATTGTCAAGTTACATATATCTACTTTTTTTAATGCTAATTGTGGTGTCCGAACCAGCTTGCACGCACCTTGACTAATTCCAAAGGATACCTGCTACCTGCTACCTCCCACCAGCGCAAGTAGCGGGTTCTGTCTACCAAGACTTGGACGGATGGGAAGAAATCACCTAATGCTTTTTCCTCCGCTGGAATTTGAACTGAGACCTCATGGTTCTCAACCCATTTGATGGACCACTAGGCCACATCCTTGGGTACATGATGAATATTTATTCTTAGACTTTAGTTTGTTTTGCAACTTTTAGTGGTCGCAAATTTCTCTTGAAAGGCCATTTTGCCTTTTGGAGCAAGCAATAAATAGAATTCTACAAAATCCGAAGGACAATACTGGATTAGGATACTATGATTGCCCCAGAACCACATGCATTGTGGTCACAACCAATAGTTGCATATATAATTGCTCTCACTGATAGTGAAAGTTGGTTGCTCGTAATTTAATGAAATTCATAATAAAATGAGTTGATATGCTTTTTGACATTATTTGAAAATCAACTTTCAATCTCTTCTTTAATCTGCAACAATAACATGTGTTGATATGCTTTTTGACATTATTTGAAAATCAACTTCAATCTCTTCTTTTATCTGCAACAATCAACAATGTAACATCACACTCTAGGATGTTCGAGGTTGAAAAGCTAAGTATCTAATTTTTAGGCAGCTAATAAATACTTCCCTATAACTATTTAAGGGCTGAGGCTATAACCCCTTATCTAAACCTAATTCATATTTGAAGTTTTAAAACTATGATTGCAATGCAAAGAGTTTGTAGCTAGTCTCAATTCATGCCTAAATCGGCAACTCCTATTCTCGACATAGCAAACCCTAGCGCATCCCAGAAACTATATATTTAAATTATAAAACTCTAGGTCCAATCATGAATAACAGCCCTAAATTTTCACGAATGGATACAACAATAAGTACTATTAAGAACTATCATTATCAAAGATACAAAAAAATTAATCAAAAGATTGACATAAGAACCATACTCAACATATTACGGTAAAAAGCCTAACTGCAACATTCAGGAACCAAAGACTTACAGTGTAAGTAACGTCAGGCTTCTCCGATTGGCTAAGCAGCGAAATACTGGAATCTGCCTCAGGAGGTAAAACATCGACAAGGGCATTCGAGTGGCGGTGCAAAGCAACAGAAGCCGAGGGTTTAAGGAGCTCCCGATTAATCGTACTGAGTATCCTGACGTAGTAATTGGAACCAGTAGTGGAACCGACTATGGCGTTATTCTGGTCAATCATCTCCATGAACTGGCCGATTACGAGCGGCACCGATTGGATCCGCTTGACCTCTTCCTGAGCTCGTAGGTTTTCGCGCCTGAGATTCTTAAGCTCGTCCTTCACGTATTCTTCTTGAATGTCAATGAACTCGAGCTGTCGTTGAAGAGATTTGAGGCGGCCATAGAGGTCATCTTCGCCGCCGTCGGAGGTAACGTCGTGTACGGAGGAGTACGGCCGAGTTGCCGGTGGCTCCGCAGCGGGTGTTGGATCGAGAACCATTGGTGTTGCCATTGATGGGACTGGAAGAGACTAATGAGAGCTGGGAGAGAGAGACCGAGAATGGAGTAGGAAACAAGGAACTGCGAGATACTAACTTTTTTGGCCAATTTTTTATTTTTATTTTTTTGGGCTTTGCCAAAAGTTGAATTGTTTGGCCAACCTTTTGCAAGGAGAAAAAGTGTTTTTGAATAGAAGTAGAAGCAATTTTGGAGACACAGAAAAGAAAAAAGTAGCTTCACTCCGAAAAATATTTTTCTGAGAAACATTTTTGAGAAAAATACCCTTAGAAGCAGTTTTCAGAAGTTTGGCCAAACACTAAGAGCCCGTTTGGACATAAAAAAATTTTCCTTCTTTCCAAAAAAATTTCACTTTTTTTCGAAATAAGCATTTGTTCATAAAATATTCAATTTTCACTTGAAGATGCATTTTGGAAATTTTCGAAAATTTGAAAAAGTCCAAAAGGCTATTTTTCAAAAATTTTATTCAAATCACTCACAGAACTTCAAAAACAACACTAACTAAAATTTATGTCCAAACACAACTCTAAATTTCAAATACCATTTTCACTTGAAAAAAAATTTCACCATTTTTTGAAATTTTACAATTCTTATGTCCAAACGCCTGCTAATTATTGCTCAAAAGTATTAATTAGCTAAACACAAACTATTTCTCACCAAAAGCACTTTTTTAGAAAGTACTTTTGAGAAAAGCACATCTCAAGATAAACTGATTTTACAAGCTTGGCCAAACGGGCTATTATTGCAAAGGGTAGCTATAATTTAGCTAATTATATTTCATAGCTATTAATTGTTTATTCAATTCGGTTATATATTATATTTAATTTGAATATATTCTATTCTTATATATTTTATATTGTATTCAATTGGTTAGTATTTGTTCTATAATATTTTACATTGTATTCAATTTTAATGTATTGTTCAAACAACGAAAAATAAGAAATATAGTGTATTCAATATTCGGCTATACTCATTCTTAGCTATTTTACATTGTATTTAATTTCATTGCATTTAAACAACAACAAAAGAAAAATACATGGATATCGGATGTATTCAATTTACTATATTCGTTCATAGCTACTTTTGCATTGTATTCAATTTACTATATTTAATTCAGTTGTATTCAAACAACAAAAATTCAAAAAATACAGGGATCACACAAAATCCGAATACATAAATATAAAAAATAAATTGTATTTACATTAAAAAATACATAATACACTCAAATTCTGCGAGATTTGAGCCGGCTAGGTTTGAGAAATACAGGAAGCAAAATATAGCAAGCAAGGTCGCCGAAAAAGCCGTCGTTCTAGTTGACGCCGGCAACGGTGGTGGAGGTGATTGCATTGGTAAAAACAAATATTACACGTGGATTTATATGAATGGCTGATAAGACAAGACACGTGGATCATTGAGAAACCGACAGCGGGAGAAATGCATTAAAAGAGGCACGAGTTGTAACAGACAGGAGCAAATCACCCACGAGAAGGGAAGATATGGTCGTTCAAGTTTAAACAGTTACATTAAGAAGTACCGGCGGAATGAATCAAGACAGTAAAAAGGAAAGATTCGTGAATCAGCCATTAATGAGCGTGAATGATCTCAAACGTTACAAAATCTTTATGATCAGTTACGATTACCAATTATAACGTCTCATTAATGTCATTAATGCTCATAATGATTCGGTCATAAAAGGGGAAAGACGTTGTACTCGTAGATTCCTATAAAAAGGAAAGAGATATCATTTGTACATACACGTTCTGATTATCATTGGAATACAATTATTTACTTTTGCTTTCTATTGATTATTTTGCTATTTCATACACCTAATTTCCTTTCTTACAGCAAGAATATTAATTTTCTTGATTATCAGTAACCAGAGTACTTCTAAAAAATAGACTTTAGCCGCAATTCCTATTTTTTGGTTAAACAAATTGGTTACGTTACCGGAAAACTGATAATCTTTTAACTTTCCAAATTCATTTTTCTGTCAAAAAATCATGTCAAACGCTAACGACAATAACTAACAAAACCTACAAAACCAGCAAGATCAACTGAACCAACAAAAGAATGCCACCCCAATCCCTTCACCTCAAAATTCTCCTCGACACTCCCGAGACAACTCACTTGACAGATCAACATCACGTGTGAATAATCAACAAGGGGATGATCAAAATGTAGATGATGCATTAGCAACTAATTTCAGAACATGTGAACAATGTTCTTCAAGCTTTCGTTAGCGGATTACCAACTGTACCACCAACTCCGCCTCCAAACAACACTGCAACCATAGAGAATCCACGTTCAGGACTCGCTAATTCGGGCAACGGGGGAACTCCTAGCGAATCTCGCGATGGAGGGTTAGGTATCCCAGTTAATTCTGATTTACAAAGTTTAGTACTAACTTTGCAGAAACAACTCAAGGAGCAAAACGATCGTATAGAGCAGATACCTGGTGTTCCACATATAATCAAAGGAGTGAATATGGATAAATATTCTCAACAACCCTGGAAGCCAAGTGCCGCTCCTTTGCCTATTCCAAAAAAGTTCAAGATGCCCAATATCTCAAAGTATGATGGGACAACCGATCCACGAGTTTATGTAACTGCATTTACAACTAGGGTGAAGGGCAACGACTGTCGACCCCCCTTTTTCTCGCGAAATCGGGTTTACGACATTCGGGAAGACAACTAATAAAAATCAAAGTAAACAGGTTTAATTCTAATGGACCCAGTCAGGAATAGGTAGAGGAGGGCTCAAACAAAGAAAATCAGTGGCAATCAGTCGAGACCCCATCAAAGGAGTCCAAGAACAATCAAGTAGCTGTCAAAACCTTTTTGAAAGAAGAGTTCTTATATATAAAACTCACAATCATGTGAATCAAGAAGAGAAAGTCAAATTATTTAGAACAGAGTTCATTCGAGGAGAAGTTCAGAATCATAAGCAAAGAGATACATGTTCAATTTGCAGACTCCTAGTGAGTCTGAGAGTTCAGGGTTCCCAAGTGGAGCCTTAACTCGAACACAAAAATCCACATCGTCAAAGGAAACCCCAAAACCCTAGGGTTGCAAAATTGAATCAGACATGAAGTGGGAAAGCAGGTTGTTTGTTTTTCAGTGCCTCAACAAAACAGTCATGACAGCATGCTTGAACAACAAAGGAAAGAAAAAATCATGAAGAACATATTCGAGAAACTCAGAACATAAACGAGTTCAGAAAGAAAGAGATAGTGCAAACTTGAACACAAGCAGATGAAGCATGTAGGAACATGAGCATAGTCAAAAATAACTTTAACGGTAGGTACATATAGTAGAAGAGTAATGAAAACATAGTAGAAATTAACATGAGAAAAGTAAAGGGTAAAAGACCATATATCATAAAAATAAAGGAAATCATACGAGCAAGGTATAAACAAACACACATAAAGTAAAGAAGAAAAATATCAGAAAGATTTTTCAAAAATCCTTGCAGAAACCCTAAAAATCGGAGAGAAACGATTTTGACAAAAACTTTTGGGGAAAACACTCAAAATGTCAATAAAAGCATAGACATAGTACAGATCTAAACAAATAATGGTGAAAGAATGATCACGCCCAACTCTAGTCCTAAAAAGGATAAGCGGTCGCTGCAAATATAATCCGGTCTAAAAGTCCGGAGTCGAATCCCACAAAGAACTAAGGCTTAGCTGTATCTGTTTAATATCACCAAGAAGACAAGATTGAAAATAAATAAACAGCTGAAAACTAACTATGCTTGAATTGTAAACAATTAGAATAAAGGTCTAAGGTAATGGTTTCCCCCGTTGTTGATTTCCTTGGTTGTATGTTTCTTATAGCGTTGACTTAGTTGCCTCAATCAATCATGAACTCGCCAGCTATCATAAATCTCTCTCAAGCAATTGTGATAATTTACTAGACACACTCTCTCAAGCTACGCTAGCTAGATTCGCATTACAGTTCACTTAGATCGCACCCGAGGTATCGTTATCTCTAATCCAACCTCTAAACCATCGGTTATGACTCTCGCCTATACTCCGGGAGTGATGTTGTTCAAACAACTACCTAAATATGCACTCTCTCTCAAGCAGATACATAATAAATAGGAACGGCTAATTGAGGATCCTTTCAATTAACCACAATCAAAACATAGTTGAACAAATAGAGATTAAACTAATTCAAATCTATATTACTTATAACAACCAATTCATCCCCAACGGGTTTCACCAAAAACTTAGATTAGAAAAGTTAGCTACTCATGAAAATAACAAAAATCACAAAAGAATTCATATTCAAAGGTAAAAGAACAAGGAAGAAGATTAAAGATTGATGCCCAATGATGCTCCTTGCTTCTTGCCCTTCCTTCTGATGTTTTTCACTTCCAAAAATCATTCTCTTTCGCTCTTGGCCGGCCTCCCTCGTTTAATATAGGGTTTAGGGCTTAAAATCCCGTGTTTTGCACTTTAGTCCCTGAAATTTACGCGTCCTGCCGCGGTCCCACCGCGGTTACGCCAGGACCGCAGCCAGAATGGCTTTCAGAATCTGCAGCAGTGTTCTGTCGCGGTCCTACCGTAACTGCGGTTTTTCACCCTGTTCTGTTTGGAATTTGGAAAACGTAAAACATGAAAGTTGTATACCTTTGAGTTAGCTTTCCAACAATATATTGTGGAGCCCAAATAGAGTTGTGAGAAAAAAGTTATGTGCATTTTACTAGACAGTGCGCAATATGCCTCATCGAGTCTTCGTTTGTTCTCAACTATCAAATTTGACCCCCGAACACGATCCCGGCTTAATTCCTTGAGCTTTTACTCAGACTTCAAAGCTTCAAATCACTTAAATTTATTCCATAGCATCTATATAGCTCCGAATTACACCTACAAGGCATAAAACACACAATTAGTGCAAAACACTAGAGATTAAAGCGCAAACTCAACTAAAGTGCAGTAAATTAGAGTGTAATAAGCGACTAAAATACGTAATTATAGCCTATCATCAACACCCCACACTTACACCATTGCTCGTCCTCGAGCAATCAAACTACACTTTTTTTTATTGACACGACCTTTTTAAACAATTCTCCTAACGCAGCACACCAAGAGTATTTAAAATAGACTAAGCACAAAAGCGTAACATCTTCACCTCAAGATTTGACTCACAAGTGCCACGCATTATTCACAACTCACCTACTTACTCTAACATAGAGGTCACTGACATTACCTTTCCTTCATGAATCAAGTGCCCTCACACAACACAAGAGAGTAGTTCCACACAATAAAAGTTAAGAACACTTAAGAACTCAAGATAGAAAGAATTCACTCACTCTCAGAAATAACATTCATATGCCACAAAAGATGCACCATAAGCTTGCCCGTAGTTTACTACTCCACTAATCGAGCTCATTCAATCTAGGATCAATTAGGACTTTATTTGGTTGTAATGTAGGCTACGGGATGGGTAGGATATATTTAGATATACGAGTGACTACACCTCCCTAAGCACTTTAATACATACATTTTAACATTTAAACCCCATACTTATATCAAACCAAAATTTCACCTTCACATCAATGTAAATTACCCCATTCTTCTTTAAGACACTTACTTCAAGAGCCACCACTTATCAAGGAATTTTTTTTTTCACAACAATCTAACTATATTTTTTTTCAATTCAAGTGGCTCTTCCTTTTTCAAAACAGTGCACCTTTCTCCTTATTCAATTAGTTCCACTCAAAAGCCAAACCAACCACCCCACACTTTAACTTTTACAAAGTTCATAACAATTCAAGTGCTCATGAGAGGTGAAAAGGTTCAAATAGACGGTTAATTCAAACAAATGGGTAAGGCTTGTAATGTGGTTGCCAAAGAAAAAGGATTATAGGCTCAAAGAGGTTAATTACGATAAATAACAATTAGGTGGGTAAAATATACATATCTGGCTCAACAAAGAAATGCCTATATCACTTCCTAGACTGAATAAAACTACTATTTCGCTTTGCAAACACACGGGGCAAGTTCTAGGCATCAAATGCAATGCACAGAATAACACCAAACCTCACACACACATGGCACATAACTCACTCAGGATTGGATTCATCAAGACACTCTAGTCAAAGCAGTTAAGCAAATTTAAAATCATACAATTTAAGGTACTTATACAAGAGTCAGAAACTGAGCCTAAGCGTCACAACCAAAGTACTCACTATTCTCAAGGCATAACAAAGTCAAGAGATATTGCTTCAATTCAAAACACAACACAATGGCTCTTATTCCTAAAAAACTAACTACACCCGGTTCAAATAAAACCCTTGGAAAAGAACCGCGACACAAAGAAAAACCAAGGGGAAATTATTATTACACTACCTAACAAAAGAAAATCTTTTTTTTTAGACTTAAATCCCTCAAGAAAATTGTCTAATAGATCCATCGTCGGGAAAAGTCCAATCTTTTTAAAAAAAAAAATTATTAACTAACACAACTAAAATAGCATAGAAAGCCACCCAGATAATCTCCTCACCCCACACTTAAAATTGTGCATTGTCCTCAATGCACACCATAACTAATAAAAGGGTAAAAGAGACTCCCTGGTAGGCCAAAGGCCGAAGCACTAACAACTCATGGGGTACTCAGACTTCTCCCAAGCTTGGTCCTTCGTGCGGGTACCTCACACTTAGTTCCAGCCATTTGGTTTGCTGTTGCATCCTTCCAATACATTTGCTTTCCATGCTCCTAAAAAATAAAAAATTGACACTACAAAAATAATACAATTAAAAAAATAAAAAATAAATAAAAGAAAGCAATAAAGCTGGGTTGCCTCCCAACAAGCGCTTGATTTAACGTCGCAGCACGACGCGAATCACTTTTTGCCTCCACCTCGAGATTATGAATTGAACCCCCAATTTGGCATCAAGTTTTCGGCTACGCTCCAGGGTGGAGGACAAATCTAATTGGTCCCAAGCAACCATTGTACTATTCTACACTTCTTGGCTTTTAGATGAGGTATATAGTCCTGTCTTTCTGGTAGGAAAAATTCCAGAATATAGGCACCTTGTTCCTCATTCCTTGACTTCTCAACTCGGCTCGGATGACTCTATTTTCATATCGTCATCCAAGCACAATGTAGAAAAATGTTTGGAGTGAGGACCAATGCGCTCACACACATGAACTTCAGGACTTTCAGCATCCTCAACATCAATGATACTAGAGTCAACAAAATTTGTATCCTCAATGTCCTTGGCTGACTCTAGTCTCACTTCTTCAACATTGGCATCTTCAAATTCTAGTTGGCTAGGTTGTTGATGTTCTACTTTGACCTCCCCAATTAATACCTCAAATTCATGCTCTCCTTGGCTACTATCATCAATATTGGATTGTTGAGCATTAAAAGCTCCAACCACTTGACTCAATTGAGCCTCCAACTTGCGAATAGTTGCCTCTTGCCTTTCTATGTGCAATTGTTTCTCATTGTTTTGTTCCAGAAGACACTTTAGCATATCCTTGATCTCCTTCAGGTCCGCATTCCCAGGTTCTTTGTTCCTATTAACTTCACAAGAAAAGGTGGTAACCATCGTAGTAAGGGTTTGGGGAAAAATAAGAAATATAAGCACAACCATGAAGGTGACCATTTTTACCACCACACACATCACACA
>NC_031995.1:66689442-66698672 GCF_001879085.1 Nicotiana attenuata | reverse complement strand
TAAGATATGATTGTGCACCGCTTAGGCCAACCTTTGATAATAGCAGGTGTGACATAAATTGGGGCAATGCATTGAGCAGTTAGGCCTAGAAGTGTGGTTTAGTTGCTCGAGGACGAGCAAAGATTTAAGTGTGGGGTGTTGATAATAGGTGAATTTGACTATAATCACACCTTAAATAATCACCTTCTTGTGTAGTTTTAATGCTAAAAGTGATGACAAAATGCTCTTATTAGTGCTTTTCATGATTTGTAGATGATATATGTAGAAGGAAGGCTAAGGAGCAGTTTTGGAGTCAAAAGTGATGAAAAAGAGGCCAACTGTGAAATTTCCCAAGTGACCCGTGCAAAACAGGCCGAAGAATCAGAGAACTGGATCCACCGCGGTGGACGCAGCAGAACCGCAGTGGGAAGCAGCTGCAGAAGATTGAGATTCCGCGAGGGTGTTTGGCCGCGGTTCTACCGCGACCACGGCAGAACCGCGGCAGGCGCAGTAAACTTCAGGGACCAAAGTGTCAATTACGGGATTTTTAGACCTAAACCCTATTTAAAACATTAGACTCATAGGCAACCTCCCCAACTCGCCGCAAGGTCTCAAAAAGGCCAATAAACCTCGGACTCAACTTTCCTTTCTTCCCAAATCTCATGACGCCTTTCATAGGCGAAACCCGCAGCAGAACCCGCTCACCAACCATATATGAAACATCACGAACCCTCCTTTCTGCGTAACTGTTCCGTCTAGACTGGGATGTACGGAGTCTATCCTGAATCATCTTAACCTTCTCCAACGCATCCTGAACCAACTCTGTGCCCAATAGCCTGGCCTCACCCGGCTTAAACCAACCCATCGGAGATCTACACCTCCTACCATATAAAGCCTCATACGCCGCCATCTGAAATGCTGGACTGATAACTGTTGTTGTAAGCAAACTCCGCCAATGGCAAGAAATGATCCCAAGACCCTCCAAACTCAATCACACACGCACAGAGCATATCCTCAAGAATCTGAATAGTGCGCTCGGACTGTCCGTCCGTCTGGGGGTGAAATGCTGTGCTCAACTCTACCCGAATGCCTAACTCCTGCTGCACGGCTCTCCAAAACCGCGATGTAAGCTGGGTACCTCTGTCTGAAATAATAGAAATTGGAATACCATGCAGACGGACAATCTCCCGGATATAAATCTCCGCCAACCGCTCCGATGAATAAGTGGTACACACAGGAATGAAATGAGCGACTTGGTCAGCCGATCCACAATGAACAAATGGCATCAAACTTTTCCAAGGTCCGTGGGAGTCCCGATACAAAGTCCATAGTGATGCGCTCCCATTTCCACTCCGAAATCTCTATCTGCTGAAGCAACCCATCCGGGCGCTGGTGGTCATACTTCACCTGCTGGCAGTTGAGGCACCTAGACACATAACCAACTATATCTTTCTTCATCTGCCTCCACCAATAGTGCTGCCTCAAGTCCTGATACATCTTTGCGGCGGCTGAAATAGCGCCATTTATATTTATGCCTTACATCGGCTGAAATATCGCCATTTACATTTCTTCTTTACGTCAGCTGAAACATCGCCATCTTTATTTAAATTTCTGTCGGCTGAAATATCGCCATTTACATTTGTTCTTCACATCGGCTGAAATATCGCCAAATCCTGCATTTCATGGGCTGAAATATCGCCAAATCCTGCATTTCATGGGCTGAAATATCGCCAAACTGTCCAAAGGCGTCATTGTTTGGAGGCACCATTTTCATAGCCCGAGAACGCCATGCCATGGCCCGAGGACCCCGCTTTGTATTCTGCACACCATTATTCAAAGGCATCATGGTTCGGAGGCACCATAATCATAGCCCAAGAACATCATTTCATGGCCTGCGAAGCCCTTATTATGCGCTTCATGGCCCAGCACATCATGGTCTGAGGACGTCGACAACCGTCCAAAGAAAACATTCATGGTCCAAAGGGAACTTGCATCACGTTTAAATTTACGCACATTATACGTTATATTGCTCACTTGCAGGTACGCTGGCTAGCAACGGCCATCTCAACAGGAGCGATCCCGCTCCAGTTCCCGCAGCCTATCAGATTTCAGCTACAACCTAAACATCGCGTCCGTCCTTTTCGAAACTCTATTGGCATATTCCGCCGATGGACCCCGAACTACATATGGCCTGATTCCTGTAAAACCAGGGATATGTAGGCAGCTCAAGAGCCAGAGCTCGATCGAAATTCTTTGCAAATCACCTCTTTCGGTCAAAATTGGCCATCCTATCTTTACCCGATAACTCTTTCATCCTTCCCAGGTAAAGAGGGGCAGCTGTTGATACCCAATTTTCCCTAGATATTTTTATACTCAAAATACTTTCAAAATAACATATATATGCATATATGAGCATACCCAAGTTTTGGTACTTTTTCCAAAATTTAAATGATTTTTAAACCAATTTATTGCCTATTTTAATACCACAAAATCCAATAATTATTCTCAAATTATCATTTTGGTGAATAACTTATTTCATTCTCATATTTACACCAGAATATAATTAAGGTTATTTTTGTACATTTTTACAAATTTATTTGGTATTTTTAAAGCTAAATTGCGTGTAATTGCAATTATAGCCTATTTTACGGTTAATAGCATTTTATAACTACAAAAATTATTTCCAGTATTTTTAAATTAATATTTATATAGTATTTGTTGGCCCAGTATTTTTAATTTTCTTTTGAAATCATTATTATTATTTTTTATAAAATAAAAAGGGAAAAATTGGTTATTTAACACTTAGCCTATTTCTATTTCAATAACAGCCCTTCCCCTTTTCAATTGTAGCCTTAATCTGGACCAATTCCGCCCCCAAATTAAACGACCCAATTCCTAAAATACCCAACCCACGACCCGTTCTCAAACCCGCCCGGTTTTCTTTTAAAATCCAAGTCGTTGATCATTTTGATCAACGGGTAATATCCTTCCTTTCCTTTTTTAATCAGCTAACCCCTCTAACCCTACCTCATTTGCATAGAGACGCCGCCTCTAACTCCCTTCGTCTCCCTCAAACCCTCTCTAGCCTCTCCGAAACCCTAATCACCTCCCACCTTATCTCACCTCGTTTCCACCGGAATCCATGGCATCTCCTGCCATAGATGGCCTGTACTCACCCTCTCTCACCCCTAAGCCTGAGCTACTCGAAGTTTGGAAGCTTGACCTTGATGGTTCTCTCTCATATTTGTCTCTAGCTCTTCGACCATTGATTTGGTAGCATCGGAATCATCGGGAGCTATAAAGTATCGAGGAACCCCATAATCGTCGTCTTTGTCAGTCCCTTGCTTGCCCGGTTGGGTCGAGGCTGGCATCGGTGATTGCTATTTGGCTTCCTATTTTTCTTTTGAACCTGAGTCCTTTGTCGATGAGAGTGTTGATATCGAAATTATTTCTTCGATGGCAAACATCTCCTTTGCGGCGGGTTGCTCCCTGTAAACCGTCTTTATCCCCTCTGGTGTTGGAAATTTTAATACCTGGTGAAGGGTTGAGGGCACACCCCTCATGCTGTGGATCCATGGCCTCCCGAACAGGGCATTGTACCTTGAAGATAGGCTATAATTGCGTATTATAGTCGATTATTACACTCTAATTTACTGCACTTTAGTTGAGTTTGCGCTTTAATCGCTAGTGTTTTTTACTAATTATGTGTTTTATGCCTTGTAGGTGTGATTCCGAGCTATATAGATGTTATGGAATGAATTTAAGTGATTTGAAGCTTTGAAGTCTGAGTAAAAGCTCAAGGAATTAAGCCGGGATCGTGTTCGAGGGTCAAATTTGATAGTTGAGAACAAACGAAGACTCGATGAGGCATATTGCGCACTGTCTAGTAAAATGCACATAACGTTTTGCTCAGAACTCCATTTGGGCTCCACAAGTTATGGTTGGAAATCTAACCCAAAGGGCTACAACTTTCATGTTTTACGTTTTTCCAAACTCCAGACGGAACAGGGTCAAAAATGCGATCGAAACCGCGACCGCGGAACTGACCACAGCAGAAAATCAGAGAGCTTGTCTGGCCGCGGCCGCGCCGCTCCAGGCGTAAAAAAGAAGCCCTATTTCGTCCGGGACAAGGTTATTTCGGCCCTACACTATTCCAACTTGTATAAAAGGGGTCCTAAACCTATTTTGAAGGGAGTTGGACACACTTTTGACATAATTTAGACCTAAGGAGGCTAAGGAGACCGGAGATTCGACCTAAGGAGTCAAGAACACATTGGGAGCAAGGCAGAATTCTTCAACGAGTTTTTCCTTCTTCTTCCTATTTTTCATTATTGGTTATGATTTTTAGTATTGTAGTTTTACATACTATTATGAACAGCTAATTCGTTTTCTAGGGTTTTGATGGAACCCATTGGAGATGATTTGGTTGTTATATTAATATAGTTTTGAATTGGTTGTTTATCTCTATTTGTTCAACTACGTTTTGATTGTGGTTAATTGAAAGGATCCTCAATTAGCCGTTCCTATTTATTATGTATCTGCTTGAGAGAGAGTGCATATTTAGGTAGTTGTTTGAACAACATCACTCCCGGAGTATAGGCCAGAGTCATAACCGAGGGTTTAGAGGTTGGATTAGAGATAACGATACCTCGGGTCCGATCTAAGTGAACTGTAATGCGAATCTAGCTAGCGTAGCTTGAGAGAGTGCATCTAGTAAATTATCATAATTGCCTGAGAGAGATTTATGATAGCTGGAGAGTTCATGATTGATAGAGGCAACTAAGTCAAAGCTATAAGAAACATACAACTAATGAAATCAACAATTGGGGAAATCATAACTCTAGACCTCCTAAATCTTGACTCCAATCCTTATCCTTGTTAATTGACAGTTTTATTGCTTTCTAGATTTGTTAGTTAATTAGATAAAAATAAATATTACAATATTTATAATTTAGAAAATTGTTCAATCTTGTCTTCTTGGTGATATTAAACAGATACAACTAAACCTTAGTTCTCTGTGGGATTCGACTCCGGACTTTTAGACCGGATTATATTTGCAGCGACAACTTATCCTTTTTAGGACTAGAGTTGGGCGTGATCAAATTTTGGCGCCGTTGCCGGGGAACTAACGGTGTAGTTGTAGCTGTATATATTGCTAGGGTTCAAGTTTGAACTTTTATTTTGTTTTGTTTTTTTTCTTGGTATTTTTTTATAACTGTTGATTTGAGAAACATGACATCTTGGAATATGGAAATTTAGGTGTAGATAATTTTACTATTGATCTCCATACATATTGTAAAGAAAACCACCCGTGGCAAAATTTTCAACGTTCCTGAGAGCAAGTTATGTGCACCAACTCAATCTTATTTGTGGAATATGTGTCATGTGTGTGGTGGTAAAAATAGTCACCTTCATGGTTGTGCTTATATTTCTTATTTCCCCCAACCTCTTACTATGATGGTTCTACCTTTTCTTGTGAAGTTAATAGGAACAAAGAACCTGGGAATGCGGACCTGAAGGAGATTAAGGATATGCTAAAGTGCCTTCTGGAACAAAACAATGAGAAACAATTGCACATAGAAAGGCAAGAGGCAACTATTCGCAAGTTGGAGGCTCAACTGAGTCAAGTGGTTGGAGCTTTTAATGCTCAACAAGCCAATATTGAGGATAGTAGCCAAGAAGAGCATGAATTTGAGGTGTTAATTGGGGAGGTCAGAGTAGAGCATCAACAACCTAGCCAACTAGAATTTGAGGATGTCAATGTTGAAGAAGTAATACTAGAGTCAACCAAGAACGTTGAAGATATAAATTTAGTTGACTCTAGTGTGATTGGTGTTGAGGAGGTTAAAAATCTTGAAGTTCATGTATTTGAGCGCGTTGGGCCTCATTCTAAATACTTCTCTACATTATGTTGAGACGCTGAAATGGAAATTCACACTTATGAGCATAAAAAGGAGTCTAAGGAAGAGGTGGATGAGCCTTATGTTTTGGTTTTCTCAAGGCCGTCTAGGCAAGGTAACACTCCTCGGTCGAGAGCCAACAAGTGCATAAGATTTTATCTAATTTTTGGCTCGCAAGAATTTGTACCGCCCCAAGAGCATAATCATAAGCTTGAAGAAAAACTTGGGGTTCAATCCATAAGCTCGAGGTGGAGGCAAAAAGTGATTCGCGTCGTGCCGCGACGTTAAATCAAGCGCTTGTTGGGAGGCAACCCAGCTTTATTGCTTTATTTATTTATTTTTATTGTATTATTTTTGTAGTGTCAATTTTTTATTTTCTAGGAGCATGGAAAGCAAAGGTATTGGAAGAATGCAACAGCAAACCAAATGGTTGGAACTAAGTGTGAGGTACCCGCACGAAGGACCAAGCTGGGGAGAAGTCTGAGTACCCCATGAGCTGTAGTGCTTCGGCCTTTGGCCTACCAGGGAGTCTCTTTTACCCTTTTTATTAGTTATGGTGTGCATTGGGGACAATGCACAACGTTAAGTGTGGGGCGAGGAGATTGTCTGGGTGACTTTCTATGCTATTTAGTTGTGTTAGTTTAATTAAATAATAGTTTTTTTTAAAAGATTGGGCTTTTCCTGACGATGGATCTATTAGACAATTTTCTTGAGGGATTTAAGTCTAAAGAAAAAAAAAAAAGATTTTCTTTGTAGGTAGTGTAATAATTCCCCCTTGATTTTTTTTTGTGCCGCGGTTCTTTTCCAAGGATTTTATTTGAACCGGGTGTAGTTAGTTTTTTTAGGAATAGGAGCCATTGTGTTTTGTTTTGAAATGAAGCAATATCTCTTGACTTTGTTATGCCTTGAGAATAGTGAGTACTTTGGCTGTGACGCTTAGGCTCAGTTTTTGACTCTTGTATAAGTACCTTAAATTGTATGATCTTAAATTTGCTTAACTGCTCTGACTAGGGTGTCTTGATGAATCCAATCCTGAGTGAGTTATGTGCCATGTGTGTGTGAGGTTTTGCATTATTTAGTGCATCGCATTTGATGCCTAGAACTTGCCCTGTGTGTTTGCAAAGCGAAATGGTAGTGTTGTTCAGTCTTGGAAGTGATATAGGCATTTTCTTGTTGAGCCAGATATGTATATTTTACCCACCTAATTGTTATGTATCGTAGTTAACCTCTTTGAGCCTATAATCCTTTTTCTTTGGCAACCACATTACAAGCCTTACCCAGTTGTTTGAATTAATCATCTATTTGAACCTTTTCACCTCTCATGAGCACTTGAATTGTTATGAACTTTGTAAAAGTTAAAGTGTGGGGTGGTTGGTTTGGCTTTTGAGTGGAACTAATTGAATAAGGAGAAAGGTGCACTGTTTTGAAAAAGGAAGAGCCACTTGAATTGAAAAAAAATATAGTTGGATTGTTGTGAAAAAAAAAAAATTCCTTGATAAGTGGTGGCTCTTGACGTAAGTGTGCTTAAAGAAGAATGGGGTAATTTACATTGATGTGAAGGTGGAATTTTGGTTTGACATAAGTATGGGGTTTAAATGTTAAAATGTATGTATTAAAGTGCTTAGGGAGGTGTAGTCACTCTTATATCTAAATGTATCCTACCCGTCCCGTAGCCTACATTACAACCAAATAAAGTCCTAATTGATCCAAGATTGAATGAGCTCGATTAGTGGAGTAGTACACTACGGGCAAGCTTATGGTGCATCTTTTGTGGCATATGAATGTTATTTCTGAGAGTGAGTGAATTCTTTCTATCTTGAGTTCCTAAGTGTTCTTAAATTTTATTGTGTGGAACTACTCTCTTGTGTTGTGTGAGGGCACTTGATTCATGAAGGAAAGGTAATGTCAGGGACCTCTATGTTAGAGTAAGTAGGTTAGTTGTGAATAATGCGTGGCACTTGTGAGTCAAATCTTGAGGTGAAGATGTTACGCTTTTGTGCTTAGTCTATTTTAAATACTCTTGGTGTGCTGCGTTAGGAGAATTGTTTAAAAAGGTCGTGTCCATAAAAAAAAAAGTATAGTTTGATTGCTCGAGGACGAGCAATGGTTTAAGTATGGGGTGTTGATGATAGACTATAATTACGTATTTTAGTCGCTTATTACACTCTAATTTACTGCACTTTAATTGAGTTTGAGCTTTAATCGCTAGTGTCTTGCGCTAACTGTGTGTTTTATGCCTTGTATGAGTGATTCCGAGCTATGTAGATGTTATGGAATGAACTCAAGTGATTTAGAGCTTTGAAGTCTGAGTAAAAGCTCAAGGAATTAAGCCGGGATCGTGTTTGGGGGTCAACGGATGATAGTTAGAGCGAACGAAGAATCGAGTAGGTATATCACGCACTGTCTAGTAAAATGGATATAACTTTTCGCTCAGAACTCCATTTGGGCTCCACAATATATGATTGGAAAGATAACTCAAAGGGCTACAACTTTCATGTTCTACGTTTTTCCAAATTCCAAATGGAACAGGGTCAAAAACGCGATTGAAACTGCAACTGCGGACCTAACGCGGCAGAACACTGCTGCAGATTCTGAAGGCCACTCTGGCCGCGGTCCTGGCGTAACCGCGGTAGGACCGCTGCAGGACGAGTAAACTTCAGGGACCAAAGTGCAAAATACGGGATTTTAAGCCCTAAACCCTATATTAAACGAGGGAAGCCGGCCAAGAAAGGAGGGAATGATTTTTGGAAGTGAAAAACATCAGAAGGAAGGGCAAGAGGCAAGGAGGATCATTGGGCATCAATCTTTTATCTTCTTCTTTGTTCTTTTAACTTTGAATATGAATTCTTTTGTGATTTTTGTTATCTTCATGAGTAGCTAACTTTTCTAATCTAAGGTTTTGGTGAAACCCGTTGGGGATGAATTGGTTGTTATAAGTAATATAGATTTGAATTAGTTTGATCTCTATTTGTTCAACTATGTTTTGATTGTGGTTAATTGAAAGGATCCTCAATTAACCGTTCCTATTTATTATGTATCTTCTTGAGAGAGAGTGCATATTTAGGTAGTTGTTTGAACAACATCACTCCCGGAGTATAGGCGAGAGTCATAACCGAGGGTTTAGAGGTTGGATTAGAGATAACGATACCTCGGGTGCGATCTAAGTGAACTGTAATGTGAATCTAGCTAGCGTAGCTTGAGAGAGTGCGTCTAGTAAATTATCATAATTGCTTGAGAGAGATTTATGATAGCTGGAGAGTTCATGATTGATAGAGGCAACTAAGTCAAAGCTATAAGAAACATACAACTAATGAAATCAACAACGGGGTAAACCATTACCTAGACCTTTAT
>NC_031995.1:66667095-66689342 GCF_001879085.1 Nicotiana attenuata | reverse complement strand
GAGTCCTAGTTCTAGCGAGGTCGAACTGTCAAACTTTGATGGCGAAGGCACTTAGCCTGAGTCCCAGTTCGAGCGAGGTTGAACTGTCAAACTTTGATTTCGAACGTTCAGCGAGGTGAACTATTGAACCTTGATGGCGAAGGCACTTAGCCTGAGTCCCAGTTCGAGCGAGGTCAAACTATCGAACCTTTATGGTGAAGGCACTTAGCCTGAATCCCAGTTCGAACGAGGTCGAACTATCAAGCTTTGATGGCGAAGGCACTTAGCCTGAATCCCAGTTCGAGCGAGGTCGAACGATCAAACCTTTATGGAGAAGGCACTTAGCCTGAGTCCCAGTTCGAGCGAGGTCGAACTGTCAAACATTGACGGCGAAGGCACTTAGCTGAGTCCCAGTTCGAGCGAAGTCGAACTATTAAACTTTGATGGCGAAGGTGCTTAGCCTGAGTCCCAGTTCAGCGAGGTCGAACTATCGAACCTTGATGGCGAAGGCACTTAGCCTAAATCCCAGTTCGAACGAGGTGGAACTATCAAACATTGATGGCGAAGGCACTTAGCCTGAGTCCTAGTTCTAGCGAGGTCTAACTGTCAAACTTTGATGGCGAAGGCACTTAGCTTCCGTTATGGCGAAGGCACTTAGCCTGAGTCCAGTTCGGCACTTAGCCTGAGTCCCAGTTCGAGCGAGGTCGAACTGTCAAACTTTGATGGCGAAGGCACTTAGCCTGAGTCCCAGTTCGAGCGAGGTCGAACTATCGCTCCTCGATGGCGAAGGCACTTAGCCAGAGTCCCAGTTGGAGCGATGTAGAACTATCGCTCCTTGATGGCGAAGGCACTTAGCCTGGTTCTGTTGCTTACGTCGATGGTTCAACGCAACGGGCGTTAAATGTCGGCTTCATTTTGACCTGTGGTTGTATGTTGTCCTCGTGTTATGATTGTTCGCCTGACCGTGACATTCAGTTTCTTCGAGGTGATTTTCGATTCCTCATTCGAAACACCTCTGCGCCGGTTTCTGGCCTGACATAGTATGGTGGATAAGGGGGGGATGCTCCATTCTTCTACCCGGTGATCAGTAGGAGAAGGGGGGACGCTTTGCATCACTTCTTTCCTCGCTCGGGCTGTTCGAGGTCAACAGGGCGGAAGATTTGTAGCTCCCGCTGGCGCATTCGATTCTTCTTTTTTTTGTTTGATGCGCCTCCATTGACTCTGGTTTGAGTCGAATTTTTTTCTTGGTGTTTCTTTTTCTTCGATCCAGGAAGAACTAAGTATTTTCACTAGGAAATCCCCACAGACGGCGCCAAATTGTTTGACTCAAAAGTTGTTACTTTTTAAGCAAATCAATCAATATAGATGAAGGGGTAAATCATAGTCAATAATAATTAATACTGGATCAAAGAACAGAATCATAAAGATAGAAGATAGAATTGAAATGACACTTGGGAGGTTTTATTGATTATAGAAATTTGGTCTACATCTCCTTGAAGAGGTTTAGGAGATTACAATCAAATTATCTCTTCATCAGTAGTTGAAGATGGAATCTCTCTCTTTTTGTATAGGCTCAGTCTCTCTTTCATGGAGTTCTCTCATTATTTCCTCTGTTCGTGGATCATCCACAGCCCAGCCCCCCTGAAGAGGTTCTTCTGCCCTCTATTTATAGTCGAGAACTTCTCGTGCTTATCATACTTTATTTGGGCCGGGTCGGGGAGGTGACCTCCCCTCATGGAGAGGTCTCGACCTCGACGCTTATATCGTAAATAGCAGTTATTAGACGAAGTCGAGTTCGTTGACTACTACTGCAGGATGGTTGGGACGGGGTCATTGCCGCCGTGATCGTGTGGTCAGATTTTGACCAATACAACTTATTAATTCTCATGCATCAATTCAATACTTAACCAAAGATAATGTCACGACCCGAAAACTAACCCTGTCATGATGGCGCCTATCGTGGTATTAGGCAAGCCAACACATTATCAAAACAAATCGATATTTTCATTTCAAAGATAATTTCAAAGCTGTTTAATATAAATCCTTCATAAGGAGTTCAAAGCAAAACAAAAGTGCGGAAAAAAAGGCCGACATCGGGGTGTCACTTATCATGAGCATCCACTACAACCGTCTAACAATATCAAGACCAACATAGTCTGGAAATAACTGAATACAACTAAGGAAAGATAAAGAGGGAGGAAAGAAGGGTTGCGATCGCCGGACAACTACCTTGCTAACTCCTATGGATCTGCAACTGAATAATCTACACCCGCTATCGTGTCCAGAAATGCATGGATCTGCACACAAGGTGCAGGGAATAACGTGAGTACGCCAACTCAGTAAGTAACAACAGTAAATAAAGACTGAGAAGTAGTGATCAGCAATAATGCAAGTAAAGTTCATATCCCAAAAACTCAGTAAAATACAGCACACTTTTAAAACCATAGTTTGAATAAGTCACCTTGTTTAAATCCAGCTCCAGTAAAATCATTTGAAATCATTTTTCGACAGTTTTCGAACAAAGGTTTCAATGCAAAAGTGAGCAAAATGATGAAATCATAAACAACCCCTCGGGCAAACATCACTCGTATACAACCCCCTCGGGCAAACCTCACCATCACTCATATACAGTCCCTCGGGCAAACCTCACCATCGCTCATATACAGCCCCTCGGGCAAACTTCACCATCAGTTATATACAACCCCTCGGGCAAACCTCACCATCACTCAGCACTCGGCACTCGGCACTCGCACTCAGTAGGTACCTGTGCTCATTGGGGGTGTGCAGACTCCGGAGGGGCTTCTTCAGCCCAAGCGCTATAAGAAGCCAAATCATGGCATAAATTAATAAGGCCCTCGGCCTCACTCAATCATAATCAATAAAATATGTTATGGCATGCAGCCCGATCCCATAATTATCCTCACAATCAGGCCATCGGCCTCACTCGGTCATCAATCTCTCCAGCCTCTCGGGCTCTCAGAAAGAAAACAAAGTACTCAGCCCAAACAATATTTATATGATGCATCAATATAGAGTAATAGAGACTGAGTTATGCAGTAAATAAGTATAAACATGACTGAGTATAGATTTCCAATCGAAAACAATGAGAGGATAGCAAGAAAAGACCTCTAAGGGTCGAAACAAAGCTGGCATAAGGCCTAAACATGGCATCCAACCCGATTTTCAGAAATACTTTCTAAAACATGTAAGAAGCATGTAGTTTCAACTAAATATTAAACTTTACAGTAGATACAGGACAAACCAAGTCGGAATCCCAACGGTGCATGCCCACACGCACGTCACCTAGCATGTGCATCACCTCAAAATAGTAACATGACACAAATCCGGGGTTTCATACCCTTAGGACTAGATTTACAATTGTTACTTACCTCAAACCGCTCAAGTCTCTACTCCGCGATGCTCTTGCTCCTCGACTCGGCCTCTAAATGCTCCGAATCTATTCACAACCAGTACAATACCATCAACTTACGCTAATGGAATGAATTCCACAAGAAAAACTATCAAATTATACCCCAAACCACAAATCGGCTCAATCCCGGCCCTTGGGCCCACGTCTCGAAATCCGACATAAATTACAAAACTTGAAACCCCATTCACTCACGAGTCTACCCATACCAATTTCATCGAAATCCGTCCTCATTAAGTCCCTCAAATCTCAAAATTACTTCCTCAAGAACTCTTCCATTTTCCCCCCAATTTTTCACTCCAATTCCCAATTTAGATGATAGAAATCAAGATACAATAATGGAATTTAACAAAAATCAAGTGAAGAACACTTACCCCAATCAACTCCCTGAAAATGCCTTCAAAGATCGCCATAATCCGTGGTCTGTAGTTCGAAATATGAAAAATGGGCTCAAACCCTCGATTTTCAATATAACACTGTCTACCTAGATTTTCCTCTTCGCGAACGCGGTAGTGCCCTCGCGTTCGCGAAGCACAAACTGCCTCAGACCAGAAATTCCTCCTTACGAACGCGAGGACCCTCTCGCGAACGCGAACCCTACACTGATTGACCCTACGCGAACGCGGAACTCTCCTCGTGAATGCGTAGGCTTAAATGCCTGAAGCTCCAATGGCCATTGACTCTACGCGAACACGATGACCTGGTCACGAACGCGTAGCTTACTGTCCTACACCTTCGCGAACACGAAGGACAACCCAGCTACCCTTCTCAAATGCCTTACGCAAATACGACATCCCTCTCGCAAACGCGACGAAGGAAATTTCTGCAACATCATACCAGAAAATCTGCCAAACTCTAAAGCCAAGAAATGGTCCGTTAACAACCCAAAACTCACCCGAGGCCCTCGAGACCTCAACCTAACATACCAACACATCCCTTAACATCATTCAAACTTAGTCGAATCTTCGAATCACTTAAAATAACATCAAACACCATATTACCCTCGGATTAAAGTGTAAGAACTTCTAAACTTTCGAATTTCACAAACGACGCCGAAACCTATCAAATCAGGTCCGAATGAACCCAAATTTTTCACACAAGTCACAAATGAAAACACAAAACTACTCCGTCTTCGGGAATTCCATTCGGACCCCGATATCAAAATTTCTACTACCGGCCAAAATCGCCAAAATTCCAACTTCCATCAATTCATGCCTAATCCTACCATGGACCTCCAAATCACATTCCGGACGCGCTCCTAAGTCCAAAATCACCTAAATGATCTAACGGCACCATTAAAATTCAAATCCGAGGTCGTTTACACATAATTCAACATCCAGTAACCTTTCCCAACTTAAGCCTTTAAAAAAGAGACTAAGTGTGTCAATTTACTTCGAAACCACTCCGGACCTGAAACAACTAACCCAGTAAGTCAAAATACAGCTGAAGAACACAAAAGAAGAAGGAAATTGGGGGGGGGGGGGGGGGGAACAGGGCTATGAATCTCGAAATGACCGGCCGGGTCGTTATATCCTCCCCTTCTTAATCAAACGTTCGTCTTCGAACGTGCCCAGAGTTGTCCCGAGGGTGATCCCACGTCACCCTATCCCATAGATAACACAACATGACTGAAATTTCTTAATCCAACCTAACCCATACACCTTAGAATCCAATTTCCACATCCGAAATTTTCTATAAGATCAGAATCTCACATCCACACACTATATAAGTTTGAACAAGTTGTATCCAGTCATAGCCATAACCCAAGATGAAATCACATGATATACCACATAACTCAAACACCCACAACGATGATTTCCAATCACAGCAGCTGCCCAACACAACCAAATGCTGGTAATAACCTCTTATCAAACAGAGCCTCGTTCTAACACCTTTATATAGTGCCAACGATGAAAGAAAGACGCAACAACTCATAACTATTCATCAGATCAACTAGTTGTGGAACTTCCTCTCCTTCGACAAGAAATATAGCCAATTTCTAAGATGATCAGCGACATTACCCTTTTAAATATACTGCAATCAAATTCGGTAGCACCCATTCTAGCTCCGACGACCTCAACCTATCAAATACCAGCTACTCTACTGACATGCCACACCCATACTACCCAGAGCCACAAACCATAAAATTCTTGCACCAATGCGCAACAATTCAAATGTACTCAAACATAGAAAATGGCTTCAATGAGAGAACCGTCCCGCAAGCTCAACTAGTACCACCACAATGCAATGTTAATAACATATCACACACTGTAGAACCAAAACACACGAATTTAACACAAAGGATCATATCCCAACATAACTTTGCTGTAATATGCAATCCTATCCAAACACTGGTCCACATGAAATGCTCCAAGTCAAAATGCTAAAAATCAACAACCACGTGCAATCTGACGTCTAGCACCAAAAGTGTATGACCATAATCACTGAAAAACAAATAACTCAATACCCTAGTCTAGAATGAACATAATTAATGTGCGATCAATCATTCAACACGCTAATACCCATCTCGCTCAAGTTCTACCATAAAGCCCAAATAGAACCGCACCATTGGTGTATATAACCAACGAATTACAACCCCTCGTAGGATAGAAGGGTAACTCATAGAACCTATTGGAAAATGAGTAAGCTCAACTCTAGCCGAATGACACATCCCTCAACAACAACAGTACAGAGTTAACCAATCCGACCTTGTGTAGAACAGACATCCATGCCGGGCCTACCAATGAACCCCTAATCAACTCTAGTAAACCACGATAGATAAATAACCCTCCAAAAGTCCACAATAACTGAATCACAATACATGCTATCTTCTGACCAACCTCGGCTACGTTTTCACAGTCCACAACCACGAAACAATCTACTCATGAGAACTCCCAGTCTCCAAATCCATAGAACACACGGATCACCATATCCAATCTTAACTCCATCGCCTGAAGTCTAACAATACTCCAATGCACGATCATCCCACGATGAATACTTCTATAATTCTTCTGTGAAACAAGGCAAAATATGAACACCGACAGTAGATCAAACAAGAGAGTGCTGCAATACCAATGAAGTATCCATAAATCAAAACACATTGCCCCTTTTGAAACGTATACTATCATCAAGTCATACCAAGTAGTAATGTCATTGACCTAGTCATCTGAAACTGTCCATGCTGCCTAAGAATTCAGGACCTTCCTTTCAAAGCCGAATCGCGACCTTGCACATGCAAATCTCAATTCTACATACCATACCACACGTAATATGCCATCATATGAAAAAGACAAAAATCTCAAGATCAACTCTGAGTCGCAAGCAAACTAAATACTCAATTATCTTAGAATCTTCCATTTGATTCCATCCAGGAGAAAATCAATACGTAACATGCTCCACACACCAGTAGGAAATATACGTCTCAAATCGTGGTATAAACCATCGAGAACTCTCCAAATCCCATTTGCACAAAACCAAACCGTCAGGATTGAATCCTCCTATCTCAACCAAGCTACGCATCTCACCAAAAAACCGAGAGCATTGCCACGAAACACCTGTAGAAACCCACCACATCATAAGCACCCAAAGAACATCGATCATATCCATTACCATGCCGATCCAACCTACTACCAAGCTGTTATATTTATTTGAGTTCCTTCTGATTACCTTCAAACTGATACTTCTCCTCGCCATAATACCACAATCCTCAACCAAGACTCACCACATGAGACCCTAGCCTAAAACCACACCGCCCTAAGGCTCAGAAGCCGCTGAATGTTCTCTTAAGCACCCCAAAAGTACCACAACCGAGATACCCACTCTGAAGTGACCTTCTGTGAATTTAAAGCTGTTAATTTTTACCTTCCTGATACTGAATGTAGAATCCATAGTGATATAGAAATACTACGAGTCTCGACAACATCCACTGTAACTCTCAGCTTCTAGCCATATACAAATCCGCAACATTCTCAATTGCAACGTATAAATCTTGCATTCATTAGAACAATTCTCGTGAGTCATCCACTCTGCTTAAATCTCAATTATACTGATCAAACAGACCGAGCGACCTATGCCCCATTAGCAGTTCAACACCCAAGGAAGTAACCCCACCTTAATGCAACCAAATATATTCCTGCTCCATGCACATTACATCCTTCACCAATAACAACTCAAATCATTCAGTGATTCTCATATACTCATAAAGCCTAATACAACTCGTACCTAGAAATTACTTTACTCAAGTCATCCTCGATTTCACTCTCTGCTGAACATAACTTATTCACAAGTATACCTTAAACCGAAACCAATACAATGCATCACTGTATAATCAAATTATCAATAGCGGACTACCCCACTTGGCTCAAAGCTATGCATCAAAACACACTATAACTCACAATGCCCATACTTTATTACAACCATGATACCGTAGTGAGATTCAACAAAATCCTCCATAAGCTCATGTAACACAACCCATCTAGCATCTCGAATCATCTAGAAATCTCGAATTCACCCTTGTAACAGTCAAGTCCACTCTCACAAGCGATCCAAACCCAATTTGCAACACATATATTTCACTGGTAAAAGAGAACTCGCTACAAAACAACATAGGGATCACACGACTATCAAGATACCACGCAGGAGATAACCCACCTACTTCGCCTCAGACTAACATCTCTTTATACCCTTCCACAGTCATAAACATTATGCAATCACTTAATCTTCGTGAGTCTGAACTTATATCTCGACATGAAAATCTACTTCACTCCTCAACTAAACAACATGAAAAGGATCCTCCATCACACTCATAACTCGAGGCTATACGTCAAATCGGGATGGAAATCAAGCACAAAATAATTCTTTCTATACCTCAACCAAATCCTTCTCATCACATTCAAAACATATGAACTCATCTTGTAGTTACATTATACTCATCACGTAGCCATCTAGCCACAAATTCCACTAATAGGGACACTACCGGACATATAACGCCACAAGCACGCTCACACAATCAATATCTTCATGCTCGAGCTACAGTCAAAACCCGGCCTCAAGTCCTTTAGACTGGCCCTTCATCAGCATACTGAAATCACTTCTCGCACCTCATCCATTGAATCGAAAGCCGTCGATGCATAGGTGATACCGAGCGCTCAAGTGCGTATACGAATGCGTGGAAGGAATTCAAAGGATTGCGCTTGAAGTTGAATCAATACCGCACGATAAGAATTCAAGAATGTAAAGTTTCCTAAGGGTTCTGCAGCCTCTCGAAGATAAGTACAGACGTCTGCGTACCGATCTGCAAGACTCTACTAAACCCGCTCTTGACTCGTGAGACCTATGTAACCTAGGCTCTGATACCAACTTGTCACGACCTGAAAACTAACCCTGTCGTGATGGCATCTATCGTAGTACTAGGAAAGCCGACACATTATCAAAAAAAATCAATATTTTCATTTCAAAAATAACTTCGAAGCTATTTAATACAAAACCTTCATAAGGGGTTCAAATCAAAACAAAAGCGCGGAAAAGAAAGCCCGGTATCGGGGTGTCACTAGTCATGAGCATCCACTACAATCATTTGACAATATCAAGACCAACATAGTCCGGAAATAACTGAATACAACTATGGGAAGATAAAGAGGGAGGAATGCAGGGCTGCGATCGCCGGGCAGCTACCTTGCTAACTCCTATGGATCTGCAACTAAATAATCGACACCCGCTATCATGTCCAGAAATGCCTAGATCTGCACACAAGGTGTAGGGAGTAACGTAAGTATGCCAACTCAGTAAGTAACAACAGTAAATAAAGATTGAGAAGTAGTGATGAGCAATAATGCAAGCAAAGTTCATATCCTATAAACCTAGTAAAATATGACACACTTTTAAAACCATAGTTTGAATCAAGTCACCTTGTTTAAATCCAGTTCCAGTAAAATCCATTGAAACATTTTTCAATAGTTTTCGAACAAAGGTTCAATGCAATAGTGAGCAAAATGATGAAATCATAAACTGCCCCTCTGGCAAACATCACTCGTATACAACCCCTCGGTCAAACCTCACCATCACTCATATACGGCCCCTCGAGTAAACCTAACCATCACTCATATGCAGCCCCTCGAGCAAACCTCACCATCACTCATATAAAGGCCCTCAGGCAAACCTTACCATCACTCAGCTCGGCACTCGCACTCAGTAGGTACCTGCGTTCACTGGGGGTGTGCAGACTCCGGAGGGACTCCATTAACCAAAGCGCTATAACAAGCAAAATCATGGATTAAATCAATCAGGCCCTCGTCCTTACTCAATCGTAAATCAATAAAACATTTTGCGGCGTGCAGCTCGATCACATAAATATCCTCACAATCAGGCCCACGGCCTCACTCAGTCATCAATCTCTCCAGCCTCTCGGGCTCTTAGAAAGAAAATAAAGTACTCAGCCCAAACAACATTTATAAAATGCATCAAAATAGAGTAATAGAGACCGAATTATGCAATAAATAATTATAAACATGACTAAGTATAAATTTCCAGTCGAAAACAATGAGAGGATAGCAAGAAAAGACCTCCAAGGGTCAAAACAACTCTGGCATAAGCCTAAACATGGCATCCAACTCGATTTTCAGAAATTCTTTCTAAAACGCGTAAGAAGCATGTAGTTTCAACAAAATATTAAACTTTATATGGGACGGACGAAGTCACAATCCCCAAAGGTGCATGCCCACACGCCCGTCACCTAGCATGTGCGTCATCTTAAAATAGTCACATGACACAAAATCCGGGGTTTCATACCCTCAGGACTAGATATACAATCATTACTTACCTCAAACCGCTCAAGTCTCTACTCCACAATGCTCTTGCCCCTTGACTCGGCCTCCAAATGCTCTGAATATATTCACAACCAGTACAATACCATCCATATACGCTAATGGAATGAATTCCACAAGAAAACTATCAAATTAGACCCCAAACCTGTAATTGGCTCAAACCCAGCCCCCGGGCCCACGTCTCGAAATCCGACAAATATTACAAAACTTGAAAGCACATTCACTCATGAGTCTAGCCGTACCAATTTCATCAAAATCCTTACTCATTTGGTCCCTCAAATTCCCAAATTACTTCCTCAAGAACTCTTTCTTTTTTTCCCCAATTTTTTACCCAATTCCCAATTTTGATGATAGAAATAGATACAATCATGGAATTTAACCAAAATCAAGTGAAGGACACTTACCCCAATCAACTCCTTGAAAATGCCTTCAAATATCGCCCAAATTCGTGGTCTAGTTCAAAATATGAAAAATGGGCTCAAACCCTCGATTTTGAATATAACACAGTCTGCGCAGTTCGCGAACGCGGTAGCGCCCTTGCGTTCGTGAAGCATAAACTGCCTCATACGGGAAATTCCTCCTTCGTGAACGTGAGGACCCTCTCACAAACGCGACACTCGTTGACCCTACGCGAACGCGGAACTCTCCTCGCGAACGCGTAGTCTTAAATGCCTGAAGCTCCAACCGCCGTTGACTCTATGCGAATGCGATGACCTGGTTGCGAACGCGTAGCCTTACTATCCTACACCATAGCGAACACGGGAAGTACTTCGCAAACGCGAAGGATAACCCAGCTGCCCTTCTCAAATGCCTTACGCGAACACGAGAGCCCTCTCGCGAATGCGATGAAGGAAATCTGTTAAGCATCACACCAGAAAATCTGCCAACCTCTAAAGCCAAGAAATGGTCCGTTAACCACCCGAAACTCACCCGAGGCCCTCGGGACCTCAACCAAACATACCAACATATCCCATAACATCATTCAAACTCAGTCGATTCTTCGAATAAGTAAAAACAACATCAAAACACCAAATTACCCTCGGATTCAAGTGTAAGAACTTCTAAACTTTCAAATTTCACAAATGATGCCGGAACCTATCAAATCACGTCCGAATGACCCCAAATTTTGCACAGAAGTCAGAAATCATACCACAAACCTACTCCAACTTCCGGAATTCCATTACGACCCCGATATCAAACTTCGAACTTTCGTCAATTCATGTCTAATCCTACCACGGACCTCCAAATCACATTCCGGGCAAGCTCCTAAGTTCAAAATTACCTAACGGAGCTAACAGAACCATCAAAATTCAGATCCTAGGTCGTTTACACATAAGTCAACATCCGGTAAACTTTCCTAACTTAAGCCTTCACAAAAGAGACTAAGTGTCTCAATTTACTTCGAAACCACTCCAGACCCGAACCAACTAACCGGTAAGTCAAAATACAGCCGAAGTACACAAAAGAAGCAGGAAATTGGTGGAACAGGGCTATGACTTACGAAACGACCGGCGGGGTCATTACAGATAAAATAATCATCTCAAGTATTCCGATGACTTGCTTTACTAAAGTAATCTCATGTTAGCTCGAGTTTAATTAAATTGCACTCTTAAGAATTAATTCGAACTGATTATCGCAATTTCACAGGACCTTACATTATCCCCTATATTAGAAACATTCATCCCCGAGTATATATAATTTCAAACTTTCGTGTCACTTGCAAATAGTTGCATAACCAGGAATCTCGTAAAAGGTGTTCAAACTTTAAGAAAGTCCATAATTTGTTTTTGATGAAGAGGTGCTCCAATTTTTTTTTTTTTAAATCGAACTGTGCAACATTTAGCTAAACAATTAGAATACTTGTAATAGAACCATAAAATAAAAACTAATATAAAATAAGACAACAAAAAAAAAGTTTACTAATGAAAGTAAGCATAAAACCAAAGTAAACAGAGGTCGAGAGAGTCTATAGTATGTAGTATGTAAAGAGCTTTTGTTGAAAAAATTTCGTAGAGTGTGACATTTAATTTGTAAAACTTATTTAAGAGCAACATTTAAGATTAATTGTTTATTTTTACACAAAATTTAAGTTTTAAGAGTTATTTATTAAAAGAAATAGATTGAAGAAGAGTCACATTGACCACATACGATGGTCTCCATTTTATTCTGGCAAACAAAATTTAAAAGTTTAGATAGGGATTGAAACCCATGAACATAACTTCATTTTGAACACTCTAGATCGCTAAATTACCTTACTCAACTATATTAATGAAGTTTAAAATATAATATTTGCTATATAAAGTAATATTTGACCTATATACACAATATAATTATCTGGCAAAAGTGTGTTTACTTGAACACCCACGGCATAAAGTGGCTACGCCACTGCTTGCAAATCCTTTAAGTCATCAAAATTTGATAAACTCTCAAAATTTTAAATTTTTTTGGTAGAGTTTCTTTTATATATAGGCATAACAAAAATTCAAACCTATCGGCGAGCCACAAGAATACAACAAAGGAAGCTCCACACGTCTTTATACATCACGACCACATCAATAAATGATATCATGGCCTCATATGTCACAAGTTACCAATACATAGTCATTTTCGACATCTCAACAGTAAGAGCTATTACAATGAGACAAGTCTAGCCACCATAGGCACCGATTGACTCACTTACATTAAATAAATAAATAAATCTACTGTTGCTCCCAAACGCACACGCAAGTATACGTGATCGACAAGTAATATAGGACTGTAAGTCCAGATATCGTACCCACGGGGACTTGTGATTAACTATCAACTAAACTAAACCAAATAATTAATCTATTCAAGCGAATCTTAACGTATGAATATTTAACTAACATTAATCTAGAGTAACAAATTAAGAAACAAAGGAAACTAATTAGCAAACTTAGACACGAATTCAATGGGAGACAATATTCTAGAGGTATGGGTTAGCTAACAATCCCGTTGAGTTTTCTACCTAAATTGTCTACTTAATTTATCTAGTTTATTGATTGACGGGGTTAATATTGCTCGTAACCTTCTCCTGAAGTACAACTCACCTATTCAAGCTAACCTAACGCCTATATTCCTATGGAATTAGGATTAACAAAAACGCATTTATAATTCCCGTATTATAACCAAGCAAGGCGATTAGGTATATTCCTATCCTAAACGCAAATCCACCCCCCCCCCCCCCCCCAGAGTTAATATCTTGCTCTACTCAATCTTATATGCAATCTAGAATTTCCTCTCCCAAGTACAATCCTAGATTCGTAGATAGTATTCAATTGGTTATCAAGAAATCAAATAATTAAGCGCAAGATTGAATAAATAAACCAATATGATAAAATAATAAGATCAATTCAAGCTTCAAACTACAACGTTCATGTAGCACCCAAAACTCAAGAACTAATAATCTCTGAGATTAAAGAAAGAGAAGAGAAGAAAAACTAGTTAGAAGCCTCCTCCAAGCGTGGTGTGTGTTCCTCCCCGTGAATTCTCCTTCAAAGTGTGTTAGCTCTCCTCCAAATTATGTTTAAGACCCCATTTATACTAGTTGAAACCGTGTAGGGCTGAAATAATATTGTCCCGGACGAAATAGGAAAAGTTTCCCGTCAGCGGCGTCCAGGGCAGCGCCTAGCGCAGGCCCTGGCGCGGAAAGCAGTAGCTAATTGCAATTTTACGTTCAACTTCCTGGTTTGCTTTGAATTGTATTTTCTTATTTTTTTGTCTTCTACTTGGGGGGAGAAAAAGACAAAGGGTGTCCCCCCTATGTTTTATTATTTTAATTTTCTTTCTTTTTCTTCCGCGTTTTATTCAATTTTGCTCCAAATCTCTTCATCTTCACACTGCTTTTCCTACATAGTTAAAATATTATATTAAGCACAAAATAATATAACTAATACTCAAATGGCGATTAAAAGTACTAGAATATGAGATAACAATGGGTAAATGTATACGGCAAAAAAGGAGGGTCCAATTTCCCGACATCACGGCATTTTGGAAGATCGCCTCGAGGCTGTGAAAATGCGCTCGAGTCTTCCCCCTCGGAGCCCGTCGATGCTCGGCCTTAAGGGGATAGTGGTCGGGGCCAAAGTAAAAATGGGAGTTCCCAAGAACACGGCAAAGTCTATCGCGGCTAAGTCTGACAAGGCCTAGCCAGGCTACTCTGAGCCCTAATCGGGGCGTCACTTCCAACCGTCCCATCTCCACACCTTTACATCTAATGGTACCTTACTGTATAAGCTTCCCCCTTCTACATAAAGGGGATTTTTACTATTTTATAAAGGACTGATGTTGCTCCAAGGACTCTACATGAAATATATAATAAACTCTCTCTCTTTTCTCTCTAACACACTCTCTTGATACTTGTCGACGCCCCCTTTTTCCTCGCGGAATCGGGTTCACGACATTCGGGAGGACAACTCTATTCCCTTGTGGGAATTGGGTTTTTGGAGTTTGAAGAGTCGCCACCTAATGATTATAGTGCATTAGGACACTTTAAGGAAGAATTTGAGATGAAGAACCAGAGTTTGGGTAAGGGCTAGAAATTATCTCGAGGGGAAGGTGTTAGGCACCCCTCAAGATCCACTAGTGTGGTTCCGGGACATGCTACAATTGTGACTTTGAATGCAAACAAACAAGTGAACAAGAAAGCATTGCAAATACGAGAAAATCATTACAAATAAGGAGCACAAAAGGTTAAAAAAAGTGCTGAATTTTAGGGAAGGAGCAGTTTAGTTAAAAGTGCAAGTAGGAAGAAGTCAAGTACTTAGTGCGAACAATCTGAAAATTATGTGAAAAACAGAAGTCGAAAGTGCAACAGCTTTTTAAGATTCAGAAAATTGTTAAACTAATAAAGGGGGGGGGGGGTCCTAGGTTTATATATTACATGGATCATTCGCACAACACTGGTACTCAATTGTACGCATTGTGTTATCGTGTAATCATCATCTCCATGTCTACCCTTTCCCACCCGTTAAGGTATTGGAGCGCGGAATGGTATCGTTTGCCTATTGCATGCTATTACCCGTCTCAAGCTATCAGTCCCGGGGCATTAGGACTTCTAATCCTAAAAGGAGGAGAAAGGGATGGGGCCTTTATGGAGTTTAAAGGACAAAAATTCTAATCGACATTCAAAAACAAGTAACAAGTAGGGGGAATGAACAGACAAACAGGTAAGGCTCACATAAACCCCGTAAATCATATAACATATAGTTTAGCATGCCTTTACACATACTGATTTAGGCTTTAAAATTAAAAATTAAGTAGCGAGCGGACTGGTTCGATACATACATTTAGACAGGAAGCCCACATTAGGCAACTTGGATCCAATTGTCAGAACTTAAGGTATTTTAAGCGAGTGATTTAGAAAGTACTGGTTCTAGAAAAGTAGTCTAATGCCGGAAAGTACAGACTGCAGTCAGTTTAGAAATAAGTTTTAAGAGAATCATGAGTATAAACCATAAAAGGAGTTCCAGAGTCAGAAATACTTAGGGAAAGAGTAAACTGCAGAACTGTTTTAAAGACAGTTTCAGGAAGACCAAAACTTAGTTGGAAAATGTTTAGGCAGAATTTTAGAAAGAAACCATTTCAGAAGAGTTGCTGACTTGAAGAGCTCAAATATATACTGATTAAAAAGAGTTTTGTCAAAAGATTGAGGCTGAAAACATTAAGACATTAGAGACCAGTTAACAGATTGTATTTTCTTAAGAAGAATCGGACGAACTTGATGCGGAATCCTATGATATCTATATCTGATTAAAAAAGGTATGTTAAGAACTGGTAAGAAGAGGTAATTATTTACTTACCCTACAGTTTGCCTAATGCATATGCATTCCCTATAGGCATGATTTCTATTTGCACTGATTACATGAACGTTAAGGTCGTATAGGTAGGATTTCTAGATGACTTATATCATAATTTAACGTTAAACCCTATAGGCATGGTATCTAGGTGACATGAATCAGAAACATCGAACCATCTTATGTGCAGTATTTCTAGTAGAAAAATTAAAGTCCTAAAGTCATGATATCTACCCTTTATTGATGCAAGAAAGTAAAAACCCTCCCACACCCTTTTACTAGATTCCCCGAGTTCTATACAATTATTACAACCCAATGAATCAACTGAAATAATAAAAATACATCAAAAACTATCAGCTAGATCCAAGCGGCCTAATTCAATCTTAATATCCAATAATATGTATTTAACCAACTCTGGGGTCCAGATCTCCAAAGCCTTCTCATTATCCAGGGCGTTTCAAAGTTTCAAGGAACCTCAGGGACTCCAGGCATTGCTTACACCCAGGATGCCATTATGAACAGGATGGCGCAGTGTGGAATAGCCAGCCCTCAGGCATCCAAGTTCGGAGGGAGCTCAGGGGTCCCAAAGCATGGCTTGCAACAGAGGGGCAGAACTTATAGCTAGGAGTAAGTGCAAAGTGAAAGGGAATTAAGGGGGCCATGACAACTGGTGGTCATACCTAGCCATAAGGCAGGCTGGCACACCCCTGACCACTTGCTAGATGAACAAGTTAGGAGCAGACCTTTTGATGGTCACACAAAGGTCTAGATAGTGATTAGGACACTATCAGACCGAAGTCAAGGCTCAAGCACATAATGGGGAGAATGGGAAGTGGGAATTGATTGAGTTAAGGAGTTCAATGAACCCAGTTCAGGATCATAGACAGCAATATTGGGGTGCTGCTATGCCCTGAACAATAAACTCACATACAAAGGGGTAAACATAACTTAAATACAGAAATATAAAGGAGAGGGAAACAAATATCAACTAAAGGAAATAGGCGGAATTAAACACATTGTTGTTGAGGCATATAAACTAACTGAGACATACCAATAGAGAAGCAAAAGAAGTGCAGAAGAAAGTAAAGTAAACACAGTCCACAGCAGCACAAGTATCAAAAGAGAGAGTTTTAAGTGAAATTGAATTGTGAACTCAGATGGTGTTCTGTGTTCATATGTGTAGGAAAGTCTGTGAAAAGCCTCTGTAAAACCCCTCTTTAATGCAAAAGGGCAGGCCCTTTTATAGTGCAGAAGATGAGTAAGAAAAAGGTAAGAGAATAGTTTTGAAATCAATCACAAGCTGTTTCCCTTTGGTTAAGGGATTTGATTCAAACGGGCAAAATAAATAAGGAAAGGATTCGTTTTAAAAATCATTTCTAAAGCAGTGTAATAGGGACAAATACACAGCAGTTTATTTAAGGAAATAGTCTAGTAGCACACGGTTTGGGCAGAACGGAAAGACAATCAATCAACAGCCAGTAAAATCAGGGTTCGAATCTTAGTGTGAATGAATCCAACCAGAAAAGGTGAGAAGGGGTTTAATTTAAAGAAAATCAACAGTACAAAACCTTTTAAAAAAGGAACTCGGAATCAATCACAAGCTGGCCAAAGGCCTTTTGAAAGAAGAGAATTTGTAATATAAAAGCATACAGACATGTGAGACAAGAGAGAGTTGTCGTAAAACTAGCAAGAAATCAGAGTGACCAAGAAGGTTAGGTTCGTAGACTCAGAATGAGCCTGAAAGAGAGTCAAGGGTTCTGAATGGAACCCTAGACCAAACACAAACTCAAGCCTGCCAAAAACCCCAAATACTAGGGTTTCTGACTCGAATCAGATGCATAGACGAGAAAACAACAAATAGAACAGGCTCAGTAGTCTCTTTCAGAGACTTATGAGAAAACAAACAGAGAGAGCAGCAAGTTTGAAACACAGGGAATACATTTAGGCAAAACATGGCACTCAAACAAGTTCAGGAGAGAAAAAGCGATACAGGTTTAGGAAAAACAGTACACGGAACCTGCTTAGGGTTCAAACAAAAGTTCAGTAAAGGCAAACAAGGATTAGAAGCTTAGTAAAATACAGTAAAGAAACATACGAGATAGACATGTAAAGCATGCTTATAGAGCCCGGTAGAAGAAAGAACATAACACAAAAAATAGAAGAACATGCATAATATGGCAAAACATAAGAACATAGGAGCAGACATGCGAGGAAAGAACACAAGAACATGGCATAGACAGATTCACACAATGAAAAGAAGAAGAAGAAAAGTCAGAAGTCGTTTTAAGATTTTCCGAAAACCCTAAATTGAAACAGACTAATTTTGAAAAGAAAATTGGGGAAAAGCTTTAAAACATTGAATATAGCACAGATCCACCATAGATCTAAGTAAATAAAAGAGGAAGGAACCTCGAATAGCCTTAGGGTTTCTCTGAAACAATGAGAAGGCTTGGAAGAGGTCTGGTCTTGAGTCAGAGATGGCCATGACTAGGCTTCTAAAGCTCGAATACGTCGGAATGGGGCCGGAGAGGCCATAGAACACAGATCTCCAGGGGATCTAAACGGACGCCGTCGAGGCCAGACCTCGAAATCTCGAACACCCATGGTTTAGGGGTGAAGGAAGGTGAGCACAGGTCGTCCATGGCCTGAAAAGCCATGGACTCCGGCGAGATGATGGTCGGAGAAGACGAGGGAGGCGATTAGGGTTTGAGTGTTTGAGAGCGTTTGAGAGAGAAGAGAGTTCGAAGGCGGCTGTCGAAGAGAAATGGGGATTAGGGTTAGGTCATGTGGAATTAAAAAGGAAAGAATCATTTGTGGCCGTTGATCAAAATGATCAACGGCCTGGATTTAAAAGAACCCGGGCGGGTTTAGCAATTGGGTCAGGGGTCGGGTGAGAAATCAAATTGGGTCGTTTTGATTTGGGGGCGAATTGGGCCAAAATTAAGGCTAAAATTGAAATTGAATTGGGGCTGCAATTGAAACGAAATGGGACTACATTTTAAATATCCATTTTTTCCCTTTTTATTTTATAAAAATAGTGAATGATTTTTTAAAGAAAATTGAAGATGCTGAACCAATTAATAATACATATGTATTAATTTAAAAATATTAGAACTAATTTTACAATTATAAAACACTATTAATCGTAAAATAGGCTATAATTGCCTTTATATGCAATTAGCTTTAAAAATACCAAATAAATTTGTAAAAATATACAAAAAATTATCTTAATTATATTTGGTGTAAATATGAGAATAAAATAAGTTATTCACAAAAAAATGATAAGTTTGGGAATAATTATTGGATTTTGTACTGTCAAAATAGACAATAAATTGATTTAAAAATAAGGAAAAATACCAAACTCTTGGGAATGCTTATATATGCATGCATATGCTATTTTGAGGATATTTTGAGTACATCAAAATATTTAGGGAAAAATTGGGTATCAACAGTTGCCCCTCTTTACCCGGGAAGGATGAAAGAGTTGTCGGGTAAAGATATGATGGCCAATTTTGACCGGAAGTGGCGATTTTCAAAGAATTTGACCGAGCTCTGGTTTCTGAGCTGCCTACATATCCCTGGTTTTATAGGAATCAGGCCGTATGTAGTTCAGGAACCATTGACGGAACATGCCGATGGAGATTCGAAAGGACGGACGCGATGCTTTTGGAGAGGCAAGAGGTATTTGGGAAGCTGATCAGCTGCGAGAACCGGAGCGGGACCGCTCCTGCTGAGACGTCCATTGTTAGCCGGTGTACCCGCAAGTGAGCAATATAGGCGTATATTGTGCATAAACTATAACATGATGCAAGTTCTCGTCGGACCATGAATGTTGTCCTCGGACGGTTAGGATGACGTCCTCGGACCATGATGTCCTGGGCCATGAAGCGCAAAATTAAGGATTCGCAGGCTATGAAATGATGTTCTTGGGCCATGATAATGGTGCCTCCGAACCATGATGCCTTTGAATAATGATGTGCAAGATATAAAGTGGGGTCCTCGGGCCATGGCGTGGTGTTCTCCGGCTATGAGGATGATGCCTCCGAACGATGACACCTTTGGACAATTTGGCGATATTTCAGCCCATGAAATGCAAGGTTTGGCGGTATTTCAGCCGATGCAAAAACGTAAATGGCGATGTTTCAGCCGACAGAAGATTGAAATAAGGTTTGGCGGTATTTCAGCCGATGCAAAAACGTAAATGGCGATGTTTCAGCCGACAGAAGATTTAAACAAAACAGGCGATGTTACAACCGATGTGATAATTAAACTGGCGATGTTTCAGCCGATAGAAGATTGAAATAAAGTTTGGCGGTTTTTCAGCCGATATGAAATAAAATGGCGACATTTCAGTAGATGCAAAAAAGTAAAATGGCGATATTTCAGCCGACAAAAATTTATGTAAAGTTTGGCGATATTTCAGCCTATTGGAAGACGTGAGGTGGCGATATTTCAGCCATGCAAGAAAGATAAAGTGGCAGTATTTTAGCCATGCAGGTAGAGGTAGAGCTTAACCTCGGAAGGCATAAAGGTAGCCTTATGCAATGTAGGGAATGCAGGATGGAGACAACGCTTAGTCTCAGAAGGCAGAAAGGTAGCCTTATGCAATGCAGGAAATGCAGATGGAGTCAACTCTTAGTCTCGGAAGGCAGAAGGGTAGCCTTATGCAATGCAGGAAGTGCAGATGGAGACAAAGCTTAGTCTCGGACAGCAAAAAGGTAGCCTTATGCAATGCAGGAAATGCAAATGGAGACAACGCTTAGTCTCGGAAGGCAGAAAGGTAGCCTTATGCAATGCAGGAAATGCAGATGGAGACAACTCTTAGTCTCGGAAGGCAGAAAGGTAGCCTTATGCAATGCGGGAAAATAACAGGTGAATAGTAATGAAATCTCTTAGCTGATAGATGACGGCCGATAACTGGTTGTGTGGTTTTGGCCGCTGGGGATGCCGTGTGCGGATAACACTTGCAAATAGGTGATAATTCTAAGAAGTTGTATTCCTGAAAAAGTATGAGTGCATATCTAATGATTTTGCGACCTGAGCGTCTGCGTCCAAAGAAAAATCGTGAGTTTTGTAAAAAGGGGGGGAAGGTTAGTTCGTCTTCCAGTGGCTTCCGGCGTTGCGCATCGTTGGGGTAGCGTCGCTAAACAGTAGCAATTCGAACAATAATTATGCATGATTTAGTAAATATAGCATAAGTAGAAAACAGTTTTGTTTAGATGAACCAACGACTGCAACGTGGTTCAAAACATTGCAACCTTCCTTGCTCCGGAATTTTGAGGGTCCTTCTCAAAATTCTGCCCCAGTTTACTAGGTTGGCACTTCTGACGGCTGCGCTGAGTGACTGAAGCATCAACTTCGGAATTTTGAGGGTCCTCCTCAAAATTCTGCCCCAGTTTACTAAGGTGGCATCCCTGGCGATGAGTGGCTGAAGACTAACTTCGGAATTTTGAGGGCCCTCCTCAAAATTCTGCCCCAGTTCCAATAGTAGGGGAAAATGAAATTTTTATTAAATTGTGACCGAACCCATAGGGCTGCCTACGTATCCCCTCTTAAACGGGAATCAGGTCAGGCGTAGTTCAAATTACATCATAGAGAAATCATAGGTGGTTACACATAATATCGTTTCACTGCATCTGAGTTGATTGGCTTTGGCCAGACTTCTCCATCCATCTCTGCAAGAATAAGGGCTCCTCCAGTTAGAACCCAGTGAACCATGTACGGACCCTGCTAGTTGGGAGAGAATTTTCCCCTGGCTTCATCTTGATGTGGGAATATCTTCTTCAACACCAGCTGCCCCGGTGTAAACTTCCTTGGCTTAACTCTTTTGTTGAAGGCTCTGGACATTCTGTTCTGGTACAACTGACCGTGGCAAACTGCATTCATTCTTTTCCCATCTATAAGGGCTAGCTGCTCGTAGCGACCTTTTACCCATTCTGCGTCGTCCAACTCTGCTTCTTGTATGATCCTCAGGGAGGGAATTTCTACCTCGGCGGGGATGACCTCCTCTGTACCATAAACCAGCATGTAGGGAGTTGCTCCGGTCGATGTGCGGACTGTGGTGCGGTATCCTAGTAAGGCAAATGATAACTTCTCATGCCACTATTTGTGACTTTCGACCATCTTCCTTAGTATCTTTTTGATGTTTTTATTGGCTGCTTCTTACGGCTCCACTTCTATCTGAGGTCTGTAAGCTGTAGAATTCTT
>NC_031995.1:66658445-66661847 GCF_001879085.1 Nicotiana attenuata | reverse complement strand
ATGTGAGAGGTGGAGAGGACTGGTAAACGGGAGGTGGATAGGAAGGTGCAGGTGCTTGGTAATTTGGGATAGGCTGATATGTAAGTGGAGGTGATGGGTAGGTGTGGTATTTTGGTGGTGACTTGGCTCCCTATGCGATCATCACGGCACTTACATCTTTCTTCTTGGAAGCGCCACCAGTTTGTAAAGCTTTATTGGTGGCTTGCAATGCTTCAAGATTTGTTACCATACCATTCTTGATGCCCTCTTCAATCCTTTCTCCGAGTTTGACGATATCAGAGAACTTTTGACCCTCGATCAGCATCAACCTTTCATAATATTGGGGATCCTGAGCCCAGACGAAGAACCTAGGCAGCTTCTGACCTCCAACGAGTAGCATACTCGCGGAATGTTTCGGTGGGCTTCTTCTTCAAATTCTGTATGTAGAAGACATCCGCGGTGTTTTCGGTATTGAACCGGAATCTATCCATGAAGTCCGATGCCATGCTTACTCAACTCGTCCATTTCCTGGGGTCCTGACGGATATACCAGGATAGTGCATCTCCCTTCAAGCTCCTCATGAAGAGCTTCATGCGGATTTTCTCATCTCTTCCAACCCCAACTAACTTGTCGCAATAGGTCCTCAGGTGAATTCTGGGATCTCCGGATCCATCAAACATTTCGAACTTGGGAGGTTTGTACCCCTCCGGAAGTTCAACAACTGGTTGAATGCACAAGTCTTCATAGTTCAACCCCTCAATGCATTTGCTACCTTCGACACCCTGGACCCGACTGGTTAACTTCTTGAGCTCGGCTGCCAAGTTCCTGATGAGGGAGTCTTTGTCATCAGACTCAGGTGCATTTGAGATTGGTTGGGTGTAGTGAGGTACAGTTTCCACAAAGATAGGAGTGTTATGGAGGTTGTCGTTTATGGTGTTTGGTGGCTCGGGAATGAGCAATGGAGTGTTGTTGCATGTGTTGCAGGTGTGGACGTGAGCAGGCTGTATTTGTGGTTGCAGGGTATTTTGTGGAGGTGCGGGATTCTGGGTGTTGACATCAGGAGCAGCAAGAGAGAATGATAGGTTTGCCAAGTTCCAAACTTGGTCCAACTCTTCCTGGAATTTCAGCAATTTTTGTTCAAGATGAGCAGCAGTTCCCTTAGCAATTGGGGTACCCTGAGAAGTTTCCTCCCTTTCAATCTCCTTTCTAGCACTTGCGTTTTCCATTTTTCCTTTGTTCTTGTTCCGGACAGGACTTGGAGGAGGAGGCGGTGGAGGGCCCTTGGATCTTGTGGAGTATGCTGATGGTGCCAGAATGCACGAACTAACCTTTGGGAAGGGGAATAAGAAATAAAAGAAAAACAAAAAAGGTAACAAGTTAGTGCGGGTTTTGAGAAAAAATGTTGCAGTATTTAAACACATTGTGCGAGAATATAAATCGCGTCCTAATTTTGGGTGCCTCGTTGTGCCAGAGGTAGGCCTAGCGACAAATAGTTTTGGAGAACTTATAATGCTAAATGCCTCATTTTATTGATAAAAACGACTCTAAATAACGGAAAATGAAATATCACTATTGGCCATTGGCCTTATTACATCATTAAAATTAAAGAATAAACGACTCCTAACTACTTGGTCCCAGAAGGACCTTCCCCAGGTTGAATGCTCTCGTTCATCAAATCCTCCCGCTCGCATAGGTTCACCAGTAAAAAAGCCTTTGCCAGGCGTTCTCCTTCGTTTCCCTCAGCGTTCTGGCAGTTGGTGACTCTTTTTCTTACTTTTCCTTCCAATTCCAGCAAACTGTATTCCAGATATTCCAGCTTTTTGCTAGCCTTGGTGACCCTCTCTTTCCATTCATTGATTTGGTCACTTGATGGGAGACTCCTCCACCAGGTCAGCATGAGTGAGGGTATATTGACCATACCGAAGTCGGGGACCTTCTTCTCTATTTTCTGCAAAACAAAAGGGTTAAGACCATACCCCCACCGGACTCGACTATTTAAACCAATAATTAGCATAAAAGCATTTAGTTCTCCAAATAAATGCACAAAACATGGAGGTGTCCGTTTGGGTTTCAAGTAAACCCGGTGGACTTTGGACAAGGCTATCCTAATGAGTCATTATGTGGACAACATAACTGACTCGGCTAGGTTTGACCACGATGCATGTACAGTTTAAACAGAGTAAGGTTTCTGTTGGGGTATTAGACAAGGTACCCTTGAGTGGACAACTCAAGAGGGAAAGGCACGGAACCGTCGACTGCACCGCTGATCGACTAGTTTTACCCAAAATATGCCTTAGCCAAATTTAGGGGGTGATAGTATTGGAAGAGCGCAACAACTCATTATAAGCGTTGCTATGGTATTGTTTGGCATGAGTGGAATATGATGTTGAAGATGCAATTTACAAGAATGAAACATATTGACATGTATTTTCACATTCATACAATAAAGTTTACAATAATTGCTCAAAACTTACAACGGTATTGATGGAAAGCGGTAAATGAAAGTAATTAAAGAAAAAGAAATAAGTCAGTTTCAAATAAAGGCATTAAACAAAAGCAATAAAAGAAAGCAATAAAGTCACATATAGCATGCAATGGTAAAAGCCTAAAGAATCCCCAGCAGAGTCGCCATACTTAGTGTCGACGCCCCCTTTTTCCTCGCGGAATCGGGTTCACGACATTCGGGAGGACAACTCTATTCCCTTGCGAGAATGGGGTTTTTGGAGTTTGAAGAGTCTCCACCTAATGATTATAGTGCATTAGGACACTTTAAGGAAGAATTTGAGATGAAGAACCAGAGTTTGGGTAAGGACTAGAAATTATCTCGAGGGGAAGGTGTTAGGCACCCCTCAAGATCCACTAGTGTGGTTCCCGGCCATGCTACAATTGTGACTTTGAATACAAACAAACAAGTAAACAAGCAAGCATTGCAAATACGAGAAAATTATTACAAATAAGGAGCACAACAGGTTAAAAAAAGTGCTGAATTTTAGGGAAGGAGCAGTCTAGTTAAAAGTGCAAGTAGGAAGAAGTCAAGTACTTAGTGCGAACAATCTGAAAATTATGTGAAAAACAGAAGTCGAAAGTGCAACAGCTTTTTAAGATTCAGAAAATTGTTAAACTAATAAAGAGGGAGGGGGTCCTAGGTTTATATATTACATGGATCATTCGCACAACACTGGTACTCAATTGTACGCATAGTGTTATCGTGTAATCATCATCTTCATGTCTACCCTTTCCCACCCCGTTAAGGTATTGGAGCGCGGAATGGTATCGTTTACCTATTGCATGCTATTACCCATCCCAAGCTATCAGTCTCGGGGCATTAGGACTTCTAATCCTAAAAGGGGAAGAAAGGGATGGGGGCCTTTATGGAGTTTAAAGGACAAAAATTCTAATCGACATTCAAAAACAAGTAACAAG
>NC_031995.1:66511300-66651474 GCF_001879085.1 Nicotiana attenuata | reverse complement strand
ATATATATATATATATATATATATATATATATATATATATATATATATATATATATATATATATATATTATCATGTAAGGAAGAGTATAAAGCACGAAGGGTGATGCCGTGCCATTTCATTTATATTGTTATGCTTTTAATATTATGAGGTCATGGCATGAAGGGTGTTTCCCTGAAGGTGAGGATGAGGGACATGCATTATGATGTGATATCTATTTATCGTGTATACATTTCCGCCTTTACCTTGAGCTGTTATCGTCGCAATTAAATATTCTCAGTGATATATTGTTATTGTTCCGTACTTGACCTCTATCTCAATTGTGTTGTGTTGTCCATGTCTTTTACTTGTTTAACTTGCATATACCATGCCCATTTTCCTGCTTTTGAAATTATACTCATGTCATACCTATCCTGTCGCACTCTAGTTTAAACATTCCATCATACTAGTCATTCATGCTCTTACTTGTTAACTTGTGAGGATCATGTGTTTCCTTCTTATTTGTCATATTTGTACTTAGGCCTCCAATATACTAGTTAATTGACGTGGATACCCCCTTGCTTTCCAATTGTTGCTATTACTCACTTGTTAGATCTAATTTTAATGATGAAAATAATATATTTTCTTTTTGGGTAGAAACTCTTGGATTGGCGATATAGTTTAGCAATGATCAAGGAACGTATGGATTGAGTTACAAGATTGAAGGAAGAAGAAATCAAGAGTGAAGATACTGACGGAATCAAGGGACGCGATTAAAGGAAGAAGAAATCACTGAAGATACAGATGGGATCAATTATAGCTAAACTCAAGGAATCAGCTAAATCAAGATCTCGATGAATATTCAATCAAGTGTCTAAATATAGAGGATCAAGATTCCAAGTTCAACAGAGTCGTTACAGAACAACTTTATTCTTGGAAAGAATCAATCTCTTTCCAAGGATCAAATCTCTTAGGTTGGCAAATCTTTCCAGAATTCAAGCCTCTCTCTCAAAGTATTTAAACCTGTAATCACACCTTAGCTAGATATACTTTGATCGAACCAAACACCCTCTCTTTATTCTACTGCAAATAGACGTTGTAGCTCTCTAAGACCTGTTGTGTAACAAGTTAGAGAAGAAAGAGAGAACAACACTGGTGAGGCATTGTATCAAAAGAGACGAGTGATATAGGAACTGAGCTATCACTACATTTCCATTGTACTCGAAGAAACTCATTCACTAAAGATAACTCCCTTGCAACCCAAGGGGACTGGACTAGGATTCACATTGAATCCGAACCAGTATAAAAATTCTGGTGTCTTTAATTCCTGCATTTACTTTCAGCATCTTACATTCTGCTATTACAACTATTAGTTTATTGCATCTAGTCGACTAATTGAAAAACCAGTCAACTAACAGAGATTAAGTTTAAAAATATACAATTCACCCCCCCCCCCCTCTTGTACTTTCAATTGGTACCAGAGAAAGTCTCACATTTTTCTTTTGCTTAACAGCTTGTGAGAAAAGATCATGGCAAATCAAGTTATCATAGGGGCTCTCTTCCAGGAAGGAACTTCACAAGTTAGGCCACCATACTTCAATGGACAACATTTCTCTCACTGGAAAGTGCGTATGGAGATCTATGCCAAGGCATATGATGTTAAAGTTTGGAGAGTCATCAAAAAGGGGAACTATCCGCTGCCAGCTGCTGCTCAACCACTTGCTGATCCTGAGGATATAGATTCATATACAAAAGAGCAAATGGAAGTGGTACAAGTTAACAATAAAGCGAGAAACCTGCTTTACAATGCCATAAGTGTGAAGAATATGAGAAAATCTCTAGCTGTGACACAGCCAAAGAAATGTGGGACAAGCTTGAGGTTACATACGAAGGAACCAGCAAAGTAAAGGAAACACATATCAACATGTTGGTTCATGATTACAAACTCTTCTCAATGAAAGAAGGAGAGTCTATTGAAGAGATGTTTGCCAGATTCAGCAAAACAATGAGCGATCTAAAAGCATTTGGCAAACCATATACTTGATCAACTCAGAAAAATTCTCAAAAGTCTACCAACCACGTGGCAGACCAAAGTGGTCACACTTGAATCTCAGGATCTAAACAAGTTATCCTATGATGAACTACGAGGAGAACTCATAGCCTTTGAAAAGACACATCTCAAGAAGACTAGTCAAGAAGAAAAAAGGAAAACAGTCGCATTCAAGGCCTCAACTGAAATAGCTGAAAATGAAATCGATGATGATCCTGAAGCTCTCCAAGAAAAGATTGCTATGCTATCAAGAAACATGGATGGCTTAATGAGAAGATTCAGGAATACGAGAAAAGGAAGAATTCCACCTAGGAGATCCAGGCAATACAACGAACAAGACAAGAATGATGGAAAATGCTATGAGTGTGGAAGATTTGGACACATTCAAGCTGAGTGCCCAGATCTAAAAAGAAAAATTTCCAGAGGCTTTAACAAGAACAAATCTTTGGGAAGTTGGAGCGATGAAGACAATTCAGAACACAAAGAAATAGCAAATCTTTGTTTCATGACGATTCTGGAAAACGAGATGAACAAATCCTCAGGATGCTGGACAGATGAGGACACTTCAGATGACGAATGCAAAGATGACAATGAGAACTGTTTCATGGAACGAGGTGAAACAAGTGAGGTAAGATCTTATAACTGTGAAAGATGCAATGAATTGCAGGACATTATTGATTTAACTTTGAAAGAGTCTCAAAAAATGATGAATGAGCTTAAGAGACTTAATAAAGAAGTTAAAGACTGGAAACTCAAACATGAAGTATGTGAAATTGAAAAAGAAGTACTTCAAGAAGAGTTTGAGGAATTGCAAATGCAACTCAATGGCATGCGCAAATCCACCAGTCACAGTTCTGTCAGGTCAAACCAGGCAACCTACAAGTCAACTAAAAAAGCACCAGCTAGAACAAAGTCCAGTAGTACTAACACAAAGACCTAAAAGTGGGTCAGGAGTTACGTGTCACTACTGTAACAAAAGTGGACATAAATATTCTTTTTGTCGCTTTCGTAAAGCAAATGTTTCAGGATGGGTTTGGAAACCAAAAAACAATTCTGAATCTAGTAATACTAACCCTCCAGGACCTAAGCAAGCTTGGGTACCTAAAAGAAAGTAATCACTATGTTTTGCAGGAACACCACAGAATAAGCCGCAATGGAAAATAGTACTTAGACAGTGCGTGTTCCAGTCACATGACAGGTGATAAAAACCTGTTCAAAGAAGTTACAAAAATTGATGGAGGAAGCGTTAAGTTTGGAGATGACTCAAAAGGAAAGATAATTGGTACTGGAACAATTCCCTTCAATAACAACTGTGACATCACTGAAGTTTATCTCGTCGATGGACTCAACTACAATCTCCTGAGCATAAGTCAACTATGCGATTCAAGATATGAGGTAAATTTTAAGAAAATAAGCTGTGCTATTGAAGACGAGACAAGTAAAGCAGTCCTCCCAGGAAAAAGGTACAGAAATGTTTATATTCTTGATGGTCTTGAAAAGATAGATGGTCATATTTTCTTAACATCTATGTCTGATGATCCATGGTTATGGCATAGAAAACTTGGTCATGCAAGCATGCATTTGATAGAAAAATTGTCCAAACATGAGTTAGTTATTGGTCTACCCAAACTGAATTTTTCTAGAACTCATATCTGTGATGCATGTCAAATAGGTAAGCAAACCAGAAACTCTTTCAAAAATAAAGATATTGTATCTACTTCTAAACATTTGCAATTGCTTCATATGGATCTATTTGGGCCTACTAGAACTGCTAGTATAGGAGGAAAAAGACATGCTTTTGTTATTGTTGTGATTATTCACGTTTCACTTGGGTAATTTTCTTATCTCATAAAGATGAAGCATTAAGAAGTTTTGATATTTTCTGCAAAAAGGTTGAAAGAGAAAAGGGATATCTGATTTCAACAATTCAGAGTGATCATGGAGGAGATTTTGAAAGTAGAGCATTTGAAGATTTCTGTAATGATCAGGGATACACTTACAATTTCTCTGCACCACAGTCACCACAACAAAATGGGGTTGTTGAGAGGAAAAACAGAACCCTCCAAGACATGGCAAGAACCATGTTACTAGTTCATTCACTGCCAAATCATTTTTGGACAGAAGGTGTAAGTACAACTTGTCACATTCTCAACCGATGTCTCATAAGACCCATTATGAAGAAGACTCCTTATGAACTATGGAAAGGTAAACGTCCTAATATCAGTTATTTTCATCCCTACGGAAGTAAGTGTTTCATTCACAATAACGACAAGGACAACCTTGGAAAATTCGATAGAAGTGATGAAGGTGTTTTTCTGGGCTACTCATTAAATAGTAGATCTTTTAGAGTCTATAATAAACGCACATTATGTGTGGAAGAATCTGTACATGTTATATTCGATGAAAATAATCCTTTAGTCGAGAAAGGAATTACTGCAGGTAATAAAGATCAAGCTCAAGAAATTCAGGAGACAAGAAAATCTCAAGAGTCAACTGATAAATCTGCTACGGTAGAGTCAACTAATGAAATCAGCAGCAGTGTACCAGATGCGAGTCAACTACTAATGTAGTGCGTCCAAATGAACGGAGAAGCGAACCTGAATATCCTCAATAATTCATCATAGGGGATCCAAATGAAGGAATGAAAACCAGAGGAGCTCTCAAAAAGAAAGAAAATTTAGCATTAATCTCTCTGGTTGAACCAATAAGATAGAGGAAGCTCTAAAAGACTCAAGTTGGATACAAGAAATGCAGGAAGAGTTAGATCAGTTTGGTAAAAATCAAGTGTGGAACTGATACCCAAACCTGAAAATGTTTCTGTAATTGGAACAAAGTGTGTCTTCAGAAACAAATTGAATGAGGATGGAAAGGTCGTAAGGAATAAAGCCAGATTAGTTGCTCAGGGATATTCACAACAGGAAGGAGTCGACTATGATGAAACTTTCGCTCCAATAGCTCGTTTGGAGTCTATACGAATCCTTCTGGCATATGCATCGTTTAAGGGATTCAGGTTCTTTCAAATGGACGTCAAAAGTGCCTTTTTGAACGGATTTATTGAGGAAGAAGTATACGTGAAACAACCGCCTGGGTTTGTAGATTCAAAGTTTCCCTACCATGTATATAAGCTCACTAAAGCACCATATGGACTAAAGCAAGCTCCACGAGCATGGTATGATAGACTTCGTTCATTTCTTATTGATCATCGCTTCACAAGAGGTAATGTAGATACTACCTTGTTTATTAAAAGATCATCAGAAGGTAATCTCATTATTCAGATATATGTTGATGATATTATATTTGGTAGTGCTAACCCTCTTATGTGCAAGGAATTTTCAAATCTCATGTAAAGTGAATTCGAAATGAGCATGATGGGAGAGCTAACATTCTTCCTTGGACTTCAAATTCAACAATCTAAAGAAGGAACCTTTATATGTCAGACCAAATAAACAAAGGAACTAATTCAAAAATTTGGCATGAGTAATGCTAAATACATTGGCACACCAATGAGTCCTTCAACGAGTCTTGACAAAGATGAACAGGGAATCCCTGTTGATGAAACTAAGTATCGTGGAATGATTGGCTCATTACTGTATCTGACTGCAAGTCGACCGGATACTTTGTTTAGTGTGTGTAAATGTGCCAGGTTTCAGTCAGCTCCTAAGGAATGTCGTCTGACTGCAGTAAAGAGAATCATTCTATATCTCATTGGAACTGTGTCCATGGACTATGGTATCCTCGCTCTAACTCTTTTAAATTAGAAGGTTTTTCAGATGCTGACCTTGCAGGTGATAAGGAAGATAGAAAGAGCCAAAGTGGTACATGTCAATTACTTGGAAAAGCATTGATATCCTGGAACAGTAAAAAACAAGCATTAGTTGCATTATCTACCACTGAAGCTAAATACATTGCTATTGGACAATGCTGTGCACAATTACTGTGGATGTCCATCAACTGGTGACTATGAACTTTCTTTTAAACCTATACAGATTTTTTGTGATAATTCTAGTGTTATTTGTCTTTCTAAAAATCATGTTCATCACTCTAGGGCAAAGCATATAGATATCAAGCATCACTTCATTAGAGATCATGTTCTTAAGGGAAATATAGAAATATCCTTTGTAGGAATAGCTGATCAACTAGCGGATATCTTTACCGAGCCACTATTAGAAGAAAGATTCTGTTCACTTAGAAAACTTCTCGGCATTATTTGCATTAATAGCTAATAATATGACCTTTGTGCCATTATTTAATCTTATATATAGAAAAGTCCACATTTTCTTTATGCATTAATTACGCCTCCGTTTTCCCTCCTTTTTCTTCTCTTTTCACATCAGTCACAGACCTCTAAAAAGGAAAAACAATCATCGTGTCTGATCAACTAACGCCTTTTCCTTTTCTGTACTCAACCGTCAGAAAACTCTTTTTATGCTATCTTCTCATATCAATCTCCATTGTCTCTATCGCCCTTATACCCCTTCTCCAAAATCTTGCACCACCACCAACCTCCTACAATGTCTAAGCAATCCAAAACTCCATCTGTCTCCACTAGAAAGAGCACCCGCTCCAAGGGAAAACCCCCTTCTCAACCCCCTGAACAGGTAGATCTAGGGTCCGATCACTCTGAGGGGCTCGCCTCTTCTCAGGCGGATTTCTCTGATCATTTTCAACCCTTAGGAGAAAAAGCCCTGGGTAAAAGGCCCATGGAAGAACCCCCTGTCTCCTCCACTCCAAAGAAATCAAAAGTTGACCTTTCCAGTTCCCTTGAGTCGGAACTCAATTTTTGGGATTCTCCTAACAGGGACCTCTTTCTTGCCCTAACAGACAAGCCTATTGCTCATGGGAGGGTAGTCGACCTTAATGACATAGAAGCCCTAAATTGTAAGGTAAAGGACCTTTTTGCTTATCAAGGGTGGTCAAAGTTCTTTTCTGTTCCTCCTCCTAAAGTCTATGAACCTCTAGTGAGAATGTTCTATGCAAATCTTCGTTCCAGTAGGTCTGATAAGTTGGAATCCTTAGTACTAGGGAAAGCGTATTGTTCTTGATTGTTCCATGTTTGATTCGATTTTTCAGTGCAAGTGTTCTGGTTTCCCTATGCTCTTCAAAAATTCCTGGCCCGATGATTTTGAAATTTCTTTTGATCAAGTCAAAAGATGTATTACTGAGTGTCCATCTGAATCCCTTCCCAACCAACTAGGTCCTAGTGATGTTAGTTTTGAAACTCGTGTTCTAGCTCACATTGTGGCAACTACTCTGCTTCCCCGTACTGGGTCTTTCTCAACCTTCTCTTTACGAGATACTTTTCTGGTCTACTGTCTTGTGACCAAACTCAAAATCAAGCTGTCCTCCTGGGTTATCAATTTCATGATTGAAAGTGCCGAAGATCCCACCAGTCTACCCTATGGAATGGCCATCACCCACATTCTGGAAAGCCACAATATTTCCCTCTCTACATACTCCTTTACCACTGTTTCAAAATCATACAACTCCAGAGCCTTTGCAAGTATGGGATATGTGTGTGTGAAGGGTTCATGGGTCAAGAAACAGGAGAGTGATGTCAAGTCTGCCCATACAGAATCCAAGCGCAAACCTTCTGCTTCTCTTCCTAACCTTAGTGAATCTGACCTGTCTGAGAAAATTAGCGCCATTGGGAAAGAGCTCTCTATAATCAAGGATCTTCTCATTGCCATCCAGTCCACTGTTGGTACTATTCATGCTATCTCCAAGGAAACAGGGTCTGATGTCTCCAACATACGGGTTGCAGTTCTCAGAGTCAGGGAAAACGCTGTCAAGGCTTTCAAGGAGGCTCATGACAGGCTTCATGGACTGAGTGTCTCAGCCAACGCCAGCTTTGATCGACTAAAGGAGGTCGTCTGCAACACTCTTACCTATTTTCTGCGTCGTTAGTGTGGAAGTTTAAGACAATTTTTTTTCTGTGCTGTTTTTGGACTGAGATATCAGCCAGTGGATATTTTTTCTTTCTTCTTTTAATATGGTCTAATTCTACCAGTACATTCTGCTATGGATTCTGTTTATGGATGCTATTATGTTATTCCCTCTTTGCTGTTGCCAAAAAGGGGAAAAAGGATATATGTATTTTGTGCAGGTATATGTATTGTGTGCAGGTATATGTATTTTGTGCAGGTATATGTATTGTGGCACTCCTTGAAGAGAAGTCATAGATCCTGAGGATGTCGATTATATGCGCCTCAAGCTACTCACTGCTCCTATCAAGGGGGAGTAAACCACAGAGAAGTCAACTGATGCAGTCGACTACATGCATCTCAAATTACTTACTGCTCCTATTGAGGGGGAGCAAACTACAGGGAAGTCAACTGGTGTTTATACATATATTATTTTGTCATCATCAAAAAGGGGGAGATTGTTAGATCTAATTTTAATGATGAAAATAGTATATTTGCTTTTTGTGTAGAAACTCTTGGATTGGCAAAATCGATTAGCAATGATCAAGGAACGTATGGATTGAATTACAAGATTGAAGGAAGAAGAAATCAAGAGTGAAGATACTGACGGAATCAAGGGACGCGATTAAAGGAAGAAGAAATCACTGAAGATACAGATGGGATCAATTATAGCTAAACTCAAGGAATCAGATAAATAAAGATCTCGCTGAATATTCAATCAAGTAGCTAAACTCAAGGAATCAGCTAAATCAAGATCTCGTTGAATATTCAATCAAGTGTCTAAATATAGAGGATCAAGATTCCAAGTTCAACAGAGCCGTTACAGAACAACTTTATTCTTGGAAAGAATCAATCTCTTTCCAAGGATCAAATCTCTTGGGTTGGCAAATCTTTTCAGAATTCAAGCCTCTCTCTCAAAGTATTTAAACCTGTAATCACACCTTAGCTAGATATACTTTGATCAAACCAAACACCCTCTCTTTGTTCTACTGCAAACAAACATTGTAGCTCTCTAAGACCTGTTGTGTAACAAGTTAGAGAAGAAAGAGAGAACAATACAGGTGAGGCATTGTATCAAAAGAGACGAGTGATATAGGAATTGATCTATCACTACATTTCCATTGTACTCGAAGAAACTCATTCACTAAAGAGAACTCCATTGCAACCCAAGGGGACTGGACTAGGATTCACATTGAATCCGAACCAGTATAAAAATTTTGGTGTCTTTAATTCCTGCATTTACTTTCAGCATCTTATATTCTGTTATTACAACTGTTAGTTTATTGCATCTAGTCGACTAATTAAAAAACCAGTCAACTAACAGAGATTTAGTTTAAAAATACACAATCCCCCCCCCCCCTTGTACTTTCATCACGTGCTTTCCATTTAGTCATTTACTGTCGCCCACATGTAAATCCTTGTCCATCGTTGTTACTTGTGTATTTCCTACTTGGTAATTCCTGTCATTGTGTTTCTGTCATCTGGTTGGTTCTGTTATACGTTCCTTTGGAAGGATCAGTTGAATGCACGAAGGGTGTTGCCGTGCTAATTGAATTGTTACGTAAATTTATTTATACATGGTGAGGATGAGATAGAAGCACGAAGGGTGTTACCGTGGCCATGTGACTTGATATTTTGGATATACTTCTCATACCAGGAAAGATCGTAAATCTTCTACTGTGGTTTCTTTTAGTAATTGTTGACTGTCTCGCCATGTTGTATATGATACTTTTATCTTTTATGCTTTGAACTGCTTTACTGCTAATTTAATGTACAGGTTATAGCAATAAGCATCTTTTAACTAAAAGCCTCGTCACTACTTCGACGAGGTTAGACAAAATACTTACAAGTACATGGGGTCGGTTGTACTGATACTGCACTTCTGCACATTGCGTGCAGATTTTAGAGTGGAGCTGCTGGTGACATCGGGTACTGATTCGGAAGATGTTCCTGTGTTTGGTTATAGCTACCACTTGCCCTTGGTAGCTTAGGTTATGGCTAATCTGTTTATGGAACCTTCAGACAGAACGTGTATTTATTTGTATCAGTTTTGAAATTCTAAATATTTGAAGCTCTTGTTTTGTACTACCAGGTCTTGGGTAAACTCGTAAATGTTTAGTTGTCTATTCTATTTTCTCTTATAATCTCGATTGAGTTGTGTTTTTCTATTAATTGACTTACCTAGAGGGTTTTGAGTTGGGTGCCATCACGACTTATGGTTTTGGGTCGTGACAGTGTGTGTGTATATATATATAAGAAGATGTGTAGATATAGCAAAAAGATCAAAATAATGATGTGCTACTTAGTACACATGTACATGGTAAAGAATTTTAACTTGTTATTGAAATTTTCGTTGTTCACTTTTAATTTATACTATTTATATGAAAGATTCAATTATTTTTATGATGTATAATTATTTAATATATTTTCTTAAAAAATATGTTCTTCAATACATCAAAATAAATAATATTTATTATATATATAAATATTTATATCACAGTAAAATTATTTATCTGTTAATCTAAAAAATAGGAGTTTATATCTATGTAATTATACTTGTACAACGAAATATAATACATTATGAAAAACAAAAAGGATATTGTAATTACTATATTGTGAAATTACTAGGTTGTGTATGTCACGACCCAAGTTCTCCTTCCGTGAACTGTCTTGACGGCACCGAGTCTCTACGACTAGGTAAGCCTAACAAATTGCAGAAAAAGGAAATAAAGTGCGAAACTGGCAAGTCACGATTTAAAGCATAATAAAAGATCTTGAAATGTCGCTCGGCATAAGTAATACAAACTCTCAAAACTAAAACAAACCTCCCAAAACCCGGAATCTCATAAAATCATAAGCTATGAAAAACTACATAGTGTTCTAACTCCCGAATGTCTAATCAAAAGTAAATACAGGAAGTCTAAAGCTAAAGGGAAGAATAGAGAGGGACTTCTAGATCTGCGGACGTAGCAGATATACCTCGAAGTCTCTAATGTCGCCCGCCTCACTGGTAGAACGGCTGAGCAGAAGAACCTGGATCTGCACAAGAAAGACATGTGCAGAAAAGGGCATGAGTACACCACAACAGTACCTAGTAAGTGCCAACCCTAACCTCGGTCGAGTAGTGATGAGGAAGGTCAGGGCCCTACTAGTTATATATTTTAAAGAAGGTAAAACAGTATGAAATGCGACAATATAATGAAAATACTAACAGTCGATAACGAATAAAATCACAGAAAGTATGTAACTCCGTACACAGAGATAGCAACTACCAGGATATCGTCCCGTAGTCCTAAACGTAAATGTGCAGGAGGATCTACCGGAATACCGATCCATAATCCCAAAGTAAATATCCAGTACAGGGGAATCTATCGGGCGTCATCCCGTCGTTCCAAATATAAATGTGCAGGGGGATCTACCGGAATACCGATGCGTAGTCTCAAAGTAAATACCAGTACGGAGGAATCTACCGGTGTCGTCCCATAATCCCAAATATAAATGTGCAGGGGGATCTACCGGAATACCGATCTGTATTCCCAAAGTAAACACACAACAGTCTCAAGAAAGAATTTACAGTTCTATTCAACTTCATACCAAGAAAAGTTGAAATTTCTATTCTAAACGTGCTGCACATAATACAAGTAAACAGTTTAAGCAGATAGTACAGTTAAGTCACTTAAGCATGCTCTTCTAAGCTAAACAGTAGGCTTTAAAATACAAGTAGCATTCAACAAAAAGGAAACACAGATATTTACTTAATGAAAACGGGGTTTTTTCAACAATTAGCACGTGTACGCACTCGTCACCTCATGTACACGGCATTCATATAACAGCAATACCAAATCCTAAGGGGAGTTCCCCCACACAAGGTTAGGCAAGCCACTTACCTCGAACCAGCTCAAAATCAATCCAAAACCACGCTCTTTCCACGAGTGTCCAACTCCGAGTGGCCCAAATCTAATCAAATAAATTTCATAACGTAAATATAAGTACAACCAATGAATTTAGCTAAAAGATTCGAAGCTAAGATAAGAAAATAGAAAAACGCACAAAAATCCTCTTCGGGCCCACGTCTCGGAATCGGGTAAAAAGTTACCAATTTAGAACACACATTCACTCACGAGAATACTCGTCCAAAAATTATCAAAATCCGACGCCAAAATCTCCCTCAAAACTCAGATTTTTAAGTTGGGGAACTTTTCCTCATTTCTCCCTATTTTTCACCCCAAATCCGAAATTAAATGACAAAACTAAGATTAGATTAATGTATTACAACCAAATTAGAGTTAGGATTCATTACCCAATCTTCCTTCTTCAAAATCTCTCCAGAAATCGCCCTCTACCGAACTCCAATTCGATTTTCCAACTTATGAACTCAAACCCTCGATTTTCTCTTTTTCTGCCCAGCGATTTCCGCATCTGCGAGAGGTTGACTGCACCTGCGGTCCCGCTCCTGCGGCTCCTACTCCGCACCTGCGGATTTTCATTAAACGGCCAGAAATCGCACCTGCAACCTTATACTCGCAGATGTTGTCCGCTTCTGCGGTCCTTGAGCCGCATCCGCGACCAGCTTCACTTGTGCCTCAGACCGCACCTGCGGTTCCCAAATCGCTTCTGCGGTGCCGCACCTACCATCCCATACACGCAGGTGCAGTTATGACAGGTTCAGCAACCTCAAATTTTGCCTAAGTCCGAATTCCAATCTGTTAAGCATCCGAAACTCACCCGAGGCCCCCGGGGCCTTAACCAAACATGCCAACAAATCCTAAAACATCATACGAACTAAGTCCAACCCTCACATCAAACAACGCTAAAACCGCGAATCACCCTCCAATCCAAACCTAAAGAACTTGAAATTTCAAGAATCCTACAACCGATGCCGAAACCAATCAAACCAAGTCTGATTGACCCCAAATTTTGCACACAAATCACATTCAACACTACGGAGCTATTCCAACTTTCGAAATCGGATTCCGACCCCGATATCAAAATCTCACTATCGATCCGAAAACTTCAAAAGTTCAACTTTCGGCATTTCAAGCCTAAATAAGATACGGACCTCCAAAACATAATCCGAACACACCGCTAAGCCCGAAATCACCCAACGGAGCTAACGGAATCGACAGAATTCCATTCCGAGACCGTCTTCACACTGCTCCGACTACGATCCAAGTTCTACAGATTAAACTCTCATTTAGGGACTAAGTGTCCCAAAACACTCTGAAACTCAAAATGAATCTTCCCAACAACTCAAAATAGTAGAAACAAACACAGGGAAAGCAGTTATTAGGGGATCGGGGCGTTAATTATTAAAATGAACAGTCGGCTCGTTACATCCTCCCCCTCTTAAAATCTTCGTCCGTCCTCGAACGAGCGTAGAGACATACCTGAAGAAGTGAAAAGATGAGGGTAACGGCTGCGCGTATCCTGATCGGTCTCCCAAGTCGCCTCCTCGACCGGCTGACCCCGCCACTGAACCTTCACTGATGCGATGTTCTTTGACCTCAGCTTTCGAACCTGCCTGTCCAATATCGCCACTGGCTCCTCAACATAAGATAGATCCTTGTCCAACTGGACTGAACTGAAATCCAACACGTGTGACGGATCGCCGTGATACTTCCGGAGCATCGAAACATGAAATACCGGGTGAACTCCTGCCAAGCTGGGAGGTAAGGCAACCTCATAAACAACCTCCCCAACACGTCGCAATACCTCAAAAGGACCAATTAACCTCGGACTCAATTTTCCCTTCTTCCCAAATCTCATAATGCCCTTCATAGGCAAAACCCGAAGCAAGACCCGCTCTCCAACCATATAGGAAACATCACGAACCTTCCGGTCCGCATAACTCTTCTGTCTGGACTGGGCTGTACGGAGTCTATCCTGAATCACCTTAACCTTATCTAAGGCATCCTGAACCAAGTTTGTGCCCAATAATCTAGCCTCACCCGGCTCAAACCAACCCATCGGGGATCTACACCGCCTTGGACTGATAACTGTTGTCGTAAGCAAACACCGCCAGTGGCAAGAACTGATCCCAAGAACCTCCAAACTCCATCACACACGCATGGAGCATATCCTCAAGAATCTGAATAGTGCGCTCGGACTATCCGTTTGTCTGGGGGTGAAATGTTGTGCTCAACTCCACCCGAGTACCCAACTCATATTGTACGGCCCTCCAAAACTGTGACGTGAACTGAGTACCTCTATCTGAAATGATGGAAACTGGAATAACATGCAGACGAACAATCTCCCGGATATAAATCTCCACCAACCGCTCCGAAGATTAGGTAGTACACACAGGAATGAAATGCGCGGACTTGGTCAGCCGATCCACAATCACCCAAATGGCATCGAACTTCCTCAAAGTCCGTGGGAGTCCAACTACAAAGTCCAAGGTGATCCGCTCCCACTTCCACTCTGGAATCATTATCTACTGAAGCAAACCACCCTGTCTCTGGTGCTTATACTTCACCTGCTGACAATTGAGGCACCGAGCTACAAACCCAACAATATCTTTCTTCAGCCGCCTCCACCAATAGTGTTGTCTCAAGACCTGGTACATCTTCGCAGCACCCGGATGGATGGAATACCGCGAACTATGGGCCTCCTCTAGAATCTACTCCCAAAGCCCATCAACATTGGGTACATATATCTGACCCTGCATCCTCAATACCCCGTCATCACCAATAGTCACATCTCTGGCATCACCATGCAGAACCTTATCCTTGAGAACAAGCAAATGAGGGTCATCATACTGACGCTCTCTGATACTATCAAACAAGGAAGACCGAGAAATCACACAAGCTAGAACTCGACTGGGCTCCGAAAGATCCAATCTCACAAACTGGTTGGCTAAGGCCTGAACATCCATTGCCATGGGCCTCTCCGCTGCTGGTAAATAAGCCAAACTTCCTGAACTCTGTGCTCGGCAACTCAAAGCATCGGCCACCACATTGGCCTTGCCCGGGTGATACAAGATAGTGATATCATAGTCCTTCAGCAGCTCTAACCACCTCCTCTGGCGCAAATTAAGGTCCTTCTGCTTGAATAGATGCTGCAAACTCCGGTGATCAGTATAAATCTCACAAGGAACACCATACAAATAATGACGCCAGATCTTCAAGGCGTGAACAATAGCAGCTAACTCGAGATCATGGACAGGATAATTCTTCTTATATACCTTCAACTGTCTGGATGTGTAGGCAATCACCCTACCGTCTTGCATCAATACCGCTCCAAGGCCAATCCTCGAGGCATCACAATAGATGGAATAAGACCCCGAACCTGTAGGAAATATCAATACTGGGGCTGTAGTCAAAGCTGTCTTGAGCTTCTGGAAGCTCTCCTCACACTCTTCCGTCCACTGGAACGGAGCACCCTTCTGGGTTAGCCTGGTCATAGGTGCTGCAATAGATGAAAATCCCTCAACAAATCGACGGTAATACCCACTAAACCAAGAAAGCTGCGGATCTCTATAGCTGAGGATGGTCTGGGCCAACTCTACATTGCTTCCACTTTCTTCGGATCTACCTTGATCCCTTCATTCGATACCACGTGACCCAAGAATGCCACGGAATCCAACCAAAACTCACACTTCGAGAACTTTGCATATAATTTCTTTTCTCTCAAAGTCTGAAACACTGTCCTCAGGTGCTGCTCATGATCTTCTCGACTCCGGGAGAATACTAGAATATCATCAATAAAGACAATGACGAACGAGTCAAGATATAGCCGGAACACACTGTGCATCAAATGCATGAAGGCTGCTGGGGCATTGGTCAGCCCAAATGACATAACAAGGAACTCGTAATGACCAGACCAAGTCCTGAAAGCAGCCTTCGGGATATCTGGCTCCCGAATCTTCAACTGATGGTAACCTGAACGCAAGTCATTCTTAGAAAACACTCGTGCACCCTGTAACTGGTCAAACAAATCATCAATAAGAGGCAAAGGATACAGGTTCTTCATTGTAACTTTGTTCAACTTGCAGTAATCAATGCACATACACATAGAACCGTCCTTTATCTTCACAAACAAGACAGGAGCACCCCAAGGTGATGCACTGGGCCGAATAAAACCCTTATCAAGCAATTCTTGTAACTGATCCTTCAACTGAGGAGGGGCCATACAATAAGGAGAATGGAAATGGGCTGAGTGCCCGGCACAAATCAATGCCGAAATCAATATCTCCGTCGGGCGGCATACCCGAAAGATCAGCTGGAAACACATCAAGGAAATCCCGTACTAGTAGGACCGAATCAACTGTAGGGGTATCAATACTGACATCTCTCACATAAGCTAGATACGCATCACACCCCTTCTCATCAATACTGACATCTCTCACATAACCTAGATACGCATCACACCCCTTCTCAACCATGAGCTTTAAGAAATGAAATAACTCTACTGGGAGTGTGATCTAAGGTACCCCTATACTCCACTCGCGTTACACCTGCCATAGCCAGCGTCACTGTTTTGGCGTGACAATCAAGAAAAGCAAAATGGGGCGACAACCAGTCCATGCCCAAGATAACATCAACATCTACCATGATGAGCAATATAAATCGGCTCTGGTCTCAAAACCACTAAGAGCAATCCAACACGACCGGTAAACGCGATCCACAACAAGAGAATCTTCCATAGGAGTAGAAACATAAACAGGAGAACTCAAAGAATCCCGAGATACGCCCAAATGCGGGGCAAAATAAGAGGACACATAAGAATAAGTGGAGCCTGTGTAGACATGTGATTTTTGACCCTCCCCAAGATTTTACATATTTTAGCATTTAAATATTTAGTTTAGATCTAATATAGCTATTTCAACTAGCTTTGACTCTTTTCCTTTATTTTATCACAAAAAATGAAAATTACAAAAATAGTTTCGTTAATGTTTTGTAGTCATACTATTTTACTAGGATTTTTATTTTTTATATAATCTTGAAAAAATACCAAAATAGTCTCACAATATAATACTGTCTATTTTAATTAATTAAGATTAGTCTTATATTTTTATGTTATAAATTGTATATAATTTTCAAAAGAAAGAGTTAGTTTTGGATTGATTTACTCAATTTTAATGAATTTTGTAATCTATTTTTAGTTTTTGGCCCAATTTTAAGGCCCAATAAAATCAAACTCATACTCCCTTAACCTAAAAAATCATATACATATACATTCTAGACTCCTAGACCTATACAGAGGAAGCATCAGCCGTGAATACACAAAAAACAAAAAATGGGAGCGGTTTCTATCTTCAGCACACCCCAACGTTCCCCTCATCTCCTTAATCAAGAGAGCTCTCATCTCTTTCAACAAAGCAGCGATCAGGCACCAACCAACGATCCCTGCTCTGAACAACCAAGAACAGCCGCGCCGCTGCTCTCCGCCACACCCACAGCCCCTTTCGCCTTGAACTCGCCGAAAACACACGCACATAGACAGAAATAGAGGACGAAACAGACGGAAAGATACAGAGGGGCGAATGTAGATGGATCTGGACAGAGTTTGGGAAACAAACAAAACTTAAAGCTTGGTCCTGGTTTTCAATCTTCCTTCTTCTGACTTATCACCTTAGCTCTTTGATGTAACTGAAAAGAAGAAGAAATAATTCAATTCTTTCCAATTTCTTTTTCACTTTAAGTCCGAAAATACTCAATATCTTTAGTCTCTTATTTGATTTTTGGGAATGGATCTCGCGTGAAGTTTAGAGTGGAGTTCGAGTTCGGGTCCGGTGAGATCCGTTCGAAGCTTCCGATTTGAGGTCAGTTTGAAGTCGTCGTTTGAGGTTTTCCGGTCGCTGGTTCTGTTTCTTCACTAAAATTCCGCGCTGGAAATTCTTGATTGTTGTGAAAGGAAATTTTCCTCATTAAGGTCTGTTTTTCTCTTAATTTTCATTCTGTTCTCATCTCATGAAGAGTGTTTGGCATGACTTGTGACTTCCCTTATTTTCTTACATTTATGGTGTGAGTTCAGCTTCTTTCAATCCGTTGAACAGTCAAATTTATAGAGAATGAGTTTTGTTCTAGTTTGAATGAATTGGAGTCCGATGATTTTTTGGTAGGTGCTTAAAATTGTTGACAATAGGAGAATTCTTTCCAATTCTTTGATTCTTTAAACAAGTGTGTATTTGTTGCTGATTGATCCCATTCTTTGTTGCATATAGAAATATATTATTATACAAATTTATAAGATCATCATATAGGACACACAGATATCACATTCTTTTGACTTTCTTTGGTATTGGATTCCTATTTTGTTTTTTATTTTTGGAATTTCACACAGTCGCATATGGACGCTGTTCTGCTTCTCTTTGAATCCTCTATAGAACTTTAGTGTTTAGCGAACTTGTATATTTCATTGTGAGAATATATAAATAGAAAGATAAGAGAGACAGAAACATAGAGAAGAAAAGGGGTGGGCGAGTTGGCGTTGAAGAAAAGGAAAGAAAAGATTGGAAGGGTGTGAAGTATGTTGGCGGATTGTTCTTCTACATTGTTGTCACGGAGTGAAGAGTGAAGCATCTGCACAATTTCAAGCTTGTAATTTCCCTTCAATGAGCACACAAGATTGGATTTGCCATGTAGTTTGGTAGAAAAGACAACCCAAGGTCCCAATCTATTAGGGGCGACTTAATCTATCATCGTGATTGTGTACACATTCGCGTAATATAATTATGATTTACAAAATAAATCGAGGTATGCGTTCACGCAACTTCGGCCAAACTTTCTTAATATTAATAAAGCGTGATTAATTGTGGACACGTACGCGTGACATGATTCTTGACGCGCCAAACGAAATGAGTACACGTACGCGTGACTCGTTTTAAGATAATTTCATAATCACGAATAATCGAATAATTAAAAAGCGGTAAGGGTAAAATGCACATAGGTTCTAAAGTACATAATTATATAATTTAATTAAGCCAAGTATGATTAAAGCGACCGTGCTAAAACTACGGAACCCGAGAATTCCTAACACCTTCTCCCGGGTTAACAGAATTCCTTACCCGGATTTCTGTGTTTCGCGGACTGTATAATAGAGTCAAACTTCCTCGATTCGGGATTTTAAACCGGTGACTTGGGACACCATAATTATCCCAAGTGACGACTCTGAATTTGATATAAATAACCCCGTTTCGATTGTCACTTAAATTGGAAACTCTCTTATACTCTCTTTCGGGGTAAAAAAGGAGGTGTGACAGCCTGGATCGAATAAAATCGATGCATCTCTATGACAAACCAGGACAATACCTATGATGATAGAATCGGAGGCGACAGCCTCGGTACAGGCAGGAAGGGCATAATATCTGGCTTGGCCTCTCCCTCTAGGGCGACCTCTACCTCCCTGACCTCCACCTCTAGCTGGCTGGGTAGGTGGGGTAGCTACTAGTGCTGTAACCATAGCCTGGGAACTCTATGGGGCACGCTGTGGCTGAGAAGCCTGTAGAGGCGCACCCCTCCTAAGTCTAGGGAAATCCCTCACCATATGGCGTGTGTCGTCATACTCAAAACAAGCTCTGGGAGGACGTGGCCGCTGTGACTGGCTCGGGCCAGGTCTGCTGGACTGACCACTAAAGGCACCCCGTGCAGGAGGCGCACTAGATACTATAGGTGTATAATAAGGCTCCTGAGGTCTAGGAGGAGCTGGAACACCACTGGCTGCTGGAAGAGCTGAATGAATGGGGCGACTCATATAACCCCTACCATGACGAACTGCAGATGGGGTACGGGCACCAGAATAATGGCCCGACTCTCTAGACCTCTTGGCCTCCCTCTCCTCTCTATCCCCAGCATGCATACCCTTTACTCTCTTAGCAATGCTTACCACCTGCTGATAAGAAATATCCATCTCCAACTCCCGAGCCATGCTAGACCTGATGCTGGGAATGAGCCCCTCAATAAACCGGCAAACTCTCTCACGAACTGTAGGAACCAAGGCTGGTGCATGCCTAGCCAAGTCAGTGAAACGGACAACATACTCCGAAACAATCATAGTACCCTGACGCAAATGCTCAAACTCCGCGCGACATGCGTCCCTGAGGCTTTGAGGAACATACTCCCTCAAAAACATATCTGAAAACTGGGTCCATGTAAGGGATGCTGCCTCAGCTGGACTGTCCAACTCAAAAGTACGCCACCACTGATAGGCTACTCCTCGAAGCTGGAACGCACTGAAAGAAACCCCACTCGATCCTGATATACCCATAGTGCGGAGGATACGGTAGCACTCCTCCAGAAATCCTAGAGCATCATCTGATGCTAGACCACTGAATACAGGAGGTTTGTACTTCTTAAACCTGTCAAGCCTCTACTGCTCATCATCTGAAGTTACTGCCCTGTCCTCGGGATGAACTAGGCTACAGGCGGTACGGTATAACCTCTGGGATCTTATCAACCTGGACCCGCTGCTCAGGAGTGCGGGTGCCGGGAGTCTGTGCTCCTCCCCCGGCCTGGGATATGGCTGCAGCAAGGGGAATCAACCATGCCTGAGCTAGAGTGGTGTACATGCTCACGAACTATGCAAAGGTCTCCTGAAGAGCTGGAATAGTAGTAGCAGTAGGCGTATCAAGTGCCTGAACTCCGGCTGGAGCTGCTGGTGGCTCCTCTGTGATAGCTCGCGCGGGTGCTCTAGTTGCACCACGTGCGCTTCCTTGGCCTCTACCCCGGCCCCGACCTCTGACGGCTCTAGCATGGGGCGCGGGTGCCTGGTCATCTCCGGTAGCACGTGTCCTCACCATCTGTGAGAGAATAGAAGACAGAAGTTTAGAATTTCGATATCAAAAATCTCGCACGACAAGGAAATCAAATGAAGTGGAATTTTCCTAACAGTTACATAGCCTCTCGTAGATAAGTACAGACGTCTCCGTACCGATCCGCGAGACTCTAATAAACCGGCTTGTGATTCATGACTCCTATGAACCTAGAGCTCTGATACCAACTTGTCACGACCCAAGTTCTCCCTCCTTGAACTGTCATGACGGCACCTAGTCTCTACGACTAGGTAAGCCTAACAAATTGCGAAAAAAGGGAATAAAGTGCGAAACTGGCAAGTCACGATTTAAAGCATAATAAAAAATCTTGAAATGTCACTCGGCATATACAATACACACTCTCAAAACTAAAACAAAACTCCCAAAATCCGGAATCTCATGAAATCACAAGCTATGGAAAACTACATATTGTTCTAACTCCAGAATGTCTAATCAAAAGTAAATACAGGAAGTTTAAAGCTAAAGGGAAGAATAGAGAGGGACTTCTGGATCTGCGGACGCGGCAGATATACCTCGAAGTCTCTAATATCGCCCGCCTCAGTGGTAGAACGGCTGAGCAGAAGAACCTGGATCTGCACATGAAAAACATATGCAGGAAAGGGCATGAGTACACCACAGCGGTACCCAGTAAGTGCCAACCCTAACCTCGGTCGAGTAGTGACGAGGAAGGTTAGGGACCTACTAGTTATATATTTTAAACAAGGTAAAATAGTATGAAATGCGACAATATAAATAAAATACTAACAATCGATAACGAATAAAATCACAGAAAGGATGTAACTCAGTACACAGAGATAGTAACAGGGGGATCTACTATGATATCCGTCCCGTAGTCCCAAATGTAAATGTGCAGGGGGATCTACCGAAATATCGATCCGTAGTCCCAAAGTAAATATCCAGTACAGGAAATCTACCTGGTGGCGTCCCGTAGTTCCAAATATAAATGTGCAGGGGGTCTACCGGAATACCGATCCGTAGTCCCAAAGTAAATATCCAGTATGTACTTATCTACCGTGTGTCGTCCCGTAGTCCCAAATATAAATGTGCAGGGGGATCTACCGGAATACCGATCCTTAGTCCCAAAGTAAACACACAACTGTCTTAAGAAAGAATTTACAGTTCTATTCAAGTTCATACCTAGAAAAGCTGAAATTTCTATTCTAAACGTGCTGCACAGAATTCAAGTAAACAATCTAAGCAGATAGTACAGTTAAGTCACTTAATCATGCTCTCCTAAACTAAACAGTAGTATAAGAGAGGGCTCTTATGTTTACGGTGCTTAACTGCTTATGAAAAGGATGTTTCCTATTCATCCAGGCTCTATTGTTCGAATTTATAATCCTTATTTGCTTTTAAGTGTGAGCAAATTTTAAGAATGATTTTGTTCAATTAGACATATACGAGAGTATTCTAGAAGGTACAAATTTTGCTTCATCTCATTCCTTGAATGTACACAGGTGTTTATAACTTTGCATATGCGACGATTTATAGGAAATGAATAAAAATACCTTGCAAGAAAATTGCGGCCGGGATAACATTTATTGGGTCTAGTTGGTTCTTGATTCTGATTTCTTCTATTTCTTTTTTTGGGGTTGATCTGGCAGTCCCCAATCCTTTATCTAGCAGTCCCTAGTCCTTTTTCTTTATTCCGTATCTAGTTCGGGCTATCTCTGATATCCTGTACGGACTGTTCCGGAGCCATCTTCACATGCTTCTGATACTTATTGTTGTAGTTTCTGTTGCTCTGATACAACAGTCCCCAACGTTCGTAAACATTACTAGTTATTTTTGGGCGACCTTTTGTGGGAGCGATCCTGCCTCCTATCAGTTCGGGGTCCTAATCGGTATGCTTTAAACCGGTGTCTGGAATGCCTTCGATCAAAGTTCAGTTGACCTTGATTCCGGGTTGTAGGACATGTCGATATAATTATCTAATCATTTATACGCGATTTTTTGACTCGTACCTATTGTGAACATCTGCCCACGTTGTTGGTTGAAATTCCAACAAACTCTCCATCAACTTCCTTGAGGCATCAGAGCTTGAGGGATTAAGACCCTTCATAAATTCTTCTGCTGCCCATTCATCTGGTACTGCCAGCAACAACATTCTCTCCTTTTAGAATCAGATCACGAACTCTCGTAGCAATTCTGAGTCTCCTTGAACGATTCTGAAAATATTTGCTTTTCTAGCTTGAAATTTCCTTGATCCAGTGTGAGCTTTGAAAGAATATGCAAGCTTTTAAAAAGAATCAATTGAGTGTTCAGGTAAAAGTAAATACCATGTTAAAGTCCTTTTTGTTAGGGTTTTGCCAAATTTTAAAAAGATTGATTCGATCTCATGTGGAGCCAAATTATTTTCCTTCATAGCTATAGTATAGGTTGTAATGTGTTCCTGTGGATCCGAAGTTCTATCATACTTCGGAATATCGGGCATCTTGAATCTTTTTGAAATCAATATCGGGAACGCAGTTGGTTTGAATGGCAACTGAAAATACTTTTTTGAGTCTGGTCCCTTTAGGACCGGAGGTGCTCCCGGAATCTGGTCTATCCGAACATGAAATTTCTTAGCATTCTAATCCATTCGAGAATTAATTTATCTCATACACCTCATGCCTGCTCCACCCACTTAGTTGTAGTTTGATCCAAACTCTCCTCTTGGAGCAACATTTCTGGTTCTCGGGATTGTTTGACTTATTGGAACGCCAGGGGGGGACTCGAACTCCACCATTTGAATTATTTGAAGCCCCCAGTATTGCTTGTTGAAGCTTAGTCATTGTCTGATCCTGTCTTGTGAGATGGCCCATAATTTTCCATTTTTGTGCTCTCAACACTTTCACGGTAACAGTCATCGGCTCACCATCCATATCATCTGGGGTAGTACTCCTGTCATGACGAATTTTCTCTCCACCCGGTTAGGAATTGACTCATTCCCATCGAGACAAGTTTCACTGGTTGAACCATCCTGTTGATTTCCACCATTGAGATTGTCCACGAGCTCGTCGTTATAGTTTGTTCCAATATTGAACCAGTTGTTGATATAATTGTGTGACACAACTGTAGTATACTTAAAATAGAAAACCTTTAAAGCATATTAGTATAAGATGAATAAATCAAAATAACACCACAATTGTCTATGTCCCACGGTGGCGCCAAACTGTTTATCGAGAAAATAGTACAGTTGAATTTGTAACGTGATTTATAAATGTGCGAATTAAATTGATCCGATAAATTAAAATAGCAAAGTACAACCAGAGTAAATAAAGATAATTGAATAAGAAACAATCCTGGTCTTTAGAATATTTCCACCGTGATCAAGAAGACAACACTTGTAAAAATGCTTCAGAGAAAAAATACTAGTCTTTTGCTATCAGTATTTCTTGATGTCTTACAATAGAATGAAAACCTCTATTTATACTAGAGTTGTAGGGTGTATGATCTACCAATTATGCCCCCATTGATTACCAATACTAATGCTATAATAAAAGGTAATAAAAAGGTGATAAAGAATAATAAATGGTAATAAAGGCTGGAGGAATCTTGGGCTCTTCTGTAATATTTCTGCAATGGTCATATCTTGAATTGCTTTTTATTCGACCATAGGTTTGTATCTGATGTTAACATCTTATCCGGACATAGGTTTGTATCCGGTGTGAACAAGGTTAAATCACTGTTGATTGACACGTATTTGCTTCCTAATTCATCCATCTTCTAAGACCAGTTTTTACCGTATATAGTACATGCAAGATATCTCAAGTTTACTTATTATGTTACCTTATGGGAAAATTTTCAGAAGTAAATAATTTGTACATCCTTTTTTTTTTTTGATTTGCACTGGGTGTCCGAGTCTCTTAGAGCCCCGACTAATCCCGGGGGTGCACAGGCCCTCGGCAAGGAGTTTCCCGCAAGTGCACCACGGTTAATTCAGGTTTTACCCAGTCCGATGGCCCTCAGAAATTGTTTGCACCCAGTGGGTTTCGAACTTGAAACCTTGAAAGGGAGCAAACCCCAAGGCTCAAGTCAATTGCCACCAAGCCAACCCCTGAGGGTTATTTGTACATCTAATACTCATAGCAGTTAAAAGTAAGAACCGATTGTTTTGTAACATATAGACTTCTCTAACAAAATGTGGCGTTCATCGAGGCACAACATGGTATGAATTAAATCAAAATTACCTGTCTCTAGATTGAGATTCTTGCTTTGTAAGGCTTCTCGATACAAGCATAAATCGGCGTTGAAATTCAATTCCATCTGAGGAGACGTCGTTGCTGTTACACCTCGTACTCTTTATCCACCCATAAAGTTGAAGGTTTGACAACTTTAGCCTCTAGCGTAGCCAATCAGCCAATGCCATACCTCTGCGTAAAAAGATCATTACATATTACCAAAATTACTTCAGCTGTCCCACCGGGTATAAAGGTCGGTGTAGGCTGACCTGTTTGGTACACCTAGGGTAGTAAAGGTTCTAGATCTACTATATAAGCAGTATAGCTTCCTTCTCTTTCACTTTTGCACAACTTTACCAGCTCTAGTTTCTATTAAAGAAGGCTCATAAGCTCTTCCTAAGAATTATCAAATGATGCAGGGCTAGGATTTAAGGAGGAACTGGATAAGACTATTACTAATTTTGGAAATTTCTTGAAAGAAAGAACAATCATCATAGAAGCGTACGAACCTAGAAGGAGTAATTAATTCCTTCAACAAGGTATGTAAGGAAGCATGACTTGGTATAAGCACTTTTTCCTAATTGATCCTTATTTTGTAAGCCTAAATAGTTATAAGATTTCTTTGAAATGTCGCTCATGTTCTGGTATGTACTCCACCGGTGACACCTTCATGTCTAGTCTAAGTTGTTCTGCCTAGTACCGTGAGGTTGAAAAATGCGGCTCACGATGTGTTTAGTCTTGATATTGTGAGACATTGACCTTGCACCGTACTTGTATATGTATTTATGTGATTTTACTGAGCCCTCTATAAGATCGGTACGGAATGATGTATTTATTACCTAGCCCCTTCGAGACCAGGACGCCGAGCCCTGTAGAGAATGGGTACAACTAAAATCTTCTAACACCGGGTATGGAATGAAGTGATAAAGGACACTCACTGAGACCTACTAAGACAGGGTAAGTCGAGTTCTATGGAGACCGAGTATATCCAAGATCTCCTGAGGCCGGGTATTGTATGATGTGACAAAGACATGAGTTTTTCTGAGCTCTCTTCGAGGTCGGGTATGATATGACATTACATGATGTGATATTCTCCAAAGAGCGGCTGAATATCACATGATCCAAGTTGAATATGCCCCAATGTATGGCTGAATAATCTTATCCTATTTTACATTTAAAGAATAGCCCAAATAAGTGAGATGACTTTTATAAAACTTGCATGCATTCATGATTTATGGTTACTGTAGTGTACTCGTATCTCTTATGTTATGTCTTCGATTAATATTTATACTATGAAATTTACATACTCGGTACATCTTTCGTACTGATGCCCCTTTCTTTTGGGTGTTGTATTTATTCCCACAGGTACAGATAAACATGGTGACGTCCCTCCACAGTAGGGTGCTCGTTAAATGGTTGGTTGTCGTACTCCACTTTTTCGGAGTAGCTTTACAAAAGTTAATAGGTATTGAAATATATGTTCCAATTATTTTGGGTGCGGTGGGGCCCTGTCTCGACCAAATTACATAATATAGTACTCTTAGAGGCTTTCAAACTAGTGTTCGGTGTATATGTAAAGGTTGGTCATGAATCTATTGGAAACAGTGCCTATATATATCTATATATAAAATGTTACAAGACTCCCCTACCATAGAGTAAGCATTTTTAAATTTGGGTGCTAATACTTGGAGGCCTCATTGGCCTGATTTCATGATAAAAGATCGAGGTATGGTGTTGGTTAGCACGGGCCCTCGGGCGTCGTGTGCCGGTTACACCTCCCAAGGTTGGGGTTTGACAAACTTGGTATTTGATCAGGTTTGTCCTAGGGGTCTGCAAGCCATATCTAATAGAGTCTTATTTATGGGTATATTATGCATAATAATTAGAAATAGGAGGCTATAAGATATCTAGGGTATATGTCTTTCTTTCTGATCTAGATCGTGCCATAGAGCTGTGTTGTAAGTGTTCACTTTTAACTCTCATTTTGCTTATGTTTATAGTGATACCTAATACAAGACGTCAGACAGTTGTTCAGAGATTTGATGAAGAGGCAGGGGAGGGTACCAGTCAGGTGCTATCTGTCCATATAATCAGCGGGAAACTCATAATGAGGCTGACACTCAGATTTGGGGACAATACCATTACCCCCGCAACAACACAGAGAAACTAATGTACCTCATATTCCGCCCCGGTTTCTCCTGAACAAGATTTAGATGTGAGAAGTGCAGTATAGTTGTTGACACGACTAGTAGCCTCTCAGGCCCAGCATCAAACCTCTAGAACTTTGGATAGAACGGTTAACGCGAATGTCCAAAATTTCATTAATTTAGACCCCCTGTATTTATAGGAACAGATCCCAATGCAGATCCCTAAAATTTTCTAGATCAGTTGCAGCGAACCTTACGAGTTATGCATGACACTAATACAGAGTTTATAGATCTTGCTTCTTATAGTTGAGGAATGTTATTGTGGTATCGTATGATACGCGGGAACATTCTAAGGGACCTCTTGCCCCAGTAGTGGAATGGAAAGAATATTCTGAGGCATTTTTACATTAGTATTTGCCTATTGAGTTCTGCCGATCCAGGCAAGATATATTCTTACATTTGGAGCAAGGTAATATGAGTGTCCGGGAGTATAGTATGCAATTTAACTCCTTGGCTAGGTATGCTCCTTCGGTGGCGGCTGAAATGAGTGATAGGGTACATCAATTTGTAGGTGTCTTAGGGCCACATTTATTAATGAATGTACCAGAGCTTATTTGAATCCGATTGTGGATATTGCTCGTATTAAAGCATATGCACAAAAGATGGAGGACCAAAAGAGACAACAACGAGCCGCCAGAGAGCATGATCGGGGCCAGTATAAGTGAGCTTGGTCCATAAGTAATACGAGAGAGTGGACTCAAGGTGGATTTAGACCTCCGCTACCATGGCATCCATCTTATTCGATGGCTAATTCATCATCACAGTTTCAAGGCCAATGTCATGATTGGACCACTTATTTTGGTCAGGGCCAGGATTCCCAAGGACAGAGCTCACAGTATAATGGATATTCTAGTAAAGTGAGACCCCCGATGCTGTATTGTGGTCAATGTGGTAAGAATCATTTCGGGGCATATTACCAAGGTTCAGATTTATGTTATTCGTGCGGGCAACCCCGCCATATTATGTGTTATTATCGAGTGAGAGGTGGAAATAGTATGATGCGGCCAACAGGATCTGTGGCGGCTTCTTCTTCCTCAATACACCCTCATGAGTAGAGCTCAGAGGTAGAGATAGAGGTAGAGGTAGAGCATCGGGCCCAAGCGGGAAACAGAATCACATTACCGTATGTGGTTACAGGTATGCTATCCATAATTTCCAGTAATATGTATGCTTTGATAGATTCAGATTCTACTTTGTTGTATGTTTCTTCATTTGTTGCTAGTAAATATGGTAAGGATCCTAAATTGTTACGTCACTCATAGGTGAGTCAGTGATAGTTAGGAAGATACATCGAGGGTGTGATATGATGATTCACGATCATCACACCTTAGCTGACTTGAATGAATTAGAAATGGTATAATTTGATGTTATTATGGGGATGGATTGGCTAGCTTCGTATTATGCTAATGTGGATTGCTGGAGGAAGAATGTTCACTTTAACTCCCTAGGAGAGCCCGTCATCGAATGGGAGGGAAATGTTACAACACCTAAATGGAAGTTTATTTCTTATCTTAAGGATCGAAGGATGATTTTGAAAGGATGTATCTATTATTTGGTGGGAGTACAGGATGTGGAGCCAAAGCCTCTAACCCTTCGGTCGGCTTTGGTTGTTAATGAGTTTTCAGATGTCTTTTCGAGCGAGCTTTCGGGTATCCCTCCTGAGAAAGAAATTGAGTTTGCTATCGATGTGTTTTCGGATATGTACCAAAATCTATTCCCCCATATAGGATGGCTCCCCTTGAGCTGAAGGAATTGAAAGCTCAACTGGAAGATCTTTTAGAAAAGGGGTTTATCCAACCCAGTACTTCTCCGTAGGGATCCCCAGTGTTATTTATTCGTAATAAAGATTGTTCATTGAGGATGTGCATTGATTACCAATAGCTGAATAAGGTAGCCATTAAGAATAAGTATCTGTTTCCGAGGATTGATGATTTGTTTGATCAATTGCAAGGTGCCAAATATTTTGCGTAGATCGATCTCAGGTCTAGGTATCACCAGTTAAGAGTTAAGAAAGATGATTATCCGAAGATAGCTTTTCGGAACAGATATGGCCATTACGAGTTCCTTGTTAATTGGCCTAACCAATGCACCAACGGCTTTTATGGATCTGATGAATCGGGTGTTTAAGACATTTTTGGATATCTTTATGATCATGTTCATAGATGATATTTTGGTGTATTCCCGATCAGAAGTAGAGCACGCAAAGCATTTGAAAATGGTTTTGTGCATACTCTGGGATTGCAAGTTATACGCTAAGTTTTCAGAATGCGAGTTCTGGCTGAAATCAATAGCTTTTGTTTGACATAGTATCGAATGAGGGTATTAAAGTTGATAGTCAAAAGATCGAGGTGGTTAAGAATTGGCCAAGGCCCACAATTCCTATGGAGGTACGTAACACTTCTTGGGCTTAGCCTGTTACTACCGAAAGTTTGTGGAGAATTTCTCATCCATTGCTGCTCCATTAACGAAGTTGACGCATAAGATAGCTAAATTTTAGTGGACCAATCCATGTGAGGAGAGCTTTCGAGAGTTAAAGGATAGGTTGACCTCACCACCAGTTCTAACTCTTCCTGAAGGATCAGAGGGTTATGTCATATATTGTGATGCTTCTAGAATGGGATTAGGTAGTGTACTAATACAACGTGGTAAGGTTTTCGTTTATGCTTCAAGGCAATTGAGAAAGAATAAGAAAAATTACTCGACTCATTACCTTGAATTAGCAGTCGTTATATTCGCTTTGAAAATATCGTGTCATTATTTACATGGAGTCTATGCTGACATATTTACATATCATAAGAGCTTGCAGTAGATGTTCAAACAAAAAGATTTGAATTTGAGACAACGAAGATGGCTTGAATTGTTGAAAGACTATGATGTCAATATTCTATACCACCTCGGTAAGGCGAATGTTGTAGTTGATGTATTAAGTCAGAAGTTAATGGGTAGCTTAAGGCATGTAGAGATTGATAAATTGGAGATGACTAAGGATTTGTACTGGTTGGACAATTTAAGTGTACAATTGCTTGACATTAGCGACAGAGAAGTCGTAATTCAAATTGCGGCTGAATCCTCTCTAGTGGTTGAAGTAAAGGCATGACAGTTTGACGATCCATATTTGGAGAAAATAAGAGAAAGCATTTCCCTTCAGAAGAAACAAGTGTTCGAGCTATCCGAGGATGAAGTCCTTATATACAAAAATTTGCTATATGTGCCCGATGTCGAGGGACTCTGAGGGAAAATTATGGAGGAGATTCACTAATTCCGATATTTTATTCACCAAATGAAGAAGAACATCACCGAATACGTCGCCCAGTGTCCAAATTGCCATCAAGTTAAGGTCAAACACCATAAACCAGGAGGATTGCTTTAGAATATGGAAATCCCGAACTAGAAATTGGAGATAATCAACATGGACTTTGTTACCAGATTACCATGCTCATGCTAAAAGTTTGATTCCATATGGATTACTGTGGATAGACTCACCAAGTCAGCTCATTTTCTACCGATTAAGACTATCTTCTCGGCTGAGGATTATGCTAAGATTTATATTAAGGAAATAGTTCAACTTCATGGAATTTCGATTTGTATTATATCAGGTAGAGGTGCCCAATTTATAGCTAACTTTTGGGGTCATTCCAAAAAGGATTGGGTACAAGGATCAATCTTAACAAAACTTTCCATCTACAAACAGACGGCAATCCTAAACGCACCATTTGAACGCTCAAGGATGTCATGAGCTTGTGTTTTACACATAAAAGGGAATTGGGAAGATCGTTTACCACTTATTAAATTTGCTGATAAAAACAGCTAACATGCCAGCATTTGAATGGCACCATATGAGGCTCTATATGGACGGAAGTGTAGATCTCCTATTGGTTGGTTTGAAGTTGGCAAAATAAAATTATTAGGTCCCAATTTGGTGCAACAGGCTGTAGAAAAGGTAAAACTGATTCAAGATCGGTTGTTGAATGCTCAAAGCAGACAAATAAATCCTACTCAGACAACCAACATCGAGATTTAGAATTTTCGGTGAGAGATTAGATATTCGTAAAGGTATTGCCTATGAAAGGCATGATGATATTTGGTAAGAAAGGAAGACTCAGCCCCCGGTATATTAGACCATATCGGATCGTTTAGAGGATCGGTCAAGTGTTTATAACCTTGAGTTTCCCCCGGAATTGGGAGCAGTGAATCCGGTATTTCATGTGTCCATGCTTCGTAAATGTGAGGGAGACCCATCTCCCATTTTCCCCCTCGAATGTGTTCAAATCACTAAGAATATATCTTATAAGGAAGTTTCGTTCACTATCTTGGACCTTCAAGTTCGTAAGCTATGAACTAAACAGGTAGCTTCAGTTAAGGTACTTTGGAGGGGCAACAATGTGGAAGAAATGGCATGGGAAGCTGAAGAGGATATGAATGCCAAATAGCCTCATTTATTTTACGGAAAAAGGACTAAACTACCCCTATTGTTTGGTAAATGGTTTATAAAGATCCTCCGTCCATTTATCCGTTCAAAAATACACACAACGTTAATTCTATCAATAAAATTTCCCCCACATCTGACGGCTCAACCCGTGGGCCTTCAATTTAATAACATGGTAATTTTTACCTGGGCCACTTGGCAATCTTGGGCTGGAACAAAAAATGGATCTTATTTTTACCCACTTGCATGATCCGACCCTAGGTTTTTCGAATCCTCTTCTTCTCCAAATCTGCAGCAACTACTCTTTCTTGAATAAATTATGTCTGAAATTCAGTGAGGATTCTCACATTGTTTTTGCTTCAGTTTTAGTCATGTCCTGTTTAGCTCTTTTTTTAGCCCACAATTAAAAGTTCATCCCATTCGTCTATACAACCACTTTGTGCCCCCTCTGCTCTGACTCATTACACTTGCACAAAAATCACACTTGTGATTTCCACTTCCACCCGTTCGATCCTTCAAATGTTGCCGTTGCCGGTGAATATAGTTTCCTCTGGCAAAAATTCTTCCCTGCCACCCTCTTCCCTCGGATTCTGATAATCCAGCAATTCGCGGTTGCAGCTGCAACCTGCGCTTCCGTCAAAATTGAATCCACTACTTCAAGGTATTTGATGTTTCTTCTTAACATGGTCCCTTCTTTATACTGAATAAATGGGTTTGAATGGAGGAGAAAAATGGATCTTGAATCGAGAAGAAAAAGAAAGAAAAATATGGATTTAAGAAGATTTAGAATGGTTTGAATCTGGAACAGCGGTAAGATGGTTGGAAAATGATTTTGATCTGGCCAAAAAGAAAAAGAATGAATCATACTCATGGTTTTAATTGATGAAGAAGGTGGCTGGAATATTAATTCTCTGGCGAAGTTTGATATTTTCCCACAAAAGTGTTTGAAATACGCGCCTATATTCGGGTTATAAAAAAGTATTGGGGCGGCTCAGGAAGTGGGGCGGGTGTAATACCAATTTTTTTTGTCTGAACTTAAGATTCACGTGACCCAATAAAAAAAATGGTAGCGCATTTGAAAAATGGCCCACTTCGTATGCTATTAAATGTAGGGATATTTTTGTTATTAAAAATAACGTAATGTGTATTTTTGAACTGATAGATAAACGGAGTATGTATTTTGGACTGATAGATGGACGGAGGTTATTTGTAAACCATTAATCAAACAGTAGGGGTAGTAGGGGTAGTTTAGATCATTTTCCTTTTATTTTATACTAAATGAGGTAATGTTGAGACTCCTATGGCAGATACTACTGAGGGTGCCACGAAGGATGATTGACACGAACGTTTCGAGGATGAATGACTGTCATTAAACATTCGAGGACGAATATTCCGAAGGGGGATGATGTTACACCATGTACTCTTTACCAACCCAAAAGGTTGAAGGGTTGACAAGTTTAGCCTCTAGCACAGCCAATCAGTCGATGCTACACCAACGGGTAATAAGATGATTACACATTACCAAAATCGCGCCAGCTATCCCACTAGGTACAAAGGCCGATGTGGGACAACTCGTTTGGTACACTTGGGGTAGTGAAGATTCAAGATCTACTATATAAGCAGTATAGCTTCCTTCTCTTTCACTTTTGCACAACTTTACCAGCTTTAGTTTCTCTTAAAGAATGCTCATAAGCTCTTCCTAAGAATTCTCAAACAATGCAAGGCTAGGATTTAAGGGGGAACTTGGAGAAGACTAACATAAAGAAGCTCGAAATCATTACTGTATCACCTATATTGTAGTTGTACTAATTTGGAAATTTCTTGAAATAAATAATAATCATCTTAAAAGCATACGAACCTAGAAGGAGTAATTAAATCCTTCAACAAGGTATGTAAGAAAGTCTTCTTTCTTGGCATGACTTGGTATAAGCACCCTTTCCTAATTAATCCTTATCTTTTAAGCCTAAATAGTTATAAGATTTCTTTGAAACTCCGCTCATGTTCTAGTATGTACTCCACCGGTGACACATTCATGTCCAGTCTAAGTTGTTCCGCCTAGTACCGTGAGGTTGAAAAACGTAGCTCACTCTGAGTTTAGTCTGGATATTGTGAGTCATTGACCTTGCACAGTACTTGTATATGTATTTATGTGATTTTACCAAGCCCTCTATAAGGCCAGGTATGAAACGATATGTTATGTGAAATTACTGAGCCCGTTCGAGACCGGGTGTGCCGAGTCCTGCTGAGACTGATTACAATCGAGATCTCCTGAGGCCATATATGAAAAATTGATAAGGGACACTCACCTAGACCTCTTGAGACTGGGCATATCAAGTCCTATTGAGACCAGGTATACCCAAGATCTCCTTAGGCCAGGTATGGTATGATGTAATAAAGATATGAGATTTTACTGAGCTCTCTTTGAGGGTGGGTATGATATGACATGATGTGATATACCCCAAAGAGCGGCTGAATATCACATAATCCAAGATGAATATGCCCCAAAGTATGGCTGAATGATCTTATCCTGTTTTACATTTAAGGCATAGTCCCAATAAGTGACTTGAATTATATAAAACTTGCATGCATTCATGATTTATGGTTACTATAGTGTACTCGTACCTCTTATGTTATGTCTTTGGTTTACATTTATACTATCAACTTTACATATTTCGTATTGACGCTCCTTTCTTTTGGGCGCAATGTTCATGGCCACAGATATAAATAGACCTGGTGACATCCCTCCACAATAGGGTGCTTGTTCGACGATTGGTTGTCGTACTCCACTTCTTCGGTGTCGCTGTACAAAAGTTAATAGATATTGAAATATACGTTCCAATTATTGGAAATAGTGGGGCCCTGTCCCGACCAAGTTACTTAATATGGTACTCTTAGAGGCTTACAGACTAGTAATCAGTGCATAAGTAAAGGTTGGTCATGGATCTATTAGCAACAGTGTCTCACAATCAGTGTAAGCATTTTAAAATTCGAGTGCTATCGTCGGCGCGATTTCATGATAAAAGTTTGAGGTATGGATGTTGGTTCGCACGGGCCCTCGGACATCGTGTTCCGGTCGCACCTCTCGTTGTTGGGGTGTGATAGTGACATTCATTTATGCCATGAAAAACTTCTCAGTTTTTCCTTCTCTCAAGCATAATAGACGAAGGAGGTCATGAATTCTGATGTTCTAATTTTTCCACTAGTTCGTTTTTTACTAACCATAATCAAACTTCTGCCAACTAGATGTCCTAAACACTCTTCTACCACTTCTTCCGGCTTTTTATGAATAATTGTCTTCAAATAAACTTCAGCAACCAAATTTTAATCAACCTATATGCAGGAATTTATGTATTTTCGAGGAAAACACCATGTAAAGAAAACTATTTACCTCGAAAATACGAGTAATAATTAAATTTGATTTGTGGTTTTAAAGATATATGATTTAGTTTAATACCAATTAATAATCAAGAAATATGAAGTAGAAATGAAAGACAGAAGTGAATCAAACCAATGTTACTTAGCAGCAGTGACCTCGAGACGGTGACCTCGAGGTGGCTTAGGGCAGTAAGAACAATTAAGTAGGAAAATCAAAGTAAGTACAATTAAGTTAAGGGATAATTCTGATGAACAGTAGGCAAAGAGTAGAGAGTATATTCTTTACTCAGTAAAATATAGTCTTACAAATGATTGGGGTACCCTTTATATAATGGGGGAACCCTTAATAAGGAATATTTCCATTTATAGTAGGGAATATTCTTGGTACAGCTGTCTAACCGCCTAGTACGGAATTGTACAATCCTATTCCGTGATTTGCGCCATGATTTTGGGAAAGCGGCATGAATCTAGCTCGTCGTGGTACAAATTCATAACGGTACTATTTCGAGGTATAACACGCCCGACCTCGGTATGCATCATGCTTTGCCTTCGAACTCGGGCCTAGTCCCTCAAGCTCGAACCTGGCCTTACCCGGACTCGGACATCGAACGACCTCTCAAGTATATAGACGGAAGGTATTCGATCTCGAGCATATATAGATAGTCCCCGCGTTTCTTAGAGTAAGATGATAAGAAACATTTTTGATCCTCGCTCTCCCGAAGTCTTTAGTGATGATGTCATTTCTGTGATACAGGCGTTCGAAATGACCAAAACGTCCCGTCGGTCCACTTCCCCAAAACATTGAATGCACTCCAGTATCGGTCCGCCACTAGCGTCGCCGAACTGTCGTTGCCCTTCTATAAATATGAGGCGATTCCTCTGAGTAAAGAAATTTACTCTTTCTTTACGTCTTCCCTATCTTCATCGTTGTCTCTAATCACCCGTTTCCACCGCTTCTTTAAACGCCGAAAAATGACAATCTCTTGTAAGAAATACCACATCCCTATGCAACCCGTATTCTTTAGCTTACAGTCATGGCTAAAACTTCCAAAACGGTCCCAAAAAGGATAAAGCGTCATCTTCTTCTACTTTCCGGCCGGCCAAACCGGTGGTGCCGCCAACTCTTGAGGAAATCACCCCCGACCCTTGTGTAATCAAGAAGGAAAATCCCCCCCGATGTCCCAGGCCGATGTGAGCACGAATCTCGATATATTAGCTTGATATCGAAGAAGCTCATCAAGGATGTGAGCAAGGACTGTGGCTGGGGAGATGAGGTCGTGATTCAGATCCTGAGCCCTGAGGAAAGCACTACTACCCACGTGAAGGGGTTTTTAAGTGTTTACACTTATCCCTTCACACCGGGTCCCCTCGATCCGATGGTGATCGACTTCTGCAAAACATACGAAGTCACCCTCGTTCAGATTCACCCTTCTTTTTGGCGTATCGTGATCATGTTGCACTTCTTTTCCGAAAAGGCTGAGGGGTTAGAATTCACCCTCAGCCACCTGATTCGATTGTATCGGCCTCAGCTATTTCGAGGGCTCATCAAGTTGCAACATCTAACAACGAAAGCCATCTTTGTCAGTACTGACGAGACCAAAGATCGAGGTTGGATGAGCTGGTTCGTCAGAGTAAGAACTTCGGATATTATCCCAGGGGACAAAATGTCGTTCCCGGAGAGGTGGAACTTTAATCGTAAGTGGAGTTCCTTTCCCCGGTATCTATTCATGTTGTGCTTCTTCATCTCATAATACCTTTACCCTTCTTTTGGCAGTCACTGCCTGGGCACCCCTCGCGGTGCCGGACCTCGAGGATTGGGTCCGAAAGTTAGCTGCCACATCTTCGTACGATGAGTGCAAGTGGCGTGAATTAGCGAAGGGCCAGTAGGAGGCCAAGAACCATGGTAAGTGCTTTCCCGAGTTTCAAATACTTTTCATATACTGGTGGTGTCAATTTACTCATGTTTACTTGTGCAGGCCTCGGGGATGCATCTTAGATGAGGGCGGCTCTGCCCGGGGAGAAGATCAAACCTTCGATTCCGAAATCGGAGAAGGACAATAAAAGGAAGAGGGTTTCGAAGTCCGAAGACCCTCAAGATAAGAAAACCCCTACTCGGAGGCTGCGGAAGAGGTTTGCTCAAGCGGGCGCTGAGTCGTCCCATTGTTCCCCGAGTGATAAAGAAAATGACGATGAAGAGTCGGCGTTGGTGCCTCAAGCCAGGAAACCCATCGAAGCCGCCAAGCCCTCCGTCCTAGAGACCTTATCTTGTGGTGAGGGAACTCCGAAAAAAGATGCGGGCGAGGCCCCCGTGTCCCCGGAGGCTGAGATGTCCCTCCGCTTCAACAATTATACCGGAGGGGGCAAGTGCTGAGACCACCGAAGCTAATGAGAATGCCCCAAGTGAAGAGCTCGGGGAAATGACAACAGGTTACTCCCTTTCTTTGCCAACTTATTTCAAGGGGGCAATGGAGGAAGCCAATGCTCTGCGTATGCCCAATCCGAGCAAGGTCCTCGAGGAAGATCCCTTTGAGGGTTTCTACGCTGGCATTGAGGATGCATATGACCTAAACGATGCATCCACCATCTTCGAAGAGGCTCAACATCTCCTCTCCCGGGTAAGTACTTACTTTCATTATTGTAACTTTCTCTTTTCTTTCTTTTCTTTTGACTGATATATCACCATTCCACGTATAGGCCATCGTAAAGCTTAGAGTTGAGCTGAGCCAATGTGAGGCCGAGCTCAAGAAAGTTTCGGGCGAAGAGAAGGCCCTAAGGCTCCTCTATAGCCAAAAGGAAGATGAGATTAAGGATCTCCAGACCGCATTAGCCAAAGCTCAAAAAAGCGAGTCCGAGCTAGATGAGTAGGTAACTGTGATTTAAATAGAGTACAGCCTTCTTGGCCCTACTTCGGAGGCTAACACTTCGATATCTCAGCTGCGGAAAAAACTAGAGATGATTCGGCAGCTTCGGAGCGAGGTTGATCAAGTTAAAGCTGATTGTCATCAATGGAAGAAGAACGTGGATCAACTTGCTGCCGATAAAGAAGCTGTTATGGCCCAACTAGCCTCGGCTGAAACCCAGCTCCGAGGCATTGAAGCGAAGGGTCTGGCTCAGGCCAAGAAGATCGAGGAGTTGGAGGCTGAGCTCGCTAGAGCCCGGGCCGAAACTGTACAGGCCAAGGCTGAAGCTGTACAGGCTAAGGCTGAAGCTGAGAAGACGAAGGTTGCGGTTGATAAATCCATTGCCATGTACTTAAGGGATGTTTTGGCCGTTCAAGCTGAGTTGAGGGAGGCCCCCGACCGGGGAAAGCAGAGTAATGATTTGGCTAAGTTCCAAGCTCGGAGGGAGACTCTCGAAGAAATCCATGCCCGCCGGTTCAATCTTGCCGAGGAGATAGCCGAGGCAAAGGCGCGGGAAACCAATGCCAGGTTTCTTGTCTCCTCCGATGATGAGGAATTAGCGAGTGGCTCCGGGGACGGGGAAAGTGAAGAAGATGTTCCCGAGGGAGAGGAGGCTCCCAAAGATAGAGCTGCTGAATGTGCAGTTTCTGAAGATGACGCTTCCGGGGGTGTGACCCCGAAAATAGATTAGGTTTTCATTTTCTTTTCTGTGCAAGGGCCCTTTGCGGGCATTGTAAATATGTTTTGTAAGAAACCCCCCCCCCCCCATAAATATAAAGCATATTTTCACTCTATCCTTAACGTGTGTTGAATTTTATTTTGTTCTCATTTGTGGAAAACTTTGATAATTCAAACAATCAGTCCGAGTATTGATTCGGACTCAGAACATAATAACCCTTAGGTTTTAATTGATCAATATAATACCCCTTAGGGTTTTGTTCATCCTCGAGTCAAGCTTAAATTAATTCGATATGAGCTCGGAATAATGGGACTCTTGAGTCCGAGTTGAGTGAGAGCGAGGTCTTGAACTTTATATGATTTGGCCCTTAAGCTCTTTTAAGTTGGCTCTTAGGCTCTTTAAGTCGGCCCTTAGGCTCTTTAGGTTGGTCTGATTCGGCCTTTAAAGTGGCTATACCTATTCCCTCTTTTCGGCTAAAAGACTTAGTAAAAATTTTGTATGTCTTAGCATGTGTTTTTTGTACCCGTTTGGGTTTTTCGGGGGTACGACATATCGGAAACTTATTAGTAATTTGTTTGTGCAAACATAATTGAATAACTCTTGAGGTTTTTCTGAAGGCCAACGTTATCGAAGCCCTTGGATTATTCGAGGGCTGAATTTATCGAGGCCCTTAGATTTTTCGGGGGCTGAATTTATCGAAGCCCTTTATATTTTGCTTTTGCCAAGGGTAGCCTGATTTAACCGGTTTTTACAAAGTGTTTGAAGACCTTTAATTTATAGCGGAAGTCGGACGTTTTCGAGCCGCATTATTTTGGTCATAGCCTTTATATGACCGTAGTCTTTAGTATGGACGTAGACTTCGGGTATGTCACTTGGACTTATTTCTCGATAACTTTCCGAACTTGTTCGAAAAGTTAGTCCCTGAGTATATTGGCCTTGTCCTTTATTTCGAGGGGGTACCCCTTTGAGGTCCTATAAGTCCGAGTTTCCGATGACTAGGATGTACCGACTGTCGATGACAGTCCCCGAGTATTCGGGAGGGCTTTTATGCTTTGGCTCTTGAGCCGTTTCCCGTAGGATTATAAGTGTAGAGTTTGTGTAATAGTAGACTTCTTTGAGACACAAAGTGTTTTTGATATTAACAAAATGTTTCTTCAAATAATTTATACATACATACATGCTTTGTCGTTGGGGCTTGACTATTCTATATGGGCACGGTTCATCTGACCGTTTGGCCCATTACAAAATTTTCCTATCAAGACCCTCTTAGGCATGAAGTGTCTTCCTTGAAAATAAAATCTCCGAGGGTGATGCCCCCCAGTATTCGAGGTTGTTTGAAAAGAAACCTTGGATACTGTTGAGTTCTCCTTAGGTAGCACATAGTTGTTGCCTCACTAAAAACCTTGCCGGCAAAATCCATTTGGGAAAAAATTGTATCTAAGGGAAAAAGAGTGCAACGCATGCTTTAAAACCTAAGGCCTTCGTGTAGAAATATGATGCCTTCGAGATCGTATGCCCCCGATCGAAAGCCTGTAATGAGTTAGTTTTAAACTCAAATGGACAAAAAGGATAAAGTCGTACCTTAGCAGTAGCACCGTTTGAGCAATGATATGTTCCAATTGTTTGGCAGTTGTTGACCTTCCATTGTGCTGAGTTTGTAAGATACTTTACCGACAACTCCGAGGACTCGGTACGGTCCTTCCCAATTCAGGCAAAGATTCCCTTCATTTGGGTCTCGAGTATTGAGGGTGACTTTTCGTAGGACTAAGTCCCTGATTCCAAAATGTCAAAGGTTGGTTCTTCTATTATAGTATCTTTCGATCCTTTGCTTCTATGCGGCCATCAGAACTAGCGATGCTTCTCGCTTTTCATCTAATAACTCGAGGCTGGCATTCATGGCCTCGTGATTTGACTCCTCCGATGTATGCCGAAACCTAGCACTGGGTTCTCCAACTTTGACGGGGATGAGGACCTCGGAGCCATATACTAGAGTAGAGAGAACGCGGTGGCCCCCGTACTGGACTTTGATGTGGTCCGATATGCCCAAAGGACCTCGGGTAAAACATCTCTCCATTTCCCCTTTGCATCGTCCAGTCTTTTCTTCAAGTTCTGAATGATAATTTTATTTGTTGAATCGGCCTATCCGTTTCTAGTTGGGTGGTACGGTGTCGATAAAATCCTCTTTATTTTATGTGCTTCGAGGAACTCTGTTACCTTGCTACCGTTGAATTGCTTTCCGTTGTCACACACAATCTCGGCGGGTATCCCGAATCGACATATGATGTGGTNTGGGACCAAGTACATTTGTTTGATTATTTGGGCCTGGTCGTTGACGCCCAGTAGCTCAAGCCTTTATTAAATTAATAGTAGATGGACCTTGCATGGGCCCAAACTGAACAATGACGCCTGGGGATGGTCGAGGGGTCGAATCCCCATGGCTGGCGTGCCATGCTCATATTTGACCAAAAGTAACAGATTTAAACCACAGATTTCACTACGGTCAGTGTGTTCAATATTTGACAGCAAGCTAGAGTATCCTTTTCCATGCTATCCCAATAGTAACCTGCTCTGATAATTTTTCGACTCAAAGACTCACCGTTGGAGTGATTCCCACAAGTTCATTCGTGGATTTCTCGAAGGACATAATCGGTGTCTCCTGGCCCCAAACATACTGCCAACAGCCCATCGAACGTTCTCCTATGCAATGTTCCATCTTTATCCAATGCAAACCTAGCAGCCTTGGCTCGTAAGGCCCTCGATTCTTTGTGGTCCGATGGGAGTTTTCCATTCTTCAAATAGTCAATATATTTATTCCTCCAATCCCATGTTAGGCTTGTTCAATTTATCTCGGCATGACCCTCTTCAACCACAGACCTTGATAATTGGACAACAGCTCCCAGGACGATGTCATCTTCTTCAATCGAGGATCCCAGATTAGCAAGTGTGTTGGCTTCGCTATATTGCTCTCGAGGCATATGGTCCAGAGTCTACTCCTTGAAGAGGTGTAGAGTTACCTGTAGCTTACCCAAGTACCGTTCCATTCTGTCTTCCCAAACCTCGAAGCTTTTGTTTACTTGGTTTACGACCAATAGAGAGTCACACTTGGCCTCGATGACTTCTGCTCCCAAGCTTTTAGCTAGCTCAAGACCTGCAATCATGGCCTCATACTCGGCCTCGTTGTTAGTTAATCTTAGAGCTCTTATAGATTACCTAATAGTATCACCTGTGGGTGGTTTCAAGACAATGCCGAGCCCGAACCCTTTCACATTTGAGGCACCGTCCATGAAAAGGATCCATACCCTCAATGATGTGCCCGAGTTTAGAAGGAGTTCTTTCTTTACATCGGGTACGAGGGTCGGCGTAAAATTGGCCACAAAGTCAGCTAGGATTTGAGACTTGATGGCCATTCATGGGTGATATTTGATATCGTACTCGCTAAGTTAGACGGCCCATTTAGCCAATCAGCCCGATAGCTCGGGCTTATGCAAAACGTTTTGAAGGGGGTAAGTGGTTAATACACATATAGGATGACATTGAAAATATGCTTTTAACTTTCGAGATGCGCTTATCAATGCAAGTGCTAATTTTTCTAAATGAGGGTACCTAGTTTCAGCATCTCCTAGAGTTCGGCTTATGTAATAAACAGGAAATTATGTACCTTGCTCTTCTTGAACTAGTACCCCACTTACCGCCATCTCGGATACTGCCAAGTATAGATAAAGCCTTTCATCTTCCTTCGGGGTGTGAAGAAAAGGCGAGCTTGACAGATATCACTTTAATTCTTCCAAGGCTTGTTGACATTCCGGGGTCCACGCAAAATCCTTTTTCTTTTTTAGCAGGGAAAAGAACCGGTGACTCCGACCTAATGACCTCGAGATGGATCGACCCAAGGCAGCTATTCGCCCTGTTAGCCTTTGCACGGCCTTCACACTATCCACGATCGTGATATCCACTAAAGAGAACTCCCTTGCAACCCAAGGGGACTGGACTAGGATTCACATTGAATACGAACCAGTATAAAAATTCTGGTATCCTTAATTCCTGCATTTAATTTCAGCATCTTATATTCTGTTGTTACTACTGCTAGTCTATTACATCTAGTTGACTAATTGAAAAACCAGTCAACTAATCACGATTAAGTTTAAAAATAGACAATTCACCCCCTCTTGTACTTTCAAATGGTATCAGAGCAAGGCTCACATTTTTTTTCTTTTGCTTAATAGCTTGTGAGAAAAGATCATGGCAAATCAAGTTATTATAGGAGCTCTCTTCTAGGAAGGAACTTCACATATTAGGCAATCAAGTTATTATAGGAGCTCTCTTCTAGGAAGGAACTTCACATATTAGGCCACCATACTTTAATATGGACAACCTTTCTCCCACTGGAAAGCGCGTATGGAGATATACGCCAAGGCTTATGAGGTTAAAGTTTGGAGAGTCATCAAAAAGGGGAATTATCCCCTGCCAGCTGCCGCTCAACCACTTGTTGATCCTGAGGATGTAGATTCATATACAAAAGAGCAAATGGAAGTGGTACAAGTTAATAATAAAGCAAGAAACCTGCTTTACAATGCCATAAATGGTGAGGAGTATGAGAAAATCTCTAGCTGTGACACAGCCAAAGAAATGTGGATAAGCTTGAAGTTACATACGAAGGAACCAGCAAGGTTAAAGAAACACATATCAACATGTTGGTTCATGACTATGAACTATTTTCAATGAAAGAATAAGAGTCTATTGAAGAGATGTTTGCCAGATTCAGCAAAATAATTAGTGATCTAAAAGCCTTCGGCAAACCATATACGAGTGGTGATCAAGTTAGAAAAATTCTCAGAAGCCTACCAACTACGTGGCAGACCAAAGTAGTCACACTTGAATCTCAAGATCTAAATAAGTTATCCTATGATGAACTACGGGGAGAACTCATAGCCTTTGAAAAGACACATCTCAAGAAGATTAATCAAGAAGAAAAAAAGAAAACAATCGCATTCAAGGCTTCAACTGAAGTAGCTGAAAATGACATCAATGATGATCCTGAAGCCCTTCAAGAAGAAATTTCTATGCTATCAAGAAACATGGATGGTTTAATGAGAAGATTCAGGAATACGAGAAGAGGAAGAATTTCACCTAGGCGATCCAGGCAATACAACGAACAAGACAAGAATGATGGAAAATGCTATGAGTGTGGAAGATTTGGACACATACAAGCTGAGTGCCCAGATCCAAAAAGAAAAATTTCCAGAGGCTTTAACAAGAACAAATCCTTTGGAAGTTGGAGCAATGAAGATAGTTCAGAACACAAAGAGATAGAAAATCTTTGCTTCATGACGTTCTGGAAAATGAGATGAACAAATCTTCAGGATGCTGGACGGACGAAAACATTTCAGATGACGAATGCAAAGATAACAATGAGAACTGTTTCATGGCACGAGGTGAAACAAGCGAGGTAAGATCTTATAACTGTGAAAGATGCAATGAATTGCAGGATATACTTGATTTAACTTTGAAAGAGTCTAAAAAAATGATGAATGAACTCAAGAGACTAAATAAAGAGGTAAAAGACTGGAAGCTCAAACATGAAGTATGTGAAATTGAAAAGGAAGTACTTCAAGAAGAGCTTGAGGAATTGCAAATGCAACTCAATGGCATGCGCAAATCCACCAGTCATAGTTCTGTCAGGTCAAACCAAGCGACTTACAAGTCAACTGGAAAAGGACCAGTTAAAACAAGATCCACTAGTACTAACACTAATGAAAAAGTGGACATAAATACTCTTTTTGCCACTTTCGTAGAGCAAATATTTCTGGATGGGTGTGGAAACCAAAAAACAATTCTGAACCTAGTAATACTAACCCCCCAGGACCCAAGCGAGCTTGGTTACCTAAAAGAAAGTAATCACTATGTTTTGTAGGAACACCACAGAGTAATGCGCAAAGGAAAATGGTACCTAGATAGTGTGTGTTCCAGTCACATGACAAGTGATAAACACCTGTTCAAAGAAGTTACAAAAATTGACGGGGGAAGTTTTAAGTTTGGAGATGACTCAAAAGGAAAGATAATTGGTACTGGAACAATTCCCTTCAACAACAACTGTGATATCACTGAAGTTTATCTTGTTGATGGACTCAACTACAATCTTCTGAGCATAAGTCAACTATGCAACTCAGGATATGAGGTAAATTTTAAGAAAACGGGTTGTGCTATTGAAGATGAGACAGGAAAAATAGTTCTCCCAGGTAAAGGTATGGAAATATTTATATTCTTGATGGTTTTGATAAGATTGATGGTCATATCTGCTTAACATCCATGTCTGATGATCCATGGTTATGGCATAGGAAACTTCGTCATGCAAGCATGCATTTGATAGAAAAATTGCCCAAGCATGAGTTAGTTATTGGTCTACCCAAACTGAATTTCTCTAGAACACATATCTGTGATGCTTGTCAAATAGGAAAACAAACCAGAAACTCTTTCAAAAATAAAGATATTGTATCTACCTCTAAACCTTTGCAATTGCTTCATATGGACTTATTTGGGCCTACTAGAACTACTTGTATAGGAGGAAAAAGATATGCTTTTGTTATTGTTGATGATTATTGTCGTTTCACTTGGGTGATTTTCTTATCTCATAAAGATGAAGCTTTGAAAATTTTGAGATCTTCTGCAAAAAGGTTGAAAGAGAAAAGGGATATTTGAATACAAAAATCCAGAGTGATCATGGAGGAGAATTTGAAAGCAGAGCATTCGAAGACTTTTGCAATGATCAGGGGTATACTCATAACTTCTCTGCACCACGATCACCTCAGCAAAATAGAGTTGTTGAAAGGAAAAACAGAACTCTCCAAGACATGGCAAGAACCATGTTACTAGATCATGCACTGCCGAATCATTTCTGGGCAGAAGGAATAAGTACAGTGTTGCGGACAAACGCACACGCAAGTATACGCGGTCGTCAAGTAATAAAGTGACTAAAAGTCGGATGTCGATCCCACGAGGACTTGTGATTAACTATTAACTAAATTAGACTATCCTAATTATCTAAACAAGAATTAAACCTAGAAATATTTGATTCTAAACTAATTAAAATAAACAAAAACAAATAGTGAACTTTGGACAGAGAAAGAGCAGATTTTTATGATATCAATGTAATGAAAACGATCTAGGGTTATGGGCTATCTATCATTCCTATTCTATTCTTCAATTGAATTGACTAACCAATTTATCTAGTTTATTGGTTGACGGGGTTAATATTGCTCATAAGAATCTGTCGAGTTCTTACTCGCCTATTCAAGCTAACCTAACGCCTATATGTCAATGGAGTTAGAATCAACAAGAACGCATTTATAATTCCTGTAAATCAACCAAGCAAGGCAATTAGGTATATGTCTATCCTAACCGCGAATCCGTTCCCCGAGGCCCAGGTTCAAGAACTTGCTCTACTTAATCCTATATGCAATCTAGAATTCCCACTTTCGAGTTCAACTCTGGATTCGTAGATAGTATTCAATTGGTGATCAAGCAATCAAATAATTAAGTGCAGGAATAAATAAACCAATATGATAAACTAAGAAATCAAAATCAATATCTGAATAACAATAGTCATGAAAGAACCACAACCCTAGAACGTGAAGTTAAGCTCCACATAGACATGGTAGCAAAACAACAAATTATACAAAGAAACATAAAAAGACTAAGTTGGTGGAAGAAAAGATAAAACCCGGCCTCCACGGCGGCTCTGTGCTCTTCCTTCGTCAAAAATTGCTCTAAAAAATGTTCTCCTATGTATATATACCAAGTAGGGTTGGGCCCAAATAATTATACCTTCTCCAATGTGAAAAAGGACACTTTTCCCGGGCTTAACTAGCGCGGCCGCGCACCTGAACGCGCATCTGGCCGCGCTAGTTGGCTAACTTTCTGTTTCTGGGCGCGCTAAAACTAGCGCGGCCGCGCATCTGGGCATTTTTCACCCTGTTGTTCCGAATTTGGAAAAACGTAAAACATGAAAGTTGTAGCCCTTTGAGTTAGATTTCCAACCATATATTGTGGAGCCAAAATGGAGTTCTGAGCAAAAAGCTATATCTATTTTACTAGAGAGTGCGCAATCTGCCTACTGGAGTCTTCGTTCGCTCTAACTATCATCCGTTGACCCCCAAACACGATCCCGGCTTAATTCCTTGAACTTTTACTCAGACTTCAACGCCTAAAATCACTTAAATTCATTGCATAACATCTATATAGCTCGGAATCACACCTACAAGGCATAAAACACACAATTAGTGCAAAATACTAGCGATTAAAGCGCAAACTCAACTAAAGTGCAGTAAATTAGAGTGTAATAATCGACTAAAATACGTAATTATAGCCTATCATCAACACCCCACACTTAAACGTTGCTCGTCCTCGAGTCAACCAAAAATTTACTCTATCTATGAGCACTTAACATATTTGAAGCACACTACACCAATGATTATGGTTGATAGCAACAATTAAACTCTAGCATATGCAATCATCATACACTTCCCTTTACTTATGTCATTCTTCAAAAATATTCAAACAAAGACAATATGCTCACAACAATCCTAGCCTCAAAAACCGACTCAATGTCACAATGCACTCATGGCTTGAACACCCAACATCCTAGAGAAGTCTAATAATGTTACCTATCCTTCGTGAAACCATGTGCCCTCAAAACCAAGGCAAGAGAGTAAGTTGAATCCACACATTCGAATCTCATGATCAAATATATTTTAAGGACTCATATATATCAAAGAAAATATCGCTCACCCTCACAAAAGAAGTCACATGCATGTAATTGGTACCATAGGCTTGCCCATAATGTAAATCTCTACTAATGTAGGCTCACTCGATCTAAAATCATTAGGACTTTTTCATAGTTGTAATGTGGGCTAAGGGACGGGTAGGATATATTTAGGAATAGTGACTAACCCTCCTAAGCACTTTAACACACCACATAATCAACATTAAGCGCAAATTCTTCAATCCCAACTTCAATTTCATAACTAAAATCACTCCCAACAATGTTCCCTCATTCTTTAAGCACTACATTAATTCATACCCACCAGCAGGAACAAGACAACAATGTATTCATCTCTATATTTTTTTTCCTTCAGATTATTTTTTTTTTCAATTTCTGCTAGTGGTGTGTTATCTTACAAAACAAGTGCACCTTTCTTCCTTTTATTGGTTCCACTCAAAAGCCACCCCACACTTAGTTCCTTCTTACTTCTTTTAGCGCTCATCTCACAATTAAAGTGCTTTAAGAGGAAAAAGGATCAAAACAATGTCAATTTAAGAACAAAAAGGGTATATGCTTGTAATGTGGGTGCCAAATAAAAGTCTATAGGCTCAAAAGGGTTAACTAGGGATGAATTTTATTTGTGATAAGAAATTAAGCTCAAAAAGATCAAAGAAAGCTTAAAATCATTTTTCAAACCGAGCATAACCTTAAATTTCGCTTCAACTCACATACCGGGCAAGTTCTAGACACAAGTACAATACATAGACTATACAAAAGCCTCACCACACATGGCACGTGACTCACTAAGAACGGTCTCATTCCGACTCTCAAACAAATGCAAGTATTGAAGGAGCCACGAGATATTAAGCATGAAGCACAAAGTGAACATAAGTCAAGAAAACGAGACATATGCATCACAAGACATGCTATCCAACTAAGCAAGGCATCATCAATAATTTCAAATCATAGGGAAGATACTACACATGCCAAAGCCTAAATATGCTACTATCAAACAAGTCAAGGGCGCCTAAGTTCATCATTCTTCCTCCATTTATTCCCTAAATTCTAATCTACTCTAAAATATAAAAAAATACTATTACCCGGTTCAAAGTACATCCCATGGAAAAGAACCGAGACACAAAGAAAAACCACGGGGGATTATTACTACCTAAAGAAAATAAAAGACATATTTTTGGATTTTTGTTTAGACTTTAATCCCTCAAGAAAACTGTCTAGGAGATCCATCGTCGGGAAAAGTTCAAATCTTTCAAAAAAAAATTCATTTTTCTTTTTTTAAAAAAAAACACTACAACTAAACTAAGATAGCACAGAAAATCACCCAGACAATCTCCTCACCCCACACTTAAAACTGTGCAATGTCCTCAATGCACACTGAACATAACAAGAGGGTAAAAGAAACTCCTTGGTAGGCCAAAGGCCGAAGAATTAGCAGCTCATGGGATACTCAGACCTCTCCCAGGTATGATCCCTTGTGTGGGTACCTCACACTTAGTTTCAACCACCTGCTCGCTTTAGCACATGCCTCTTGGCTTTGATTCCATGCTCGTACTCCTACAAAATACAAAATAATACTACAAAAAAAAAATTAACACAATAAAATAAGCAAAAGGAAAAAAAAAATAGAATTGGGTTGCCTCCCAACAAGCGCTTGATTTAACGTCGCAGCACGACGCCAACAATTTCATCACTTTTCCTTCCACTTTGAGGATATAAATTATGCCCCCAATTTTGCATCAAATTTTCAGTCACGTTCATGGGGCGGTGGTGTAAAAATAAAGAACCCAAGTAGTAGGTATCGCATCTTGCACTTCTTGGCCTTTAAGTGAGGAATGTCGTTTTGTCTCCTTGGTGTGGCAAATTTCAGAATATAAACACTTTGTTCCTCATCTATTGACTCCTCCATATGCTCGAATGGATCAATTTCCATGTCACCAACCAAACATAATGTTGAAAGGTGTTTAGAATGAGGTCCAATACGCTCCATCTCCAAAATTGCATTATTTTTGACATCCTCAATTTTGAGGTCTTCGTCAACCTTGGCATCACTAATAATATTTTGGTCGAATAGTTGGAATTCCTCTTTCCGCTCCACAAGCTGGCCAGTATCCACAAAAATTGGTTGTAGGGCATCAGACGCCTCAACCTTTTTATTCAATTGAGCATGCAAGTCATGGATATCTGAGCCAAATTGGTCTATCTCTTGCCTGAGCTCAGTTCTTGCTTCTATTAGTTGTTCTGTCATATTTGAAAGACCATCACGGAGAAACTCATGAGATTTTATAAGTTGAGCTTGTTTCTCTAGCCAAGACTCACTATATCTGCTTCTTCAAAATTATTTTCTGGTGGGAACTCGCTCTCTTCAGCCACTTCCTCCGCCTCGGCCTTCATTCTCATGATTGCTGCACTAATTCTTTGTGCAGCCTTTCGATTTTCATCTTGTAGCACGACTACTTTCCATATGAGTCATGCTTTCCATATCCTCCACTTCCTTGATCCTATCAAACTCATAAACATTATTAGAAACATTATAATAAGAACTCTGAGAAGGATAATAAGAATTAGGACAACCATCCCAATGGCCACCTTGACCACCGCACATATTACAAAAATTCCACACATCAAATTGAGATGCACAATTTTGCCACAAGTGTGGTCCTCCACAATATGGACAAGGATCACTATAATAAGAATGACCAATATTTGACCAATTCTCATTCCAAGATGCTATGTTAACAAAGATAATAAAATATTAAACTATGTTAAAAATAAAAAAAATAAAAACTTGAATAGGCAAAAAGTAAAAATCCAATCTAGTAGAATAGTTAATTTCTAAGTCCCCGGCACGGCGCCAAAAACTTGTTGCGGACAAAAGCACACGCAAGTATACGCGATCGTCAACTAATAAAGTGACTAAAAGTCGGATGTCGATCCCACGAGGACTTGTGATTAACTATTAACTAAATTAGACTATCCTAATTATCTAAACAAGAATTAAACCTAGAAATATTTGATTCTAAACTAATTAAAATAAACAAAAACAAATAATGAACTTTGGACAGAGAAAGAGCAGATTTTTATGATATCAATGTAATGAAAACGATCTAGGGTTATGGGCTATCTATCATTCCTATTCTATTCTTCAATTGAATTGACTAACCAATTTATCTAGTTTATTGGTTGACAGGGTTAATATTGCTCATAAGAATCTGTCGAGTTCTTACTCGCCTATTCAAGCTAACCTAACGCCTATATGTCAATGGAGTTAGAATCAACAAGAACGCATTTATAATTCCTGTAAATCAACCAAGCAAGGCAATTAGGTATATGTCTATCCTAACCGCGAATCCGTTCCCCGAGGCCCAGGTTCAAGAACTTGCTCTACTTAATCCTATATGCAATCTAGAATTCCCATTTTCGAGTTCAACTCTGGATTCGTAGATAGTATTCAATTGGTGATCAAGCAATCAAATAATTAAGTGCAGGAATAAATAAACCAATATGATAAACTAAGAAATCAAAATCAATATCTGAATAACAATAGTCATGAAAGAACCACAACCCTAGAACGTGAAGTTTAGCTCCACATAGACATGGTAGCAAAACAACAAATCATACAAAGAAATATAAAAAGACTAAGTTGGTGGAAGAAAAGATAAAACCCGGCCTCCACGGCGGCTCTGTGCTCTTCCTTCGTCAAAAATTGCTCTAAAAAACGTTCTCCTATGTATATATACCAAGTACGGTTGGGCCCAAATAATTATACCTTCTCCAATGTGAAAAAGGACACTTTTCCCGGGCTTACTAGCGCGGCCCCGTACCTGGACGCGCATCTGGCCGCGCTAGTTGGCTGACTTTCTGTTTCTGGGCGCGCTAAAACTAGCGCGGCCGCGCATCTGGGCATTTTTCACCCTGTTCCGTTCCGAATTTGGAAAAACATAAAACATGAAAGTTGTAGCCCTTTGCATTAGCTTTCCAACCATATATTGTGGAGCCAAAATGGAGTTCTGAGCAAAAAGTTATATCTATTTTACTAGACAGTGCACAATCTGCCTACTGGAGTCTTCGTTCGCTCTAACTATCATCCGTTGACCCCCAAACACGATCCCGGCTTAATTCCTTGAACTTTTACTCAGACTTCAAAGCTTAAAATCACTTAAATTCATTGCATAACATCTATATAGCTCGGAATCACACCTACAAGGCATAAAACACACAATTAGTGCAAAATACTAGCGATTAAAGCGCAAACTCAACTAAAGTGCAGTAAATTAGAGTGTAATAATCGACTAAATACGTAATTATAGCCTATCATCATACAGCATGTCACATTCTCAATCGATGTCTCATAAGGCCCATGTTAAAGAAGATTCCTTATGAATTATGGAAAGGTAAATATCCTAATATTAGTTACTTTCATCCCTTTGGAAGTAAGTGTTTTATTCACAATAACGATAAGGATAATCTTGGAAAATTCGATCCAAGAAGTGATGAAGGTATTTTTCTAGGCTACTCATTAAATAGTAAATCCTTTAGAGTCTATAATAAACGCACATTATGTGTAGAAGAATCTGTACATATTATATTCGATGAAAATAACCCCTCGGTCGAGAAAGGAATTACTGCAGGTAATGAAGATCCATCTTAAGAAATTCAGGAGACAAGCAAATCTCAAGAGTCAACTGATAAACCTGATGCTACGATAGAGTCAACTAATGAAGTCAGCAGCAGTGTACCAGATCTTTCGAAGGAGTCGACTACTAATGTTGTTCGTCCAAATGAATGGAGAAGCGAACCTGAGTATCCTCAAAAATTCATCATTGGGGATCCAAATGAAGGAATTAAAACCAGGGGAGCTCTCAAAAAGTAAGCAAACATAGCATTAATCTCTCAGATTGAACCAAAGAAGATAGAGGAAGCTCTAAAAGACTCAAGTTGGGTACAAGCAATGCAGGAAGAGTTAGATCAATTTGGCAAAAATCAAGTGTGGAATCTGATAACCAAACCTGACAATGTTTCTGTAATTAGAACAAAGTGGGTCTTCAGAAATAAGTTGAATGAGGATGGAAAAGTGGTAAGAAACAAAGCCAGATTAGTTGCTCAAGGTTATCACAACATGAAGGAGTTGACTATGACAAAACGTTCGCTCCAGTAGGTCATCTGGAATCTATACAAATTCTTCTGGCATATGCATCATTTAAGGGTTTCAGGCTGTTTCAAATGGACGTCAAAAGTGCTTTCTTGAATGGATTTATTGAAGAAGAAGTATACGTGAAGCAACCTCCAGGATTTGTGAACTCAAAATTTCCTTACCATGTTTATAAGCTCACCAAAGCACTATATGAACTAAAGCAAGCTCCACGAGCATGGTATGATAGACTTAGTTCATTTCTTATTGATCATGGCTTTACAAGAGGTAAAGTAGATACTACCCTATTTATTAAAAGATCATCAGAAGGTAATCTCATTATTCAGATTTATGTTGATGATATTATATTTGGTAGTGTTAACCCTCTTATGTGCAAGGAATTTTCAAATCTTATGCAAAGTGAATTCAAAATGAGCATGATGGGACAGCTAACATTCTTCCTTGGACTTCAAATCCAACAATCTGAAGAAGGAACGTTTATATGTCAAACCAAATACACAAAGGAACTCATTCAGAAAGTTGGCATGAGCAATGCTAAAGCCATTGGCACACCAATGAGTCCTTCAACTAGTCTAAACAAAGATGAACAGGGAATCCTTGTTGATGAAACTAAGTATCGTGGAATGATTGGGTCACTGCTTTATCTAACTGCAATTCGACCGGATATTATGTTTAGTGTTTGTAAATGTGCCAGGTTTCAGTCAGCTCCTAAGGAGTCACATCTGACTGCAGTAAAGAGAATCATTCACTATCTTATTGGAACCGTTTCTCATGGACTATGGTATCCTCGCTCTAACTCTTTTAAATTAGAAAGTTTTTCTGATGCCGATCTTGCAGGTGATAAGGAAGATAGAAAAAGCACAAGTGGTACGTGTCAATTACTGGGGAAGGCATTGATATCCTGGAACAGTAAAAAACAAGCATCTGTTGCGTTATCTACCACTGAAGCTGAATACATTGCTATTGGACAATGTTGTGCACAGCTACTATGGATGTCCCATCATCTTGGTGACTATGAACTTTTTTTTTAAACCTATACAAATTTTCTGTGATAATTCAAGTGCCATTTGTCTCTCTAAAAATCCTGTTCATCATTCTAGAGCAAAGTATATAGATATTAAGCATCACTTCATTAGAGATCATTTCTTAAAGGAAATATAGAAAAAAGTCCTTGGTATCATCTGCATTAAAAGTTAAATATAGGACCTATGTGATTTTTTTTAACTCTGTATGTAAAGTAGTCCATATATGTTTCTTTTAATTCATTAATTACGCCTCCGTTTTTTTTTCTTCCTTTTTCTTTCTCTTTTCACAGCAGTCACAGCGTTCCAAGAAGGAAAACCAATTATCGCGACTACTCACTGACGCCTTTTCCTTTTCTCTACTCAACCGTCAGAAAACCCTTTTTATGCTATCTTCTTGTATCAATCTCCATTGTCCTTATCGCCCTTACATCCCTCTCCGAAATCGTGTTAAACCACCAATAATCCCTCTTCTCAGCCAAAAATCTCCTCAAATGGCGAAACAATCAAAAAATCCCTCTGTCTCCACTAGAAAGAGCACCCGCGTCAAGGGAAAACCCTCTTCTCAGCCCCCTGAACAGGTAGACCTAGGGTCCAATCACTCTGAGGGGTTCGCCTCTTCTCAGGCGGATTTCTATGATCATTCTCAACCCATAGGAGAAAAAGCCCTTGGAAAAAGACCCATGGAAGAACCCTCTGTCTCTTCCACTCCAGAGAAATCAAAAATCAACCTTTCCAGTTCCCTTGAGTCGGAACTCAATTTCTGGGATTCTCCTAATAGGGACTTCTTTCTTGCCCTAAAAGACAAGCCTATTGCTCATGGGAGGGTAGTCGACCTTGATGCCATGAAATCCCTAAATTGTAAGGTAAAAGACTTTTTCATTTTCCTGGGGTGGTCCAAGTTCTTTTCTGTTCCTCCGCCTAAAGTCTATGAACCCTTAGTGAGAATGTTCTATGCAAATCTTTGTTCTAGTAGGTCTGATAAGTTGGAAACCTTAGTACTAGGAAAGCCCATTGTCCTTGACTGCTCCGTGTTTAATTCGATTTTTCAGTGCAAGTGTTCTGGTTTTCCTATGCTCTTTAAAAATTCCTGGCCTGATGATTTTGAAATTTCCTTTGATCAAGCCAAAAAATGTATTGCTAAGTGTACATCTGAGTCCCTTCCAAACCAGCTTGGCCCTAGTGATGTTAGTTTTGAAACTCACGTTCTCGCCCACATTGTGGCAACTACTCTGCTTCCTCGTACCGGCTCCTTTTCCACCTTCTCTCTACGAGACACTTTTTTGGTCTATTGCCTTGTGACCAAACTAAAAATCAAATTGTCCTCCTGGGTCATCAATTTCATGATTGAAAGTGCAGAAGATCCCACTAGTCTACTCTATGGAATGGCTATCACCCACATTCTTGAGGGTTACAATATTTCCATCTCTGCGTACTCCTTTACCACTGTTTCAAAATCATACAACTCTAGAGCCTTTACAAGTATGGGGTATATGTGTGTGTGAAGGGCTCATGGGTAAAGAAACAAGAATGTGATGTCAAGACTGCTCATGCAGACTCCAAGCCCAAACCTTCTGCTTCCCATCCTAGCTCCAGTGACTCTGACCTTGCTGAGAAAATTAGCTCCATTGGGAATCAGCTCTCTGCAATCAAGGACCTTCTCATTGCCACCCAGTTCACTGTTGGGATCATTCATGGTATCTCCAAGGAAACAGGGTCTGATGTCTCCAAGATACGTGTTGCAGTTCTCAGAGTAAGGGAAAATGCTGTCAAAGCTTTCAAGGAGGTTCATGACAGGCTTGATGGAATGAGTGTCTCAGCCAACGCCAGCTTTGATCGCCTAAAGGAGGCCGTCTGCAACACTCTTACCTATTTTCTGCGTTGTTAGTGTGGAAGTTTAAGACAATTATCTCTTGATGTGCTGTTTTTGGACTGCGATGTCAGTCGGTGGATATTTTTTTTGTTTTGTTTTGTTATTGTTATGTTCTAACTCTACCGGAACATTTTGCTATGGATTGTGTTTATGCATGTTGTTTTGTTATTTCCTCTTTGCTGATGTCAAAAAGGGGGAGAAAGGATATATGTATTCTGTGCAGATGCAGGTTCAGCTCTTATTGAGGGGGAGTCGACTACATGCGCCTCCAGCTAGTTGCTCTCATTGAGGGGGAGCAAGTCTTCCTGAAGAAGTCGACTACAGGGAAGTCAACTGATGTTTATACATTTATTATTTTGGCATCATCAAAAAGGGGGAGATTGTTAGATCAAAGTTTAATGATGAAAATAATATATTTGCTCCTTGTATAGGAACTCTTGGGTAGCTGTCAAGATTGGCGGAATCAAAGGCAAGAGTAAAGGAAGAGCAATCAATCATGCAGATTTGACGGGATCAATCAATACTTAACTGAAGGAAAACAAGCGATTAAAGGAAGAGAAATCAATCATGTAGATTTGACGGGATCAATCAAAGCTTAACTGAAGGAAACAAATAAATCAAGATCTCGCTGAATATTCAATCAAGTATGGAGAATCAAGATTTCGGGCCGTTGCAGAACATCCTTATTCTTAGAATGAATCAATCTCTTTCCAAGGATCAAATCTCTTGGGTTGGCAAATCCTTCCTGAATTTGAGCCTCTCTCAAAGTATTTAAACCTGTAATCACCCTTAGCTAAACATACTTTGATCGAACCAAATACCCTCTCTTTGTTCTACTGCAAACAAACATTGTAGTTCTCTAAGATCTGCTATGTAACAAGTTAGAGGAAAAAAAAGAGAACAGCACTGGTGAGGCATTGTATCAAAAAGAAACGAGTGATATAGGAACTGAGCAATCACATCATTCTCCTTGTACTCGAAGAAACTCATTCACTAAAGAGAACTCCCTTGCAACCCAAGGGGACTGGACTAGGATTCACATTGAAGCCGGACCAGTATAAAAATTCTGGTGTTTTTAATTCCTGCATTTAATTTCAGCATCTTATATTCTGTTGTTACTACTGCTTGTCTATTACATCTAGTCGACTAATTGAAAAAACAGTCAACTAATCACGATTAAGTTTAAAATAGAAAATTCACCCCCCCCCTCTTGTACTTTCAGACTTAACCAACATGTCATCGATATAGACTTCCATTGTTTTACTTATTTGTTCTTCAAACATTTTGTTAACTAGGCGTTGGTATGTAGCTCCTACGTTTTTTTACCCCAAAGGGCATTATGTTGTAACAATAAGTTTCCAAACTTAGTTATAAATGAAGTCTTTTCTTGGTCCTCCGGGTTCATCTGAATTTGATTGTACCCGGAGTAGGCATCGAGAAAAGTTAGGGTCTCGTGGCCAGCTGTGGCATCGATCATTCGGTCGATGTTTGGCAAAGGGAAAGAATCTTTCGGACATGCTTTGTTCAAGTCCTTATAATCCACACACATTCTAAGATTATTTCCTTTTTTAGGAACTACAACTACGTTTGCTAACCACTCGGGGTACTTTACCTCCCGAATGGATCCTGTTTTAAGGAGTTTGGTTACCTCGTCTTTTATGAAGGCATGCTTTACCTCGGACTGAGGCCTTCTCTTTTGCTTTACCGGTTTGAACCTGGGATCGGTGCTCAGCCGATGTGTGGTGATTTCTGGTGGGATCCCTGTCATATCTAACTAGGACCAAGCAAAGCAATCCATATTATCAATAAGAAATTGAATGAGTTTTTTTCTGAGTTCGGGGGTTAATCCCGTTCCCAGGTATACCTTTTTCTTGGGCATGTACTCGATCAAAATGAGCTACTCCAGTTCCTCGAGTTGATTTTGTCGCATCAGATTCTTCGGGAATGACGAAGGTTCGAGGATTAAGGAAATCCTCATCTTCGTCTTCGATCACCCATTGCTTTGACTCCATCGAGGCTGGAGGCGGTAATTGCTATTTGGCGGCCTGCTTATCTTTAGGGCTCGACTCCTTCGAGGTCAGAGGCTCTGGAATCGGCCCTACGTCCTCGATCGCAAGCATCTCTTTTGCAGCATGTTGCTCCCCGTAGACCGTTTTTATCCCTTCCTTTATTGGGAACTTCATCATCTAGTGAAGAGTTAAAGGTACTGCCCTCATATTGTGTATCCATGGTCTCCCGGGGAGTGCATTATACCTCATATCACCTTCGATGACATGGAACTTTGTATCTTGTATGGTCCCGGCTACGTTTACTGGCAAGATGATCTCTCCCTTTGTTGTTTCGCTTGCCATGTTGAAGCCATTCAGGAGCCGGAATGCAGGTACAATATATCTTATAGGGCGAGTTGTTCCATGACCCTTGATCTGATTATATTTGCTGAGCTACCTGGATCCACTAAAACATGTTTAACTTGAATTTTATTCAAAAGGATAGAGATTACCAGGGCGTCATTGTGAGGCTAATATATGCCTTCTGCTTCCTTGTCAGAGAATGATAAGACATCCTTGGGCACATAACTCCGAGTCCGTTTTTCCCTAGTGATCGATACTTTGGTACGCTTGATCATGGGTCATTAAGGGACGTCGACTCCGCCAATGATCATGTGGATTACATGTTGTGGTTCTTCTTAATCGTTTCTCCTTGCATCTTTCTCCATGAGGTGATTCTTAGCCCGATCACTTAGGAATTCTCGAAGGTGACCCTCATTAGACAAACGAGCCACTTCTTCCCTTAGTTGTCTGCAATCTTCTGTCCGATGACCATGTGTGCAATGATACTTGCACATCAAGTTTAGGTTTCTTTGGGAAGGATCGGTCTGTATTGGCCTGGGCCACTTGGTGTCTTTAATTCTCCCAATAGCGGAGACAACCCCTGATGCATCGATGCTGAAGTTGTATTCTGATAATCGAGGAGCCTTGGCGGAGTCGGAGTGCTTGTCGAACCCGCTTTTTCTCATGAGTCCCCGAGAGCTTTGACCTTGATCGTTTCTCCGATCACTCCGAGGAGAATTGCGGCTCGGGTCACTGCTCCTTCGATCGGCAGATAGCTGATGCCGCCCTTTGTTGAATCTCGATTCCCGGACTGTGTCCCTAGGGGGCTTGACTGTGAATCTGTTAGGATACACTGAACCCGAGGGGGCTCCCAACTGGTCGTCCTCGACCCTGATCTTTGACTGATAACGATTGTGCACATCCGACCATGTCACAACTGGATATTCAATCAAGTTCTGCTTCAACTGCCGAGAAGCGATCGAACTCCTTTCATTAAGACCTTGCATAAAGGCCTGTACTGCCCAGTCATCGGAGACTGGAGGTAATTCCATTCTTTCCATCTGAAAACGGGACACGAACTCCCTTAGCATCTCGTTGTTCTGTTGCTTAATTTTGAAGACGTCCGGCTTTCTCGTGGCCACCTTTATGGCCCCGACGTGCGCTTTCACGAAGGCATCTACTAACATAGCAAATGTATCAATAGAGTTAGGAGCTAAGTTGTGATACCAAATCATGGCTCCCTTTGATAGTGTTTCTCCAAACATTTTCAACAACACTGATTCGAGTCGTCATTCAAGTCATTTCCTTTGATTTCGCAAGTGTATGAAGTAATATGCTCGTTGGGGTCGGTTGTTCTGGTATACTTGGGTATATCGGGCATGCAAAATTTCGTAGGGAAGAGCATTGGAGCAGCGCTCTGAGGGAATGGTTTTTGTATGAATTTTTTAGCATTTAGACCTTTCAAAACTGGAGGTGCCCCCGGTATCTGGTCTACACGGGAGTTGTAAGTCTCCACCTTCTTCTCATTGTCTTCGATCTTCTTTTCTCTAGACTCGATCCTCTTAGTGAGCTCTTCTAGCATTTTCATAATCGTGGGGTCAGTCCTCGAGCCGTTTTCATTAGACCTTTCTGGCGTTGGCTTAGCACATCGATTGTTTTCATGTTCAGCTACGCTTGGGGTTTTATTTTGACATTAGAGTTGAGCGATGGCGATTTGTTGAGCCTGTAGCATCTCGAATATTACTTGGAGACTGACTCCCCCATCTCCTACTCCTGGCGTTCCTTGGTCCCCTGGTCGGGCTTCCCAGTGTGCATTCCCTACGGGGTCTGTGCTTGAATCCGTGCTTAGAGCGTTATACGAACTGATATCAACTGGCTCCATATTTGACAGTCCCTCAGGGTTTATAGGTGGTACACCGACCCCTATACCGTTGTTTTCTCCAAGACCCTCATTGTCATGAACAGGTGCGTTTTTGTGTGCTAGACATGTTCAAGCCTGAGAATCAAAAAATCTTGACAAGAAAAAGTGTAAAGTGTGTAACGAAAATCAGTAAAGAAATAATCACTATTATCTTTAGCCCCACGGTGGGTGCCAAACCGTTTACCTCAAAAATATGAGTGACAATTAAATTTGATTTGTGATTTTAAAGATATGTGATTTAGTTCAATACCAATTAATAATCAAGAAATATGAAGTAGAAATGAAAGATAGAAGTGAATCAAACCAATGTTACTATTAGCCCTCGAGGTCGCTTAGGGCAATAAGAATAATTAAGTAGGAAAATCAAAGTAAGAACAATTAAGTTAAGGGACAATTCTGATGAACAGCAGGCAAAGAGTAGAGAGTATATTCTTTGCTCAGTAAAAGATAGTCTTACAAATGATTGGGGTACCCTTTATATAATGGGGGAACCCTAAATAAGGAATATTTCCATTTATAGTAGAGAATATTCTTGGTACAGCTGTCTAACCGCCTAGTACAGAATTGTACAATCCTATTCCGTGATTTGCGCCATGATTTTGGGGAAGTGGCAGAAATCTAGCTCGTCCTGGTACAAATTTATAACGGTACTATTTCGGGGTAGAACACACCCGACCTCAGTATGCATCATGCTTCGCCTTCGAACTCGGGTCTGGTCCCTCGAGCTCGAACCTGGCCTTACCCGGACTCGGACATCCAACTACCTCTCAAGTATATAGATCGAAGGCATTCAATCTCGACCGTATACAAAAATACGCTTTTAAGTTACAGGGCAAGTACTTGTAACTCAAAGTCAATATCACTAAACACTGCTCGGAGGCTGAGCCTACAATATTTGAATTCAAATTTTTGTAACTTTTTTCCAGTCATTACATGTCCTGCTGATATTAGAGAGTAACCACCATTGGCAACAACTGTGAGAAGTAATCCTTGACATTGTTCTGCTATTTTCTTCCCTATTTCCTCCAGCTGAGGAGGGCAATCTTCCTTTACAACTACCTTGTTACAAAGTAGTTTCCAACTATCTTCATGATTAAGGAAAGATATGTGATGAGGAGGGTAGCCATGACTAGCATAATCGGCAAGTTTTAAGAACCTAGTAGTATTCATGATTTGACTTCCATTTTCATCGGGATATGATCTTCTAACTAGATCCCAAGCTTCTATACTCCATATATCGTCCAAAGATATTAGATACCTCTTCAGTTTCAACTTTCTATACCTATTCTCTAGTAATTGATCATGCTCGAGTCGTGGTTCATTGGCTTTACTGTAAGATTATTAAGTCGAAACCATAGCAGAGATTAAGACAAAATCATACAATCAATTTAGAGTTTGAGTTTAAGGAAGCATACAATTCAACTCCATCGATTCAGTAGCGACAGTGATCGGTGATCCACTAGCTACATGCTCTCACAGCCCGAAGAACTTGACTGATGGGACGTCTACCGTTACCACGTATTCAAGAAGTAGAATACGCTAGGGTTTTCTCATTGCTAGGGAAAGGGGTTGGCCTCTATTTATAAACAGTGCCTACCCATCACAGACCAATTGTTATTGGACATCCCTTATCCACACACACATTATTTAGTATTAGACATTTTATTTATCCGCCACTTGGATCATATCACTGTCCTTTCAGGCTATAACCAATTAATTTAAGTCCAAATTCTAACGTTCTTCCACTTGGGTACCAATGTTAATTGAGGACAAGAAAATAATTTTAAAACTTTTGCGTTTTGAGAAAAAGATTTTAGACTCTATGGTGGCCACACTACTCACATAGACAATGATAGAATGACCCACATAACAATCCATCAAGTCTCGATGCAGAACACTAACAATGAATCATAGCAGGCATCACACAATTTCAAGATATGAGTTCTATCTATGATCACATGTGCTAGAATTTCCATTAACATGGATCAAACATGCATGATAGCTAAGCATATTATCTTTCTAATTAAGGTGAACATAGCCACACCTCTTAAAAAGAAATAATCCTCCAAGTGATATAATAACCATATCACCCCAGGAGCCTCCAAGTGACACTAAAATCATATCACTTAGGAGGTTTCCCTTGTGCCTTACCTGGGATAATCAAGGCAACAAGCAGCAAAACACAAAGATACACTGAGTATGCAATATTCAATTGGAATAAAAAATAAATAAATTATCATGTTAGTTAATAAGCATAACAAATATAGAATAGGGAAAATTTCACATAAAAATAACAGGGCTCCATACTTTTTAATTTTATAGCCCATATTTCAATTTATAACCAATTAGCCCAAAAATAATAGGCTAAAATTCAATATCCAAATGCAATAGGTTCTCGAAATTATTATTCAATTTTTAAAAAAGATTTCTGTTGCGACCTGGAATTTCCACTATCAGGACCGTGATGGCGCCTAACATTTCACTTGCTAGGCAAGCCAACGTTAGAACAATTCATCTTTTAATAGTTTGAAATTAATTAACGAATAAGAACCGATTCAACTACAATAATCCAAAGTTATAAATACGGAAGCTAAAACTATAAACATCTGCTACAAATCCCTGAATCTGGTGTCACGAGTACACGAGCTACTAAAATAGTTCATACAAGGGTCTGAAATAATATAAAGCTGTCTGAAATGAAGATACATAGCTAAATAAAAACAAGCAGGGGACTCCATGAGATGCGGGCGCTGAGCAGCTGTACCTCAAGTCTCCGCAGGCTGTCAAATCCAAGCTCTATAGTAGCCGCCGCTGAGACCGACTCCAAAATCTGCATAGAAGTGCAGAGTATAGTATCAATACAACCGACCCCATGTACTGGTTAGTATCGAGCCTAACCTCGACGAAATAGTGACGAGGCTAAGGCAGGTCACTTACACTACAACCTGTACGCAGTATATATAATAATGACAGAAAAATAGAAATACTGAACATAACTAAAAAATCAACTGAGAATAATAACCATAACCTCAAGAATACACCAGTGTCATCCAAAATTACCAATCTTTAACGATTCAAACAAAAATACCGGAAACCAACGAGGCTCAAGAAATGAAAACATATAGGTTGTTGCGGCGCGCAACCCGATCCCACCAGACAACACAAAATCCTTCCTTATTTCACCGTAATAGCATCAACAATGGAGATAATATATATAAATATGTTGTGGCGCGCAACCCGATCCCACCATAAATCAATATCAGTATCATAGTTCACCTTATTTCGTCATATCAATCCACCCTTATTAGACCTATTGCGGCGTGCAACACAATCCCACCGTACAAAACATATTCACCCTTATTCCACCATATCAATCCACCCTTGTTACCTGCTGCGGCGTGCAGCCCGATCCCACCATATCAGTACCAAATACTCAAAGCACAGCCAAATCATTAGTTCAACCCCAAAGCTTTTACGATGAATAAATACCAAATTGAACCCAAAGGGAACTTGTAAAATAAAGAAATCTACACCAGTAATACTACACAGCGAGACCAATCCAGCAATTGAGATTTTGAAGGTGCAAGTAAGTTAATTCAAGCAAATAGCAGGGAATCATGAAACTATGGAAGAGCTAACATCAATAATAGGAGAAGGTATTGATTGACAAGTAGTAGTTAAGCATGAAACCATTTAGAGCATATAACAATTAAGATAGGGAAGGAGATAATCAAGGAAAAGCGGAAAAATCAGAGAAAACAGATAATTCGGCGGCGTATAAGCACTCGTCACCTCGCATATATGCCACTCATATGAAATTCACATAGCACATAGTCCGAGGGTTCCTAATTCCCTCAAGTCAAGGTTAACCAAGACACTTACCTCGCTCCAAAGGCCACTCAACGTTCAATCATAGTTTTTCCTCTAGAATCCGCCCCCAAACCACTCGTATCTAACCGTAATTGGCTCAATAATATCAATTATTGCTAAAGGAATCAATTACAATGCATAAATTTAGATTTCTCAAACTTTCCCCAAAAAAGTCAAAAATCGACCCCAGGCCCGCTTGGTCAAAACCCGAGGTTCAGACCAAAATTCATTTACCCCTTCACCTTCGAGCCTGATTATGTAATTAGCTTCAAAATTCAACCCCAAATTGAGGTCTAAATCCCCAATTCTTCCTAAATCTCTAGTTTTCTACCATGAAAGAACAAAGATTAGGGCTAGGAATTTAATGTGTGATGTTAGAAATGGAATGAAATGAGTTAAAGAGTACAAACCTATGAATTGGTGTTGAGTTCTACCTTCAAAATCACACCTAGGCCGAGCTATAATGGAGAGTTTGTGAAAATGGGTAAAATCCCATTTTTGAAATGTTTTAAGTCTGGGCGTCAGTCCTTCTTCGCGTTCGCGAAGGGCCTGCCGCGTTCGCGAAGGGGAGCGGACCAGAAGGCCTACGCGTTCGCGAAGGGTTGCACGCGTTCGCGATGGTCTGTCCCCCCTGGCCATCGCGTTCGCGAGCCTTGGCTCGCGTTCGCATAGAACAACCCACTGATCCCCAACCCACCTCCAATAACTCTACGCGTTCGTGTGTTGCCTGTCGTGTTCGCGAAGAGCAGACCCCCCATTGCTCCGTGTTCGCCATCATGGCCTCGCGTTCGCGTAGAACAAACCATCTCTCAGCCCAGCTCACACTTTGCTTTTGCGAGAGTACCTTAACACAAAGAAAGAAACCAGAAGGCACCTGAAGCTGCAGAAAACCAGATTTTTCTAAGTTCAATTCACCCCATAGCCTATCCAAAACTCGCCCGTGCCCTCGGGGCTCCAAACCAAACATGCACATATGTCCTAAAACATCACACAAACTTGCTCGCGCGATCAAATCGCCAAAATAACACCTAGAATGACGAATTGAACACCAAATCGAATGAAATTTTCAAGAAAGCTTTAAAACTTCAATTTTCACAACCGGACGTCCGAATGACGTCAAACTAACTCCGTTTCTCACCAAATTTCACAGACAAGTCATAAATATTATAATGGACCTGTACCGAGCTCCGAAACTAAAATACAGACCCGGTATCAACAAGATCAACCATCAGTAAATTCTTAAAAACTATTAAACTTTCAATTTTCAACGAAAATTCATAACTCATGCTAGGAACCTCCGAATTCGATTCCGGGCATACGCCCAGGTCCCATATTTAGATAAGGACCCACCGGGACCGTCAAAATATGGATCCGGGCCCGTTTACTCAAAACGTTGACCGAAGTCAACTCAAGCTAATTTTTTAAGGCAAATTTTTTTATTTTTATCAATTTTAACATATCAACCTTCCGGATCAACATCCGGACTGTGCACGCATATTGAGAAAGGCTAAAATGAGGTTTTAAAGGATTCGAAATAAAGAATTTGGTTCTAAAACATAAGATGATCTATCGGGTCATCACAATTTCTCAAGCTTTTAATTTATTTTTCGAATTAGTAATTGTGACTCAGATATTAGTTCAACAAACCAAATTCATTTGGGTGGTGAAAATTAGATTCTTAACAAGATTAAATATATGGTTTTAAATTTCAAATTTTATTTTGTCAGAGATTTAGAATGGGTGTTATATAGACTTGTTAGAAATAGTATGAGGAAGTTGTATATAAAACTTGAAGTCATTTAATAGAGATTTGGACTCGTTTTAAACAAGAATTGCAACTGAAAATTACTGGAGAAGTTCGTCTGCATACGCTTGTATAAAGGTGCATAAAAGTGTATAATAGTGTATAAGATGTGTTTATACACTCATATACACTATTATACAAGATTATACATAATTATACAAAAAAAACTGAATTTGTCTTCTTCCTTGCACCGTTTCTGAAATTTAACTCAAATATTGCTCAAATCTACTCCAAATCACTTCAAACTTAAATTTCAAACTCCTTTTGATATTTTCAATAAATTGGAACAACACCCAATCCAAACAACAAATAAACTAAAAAGTCTTATTTTCGAAAGCGGAGCTTTGAATAGCCTTCAATGGTGGACTTCTACGTTTTTGTTTTCTTACGTTGCAACCAGGTGACACAAGAGAGAAGCAGTAATGACGAGCGACCCCTTGAAGCATATGTAGAAGATGTGAGAAGAAGAGAGAGTGAAAGCCAAAAAAAATGAATTTCCGTTACCAATTTACTATGGGTTAATTGGGTGTAATGAAAATTTGAAAATATGTACAACCTGGGCCAAACCAGGTTAGGGTTTCAAATATGGGTCATTTTCGGATGAGTTGTAGGCCCAAGTGATATATTATGTAATTTTATCTATAAAATAATACAAGCTTACGTAAAAATAAAATTTATTAAAAGCAATATCTCAGTCGTCAATTATAACGTAACTCCCACTGACTAAAGCACATCAAAAGACTCTAAAAGACTCGTGTTTTGAGCATATTCATGTATGCCCATTGAAAACTTCAGTTAACACCATATACAATTAAAATATTTATTTTACTCTGTATACCTACTTTATAAAATTATTTTACCATGTATACCTACTGTATTCTAAAATATAATATTGTATATTTTAAATTAGAATATTGTGATATATTTAATTTGGATATTGTATTCTAAATTAGAATTGTAGCATGTTTAGTTTGAATATTGTATTCCAAATAATAATTATTGTATATTTGCATTGGATATTGTATTCCAAATTAAAATATTATAGTATATTTGGTTTGGATACTGTATTCCAAATTAGAATACTGTAGTATGTTTTGTTAGAATATATTTAAATTGGATATTGTATCCCAAATTAGAATACTGTAGCATATTTAGTTTGAATATTTGGATATTGTATTCTTCATTAGAATTTTAGAGTAAGCTAGGTTTGGATTTTTTAAATTAGAATATTGTGGTATCTTTAGTTTGAATAATATATTCCAAATTAAAAGATTATGGTCTGCTTAATTATAATACTATATTCCAAATTAGAATATATGGTAAGTGAGGTTTGGATTGTATTCCAACGTAGAATATCGTGATATGTTTTAGAATATATGGAGGTATACCGTGTAATATTTTTGGGATATTTGATTTAATTTCAAAACTTAGGTATATCATGAAAGTGAGTTTTATAAACGGGTATATCATGTAACTTTCCCTTTCAAATATGGGTCATTTTCGGATGAGTTGTAGGCCCAAGTAATATAATATGTAATTTTGTCTATAAAATAATACAAGCTTACATAAAAATAAAATTTATTAAAAGCAATATCTCAGTCATCAATTATAACGTAACTCCCACTGATTAAAGCACATCAAAAGACTCTAAAATACTCGTGTTTTGAGCATATTCATTAAACACTACAGGCCTAAGACCTTTCGTCAAAGTATTAGCCAACATAGATTCTGTGTTAATATGCTTAATATATATATATATATATATATGCCTCTTGTTCTCTTGTTATTCTTAGAGAAGAACACAGATGCACTATTGTCACAGAAAATGGTACTTAGATATCAAATTTACAATTTGTAATTTTGTAAGAAAATTCTTCATCCAGACAGCATGTGAGGCAGTCTCGAAACAAGGAATAAATTCAGCTTCCATTATGGATGTAGCAGTGATACTCTGTTTCTCACTTTTCTAAGAAACAGCACCTCCAACCAATATAAAAATATACCCAGAAGTTGATTTCATAATGTCTTGACAACTTACAAAATTAGAATCTGAATATACCAGCAGGTCCAGATCATCAACCTTTTGTACACAAGTATGAAATTTTTGGTGCGTTGTAAATATCTCATCACTTTTTTTACAACCACCCAATGTGCTCACCCAGGATTAGATGAAAATCTTTCCAATATATTAACACAAAAGATATATCATGCCTTGTATAAACCTATGTATACATCAAGCAGCCAGCAACACTTACATATGGCACATCTTTCATGGTTCTCCTTTCAACTTCATTTTTTGGATATTGATCTTTACTAAGTTTATATCCTTTCACAATAGGGCAACACCAGGTCTACAATCTTGCATATTGAAAGTTTTAAGAACATTCGTTGTAATAAACCCAACAAACCATGTGATCTATCTCATTTAGTTTCTATCCCAAGAATGAAAGAGGCTTCACCAAGATCTTTCATACCAAAAGACCTAGACAAAAATTATTTGGTCTCATTCATGAAGCCTAAATCATTTATGGCAAGCAGAATGTCATCAACATAGAGAACCATAATAATAAAATTGTCATTAGCTATTTTGAGATTAACACATTCATCAAGCTTATTTTTCAAAAATCCAAATTTTATAATAATTTCATCGAATTTCAATACCACTGCTTGGAGGCTTGTTTAAGCCCATATATGGATTTATTAAGCTTCCACACTAGACATTCTTTACCATCTTCTTTAAATCCTTCGGGTTGAACCATGTAAACTTTTTCAATAAGACTCCCATTCAGGAAAGTATTTTTAACATCCATCTAGTGCAACTCTAAATCAAAATGAGCCACAAGAGTCATCACAACTCTAAATGCATCCTTAGATGAAACAAGAGAAAATGTTTCTTTACAATCGATACCTTCTTTCTGAGTGTAACCCTTAGCAACCAACCTTGCTTTATAACAGTCTATATTTTCCTTGAAATCTCTTTTAGTTACACCCATTTGCAACTAATAGGCCTGAAACCTGCATGCAATTCAACTAACTCCCATACTATATTGTGTTCCATGGAGCGTATTTCATCTTTGTTGCCTCACGCCAATTATCAATATATGGAGAGGAAATAGCTTGAGCATATGATAAAGGATCAGTTAACTCTCCATTATCACTAAGATTTTCATTCACATACACGATAAAATCATCAAAGATGGAAGATCTTCTTTCTTTTTATGACCTACGGAGTGGTTCATTGTGTTTATTTTTCTCAGGGACCATGAGATCTCCGTCATTGTTCCCTGGATTCTCTCCCACATGAACATGTTAGTTTACCATCTTTTCATGTACATACAGGGACAATGACTTCCTTCTCTTTCAGCACAATTTCCTTCCCACAAGAACAATCATAATCACAATCACAAATATCATGCTTAAGAAATTTTGCATTAATACACTCATGATTCTAGTGCCACGCCCATGACAGCAAAACCCAAAATCTTTAGAGTAATCAGGATAGCCATAAGGAAACAATTGGTGGTTTTAGGATCATTTTTTATCTATGGGTGAATAAATACGAACTTCAGTTGGACAACCCCAAATGTAAAAATGGTTTAAGCTAGGTTTTCAAGTTGTCCATAGCTTAAAAGGAGTTTTCAAGATAAAATTTGTAGGAACTCTATTCAAGATATAGGTAGTTGTTTTTAAGGCTTCACCTCAAAGAGACTCGGGCAGGCTACTCCTTGACATCATACTTCTCACCATTTCCATGAAAGTACAACTTCGTCTTTCAGCCACACCATTCTGCTCAGGAGTACCTGGCATGATATATTATGCTATTATCCCATATTCTTCCAAAAATAAAGCAAAAGGCCCCATACATTCATCAGACTCATCATATTTTTCATAATACTCACCGCCACAGTCAAAACTAACTATCTTAATGGACTTCCCAAGCCGTTTCTCAACTTCAGTCTTGTAATTTTAAGCTTATCAAGTGCTTCAGATTTCTATTTTAAAAGATATATATAAAAATATCTTAAAAAGTCATCAATAAAAGTAATAAAATACTTATGATTGGTCAAAGTAGGTACATAAGGTCCACTAATATCAGTATGAGTTATATCTAAAAGTTCAGAGCTCCTAGTGGAACCTTTTTCTCTTAACCTTGGTCATTTTACCTTTGACACAATATACACAAGTTTCAAAATCCTTTTGATCAAGAACAAGTAAAATATTTTCATTTACCAATCGTTCAATTCCTTTTTTAAAAATATGACCAAGACGCCTAAAGTGAACAATTCAATTCCATTCAACACATTCAAGCGATATAGACCATCACTTAAAAGGGCATCAGCAACAACATGTGAACAATAGAAAATATTCTCATTATTTTATTGAAATGAATAATCAAATTTGTCCAAAAGTGAAACTAAAACTAATTTCCGTCTCACAGACGATACAAAAATAGTGTTTTCTAATTAAATATATAACGACTCAGCCGATCGTTTTGAGAAATAACATCCCGTTTGGAGGAATAAGGTCTTGAGCATCTTTGTATTATGTGTTATGACTATCGCATGTGGTCGAGTTCGGTTTTCAGATGATTCGGGGTCAATTTGGAAGAAGGATTCGTGTTTTAGAAGCTTAAACACTAAGAGTTAACAGGAGTTTTGACTTTTGGTAGACGACTCCAAAATGGCATTTTGATGATTCCAATAGCTCCTTATGGTGATTTTGGACTCAAGCGTGCGTCCGAATTTGGATTTGGAGGCCCGTAGGGTAATTTGAAGCATTTCGGCAAAAAAAATTGAAAAGTTGGAGTTTTGGAAGGATAAGAGGTTTGACCGAGAGTAGACTTTGTTCATATCGGGGTTGAAATGCTATTCTGAGAGTTGGATTAGCTCTGTTATGTAATTTGGGACTTGCATGCAAAATTTTACGTCCTTCCTGGTTGGTTTGATATGTTTCGGTGCGAGTTTTGGAAGATGGAAGATTTAGAATTTCACAAGTGCGATTCGAGGTGCGATTCGTATTTTCGACTGCAATGACCCGGCCGGTTGTTTTTAGAATTTACACCCCGATCCCCTATTAACTGCTTTCCCCGTGTTTATTTCTGTTATTTTGAATTTGTCGGGATGTTCGGTTTTGAGTTTCGGAGAGTTTTGGAACACTTAGTCCCTAAATGAGAGCTTAAGTTTTGGAAATTTGACTATAGTCGGAACAGTGTGAAGACGGCCTCGAAACAGAATTCTGATGGTTCCGTTAGCTCCGTTGGGTGTGATTTCGGGCTTAGGGGCGTGTTCGGATTGTGCTTTGGAGGTACGTAGCTAATTTAGGCTTGAAATGCCGAAAGTTGGATTTTTGAAGTTTCCGGTTCGATAGTGAGATTTTGATCCAAGAGTCAGAATGGAATTCCGGAAGTTGGAGTAGCTCCGTAGTGTTGAATGTGATGTGTGTGCAAAATTTCAGATCATTCGGACGAGGTTTGATAGACTTTTTGATCGAAAGCGTAAATTTTGAGTTTTTAAAGTTTTTAGGCTTGAATTCGGTGTTAAATTGGTGTTTCGATGTTGTTTTAGGTGTTTTAAGGATTGGTATAAGTTTGGCAGTGGTATTAGACTTGTTTGTGTTTTTGGTTGAAGTCCCGGGGGCCTCGGGATGATTTCGGATGGTTGACGGAAGGATTTTGGAGTTTGGAGTTGTAGCTTCAGCTACTGGTTTCCTGTCATAACCGCACCTGCGAGTTTGGGGCCGCAGGTGCGGCGCCGCAGGTGCGGCGCCGGAGAAGCGGCTATGTGGCCGCAGAAGCGATTTTGGTCCAGGGCTCCAGGATCCGCAGGTGCGGTTGGGTTTTGCAAATGCGGTGTCGCAGATGCGGCTATGCGACCGCAGATGCGGACCCAGCCCGTTAAGTGACTTTTCGCACCTGCGATGTGTTTTCCGCAGGTGCACTCCCTTGAAAAGGAGGCAGAATCGAGGGTTTGCTCAAAAACTTGGAAAAATCAATTTTGGAGCTCGGGGTAAGGCGATTTTATGAGGTTCTTGAAGAGAAGATCATTGGGTAACAATTCCTTGTTCCTTGCTAGTTATTTCCATTAATCTTATCTTAGTTTGATCATTTAAATTCGAATTTGGAGATGAAAATTGAGAAAAAGGGGAAGAAAGTTCTTAGACCTAGAATTCGAATTTTGATGGGGAATTTGACCTTGGATTTTGATAATTTTGGTATGCATGAACTCGTGAGAGTATGAGGATTCAGAAAATATAAATTTTACCCGATTTTGAGACATGGGATCGAGGGGTGTTTTGGTCATTTCACCTAATTTCGCGTATTTTCTTAGAATTTATTTGTAGAATTAGTTATTTGAAGTGTTATTTACATTATGCAATTGAATTGAATAGATTTGGGCTTGCCTAATCTTGTGTGGGGGACCTTCCCCTTAGGATTTGGTATATTAGTTAATCGAAATGCCTTGTACATAAGGTGACGAGTGCGTACTTGTGCTAATTGTTGAAAAATCCGGTTTCCATTGAGTACTTAGAATTTTGCTTTTCCTTTCCTGTTTACACTACCTGCAAGTTAAGCCTGTTGTTAGCTTAGGGAAGCATGCCTATTTGATTTAACTGTTTATTTGTTCTACTGCCCTACTTGAATTATGTGCAGCATGCTAGGTTAGGAATACCTGCTTTACCTTGGTGTGAAATTGATTGAATTGAGTTTCTAGTTGCTGCTGTGTATTTACTTTGGGACTACGGGACGATATCCCGGGAGCTCCCCTATATGTTTACTTTGGGACTACGAATTTGTATTCCGGGATTTCCCCCTGCACTTTTACATTGGAACTACGGGATTGCACCGGGTAGATTCCCCAACACTGAGTATTTATATTTGTGACTACGGATGTGGCATTCTGGTAGATCCCCGCGCATTTATGCGTTGGACTACGGGACTGCACCCGGGAGATCCACTGGATATTTATATTTGGGGACTACAGGACGGTATCCTGGGAGATCCCGCAGCTGTTACCTCTGCGTTGAACTGTATTTGTTTACCGTGATTACTTGTTTTTGTTTCAGTTGTCGTTATCCTTTATATCCTGTGTTACTCTCACTACTGTACTCATTTATACTGCTCTGTTCTACACTGTCGGACTTTATATTTTATTTAATCTCAGTAGGGCCCTGACCATCCCGTCACTACCCGACCGAGGTTAGGTTTGGCACTTACTGAGTACCGCTGTGGTGTACTCATGCCCTTCCTGCGCATGTTTTTTATGTGCAGATCCAGGTACCTCTACTCAGACTTACCATCCTTGAGGCGAGGCGATCTTTCGGAGACTCGAGGTATATCTGTCGCGTCCGCAGACTGAGGAGTCTCCCTCCATCCTCTCTTGTAGTTACAGCCCTTCTGTATTTACTTTGTTTTAGACATTCTGGAGTTAGAGCTCTATGTATTATTCTTAGCTTGTGATTTCATGAGATTTCGGGTTTTGGGAAAATATTAGTATTCGATAGTTGATATCGTGTATGCCGAATGGCAATGTTAAACACTATTTTATTCACTTTAATTTGAGTTTTACGTATTTTTCTTCCGCAAATTGGTCTATTTTCCGCATTATTAGGCTTACCTAGTCGTAGGGACTAGGTGCCGTCACAATGATTCACGGAGGGCGAAACGGGGTCGTGACAAGTTGGTACCAGAGCCCTAGGTTCATAGGAGTCATGAATCACAAGCTGGTTTATTAGGGTCTCGCTGATCGGGACCGAGACGTCTGTACTTATCTACGAGAGGCTATGTAACTGTTAGGAAAGTTCCACTTCATTTGATTTCCTTGTCGTGCGAGATTTTTGACATCACAATTCTAAACTTCTATCTCCTATTCTCTCGCAGATGGTAAGGACACGTGCTCCCCGAGATGATCGGGCACCCGCGCCCCCTGCTGGAGCCGTCAGAGGCCGGGGCCGGGGTAGAGGCCGAGGATGCGCTCGTGGTGCAGCCAGAGCACCCGCGCGAGCTGCCGCCGAGGTGCCACCAGCAGTACCAGTCGGAGTCCAGACACCTGATACGTCTGCTACTACTACTCCAGCACTCCAAGAGACTCTGGCGCAATTTATGACTATGTACACCACTCTAGCTCAGGCAGGGTTGCTTCCCCTTGCTGCAGCTACATCCCAGGCCGAGGAAGGAGCACAGACTCCCGCCGCCCGCACACCTGAGCAGCGAGTGCATGTTGATCAGGTCCCAGAGGTTATTCATGTACCGCCGGTAGCCCCAGCTCAGCCCGAGGAGAGGGCAGTAGTTTCAGAGGAGGAGCAGAAGAGGCTTGAAAGGTTCAAGAAGTATTAGCCTCCGACATTTAGCGGGCTAGCCTTAGAGGATGCCCTTGGATTTCTTGAGGAGTTCTACCGTATCCTCCATAACATGGGCATATCAGGATCGAGCGGGGTTTCCTTCACTACCTTCCAGCTTCAAGGAGCCGCCTATCAGTGGTGGCGTACTTATGAGTTCGACAGTCCGGATGAGGCAGCTTCCCTGACTTGGGCTCAGTTTTTAGATATGTTCACGAGGGAGTATGTCCCCCAGAGTCTCAGGGACGCTTGGCGCACGGAGTTTAAGCATTTGCGTCAGGGTACTATGACCGTCTCGGAGTATGCTGTCCGTTACACCGACTTGGCTAGACATGCACCAGCATTGGTCTCAACGGTTCGTGAGAAGGTTTGCCAGTTTATTGAGGGGCTTATTCCCAGCATCAGATCTAGCATGGCTCGTGAGTTAGAGATGGATATTTCTTATCAGCATGTGGTGAGCATTGCTAGGAGGATTGAGGGTATGCATTCTAGGGATAGAGAGGAGAGGGAGGCCAAGAGGTCTCGAGAGTCGGGCCATTTTCTGGTGCTCGTGCCCCTGCTGCAGGTCGTCATGGTAGGGGTTATATGATTCGCCCCGTCCATTCAGCTCTTCCAGCGACCAGTGGTACTCCAGCTCCTCCCAGACCTCAGGAGTCTTATTATGCACCTCCAGTATCTAGTGCGCCTCCTGCACGGGGTGCTTCCAGTGGTCAGTCCAGCAGACCTGGCCTGAGCCAGTCGCATCTGCCACGTCCTCCCAGAGCTTGTTTTGAGTGTGGTGACACACGCCATATGGCGAGGGATTGCCCCAGACTTAGGAGGGGTGCACCTCCACAGACTTCTCAGCCACAGCATGCCCGGCAGAGTTCTCAGGCTATGGTCCCAGCACCAGTTGCTACCCCACCGGCCCAGCCAGCTAGAGGTGGAGGTCGGGGAGGTAGAGGTCACCCTCGAGGGGGAGGCTAGGCCAGATACTATGCCCTTCCTTCCCGTACTGAGGCTGTCGCCTCCGATTATATCATCACAGGTACTATCTTGGTCTGTCATAGAGATGCATCGGTTCTATTCGATCCAGGATGCGCTTATTCTTATGTGTCTTCTTATTTTGCTCCGTATTTGGGTGTATCTCGGGATTCGTTGAGTTCCCCTGTTTATGTTTCTACTCCTGTGGGAGATTCTCTTGTTGTGGACCGCGTTTATCGATCGTGTTTGGTTGCTCTTAGTGGTTTTGAGACCAGAGCTGATTTATTATTACTCAGCATGGTTGATTTTGATATTATCCTGGGCATGGACTGGTTGTCGCCCCATTATGCTATTCTTGATTGTCACGCCAAAACCGTGACGCTGGCTATGCCAGGTGTATCGCGTGTTGAGTGGAGGGGTGCTTTAGATCAGACTCCCAGCAGAGTTATTTCTTTCCTTAAGGCTCAACGTATGGTTGAGAAGGGGTGCGACGCGTATCTAGCTTATGTGAGAGATGTCAGTATGGATACCCCTTTTGTTGATTCAGTCCCCGTAGTACGGGATTTCTCTGATATGTTTCCAACTGACCTTCCGAGCATGCTGCTCGATAGAGATATTAATTTTGGCATTGATCTGTTGCCGGGCACTCAGCCCATTTCTATTCCTCCGTACCGTATGGCTCCTCCTCAGTTGAAGGAGTTGAAGGAGCAGTTGCAGGAATTGCTTGATAAGGGTTTCATTCGACCCAGTGTATCACATTAGGGTGCTCCTGTCTTATTTGTGAAGAAGAAGGATGGTTCCATGCGTATGTGCATTGATTATCGCCAGTTGAACAAGGTGACAGTGAAGAACCATTATCCTTTGCCTCGTATTGATGACCTGTTTGACCAGTTACAGGGTGCTTGTGTGTTTTCTAAGATTGACTTGCGTTCAGGCTATCATCAGCTGAAGATTCGGGAGCCAGATATCCCGAAGACTGCCTTCAGGACTCGGTATGGTCATTACGAGTTCCTTGTTATGTCATTTGGGCTGACTAATGCCCCAGCAGTCTTCATTCATCTGATGCACAGTGTTTTTCGGCCATATCTTGACTCATTCGTGATTGTTTTTATTGATGATATTCTGGTATATTCCCGGAGTCGGGAAGATCATGAGCAGCACCTGAGGACAGTGCTTCATACCTTGAGAGAGAAGAAACTATATGCTAAGTTCTCGAAATGTGAGTTTTGGTTGGATTTCATGGCATTCTTGGGTCACGTGGTCTCGAGTGAGGGTATTCAGGTAGATCCGAAGAAAGTAGAGGTCGTGCAGAGTTGGCCCAGACCATCCTCAGCTACAGAGATCCGCAGTTTTCTTGGCTTGGCGGGTTATTACCGTCGATTTGTTCGGGGGTTTTCATCTATTGCAGCACCTATGACCAGACTGACCCAGAAGGGTGCTCCGTTCTAGTGGATAGAGGAGTGCGAGGAGAGCTTTCAGAAGCTCAAACAGCTCTGACTATAGCCCCAGTTTTGATATTGCCTACCGGTTCGGGGTCTTATACTGTATATTGTGATGCCTCGAGAGTTGGCCTTGGAGCGGTATTGATGCAGGACGGTAGGGTGATTGCCTACGCGTCCAGACAGTTGAAGATACATGAGAAGAATTATCATGTCCATGATCTTGAGTTAGCTGCTATTGTTCACGCCTTGAAGATCTGGCGTCATTATTTGCTGAAGGACTATGATATCACTATTTTGTATCACCCGAGCAAGGCCAATGTGGTGGCTGATGCTTTGAGCCGCCAGGCAGAGAGTTTGGGGAGTTTGGCTTATTTACTAGCAGCAGAGAGGCCCATGGCGATAGATGTTCAGGACTTAGCCAGCCAGTTTGTGAGGTTGGACCTTTCGGAGCCCGGTCGGGTTCTAGCTTGCGTGGTCTCTCGGTCTTCCTTGTTTGATCGTATCCGGGAGCATCTGTTTGATGACCCTCATTTGCTTGTCCTCAAGGACAAGGTGTTGCATGGCGATACTCGAGATGTGACTATTGGTGATGACGGGGTATTGAGGATGCAAGGTCGAGTTTGTGTACCCAATGTTGATGGGCTCCGGGAGCTAATTCTAGAGGAGGCCCATAGTTCGCGGTATTCCATTCATCCGGGTGCCGTGAAGATGTATCAGGATTTGAGATAGCACTACCGGTGGAGGCGGATGAAGAAAGATATAGTTGGGTTTGTAGCGTGGTGCCTTAATTGTCAGCAGGTGAAGTATGAGCACCAGAGACCGGGTGGATTGCTTCAGCAGATAGAGATTCCGGAGTGGAAGTGGGAGCGGATCACAATGGACTATGTATCTGGGCTCCCACGAACTTTGAGGAAGTTCGATGCCATTTGGGTTATTGTGGATCGGCTGACCAAGTCTGCGCATTTCATTCCTGTGTGTACTACCTATTCTTCGGAGCAGTTGGCGGAGATTTATATCCGGGAGATTGTTCGTCTGCATGGTATTCCAGTTTCCATCATTTCAGACATAGGTACTCAGTTCACATGGCGATTCTGGAGAGCCGTACAGCATGAGTTAGGTGCTCGGGTGGAGTTGAGCACAGCATTTCACCCTTAGACGGACGGACAGTCCGAACGCACTATTCAGATTCTTGAGGATATGCTCCGTGCGTGTGTAATTGAGTTTGGAGGGTCTTGGGTAGTTCTTGCCATTGGCGGAGTTTGCCTACAACAACAGCTATCAGTCCAGTATTCAAATGGCACCGTGTGAGGCTTTATATGGTAGGCGGTGTAGATCTCCAGTGGGTTGGTTCGAGCCAAGTGAGGCTAGATTATTGGGCGCAGATTTGGTTCACGATGCTTTGGAGAAAGTCAAGGTGATTCAGGATAGACTCCGTACAGCCCAGTCCAGACAGAAGAGTTATGCGGACCGAAAGGTTCGTGATGTTTCCTATATGGTTGGTGAGCGGGTTCTGCTTCGGGTTTCGCCTATGAAGGGCGTTATGAGATTTGGGAAGAAGGGGAAGTTGAGTCCGAGGTTTATTGGCCCTTTTGAGATATTGCGGCGTGTTGGGGAGGTCGCTTATGAGCTTGCCTTACCTCCGAGCTTGGTAGGGGTTCATCCCGTATTTCATGTTTCGATGCTCCGGAGGTATCACGGTGATCCGTCGCACGTGTTGGATTTCAATTCAGTCTAGTTGGACAAGGATCTATCTTATGTTGAGGAGCCAGTGGCAATATTGGACAGACAGGTTAGAAAGCTGAGGTCGAAGAACATCGCGTCAGTAAAGGTTTAGTGGCGGGGTTAGCCGATCGAGGAGCCGACCTGGGAGACCGAGCAGGATATGCGCAGCCGTTACCCTCATCTTTTTACTACTTCAGGTATGTCTCTATGCTGGTTCGAGGACGAACGAATTTTTAAGTGTGGGAGGATGTAACGACCCGCCCGATCGTTATTAGAATTTACGCCCCGATCCCCTATTAATTTCTTTCCCCGTATTTGTTTCTGCTATTTTGAATTTGCCGGGATGTTTGGTTTTGAGTTTCGGAGAGTTTTGGGACACTTAGTCCCTAAATGAGAGCTTAAGTTTTGGAAATTTGACCGTAGTCGGAACAGTGTAAAGATGACCTTAGAACGGAATTCCGATGGTTCCGTTAGCTCCGTTGGGTGATTCGGGCTTAGGGGCGTGTTCGGATAGTGCTTTGGAGGTACGTAGCTAATTTAGGCTTGAAATGCCGAAAGTTGGATTTTTGAAGTTTCCGGTTCGATAGTGAGATTTTGATCCGAGGGTCGGAATGGAATTCTAGAAGCTGGAGTAGCTCCGTAGTGTTGATTGTGATGTGTGCGCAAAATTTCAGGTCATTCGGACGAGGTTTGATAGACTTTTTGATCAAAAGTGTAAATTTTGAGTTTTTGAAGTTTTTAGGCTTGAATTCGATGTTAAATTGGTGTTTCGATGTTGTTTTAGGTATTTTAAGGATTGGTATAAGTTTGTGCAGTGGTATTAGACTTGTTTGTATTTTTGGTTGAGGTCCGGGGGGGATCGGGATGATTTCGGATGGTTGACGGAAGGATTTTGGAGTTTGGAGTTGCAGCTTCAGCTGCTGGTTTCCTGTCATAACCGCACCTGTGAGTTTGGGGCCGCAGGTGCGGCGCCGTAGAAGCGGCTATGTGGCCGCATAAGCGATTTTGGTCCAGGGCTCCAAGATCCGTATGTGCGGCTGGGTTTCGCAAATGTAGTGCTGCAGATGCGGCTAAGCGACCGCAGATGCGGACCCAGCCCGTTAAGTGACTTTTCGCACCTGCGATGTATTTTTCGCAGGTGCGGGACCGCAGGTGCGGGACCGCAGGTGCGCTCCCTTGACCGTGGATGCGGTTTTACTGGACAGAAAAGGGGGTAGAATCGAGGGTTTGTTCAAAAACTTGGAAAAATCAATTTGGAGCTCGGGGTAGGGCGATTTTGTGAGGTTCTTGAAGAGAAGATCGTTGGGTAACAATTCTTTGTTCCTTTCTAGTTATATTCCATTAATCTTATCTTAGTTTTGTCATTTAAATTTGGATTTGGAGATGAAAATTGAGAAAAAGGGGAAGATAGTTCTCAGACCTAGAATTTGAATTTTGATGGAGAATTTGACCTTGGATTTTGATAATTTTGGTATGCATGAACTCGTGAGAGTATGAGGATTCTGAAAATATAAATTTTACCCGATTCTGAGACGTGGGCTCGAGGGGCGTTTTGGTCATTTCACCTAATTTCGCGTATTAGCTTAGAATTTATTTGTAGAATTACTTACTTGAAGTGTTATTTACACTATGCAATTGAATTGAATAGATTTGGGCCACTTAGAGTCGAATACTCGTGGCAAGAATGTGGTTTCGGGTTGATTTTGAGCTGGTTCGAGGTAAGTGGCTTGCCTATTTGATTTAACTGTTTATTTGTTCTACTGCCCTACTTGAATTATGTGCAGCATGCTAAGTTAGGAATACATGCTTTACCTTGGTGTGAAATTGATTGAATTGAGTTTCTAGTTGCTGCTGTGTATTTACTTTGGGACTACGAGACGGTATCCCGGGAGCTCCCCTATATGTTTACTTTGGAACTACGGATTTGTATTCCAGGAGTTCCCCCTACACTTTTACATTGGAACTACGGGATTGCACCGGGTAGATTTCCCAGTACTGAGTATTTATATTTGTGACAACGGATGTGGTATTCCGGTAGATCCCCGCGCATTAATGAGTTGGACTACGGGACTGCACCCGGGAGATCCACTGGATATTTATATTTGGGGACTACAGGACGGTATCCTGGGAGATCCCCCAGTTGTTACCTCTGCGTTGAACTGTATTTGTTTACCGTGATTACTTGTTTCTGTTTCAGTTATCGTTATCCTTTATATCCTGTGTTACTCTTACTGGTGTACTCATTTATACTGCTCTGTTCTACACTGTCGGACTTTATATTTTATTTAATCTCAGTAGGGCCCTAACCTTCCCGTCACTACCCGACCGAGGTTAGGCTTGGCACTTACTGAGTACCGTTGTGGTGTACTCATGCCCTTCCTGCGCATGTTTTTCAGGTGCAGATCCAGGTACCTCTACTCAGACTTACCATCCTTGAGGCGAGGCGATCTTTTGGAGACTTCGAGGTATATCTGTCGCGTCCGCAGACTGAGGAGTCTCCCTCCATCCTCTCTTGTAGTTACAGCCCTTCTGTATTTACTTTGTTTTAGACATTCTTGAGTTAGAGCTCTATGTATTATTCTTAGCTTGTGATTTCATGAGATTCCGAATTTTGGGAAAAGTATTAGTATTCGATAGTTGATATGGTGTATGCCGAGTGGCACTATTAAACACTATTTTATTAACCTTTTGTTTGGTTTTACTTGTTTTTCTTTCGCAAATTGGTCTATTTTCCGCATTATTAGGCTTACTTAGTCGTAGGGACTAGGTGCCGTCACGATGGTTCACGGAGGGCGAACTGGGGTCGTGACATCGATGTTGTTTGATGTGATTTGAATCCTCAACTAAATTCGTACCGTGTCTTAGGATGTGTTGGTATATTTGGTTTGGGTCCCGGAGGCCTCGGGTGTGTTTGTGATAGGTCACGGACCTCTTCTTCATGTTTTAGTGTTGCTGGTTTCTTGTGTGATTGTTGTTCTGCGCGATCGCGGAGATGGAGCTATGATCGCAAAGTGATTCTGGGAACTCAGTGTGTTTTGTTAAATGCATTCGCGACATAGTACACGTGATTGCGTGTGGTCCAATTGGTGTAGGTCCGTGTTCGCGATTCTTGTCCCGCAACCGCGTAGAGTTAGAGCTTGAAGGGGGCATTAGGGATTTGTTCTTCGTGTTCGCGTCTATGGCTTCGCGATCTCATTCGCTTAGTTCTCTATTATGCGCATTCACGTCTGTGGTTTCGCGTCCGCGAAGCATGTTTTTGGCAGCCTTCTTTTTCTTCTTCGAGATCGCGAGGCATGTTTCGCAATTGCGATGCAATCACTGGGCAGAATATAAAAGTACTCTATTTTGAGGGTTAGCCATATTTATCATTTTTGGAGTTGTTGACCTCGGATTTTAGCAATGTTTCGTGGGGTTTTCAAGAAAATCATTGGGGTAAGTGTTCTTCACGCGGAATTTATTATATTCCATGAGTCTATCTTTATTTTTATCTTATAATTAGTGTTTTCAATTGAGGAAAATGGGAATTTTTGAAGAAATCTTTTAAAATGAAAAATGATGATTTGAGGGACGAATTAGTATCGGAATTTGATAATTTTGGTATGGTTGAACTCATAGCGGAATGATAGTTCGGGTTTTGTGAATTTTATCGAGTTCCGAGGTGCGGGCCCAGGGGTTGACTTTTGGGTTGATTTTTAGTTTTTGTTCAAGATTGAAGCTTTATTGTCCGGAATGGTTTCTCATGAGTTTTATTTATGATTGAAGCTATTTTGGCTAGATTTCCACCGTCCAGAGGTTGTTTCACTCGAGAAGTTCATTTTAGAGTAACGGTCTAGCTTTTTTGAGGTAAGTATCTTGAGGTAAGCAATTGGGTTCTGCAGTTTCTGAGTTGATTTAATTGCCGTATTCTTGTGTTATTGTCGTTGTCGTTGTTGTATTGCACGAGGTTTCTACCGTGCGGTTGTTATTGTGTTGCACGAGGTTTCTGCCGTGCGGTTGTTATTGTGTTGCACGAGGTTTCTGTCGTGCGATTGTTATTGTGTTGCACAAAGTTTCTATCATTCTATTGTTACAATTGATATAAGCACATGCGGCGTGACAAGGCGGGCTATATGTGTGGGTTTGCGCATGTGGCGAGACAAGGTGGGAATAGTATTATGCAAGTGCGACGATACAAGGCGGACATTTACTTTATTACTACGCACGTGGCGAGACAAGGTGGGCTTTGTCGGGGAATGATTTGTGATGGCCTGGGAGCATTGTTATAGTTGTTATTTGTGTAGTGGTGTGCCTACCCTGTGTGAGTTATATCGTGTATATTTCGTTGTGATCGTTTCTTATGAACCATTCATTGTCTCTACTCTTACTTGTTGACTAGAATTGTGACAGAACACTTGCACAATCATACACGTAAATAAATCACCCATATCGGTTCAAGAAGATGAATCCTGATGTTGTTGATCATTTACATGTACTCCCGTGTACTTGCCTTCTGTGTGAGAGTTATCTTGTTGGCACGTGAGTTGTCCGTGCAGTCATGAGTCATTGTTGTTGTTGGCACGTGAGTGGTCCGTACAAGTATTAGGTATTGTCACTCTCTTGGCACGTGAGTCATCCGTGCGGTTAAGAATTGAAATGTAGGCACAAGATGCCAAGTGATTAGGGTTCAAGAATTGGGATCCATGAGCTGTGATTATGAGGTTCAGTACCTTGTGGAAATGCTTGGACTGATCTGGTGTGAAAGCGGTTGTTTTTTATTGAGTTGATGTTGGTTTTCCCTTTATTTGGTTTTTCCCCGACTTACACTGTGATTAGTTACTCTATAACATTATTACCTGACTATTTCTTGTTGCATATTGTTGTACCAGTGAATCATTGCAAGTATTGTTTTATATTCCTTATCCTATCCAACTTTATATTATTATTGTTCTCTATTAGTTCATCTACATACTTGTTCAGGTTGTTTAGTCCAATAGCTATCTTGACTGTCCCTCGTCACTACTCTACCGAGATTAGTCTTACTAGGTACCGCTGTGGTGTACTCATACTATACTTCTGCACATTTTTGTGGAGATCCAGGTGCCACAGTTGTTGTTGATTATTAGCTGGCTGGTCGAGCTGTGGAGACTCAAGGTAAACTTGCCATTGCGTTCGCAGGCCTCGGAGTCACCTTCTGATTTTGTTTTTGTACCGTTTGATTTCCATTCCGAACAATTGTACTTAAGGATTTTCTTAGCGAACTCAATAGAGCTTATGAATTGTACTACCAATTTTGGGATTTGTAAATGTATATAAGATTTTTATCTCATATTCTTCGTTTGATGTTTGACTTCTTTTGTTAATTCGGTAAGTGTTAGGCTTACCTAGTCTTAGAGATTAGGTGTCGTCACGACATCCTACGGAGGGAAATTTGGGTCATGAAAAGTTGCTATCAGAGCTCTAGGTTCATAGGTGCTACGAGTCATAAGCGAGATTAGTAGAGTCTTGCGGATCGGTACAAAGACATCTGTACTTTTCTTCGAGAGGCTACGAAACTGTTAGGACAGTTACAATTCCTTCATTCCTGTCGTGCAAGTTTATTGGTCTCGGAGTTTGAACCTTTGTCATTTCATTCACTCACTAATGGTGAGGATACTAACTACAGTTACCGGTGATGTTGCCCCCAGAGCCAGTGTTGCTAGGGGCCGGGGCAGAGGCAGAGGCCGAGGAGGAGCACATGCTACAGTTAGAGCACCTGTCAAGGCAGCGATTCAGGAGCCGCCAGTAACTCCTATTGGGGGACAGGTACCGGAGGTGCATATGGTTACCCCAGCACTTCAGGAGACTTTAGCACAGTTCCTGAGCATGTTTGGTGCATTGGCTCAGGCGGGGTTGATTTCAATTGCACCAGCAACTTCACAAATCGGGAGAGGAGCTCAGACTCCCGCCACTCGTGCTCTAGAGCAATGAGTCCACGTTGATCAGGTTCCAGGTGTCATGCCAACACAGCCTATTATTCCAGTTCATCCCGTGGTTAGGGCATCAACATCTGAGGAAGAACAGCTTAGACTTGCAGGGTTCAAGAATTATTGCCCTCCCACTTTCCATGGTTTGGCTTCAGAGGATGCGCATGGGTTCGTAGGGGAGTGCTACCGTAGTCTCCGCATTTTGGTTATTGTGGAGATAAGTGGGGTTGCTTTTACTACGGTCCAACTTAAGGGAGTAGCATACCAGTAGTGGCGAGCGTATGAGTCGGGTAGTCCAGGCAATGCAGCTTCACTTTCCTCGGTTCAGTTTTTAGAGGTGTCCTTGAAAGAGTTTGTTCCCTAGACCCTTCGGGATACATGGTGCGTGGAGTTTGAGCAGCTGTGCTAGGGCACAACGTCAATGTCAATATATGCTGTTATGTTCAGTGAGCTGTCCAAACATGCGCCTATCTTGGTTTCTACAGTTAGAGAGCCAGTCCGCAGATTCATTGAGGGGCTTAATTATGACATTCGGTTTAGCATGGCTCGATAGTTGGAGTCGGATGTTTCATTCCAGCAGGTAGTAGAGATTGCCAGTCGATTTGAGGGCATGCGAGTTCAGGAGAGAGAGGGCAAAGAATCCATAGGGCCTCATAGACCAAGAGGATCTATTTGGTCCCTATTTTGGAGGCAGATTATGGCATGGTAGAGGTTTTGTAGGTCAGCCAGTTCAGTTTGTACTTTAGGCTTCGCACGGTATTTAAGGTACCCATGGGTCTCATGGTACCCGTATGGGACAGCTCCCACAGCCACGTCAGCAGAGAGGTTGCTTTGAGTGTGAAGATACCAGCCATATGGTGAGAGATTGTCCCAGACTCCGGCCAGATGTGTCGCGACGAGGTAATTTGGCTTTGAGTTCTGCTTCAATTGCTAATATCCTTGCGTCTCCATCTTGGGGTACAGGTCAAGCAAGTAGAGGCTGCCTAAGAGGGGGAGGCCCGACCCGTTAATGTGTTTTCCATAGTGGGGATGAGGCTGTTGCATCAGATGATGTCGTACAGGTATGGTTTCGACTTGTTATAGAGGAGTATCATTCGTATCTTGTTTTGGTTCCTCTTATCGGGGTGAATCCTCCTATTTTGCTTCACATATGGGAGATTTTCGTGATTTGGTACTTTGTTTATGTGCTTACCCCTGTTGGGAGATTCTATAATGGTAGCCCATGTTTACCGTATGTGTTAATTCATTACTGAGAGTTATGAGAGTAGAAATGACTTCTTTTTGCTCATTATGGTAGGTTTTGATGTGGTATTTGAGTAATTTTTTTATGATTTGTGATTTAGATGCTCTACCGATTTGAGAGTTCAAGATATATTTTGTGATTTTTGTTGGCGGAAATTAATTAGTGGATGGTTTTGGTTGGTATGAAGTGTATTCTACTTGTGGTTCAGAATTGAGGGTGAGACCCTTGCGTTGCCATATTTTTCAATGTGTTTGAACCGTGCTGCGTGCCGCGGTAGAAGTTATATCAGGATGAGATCCTTGTGATTTGTTCATATACTTTGATTCTTCCTTGTTAAGTTGATTCGTAGAATGGTACTGATAGAGAGTTGTGCATGTCGGGCTTGCTTGATAGTTCTCTTATGTGTTTCTCCTTGTATGTATAGTCGTATTCGTGCTGTGCTTATTGAGTTTTAGCTTTCGAGGTGTGTGGCCTGGTGGCGTTAGAGGTGACTTGTTGATTCGGGTGAATAGTTATGAGGTATTCATGTTTCATGCATCGTTGTCGGTGTTGTGGAGGTTTTAAATATGTTTTTAATGGATATGGGGTTAATTGCCGGTGATGGATTTGATTATGGGCAGCCATTGTGATCAGGGATGTGGTTATGGGCATATGTGTGATGTGTTTCATCATGTAGTTGTACCTTGTGGGTGTAGGCATAAGTTGTTGCAGTTGGTTGAGGCTAATACCGGGTGTGGAGGTAGGAATCGGGTCTTTTGGAGATGAACAGATGGTGAAAATTTCAGTTCTAAGGCTTATTGGAATTGGTGGAAGGGATAAATATCAGTTGACATGGTATCATCGGGAATATGTGGACTGGGGTGATTTGGGATCACCCGCGAGTATATGTAGGATGAATATATTCAATGAATTGATGACTTCAGGATGATTCTTGGCACGTTCGAGGACAAACGTTTGTTTAAGAATGAGAGGATGTAACAGCCCGGTCGGTCGTTTTGAGAATTAACGTCCCGTTCGACGTGCATAAGATCTCGATCAGCTTCGTATTATGTGTTATGACTTGCACGTGTGGTCGAATTCGGCTTTCGGATGATTCGGGGTCAATTTGGAAGAAGCATTCTTATTTTAGAAGCTTAAGCGATAAGAGTTGACCGGAGTTTTGACTTTTTTGTAGACGAATCCGAAATGGCATTTCGATGTTTACAATAGCTTCGTATGGTGATTTGGATGGCGTGCGTCCGAATTTGGATTTGGAGGCACGTAGGGTAATTTGAAGCATTTCGGCCGAAAATGGAAAAATTGAAGTTTTAGAAGGCTAAGAGGTTTGATCGGGAGTTGACTTTGTTGATATCGGGTTCGGAATGCAATTTCGAGAGTTGGATTAGCTCCGTTATGTCATTTGGAACTTGCATGCAAAATTTGACGTCCTTCCGGGTTGGTATGATATGTTTCGGTGCGAGTTTTGCAGGATTGAAGATTTGGAATTTCACAATTTCGATTCGAGGTGCAATTCGTAGTTTCGATGTTGTTTAATGTGATTTGAGGCCTAGACTAAGTTTTTATTGTCTTAGGATGAGTTGGTATATTTGGTTGGGGTCCCGGAGACCTCAGGTGTGTTTGGGATGGGTCACGGACCACTTCTTCATGTTTTAGTGTTGCTGGTTTCTGGTGTGATCGTTGCTCTTCGCAATCGCGAAGATGGAGCTGCAATCGCTAAGTGATTCCGAGAACTCAGTATGTTTTGTTCAATGCATTCGCGACATAGTTCACGCGATCGCGTAAGCCAGTTGGTGTAGGTCCGCGTTTGCGATTCTTGTACCGTGTTTCCATAGAGTTGGAGCTGGAACGGGGCATCAAGGATTTGTTCTTCGCATTCGCGTCTATGGGTTTGCAATCTCGTATACTTAGTTCACTATTATGCACGTTCGCCTCTGTGGTTTCATGTCCGCGAAGCATGTTTTGGGCAGCCTTCTTTTTCTCTTCGCGATCACGAGGAATCTTCCGTGATCGCGATGTATTAATCATTGGGTAGAATATAAAAGCACTCTATTTCGAGGGTTAGCCCTTTTATCATTTTTGGAGTTGTAGACCTCGGATTTGAGCAATTTTTCGTGGGTTTTTAAAGAAAATCATTGGGGTAAGTATTCTTCACCCCGAATTTATTATATCCCATGATTCTATCTTTATTTTTATCTTATAATTAGTGTTTTGAGTTGAGGAAAATGGGAATTTTTTAAGAAATCTTTCAAAATGTAAAATGATGATTTGAGGGATGAATTTGTATTGGAATTTGATAATTTTGGTATGGTTGAACTCGTATCGGAATCGATGTTCGGATTTTGTGGATTTTATCGGGTTCTAAGGTGCGGGCCCGGGGGTTGATTTTTAGTTTTTGTTCAAGATTGAAGCTTTATTATCCGGAATGGTTTCTTATGAGTTTTATTTATGATTTGAAGTTATTTTGGCTAGAATTGAGCCGTCCGGAGGTTATTTCTCTCGAGAAGTTCATTTTAGAGTAACGGTCTAGCTTCTTTGAGGTAAGTATCTTGCCTAACTTCGTGTGGGGGGAACTACCCCTTAGGATTTGAGTCTTTGGTGCTAATTGTGTCATGTGAAGTTCGTGTAGAGTAACGGTCTAGCTTCTTTGAGGTAAGTATCTTGCCTAACTTCGTGTGGGGGGAACTACCCCTTAGGATTTGAGTCTTTGGTGCTAATTGTGTCATGTGAAGTTCGTGTACGCAAGGTGACGAGTATGTGCTCGGGCTTATTTGTGGAAATTTGACCATTTAGGGCTCTTAGGTTCTTATGTCCATTAAATATGAAGTTCGGTTGTCATGTTAAATTCCCCATTTACTAAATCCACCCTTACGTGTCTTATTTTGAATTAATTGTTCCATGTTTTACCCTTATTGTGATTAAACTCTTATGTGCCTTAACTGAAGTTATTGTCTCTTTTTATTTCTATGTTGTCTTTTCTGTAATTATTTACCCTTGATTGAGGTTATTATTATCTTTTGAGAGAACTTCATTTATAGCCCATCGGGCCAAACAAATAACATCCGGTAGCCACAAATTGACCCATACAAGTCATAGCCTAAAAATAATAACAACTGCTAGCTGGAAACCTCACTCACCGAATTCCCTCGCCGGAAAATCCTAGAACCGGCCAGATCTAAGAAGATCTGGACTTTTACCCGTTCAAACAATAGCAAAACGCCGAAAAATTCTAGAACCGGCCAGATCTAAGAAGATCTGGACTTTTACCCGTTAAAACAACATCAAAACAAAAGAAATAGAGATGAAGGAGGAGAGGAATGGCGTATCAATAGCGTGGAACAGTCGCCGTCGATGGGGGTAATACCGTCGCTAGATAGTGGTCAACTCCGGCGGTGACTAGTAAAAATCAGTAGCAGCACCCTATAGGGAAGAAGAGGAAAGCGAGAGGAACAGTGTGTAGCATAAGGAAACGAGAGAGACAGCCTTGTCTTCTTTCTCTGATTTTCTCTTATAGTTTCTGTGAATATGTAGATAATATTTTGAAGATCTTTGGCTAAAAATTTAAAACTCTGGCGATCTTGTTACCATTTTCGGCGACTGTGAGGCCATGGACGCCGGTGGCTGGTTTCTCGATGAGAAGAAGAACAGAGGAGATGACTATGCAAAAAGTTAAAATATCTACAAAATAGACTGTCATTATATAAAAATTATACAAAATAGACTGTCACTATACAATTTATATACAAATAGACTGTCACTATACAATTTATATACAAATAGAGTGTCACTATACAAAATATATACAAAAAAAGAATGTCATTATTCAAAAAATATACTAAATAGACTGTCATTATACAAAATATGTACAAAATAGACTATCAATATATAAAAATATACTAAATAGACTGCCACTATATAATTTATATACAATCAACTGTCATTATACAAAATAATACAAAATAGACTGTCACTATACAAAATAGACTGTTACTATACAAAAAATATACAAAATAGACTGTCACTATATAGAAAAATAGACTGTTATTATACAAAAAATATACAAAAATAGACTGTTATTATATAAAAAATATACAAAATAGACATTTCGTATATGACATGCATTACATATTTCATTCGATTCTTAGCTAATACTTATCAGATCCAGGAGTACAAAATACAATTTAAAAAGGCAAAAAAGGGTTGCTCTATCGCGCCAGGTAGGGTTCGAACCTACGACCTTCTGCTTAGGAAACAGACGCTCTATCCACTGAGCTACAGGCGCTTGTGTTGTCATTCTCATTCCTTTCGGCTACTAGATGCAATATGTTTGGGCCGAAGGGCCATTTTCTGTAAGTGGGACAAAACATGGGCTATTAAAATTTTGAGGGGCTATAGAGGGTAGTTTTCTCTTATCTTTTCCATAACCTACCTATCCTTAATTGAATTGTTGAATCTCTTCCGTAATTGCTCCACCTAACTGAAGTTTTGTTATCCCTTATCATTATTGACTTACCCTTAATTGGAGTTAATGATTCATGTTATCCCTCTTATTATTGAATTGTGCTTACGTGGAACCATTGCTACACAGTATTTCTTCCTTGCTGAGTTATTGCTATGTTGTACCCTTATTTCCTGTTGTGTCTTTTCTTCTGAGCTCTTCTTCCATCTCCTTGTGTTCTGGAGTTCCTGAGTTGATTTACTTGTCGTATTCTTGTGTTATTGTTGTTGTTGTTGCTGCTGTTGTATTTAGTATTGTGTTGTACGAGGTTTCTGCCGTGCGGTTGTTATTGTGTTGCACGAGGTTTCTGTCATACGGTTGTTGTTGTATTGCACGAGGTTTCTGCCGTGCGGTTGTTATTGTGTTGCAAGAGGTTTCTGTCGTGCGGTTATTATTGCGTTGCATGAGTTTTCTATCGTGCAGTTGTTATTGTGTTGCACGAGGTTTCTGTCGTGCTATTATTAGTATTGATATATGCACATGCGACATGACAAGGTGGGCTATATATATGGGTTTGCGCATGTGGAGAGACAAGGTGGGAATAGTATTATGCACGTGCGGCGAGACAAGGCGGGCATTTACTTTATTATTGTGCATGTGGCAAGACAAGGTGGGCTGTGTCGGGGAATGATTTGTGATGACTTGTGATAGACTAGGGGAATTGTTATTGTTGTTATTTGTGTAGTGGTGTGCCTACCCTGTGTGAGTTATACCGTGTATATTTCGTGGTGATCGTTTCTTATGTATAATTCATTGTCTCTACTCTTACTTGTTGGCTTGAATTGTGATACAATACTTGCACAAGCATAAACGTAAATAAATCATCTATATCGGTTTAAGAAGATAAATCCTGATGTTATTGACCATTTACATGTACTCCCGTGTACTTGCCTTCTGTGTGAAAGTCATCATGTCAGCACGTGATTTGTCGGTGCAGTCATGAGTCATTGTTGTTGTTGGCACGTGAGTGGTCCGTGTAGGTATTAGGTATTGTCACTCTCTTGGCACGTGAGTCGTTCGTGCGGTTATGAATCGCGATGTGGGCTAAAGATGCCAAGTGATTAGGGTTCAACAATTGGGATCTGTGAGCTGTGATTATGAGGTTCGACACCTCGTCAAAATGCTTGGACAGATTTGGTGTAAAAGCGGTTGTTTTTATTGAGTTGCTATTGGTTTTCCCTTTATTTGGTTTTTCCCCATACTTAGACTACCTGACTGTTTTTGTTGCATATTGTTGTACTAATGTATCATTGCAAGTATTGTCTTGTATTCCTTATCTTATCCGGCTTTATATTAATATTGTTCTCTATTAGTTCATCTACATACTTGTTCGGATTGTTTCGTCCAGCAGCTGTCTTGACTGTCCCTCGTCACTACTCCACCGAGGTTAGTCTTGATACTTACTGGGTACCGTTGTGGTGTACTCATACTACACTTTTGCATATTTTTTGTGCAGATCCAAGTGCCACGGTTGTTGTTGATTATTAGTTGGTTGGTCGAGCTGTGGAGACTCAAGGTAAACCTGTTATCACGTTCGCATGCCTCAGAGTCACCTTCTGATTTCGTTTTTGTACTGTTTGATTTCCATTCCAAACAGTTGTACTTAAGGATTTTCTTAGCGAACTCAATAGAGCTTATGACTTATACTACCGGTTTTGGGAATTGTAAATGTATATAATATTTTTATCTCGTATTCTTCGTTTGGAGGCGGTGTTAATGAGAGATTGGAGGTTTGGAGATAGACCTTTGAGTCTAAAGGTTTCAAGCTGAGCAGGACTAAGACTGAATACGTGGAGTTCAAGTTCAGCGGTGTGCCGGGTGAAGCGGGCATGGACGTGAAGCTTGACTCTCAAGTCATCCCCAAGAAAGGGAGCTTCAAGTACCTGGGGTCGATAATACAGGGGGATGGGGATACTGAAGAAGATGTCACGCACCGTATATGAGTGGGGTGGATGAAATGGAAGCTAGCGTCTGGTGTCCTGTGTGATCGGAAGGTGCCTCTGGAACTTAAAGGAAAGTTCTATAGAGCGGTGGTTAGGCCGGCCATGTTGTATGGTGCAGAGTGTTGATCAGTCAAAAATTCTCATACCTAGAAGATGAAAGTTGCAGAGATGAGGATGCTGAGATGGATGTGTGGGCACACTAGGCTAGATAAGATTAGAAATGAAGATATTCGGGTGAAGGTGGGTGTGGCTCCCATGGAAGACAAGATGCAGGAAGCTAGGCTTAGATGGTTCGGGCACGTGAAGAGGAAAAGCCTGGATGCACCGGTAAGGAGGTGTGAACGACTGGCCTTGACGGGTATGAGAAGAGGTAGAGGGCGGCCTAAGAAATATGGGGGAGAGGTGATCAGGCAGGATATGGTGCGGATGCAGATTTCCGAGGACATGGCCCTTGATAGGAAGTTGTGGAGGTTGAGCATTAGGGTTGTAGCTTAGGAGATAGGAGGCTAGTATGATAGTGTTTTGTTTTAGGCTGTTAGTGGCTCCAGTTGTGTTCTTAACACTTCATTAGGGTCGTAAGTTAGGCTGTAGTATGTTTAGTGGCCCTTTGTGTACATATTATTCCCTTGCGTCTGTAGTATTGTGCCTTTGTTACTGCTTAGTGTTATTACTTTGCTCTCTATTTTCTGGTTATCACGTTGTTGGTGTTATCTTTCTGGATTCCTTTGCTGTTACTGATACACTGTCACTTTTCTTCTTATGTCGAGGGTCTACCGGAAACAACCTCTCTACTCCTCCGGAGTAGGGGTAAGGTCTGCGTACACACTACCCTCCCTAGACCCCACCTATGGGATCTCACTGGATTGTTGTTGTATTCTTCGTTTGATGGTTGACTTCTTTTGTTAATTCGGTAAGTGTTAGGCTTACCTAGTCTTAGAGACTAAGTGCTGTCATGACATCCTACAGAGGGAAATTAGGGTCGTGACAGAATACTAAAATTATTTTTAAAATGTAAATAAGTAGCCCCTATAAATTCTACTTTTGCTTTGAATCCATTGCCCACAACAACACTGGCTTCATCCTCTTTTGGCTTCCGTCTGCTGATCATGCAAGTCATTTGTTACATGAACAGTTGCACCACTATCTAACCAGCAAAATTTAAAGGAACACGAATAAGACTAGTTTTAAAGCACACAAAAATCCAAAAGATTACCTTATTTATTTTTTTAGTATTTGCATCGTGTTCGGTGGTTTAAGGTCACAAGCAGCTTCGTACTATGTGTTATGACTCACGTGTGTGATCCAGTTTGATTTTCGGATGATTCGGGATCGATCTGGAAGAAGGATTCTTGTTTTAGAAGCTTAAGAGGTAAGGGTTGACCGGAGTTTGGCTTTTGTGTAGATGACTCCGAAATGGTATTTTGATGATTCCAATGGCTTCGTATGGTGATTTTGGACTTATACGCGCGTCTAGATTTAGGTTTGGAGGTCCGTAGGATATTTTGAAGCATTTTGGCAAAAAATTAGAAAGTTGAAGTTTTGAAAGGTTGAGAGGTTTGATCGGGAGTTGAATTTGTTGATAGTGGGCTCAGATTGCGATTCCGAGAGCTAGATTAGCTCTGTTATGTCATTTGAGACTTGCATGTAAAATTTGACGTCATTCTGGGATGATTTGATATGTTTCTGCACGAGTTTTGGAAGTTGGAAGATTTGGAAATTCATAAGTTTGATTCGAGGTGTGATTCATAGTTTTGATGTGATTTGAGACATCGACTAGGTCCGCTTATGTTATAGAACTTTTTTGTATGCTTGGACGGGGTCCTGGGGGGCCCAGGTGTGTTTCGGACGAGTTTCAGATCATTTCCATGCTTTGGGCAGGTATGGTGAGGAGCCGCCAGTAGCTCCAGTTGGGGGACAGGTACTTGAGGCACCTGTTGTTACCCGAGGACTTCAGGAGACTTTAGCACAGTTCCTGAACATGTTTTGTACATTGGCTCCGACAGGGTTAATTCCGATCACACCAGCTACTTCACAGACCGGGGGAGGAGCTCAGACTACCCCCGCCCGTACTCCAGAGTAGCAAGTCCATGTTGGTCAGGTTCCAGGTTTCATGCTGACACAGCCTGTTATTCCAGTTCAGCCCGTGGTTAGAGCAACAACATATGAGGAGGAACAACTTAGACTTGTGAGGTTCAAGAAGTATCACCCTCTTACTTTTAGTGGTTTGGTTTCAGAGGATGCACATGGTTTTCAAGAGGAGTGCCATTTCATTCTCCGTACTAAGGATATTGTGGAGACGAGTGGGGTTGCTTCTACTATAATCCAGCTTAAAGGAGCAGCATATCAGTTGTGGTGAGCGTACAAGTTGGGTAGCTCGGCCGATGCAGCTTCACTTTCATTGGCTCAGTTTTTAGAGATGTTTTAGAGAGAGTTTGTTCCCCAAACTCTCCAGGATGCATGGCGCGCGGAGTTTGAGCTGCTGCACTAGGGCACTATGTCAGTGTCATAGTATGTCGTTAGATTCAGCGATTTGTCCAGACATGCACCTTCTTTGGTTTCTATAGTTAGAGAGCGAGTTCGTAGATTCATTGAGGGGCTCAGCCATGATATCTACTTCAGCATAGCTCGAGAGTTGGAGTCGGATATTCCATTTCAGCAGGTGGTAGAGATTGCTCGCCGATTAGAGGGCATGCGGGACCGGGAGAGAGAGGATATGCAAGGTCAGGAGAGAGAGGTCAAGGAATCTAAGAGGCCTCACGGACCAGGAGGATCTACTGGTCCCTATTTTGGAGGCAGGGTACGACATGGTAGAGGTTTTGTGGGTCAGCCAGTTCAGTTTGCACTTCAGGCTTCGTGCGATGTTTCAGGTTCCCATGGGTCTTAGGGTACCCCATACCGAACAGCTTCCACAGCCACATCAGCGGGGAAGTTGCTTTGATTGAGGAGATACCAGCCACATAGTGAGAGATTTTCCCAGACTCAGGACAGATGTGTCACAGCGGGGTATTCAGGCTATGAGTTCTGCTCCAGTTGCTAATATCCCTGCATCGCCAGCTTAGGGTGCAGGTCAGGCGAGTAGAGGGTGCCCAAGAGGGGGAGGCCTGGTCCATCGATGTGCTTTCTACGGTAGGCTGAGGCTGTTGCACCAGATGATGTCGTACAGGTATGGTTTCGATTTGTTATAGAGGAGCATCATTCGTATTTTGTTTCAGTTCTACTTATCGGGATGAGTCCTCCTATTCTTCTTCACATATGGGTGAGTTTCGTGATTTGGTACTTTGTTTATGTGTTTACCCCTATTGGGAGATTCTATAGTGGTAGCCCATTTCTATCATTTTGCTTTATTCATTATTAAGAGCTATAAGACTATGAGTGACGTTTTGTTATCCATTACGGTAGGTTTTTATGTGATTTCTGGGTGATTGGTTACGACTTGTGATTTATATGCTCTATTGGTGTAGGAGTTCAGTATGTGTTGTGATTTTGTTGGCTGAATTGAATTAGTGGAAGGTTTCGGTTGGTATGATGCGTATACTACTTGTGATTCGGAGCTGAGGATGGAATCCTCGCGTTTTCATATGGTTTGATATGTTGGACCAGGCTACGTGCCGCAGTGGAAGTTATATTAGGATGAAATCCTTGTGATTTGTTCATATTCTTTGATTCTCCCTTGTGGAATTTATTCGTACTATGCTACTGATAGAGACTTGTGCCTTTCAGGCTTGTTTGATAGTCCTCTCATGTGTTTCCTTTTATATTCAGTCATATTCGTGCTGTGCTTATTGGGTTTTAGCTTGCGAGGTGTGTGCCCAGGTGGTGTTGGTGTGACTTGTTGATTTGAGTGAATATTCATAAAACCTTCATGTTTCTTGCATCGTTGTCGGCATTGTGGAGGTTTGGAACATGGTTCTAGCTGATATGGGGTTAGTTGCCGGTGCTGAGTTTGATTATGGGCATCTATTGTAATTAGAGAGGTTGTTATGGGCATATGTGTGATGTGTTACGTCGTGTGGTTGTACCCGGTAGGTGTAGGCATATGTTGTTGCAGCTGGTTGAGTCTGACATCGTGTGTCGATGTGAAAATCGGGTATTTTGGAAATGAACAGATGGTGAGAAATTTGGCTCTAAGGTTATCCGTGTGGGTGGAAGGAATAATTTTCAGTTGGGATGGTGTCATCAGGCCTACGTGGATTGGGGTGACGTGGGACCAACCACGAGTATATGTGTGGTAAGTTCATTCAGTGATTTGAGGACTTCGGAATGATTCTTGGCACGTTCGAAGACGAACGTTTGTTTAAGAGGGGGAGAATGTAACGACCCGATGGCATGCTTTTCTGTATTTTCTTGGCAATGTTTCGATTCTTTTCTGTATCAGCCTACGTGGATTCTTCTTAGGCACAAATCAACTGTAGTTTCTGGTTTATACACTGCATCTCTAATTTTCTTTTCCAAAAAAGTCAATGATTCTAGATCATTGATCCGATGGCTGGCTTTTCTGGAAGCACACCCTATGACTAATTTTGAGAGTATAATAAATTATAATTATACTATGGACTACGCCCTTTCTTCCATTAGGCCAAATTAAACTTTTTCTTATCTTTGGTGTTTTCTTCTATATTTTTCTATAGTTTGACAACCTTTGTTGACTTCTCGATGTTTATTTTTCAGTTATAATATGTCAGAGGTAACACTTTAACTTGAAAATTAAATACGTAAACTTTTAGAGGAAGATATTTGGTCTTGTAGTTGTAGCAACCAATCAATTTAGCCAAATACACATATGATATATGAAAGTTTTGGTTCTGGTATCGCTTCGGTTGGGATGCCAAGAATAGAAGGCGCGTGAAGATTTAAAATTTGGCTTCTTCCTTGAACCCAGAAAAGGGATATCAAGTTGGTCCCGACGAAAAACTAAATTAATCAAGAAGTTTTTCGTATTAAAAACTTGGATATTTAGTCCGAGCGAATTGAACGCATCCCGCAGTCACAAATTAATGATTACGTCCCTCAAGATTAAGGTAAAATGTGTGCTTTTCTATCTAAAAAAGAATGAGAGTATTCAAAATATGAGAGTTAAACTTAATTAATTTCTAGTTTTCGTTCGCAATTCAAATATTAAAATTTTAAAATAAAGTTACACATAGTAAGAAGCTAGATAAAACGTAGTACTACCATAAATAACAAATTTATATATATGGAAAAAAAATTGTCAAAGAGAAATAGATCTTTTACTTTCCAAAATAATAATAGTGTCATATAAATTAAACAGAACGAGTAATTCGGATATATAAAGATACAAGCATAGAGAACCATAATTCGAGCAACATATCAATAGTTCCAAACAAAGGTGTATGTAGGTTTTTAAACTGAAGGGAAGGTTTGTTATGTTAACCTCCATTAACTAGAGGAGAAATGGTTGCAGTATATTCTTTTGTGTCTTCTAAATTATCCTATAATTCCCTTATTAATTTCACTTCAACACGTATAGGAATTTTACATCATTTTCATACTACCGTACATATAGGGCCCCTTGAAAACTCCACATAAGACATAAAACATAATTAAACCATTAGACAAAATGGACCACGAGAAGTTGCAAATGGTCCCATTAAATTTTCAAAAGAGAAACTCACCTAGTAGTAATAAGATTATATGGTTGATGAAGCCAGGATTTTCTGTATATAAATTCAAATATTTAATTATTTTAACTTATTAAACTTTAAATTAATAATTTATATGTATTAAATAAAATTTCAAAATAAATATAAAATTTAAATTAAAAAATTGAATTTGATCGAAGCCGTATCGATGGCGTGGAGCCCGGCTCCACCGGTTGGTTGCCGAAGATGACCCCTCGCCTTGGTCTCCCTACCACTGAAATTAAAAGGGCCTTTTTGATTTAATTCCGGAATTATTTACTATGTGGATAAAATATCTATATGTACATATATTATAAACATAAGTATATAGGCATAAGTACATGCAGTAGATACATAGTGTCTAGTGGCTCATTGTTTAATAAAATGGATTTACCTAGAAAGTCTAGCAGAAAATGCAATGAATTGTTTCAAGACCGACTCGAATTACTTTTTTTCTTTTATTGAATTGATCCCACCAGAATAAAATTCACTTAAATTGATAGACGTACATACACCTAGCAATTAAACATAAAATTCAAGATATTTTATGGAACCATTCCTACCTCCGGCCGCTTTGCAACTTTTTTGAACCTTTATAGATATGGTCAAAATGAGTCGTACAATAATATGTGGAACTTCCGACACTATTGCTATCAGTGGGGCAAATATCCCACTACAAGTGATGTGAATTTTGCCCAATGAGGTGTTCTTTTATGAAAAAGATTGCTTGTCTTTTTCTTTAGGACAGTCTTTTAAGTAAATTATTATGCCTTTTTGAAAGCTTATATTATGAGGCAACTTCAATATATTTCCTATTTCCAAGTTTGACGTTTATATTTTATGTTATTTCCAAGCAGTGTCTACATATTGTATATACGTATAATACAAACTTTTAGAAAATATTATTTGTATATGTATATGAAAATTTTGTTATTTAAACTATTGTCGAATGAAGCTCTAACTAAAGGATGTCTCTGCTCATCCTTAAGAGAAGAGCTGGTCAAGCGAGCAGCAGAGAGAGGTTGAGGAGTTAACAAAATAATAGCAATATTAGTACTTTTGAGAATTAACTTCTTTTATTTGATATAAAACTTTCAAATATTTTTTTAAATATTTTAAACAACAAAAAATTTTGACCAATAATATTTTTCATAATATTTGTTGGTAGTGAAATGGTCCCCTAGTTATCAGTGAATATGAGTAGATTCCTCAGTTTACACATCAAACTAGTAGACAAGATAAGCAGCTTTCAAACCATAGTTTTCAGAAGTTGCTTTTAGGTCTGGCACAAGTAAAAGGGTTTGCGTCTGCCCATTAAATGAAAAGCCAACTATTTTTCACATATGTTTCTCTTTTGGTGTCTTACTTGTTTATACAACAAAAATACAAATCAAAAGTGATTTTCCATTTTCGCAAAGGAAATGAAAAGAAAAGAAAAGAAAACGCCTAACATATAGGGTGTGTTTGGTATGATGGAGAATGTTTTCCCATTTTTCACTGTTTGGTTGCACAAAATAGTTAGGAAAATATTTTCCTATATATCATATTTTTTGGAATTGGAAGAAAATGATTTCCCTAGAAAAAGTTAGAAAAACATTTTCCAAACACTCCGCCTTCAATTTTTTATTTTTTTTCGTTTTTATGCGCCACCCACCCACGCCAACCCCGTCAACCCCCCGCCTCCCCCGCATTTTTTTTCTCTTTGCTCTTTTTTTTTTTGTATTTTAATTTTCTGTTTTCTGTTTTATCGTTTTTCTGCCTCACCCACCACCCCACCCCCCACCCCGCATTTTTTTAATTTATATTTTCAGTTATAGTTTTTTCATTTTTCAGTTTAAAGGTTCGAAATTTTACGAGTTCCAAAGTTATGAATTTGGATGTTTATGTTTGAAAGTTTGCGGGTTTAGAAATTATAGAGTTTACAGGTTCGAAAGTTTGCAGGTTCGAAAGTTTAGCGGTTCAGAAGTTTATGAAATTTGTGGGTTCGGAAGGTTGTTGGTCCGAAAGTTTATGGTTTCATGTTTATTGTATCTAAATTATTTTTGAATACTCTTGAAAAGTTATTTTCCTTAATTTGCATACCAAACATCGAAAAATGAATAAAATTACTACTTATCTCCAAGAAATATTTTCTTGGATAATATTTTTCACAGAAAATATTTTCCGTTATACCAAACTCACCCATTGTGTTAAAGGAACAAGAAATGTTTTGACACTAAAATTTAGTGAAGATAAACATGCATTTCCTGCTCATTGACCATTGTATGGTTAATTAGTTATTTTTCCTGCCCAATTTGACATGTCATTAATGTCACACCTTCATTTTTACACACCCGAAGGATAGTGATATAAAGGAGTTTTTCCAATTAAAGTGACATTATTCGAAATGGAATTATTTATTCAATTTATTCAGAGTCGCCACTTGGGATAGGTTTGTTTCTGGTGTCCCAAGTCACCGATTTATTTTAAATCCAAAATTGAGGAAGATTTCGACTTTCCTTTTGAAGTCTGCGAACCAGAAATTCTGACTAAGGAATTCTGTTAACCCGGGGGAAGGTGTTAGGCACCCCCGGATTCCGTGGTTCTAGCACGGTCGCTTAAACTATCATAATTGGCCTATTATCTGATTTTAATACATGTTCAACCTATAGTGCAATTTTAAAAATATTTATCGCTTTTAATTAATTTAAGGAAAATTGAACATCGTTTAAAACGTGTCTTTGGATCGCGTCACATGAAATGCACCCGCAATCTAAAACACATTTTATTCAACGTTTTAGGATTTGGATTTGGGTCACATGAAATACACACCCGAGTTTAAGAAGGTAAAATTATTAAATAACGCACCTAAAGCAATTAACGCGTTGTTAACTTTGCGGGAGGCCATGAAAATTCGCTAAATGGCACGTCCCGAGTTCTAAGGATTTTAAAGATAAAATTAAAGAGGGCCGCGCATTTATGATTTTATTTGGCGCGGCGCGCCTCAATTCCATTTTTAAAGGCATTCAAACTAAAGCTCTAAGGGGCATGGATTATTTGGTTATCTAGTGTGGCTCACCCCAAATTATTTAAAGAAGTCTAAATAATTAACTAAATATAGGTAAATAAATTTCGGATCCTTAGAGATAACAACGAAAAGGGAATGAAATAGAGAGTCCAATTGAAAGAACCGACCCACATCATGTTAGAGAAAGGGCTGCCAAGCTTGGGCCTAGAATTGAGCCCAACTTCATCGGCTTAAACATGGGACTCAATATTGAATCCATGTAGGCCCGGGACTAGCGAAATTAAACAATTCTGTAGGCCAACACAGGTATCCATAATATTTGGGCTCGCTTGTTATGCAGCTGGGTCAACGTTGGACCCAGTTCTTATGGTCCAAATGGTCCAGGTCAAGACATAGTAATACAAACAAAATTGGTACCAACACATTAACATGAAATTAAAGATTGAGTTTCTGATTTAAACCAAACTCATTCAAATTCTTTCAAAACAAATGCTTAATCCTGAAAACGAATCCAAAATCGAGCAAGGATAGCTTCCAATAGAGACAGAACCCTTAGCTCGAATCTGCGATTCAAACTCACAGGCCAGTTCTTCTGGCTTCACTTTTCAATTGCAAATAAATGGACAAGCTACAGTGAGTAACATGTTCAAACTAAAGAAAATGCATGAATGATTAAATTTCAGATTGCAGATTGTGAATCGAGTGACCATAAAAACTGAGACTATGAAAATCCTACACTGAAACATGGATCGCACTTCAACTCAGAACCATTTTAAAATATCTATTAGCCACAGAATTAACACTGGTACAAACACACATATTAATCCTGTAATCACTTTCAGGCCCACACAATATTCCAAATTTTAAAGTTAAACTAACATTTAAAACATGATAGTAAACCTTGAAGACACTTGAAAGGAATCAGCACTATTATAAACCAAACTCTCGATGATTTTCCATGCTTTATGAACAAAATTAACATTTAAACATGATAGCACACCTTGAATACACTTAAAAGTTTACACACACTGGACAATAATAGAACCTACTAGTTCTCAAATCACTTCTTCATTCAAGCTAACATGGATTGCAAAATTAATCTACACTACTAAAGCTAAACAAACAAACAAGATCTAAATACGTCATAGTCTTAACAATCCACAATTAGTTACAGCCTGAGATCTCAACTACACTGATGAACGAGGTATAGAGTCATGAGAGAAATAAATACTTTCAGCACAAAGAAAACTAATATTAAGATGTAAAACTGCTTCATCTTCAAACTGGATTTCACATTATGAGGGATTCAGAAATTTGTACCTGGAAATTAAAGAAAAATAAGTAAGGAAGTAGCAGCAGCAATAGAACAGTAGCTTCAGCTAGAAATCAACTCCAACCAGCAGAGATTTAGAAGCCAAAAACCAAACTTATGTAATACTCTTCAACAAATAGATTCAGCCAGCTTTTAAGACCAGAGTGAGTGAAACAACAGATCCTTTTCAAATCCTAGAGAATCGATCTCAACTTCTTATTCAAAACCATTTTTAATCCTCACAAAAATCACCAGTTCTTTCAGGGATTGAAAATTTTCAGGAATAAAAGAGGGAAAGGTTCAGTAAAGCAGTACTTTTAGCTCTCAAATTTTCAGCAATCTGTATTTTCTGTATTTCAGCTCTTTCCAAAATCTCTCTGGTCTAAAATCTTTAGGCTCTCCCCCCCCCCCCCCTTTTTGGCTCTAAAATCTGACTTGCAAGGCAAGAAGGGTATGCCTTTATAGGCAAGCAATTAGGGCAGCCCTGCTGATTTTTGTTTGCCTTTTAGGTCCTTTGTTGATTTATGCTTTTTGCTAAAAGTCCCTAAAATTCTGACTTGTTTTCCAAGTTATACTACCTAACAGTCTGAAATTCGTTAAAAACCCCTACTAGAAACTTCTAATTTAGTTACACTAAAGATTCCCCTATCTAGATTACCTATACTACCCCTAATTATTCCTGTATTTACCCCTGAACCCACCCGGACCAACTGGGTTATGAGTCCCAACTGGGCTCAATGTCTTAATGGGCTCAAATTCAAGCCGAACAGGATTCTTTTTAAAATGAGGTTCTAATTGACCTCAAAGCCCAAATAGCAAAATGTGAAACCAAACAAGTCAAAACATGAAAAGGAAGCACTCAAACGAATTCAGGAAATTTACTTACACTAAAATGATCAACTACTAACCACAAATAAACAGGTCATTAACTGATTATTAGATTAGAATAAAACTAACTAAGCTATGAGACTAAAATACTGGTTAATGAAAACTAAACTAAATTAACACTATAAAAAACAGAACATAAACTTTGCTAAAAAAAATCGAATCATGCCATCGAAAAAGAAAAAGAAGAGGAGGGCAAAAACAAAAGAGTAATAAGAACAAAATAAAAGAAAAATGAAATACCTAAGAAAGGAACTGAAAGGACATGGTTGTGGAGAACTCTGCTTCAAGAAGGTCTCTTGATTTCGTTTTCGAGCCAAAATTGCTATTCTTCGCAGGTTCTTGTCAAAACCAGCAAGAAATATCAATTTAGACCCTAAACATTCTTTGAGGATTGACGAAATCAAGAGATTTTTGGGTGTTGTCCTTCTGCCCTTTTAGATCCAAGTTTTGGCTTCGCTTTGTGAAGATTCGAGGGTTATTGGTGGTGGATTTGAAGGAGGGAGGCTATGGGGGTGTTGTGGTTGAAGTTTGGGCTTGGTTAGAGGTGGCGCCGCCACCGGGAAAAATTGTGGCGGCGCTAGGGTTTTGAAGATTCGAGGGGTTCCAGTAGGATTCGAGGGAAAATACTAGTGGATTCATGATGAGGAAGGGGAGAGGCAGCTACGGTGTGAGTTTGGGGGCGATTGGCCGCCGGCCGCCGCCGTGGGCGGTTTCCGGCGGGCGGCGGGCGGCGGTGGAAGGCGGAGTTAGGGTTGGTCTCTGATGAGCGTGTGTGAGGTGAGAGAGACGAGGGGGTAGGGGGTAGGCAGCTTAGGACACTCTTATATTAAAGAACCCCGAGTTCTCGTCCGTTAGATCTTCCAACCTCGACGGTTGAGATCAAATGGGGAGCAAACGACGTCGTTGGTGGAGGGGTGACGTGGACCGGGTATTGAAAGTTGGGTTTGGGTTGGTTTCGTTTGGGTTATTTTCGGTACCGGGTTTTCGTTTCGGGCCGTGGGGTATTTTAGCAAAGACTGGCCCAAATTTCCTTTTATTTCTTTTTATTCTTTTCTTTTCAAATTACAACAAAAACTAAAATTAACTCTAAAAAACTAAATTAGCCTATCCAATAATATTAAGCTCTAATTAATAATCAATACAATTAATTAAAACAAATTAAAGGAAAACTAACAAAAATTCAAAGCTAAAAATAAATCAATTTTTTGTGATTTTTTTTTGTATTTTTTGTAAAACCCTAATTACTAATTAATCTAAAAATATGTAAAATTAAGTCCTAATTGCAAATGCAATATTTTTGTATTTTTTATGAATTATCTAATGCACACAAAAATGTAAATAAACATGAAAATTATGCAATTAAATCTTAAAAATCAAATAACTAAAAGAAAAAGCCTAATTTTAAGAGTCCTGTAGGAGTAAATCATGCGAGGCAAACATCACGTGTTCACAGCTGCTCCTCTTTGCTCGGAGACACGAAGGGTTTTCGAGCAAAGATAAATGAGCAAAGATGAGGGATTTTTGCCCGCTTTGCTTTCCATGAGAAGCATTTTTGAAAAAGGTCTGACCGAACCTTGCTTCAGAGGTTGCCTACATATCCTTGGCGGTAAAAGAATCAGGTCATTGTAGTTCTGCAAGTTTTGGTAGCTGGGACTACCGGGAGCTGTGATTTCACTGCTGATGCTGCTTCTACTGCTTGCTGACCTCCTTATTATACCAAAAGGCAAATCAAAGCTAAGCTAGCTATGCCTATCAACTACGAGTTACAAGATTCCTATCTATAAATCTCTTGAAGCTTGATCTTGAGTCTTAGCTGATTTTGCTGTGGACCCCGATCTGAATCTTGATGCTCGCAAGTTGTAGGTGCTGGTTCTTTCTTCAGCATTTGGATCAAAGCGGGACATGCGAAGCTTGTGACTTCAATCAAATTTTGAGTAGTCCGCATCTTTGTCTGCTTCAGCATTTTGAATTCACTTCTTTTTGTTTTTTTTCTTCTTTTCTTTATTTTGGATTGAGACTCATCTTTTGGTCATCTCAAATCCTGTGCCTCGAGGTCAAACCTGCTCAGACACCAAAACAAACAAACGAACGAAATTTTTCTGCCCCAGTTTTCGCTAAGAAAATTTCGTGAGTTATTTGTGACAAAAGTCTGAACTCAATTTTTTTTTATTGTGAATAAAACAAGAATCGTGTCTATCTAGGATGGAGACGATTAGGGAATGGAGCTCTATATCTAAGATGTAAACTCAGGGATTGGAGCCCTAATGTTGGCGAAAAGGTGACTAGCGAACGGAGGCCCTATGTCTAAAATCTCAACTCAGAGATTGGAGCCCTAATGTTGGTAAAAAATGTGACTAGGGAATGGAGGCCCTATGTCTAAAAAGGCACAACTCAGGGATTGGAGCCCTAATGTTGGCAAAAGGCGACTAGGGAATGGAGGCCCTATGTCTAAAAAGGCACAACTCAGGGATTGGAGCCCTAATGTTGGCAAAAGGCGACTAGGGAATGGAGGCCCTATGTCTAAAAAGGCTCAACTCAGGGATTGGAGCCCTAATGTAGGCAAAAGACGACTAGGGAATGCAAGGCCCTATGTCTAAAAAGGCTCAACTCAGGGACGAGCCCTAATGTTGGCAAAAGGCGACTAGGGAATGGAGGCCCTATGTCTAAAAAGGCTCAACTCAGGGATTGGAGCCCTAATGTTGGCAAAAGGCGACTAGGGAATGGAGGCCCTATGTCTAAAAAGGCACAACTCAGGGATTGGAGCCCTAATGTTGGCAAAATGCGACTAGGGAATGGAGGCCCTATGTCTAAAAGGCACAACTCAGGGATTGGAGCCCTAATGTTGGCAAAAGGCGACTAGGGAATGGAGGCCCTATGTCTAAAAAGGCACAACTCAGGGATTGGAGCCCTAATGTTGGCAAAAAGGCGACTAGGGAATGGAGGCCCTATGTCTAAAAAGGCACAACTCAGGGATTGGAGCCCTAATGTTGGCAAAAGGCGACTAGGGAATGGAGGCCCTATGTCTAAAAGGCACAACTCAGGGATTGGAGCCCTAATGTTGGCAAAAGGCGACTAGGGAATGGAGGCCCTATGTCTAAAAAGGCACAACTCAGGGATTGGAGCCCTAATGCTGGCAAAAGGCGGCCCTATGTCTAAAAAGCTCAACTCAGGGATTGGAGCCCTAATGTTGGCAAAAGGCGACTAGGGAATGGAGGCCCTATGTCTAAAAAGGCACAACTCAGGGATTGGAGCCCTAATGTTGGCAAATGGCGACTAGGGAATGGAGGCCCTATGTCTAAAAAGGCACAACTCAGGGATTGGAGCCCTAATGTTGGCAAAAGGCGACTAGGGAATGCAGGCCCTATGTCTAAAAAGGCACAACTCAGGGATTGGAGCCCTAATGTTGGAAAAAGTCGACTAGGGAATGGAGACCCTATGTCTAAAAATCTCAACTCAGGGATTGGAGCCCTAATGTTGGCGAAAGACGACTAGGGAATGGAGGCCCTATGTCTAAAAAGGCATAACTTGGGGATTGGATCCCTAATGTTGGCAAAAGACGACTACCGAATGGAGGCCCTATGTCTAAAAAGGCACAACTGAGGGATTGGAGCCCTAATGTTGGCAAATGGCGACTAGGGAATGGAGACCCTATGTCTAGAAAGAAGCTCAACTCAGGGATCGGAGCCCTAATGTTGGCAAAAGGCGACTAGGGAATGGAGGCCCTATGTCTAAAAGGCACAACTCAGGGATCGGAGCCCTAATGTTGGCAAAAGGCGACTAGGGAATGGAGGCCCTATGTCTAAAAGGCACAACTCAGGGATTGGAGCCCTAATGTTGGCAAAAGGCGACTAGGGAATGGAGGCCCTATGTCTACAAAGAAGCTCAACTGAGGGATTGGAGCTCTAATGTTGGCAAAAGACGACTAGGGACTGGAGGCCCTATGTCTAAAAGGCACAACTCAGAGATTGGAGCCCTAATGTTGGCAAACAAAAGTAAAAGGTTGATATTGGGGATTCTAAATTATCCTCTCTTTTTTTGGATTTTCTTCTTTTCTTATCTCTCTTTTTTATTTCATTTTTAATAGGATGCAGGAAAGAACTTGGAGGAAACTTCCCTTTTTGGATTGATTATTTGCTGCAAAGTTGTTTCAGCACCTGCGCATTTCTTTTCCTTTTGGTTGGACCTGCTTTTGCACGGTTGCTTTGGGCTGCACCTTTTTCAATTTTTTCAAACAAAGAACAATTGTTAGTTTGAAACGGTGGTTGGTTTTGTGGCCTTGATTGTTTTGATCACTTGATCTCGGCCCAACTCTTTTTGGTGAGAACCTCTGCTGCTTGCTGGCTTTTCTGAGGATTGATCTCTCTCTCAAACCAAAAGGTTCAACTTTTGGGATTTCATGACAACTCGCCCGCGTGGGGCTTTGACCCTTTCACTTTATTCTGCCTTCAGGACGTTTGCCTTTGACTTCCTTTTCCTTTTCAATAGCTTTCATTTCAGAGCATCAGCCATCATGGCCAGTTGGGATCGACTTGATGCACCCGTTGAGGCTGGGTACTTTTCTTTGGCTTTTGTTAGGCAGAGCCCTGTAAAGTCAATCTTGCCACCTTTTCTTTGTATTAGTTTCGGAAACAGAGTTAGACCGAAAGGAATTCAAGGAAAAGAAAACAAAAGGCAAGAAAATGAATTTAAAGAGAGGTGTCCCTTTCGGGAAGGAAGGAAGGACTTATCTAGGGTGCATGCAGGCTTCAAATAGACATGACATGCCTCTTGGACTGGATGCCTGACCTGCACAAACTTTCCCAATTTCTCATAAACTCATTGTGACCCGTGTTTCCAAACCAGGGGATCTTGCCAGGACTCTTTCAGTGGTGGGAGGTGTCTTCTTTTTAACCGAAGGCGCCCTTTGCGGGTTTTCGCCAATCGACCTCTCTCATTTCTCTTCTCACCGTCGCCTTATGGTGCCAGTAGGTTTTCACCGATAAGACTCTCTCATTTTATTTCTCTCAGTTGATTGTATCAGATTCCAACAACGGTGTTTTCTAATTTCGACGCCTTTGCCAATTGATCAGAAGGACTTGGACAAGGTTTGGGTAAAAAGAATCTGGATGGAATTGCAACTTTGGAACCGTTCTGGTGGGCTCATTTCCGAACCATTATATCATCTGCCCCAGTTTCACTTTTGGGGGGAATTGAATTTTCGTTTTGGTGTGACTGAACCCCAGAGAGAGGCTGCCTACGTATCCTTTCGGAATCAAGTCAGACGTAGTTCAGGGAAAACATTTTGTTTTTGATTTTCTTTTTTTTTCTGTTTTGTTTTGTTTTCTTTTTTCTTTCTTTTTCATTTTTCATTTCATTTTCTTTTTCCTCTCTTTTTTTTTCATCTTTTCTCTTCTTCTTTTTTTCATTTCTTTTTCTTTTTTGTGTCTTTCTTCTCTTTTTCTTCTTCTTCTTCTTTTTTTATTTCATTTTCCATAAAACTTCTAGGTTCCAAAGAGGTTAATCAAAGAATGGGAGCCAGCTCAAAGGGTTTGCAAAGGGTTGATAGTGTTTGGGTAGCGAGAATGAAAGCCTTCGTCATCCCAACCGGAGAATATTAGAACTATATGGAGGATCCAACATAGTACCTTTTCGCTGCATTTGCATTGACAGTTGTTTTAGGGACATTTCCTTCGATGTGTCCCAAGTACAACGCTCTCTTTTGGCAGTACTCTTGTTGTAATGTATGGACCTTTCCAATTCTGGAACCAATTTTCCTTCAGTTGTTCAAACTCTTTGTTTTATTTCCTCAAACTTATCTTCTTTGCATTTCGACTCTTGATTCATTATTTCGAAGTCTGACAGCGTTTTGGGATCTGGGCATGAAATCCGCAAGCATGTCATGTTATTGAAATCTGCATTTAACAGAACTGAAAAGAGAATAAGAAAAATGACAAGATTAAGAAAAGAGACATTCCTGGAACATGAAATATTAATTTCATTTGATTTTTTTTTGATTTTTTGATTTTTTGATTTTTCTTTTTCAATTTTGAAGATATAAGGGTTTACATCGGAAAGTAAGACAATAAAGTAAAACATCCGGATCACACCCTGAGATAATCCAGACGCAGAAAAGACAACAAGGTTGGCTACCGAGACTCCCGTCTGATAGGGAACTTTTACACTTGGCAACCGTCTTTTTTTTACTTTTCTTCTGTCTCGGCAATGGCTGCAATGGCCTTCAATGCCGAATCAAATTTCTTATCTTCACAAGTCATTCCGACTACTGGCCCATTGGTGTGAGTAGGTAGAGGATTGTTCATCATGTTAGGAGCCTCTTCGTCCCGAAAAATAATTCTTCCAGCTTCAATCAAATCTTCAACTACCCTTTTGACGGTCCAACAGTCCTCTGTATTGTACTTCACCGCTCCAGAGTGGTATTCACGTCTAAGCATCAGCTCGGGCAAGGGGGCTCGGGGTTTGGCCGGTTTGGGGTCATTGGCTGCAGCAGACCTCGCCTAACTAGCTTTTGGAACAAGCCCGAGTATGATTCACCAATAGGGGGTGAAGTGATTCATTTTAAAAGGCTCTTTTGGGCGAGAATTGTACTGGGGAACATTTGATTGGGGATTACATGGAGCTTGGTAAGGATGGGCATTCCTGGGAAGTGGAGCTCGGTTTTGTGTATAATGTTATGGTCGCGAGCAAGGTTGCGCATTCATCACCGCATACCAACAAAACCAACCACCTGAACAAAACCTGGCTAATTTGCTCACACAAACAACCTTGTTAGTTTTGAGACATTTAACATATAGGAAATCGCACGTTGTGATGCAATGCACCTAATAGTTAAATGCTTCTACCGTGTGTTTGAACGGTTGCATGTTTCATTCCGGCCTTAACTAACCCTTTCAGTATGTACCTCTTTTTGCCTTTCTTTACTCACTCTTGATTTTTCATCTCGTTTTTGCCGCTCTTTTATTTTTGGCACTCTTTTTTTCTCTTTTGTTTGTCACTCTTTTTTTTTCTTGTCGCTCCTTTTTTTTCTTTTTTTTTTCACTCTTTTTTCTTTTCTTTTTTTTCAATTTTTCTCTCCTTTTCTTTCAAATTATTTTTCACTCAGTTTAATTTTATAGCTATGATTGAATCCGATGGGGATTGCCTACGTATCATGACGCCGCATGAGTCAGATCTCACGTAGTTCCGGAAGATTGGGAATTGAGTAAACTAACTCTTTTTTTGCATAAAACCTAGACCATGGAGCTTTAAGGCAAAAGAAAAATATTTTTGATTTTTTTGATTATTATTTTTTTTCTTTTGGAATTTTCTTTAAAAAAATACTTTAAAAGAAGAAAGGGAATTTTTTTTTTGGATTTTTTATTTTGATTTTATTTTGTTTTTGAAAGAAAGACTTCTAAAAATTCATTTGCTTTTGATTTGAACTTTGGGAATTTTAAAAGTAAAAGAAAATATTTTTGTTCGAATTTTTATTTGTTTTCTCTTTTTCTAAAGAAGAAAGAAAATATTTTTGGATTTTGGATGTAACCTCTTAATATTCGAAAGAGGGACTTTTTTAAGAAAAATGTTTTGAATTTCTGAGCTTTTATTTATTTAAAAAAGTACTTTTAAAGAAAAGCAAAAAATATTTTTTGATTTCAATTTTTCAAAATTTTTATGGACATTTATGAAAGAAAGACATCTAAGGAGTATTTTTTTTTTGATTTTTTTTGGATTTTTTTTTGAAAAATACTTCAAAATAAAGGAAACCCGTATTTTTGGATTTTGATCTTTTATTGATTTTTCTTTTTCGTATGAAAGACATTAGAAAGAAGGAAACTATTTTTGAGTTAAAAAAAACTTCTTTTTTTTATTGAATTTTCTATGGAAAGATTTCTAAAGAAAGAACTGAAAGAAAATATTTTTGGAATTTTTTTTGAAAATTGGGGTCGGAACCGATGAGGTTTGCCTACATATCTCACATCCGGTGAGAATCAGACCTGCGTAGTTCGGTCAGTTTTGACGGAACACTTGAAAATTTTGGCTTATTTTGAAATGACTTTTTTTTTTCCAGAATTTCGGCAGAGTTTCAGAATTTTCTAAATACCTACCTCTCACTTTTTTTTGATTTTCTTTTTCCCCTTTTCTCTTTTTTTTTTTTTTTGATTTTCTTTCCCTATTCTAGAAGTCGGTCAACATGCAAGCCGGAACAAACAGTTGCGCAAGTAGCACGTAAGATGCATCAGGATGGTCTTTTTAATTTGGGTACACCTGTCCTAGACAAACTCAACCCCTGTGTTGAGTCTCCTAAGTCAAATGCACGTGATGCAAACAAACGTTCCTACTAGGGATCCGACATGAGGCTTTGTTATACTAGGTTTAAAACCTGGGTTTATTGTTCTAGACCTGGCTTACCCGAGCGGACAACTCGAGCCGCGGGGGGGGCAGCGTACCGGGAATACAGAAGCTTCACCGGCTTTGCAACTTGTCCGAACCTAGTTCTAAAATGGGATAAGACTCTAGACAGAAGAGAAGTCACACGAAGTGCACCCTTCTCCATGATTTAGAAGACTCAGAGAGAGGAAGGGTTTCGTAGCAGTTTATATACAAGTCACGAAATATCAAAGCGGTAAAAGCATTTAGCACATTGGGCTCAAACATGTAGAAAAATCAGATAACAGATAAAGCCAATCATAACAGCTATTCTAAGCTCGAATTCTTGAACCCAGAACCGAAGTTCTGGGTTTGGATCCCCAGCAGAGTCACCAGAGCTGTCACACCTCCATTTTTACACACCCGAAGGATAGTGATATAAGGGAGTTTTTCCAATTAAAGTGACATTATTCGAAATGGGATTATTTATTCAATTTATTCAGAGTCGCCACTTTGGATAGGTTTGTTTCTGGTGTCCCAAGTCACCGGTTTATTTTAAATCCTAAATCGAAGAAGATTTCGACTTTCCTTTTGAAGTCTGCGAACCAGAAATTCTGACTAAGGAATTCTGTTAACCCGGGGGAAGGTGTTAGGCACCCCCGGATTCCGTGGTTCTAGCACGGTCGCTTAAACTATCATAATTTGCCTATTATCTGATTTTAATACATGTTCAACCTATAGTGCAATTTTAAAAATATTTATCGCTTTTAATTAATTTAAGGAAAATTGAACATCGTTTAAAATGTGTCTTTGGATCGCGTCACATAAAATGCACCCGCAATCTAAAACACATTTTATTTAACGTTTTAGGATTTGGATTTGGGTCACATGAAATGCACACCCGAGTTTAAGAAGGTAAAATTATTAAATAACGCGCCTAAAGCAACTAACGCGTTGTTAACTTTGCGGGAGGCCATGAAAATTCGCTAAATGACACGTCCCGAGTTCTAAGGATTTTAAAGATAAAATTAAAGAGGGCCGCGCATTTATGATTTTATTTGGCGCGGCACGCCTCAATTCCATTTTTAAAGGCATTCAAACTAAAGCTCTAAGGGGCATGGATTATTTGGTTATCTAGTGTGGCTCACCCCAAATTATTTAAAGAAGTCTAAATCATTAACTAAATAGGTAAATAAATTCCGGATCCTTAGAGGCAACAGCGAAAAGGGAATGAAATAGAGAGTCCAACTGAAGGAACCGGCCCACATCATGTTAGAGAAAGGGCTGCCAAGCTCTGGCCTAGAATTGAGCCCAACTTCATCGGCTTAAACAAGGGGCTCAATATTGAATCCCTGTAGGCCCGGGACTAGCGAAATTAAACAATTCTGTGGGCCAACACAGGTATCCATAATATTTGGGCTCGCTTGTTATGCAGCTGGGTCAACGTTGTACCCAGTTCTTATGGTCCAAATGGTCCAAGTCAAGACATAGTAATACAAAAAAAATTGGTACCAACACATTAACATGAAATTAAAGATTGAGTTTCTGATTTAAACCAAACTCATTCAAATTCTTTTAAAACAAATGCTTAAGCCTGAGAACGAATCCAAAATCGAGCAAGGATAGCTTCCAATAGAGACAGAACCCTTAGCTCGAATCTGCGATTTAAACTCACAGGCCAGTTCTTCTGGCTTCACTTTTTAATTGCAAATAAATGGACAAGCTACAGTGAGTAACATGTTCAAACTAAAGAAAATGCATGAACGATTAAATTTCAGATTGCAGATTGTGAATCGAGTGACCATAAAAATTGAGACTATGAAAATCCTACACTGAAACATGGATCGCACTTCAACTCAGAACCATTTTAAAACATCTATTAGCCACAGAATTAATACTGGTACAAATACACATATTAATCCTGCAATCACTTTCAGGCCCACACAATATTCCAAATTTTAAATTTAAAATAACATTTAAAACATGATAGTAAACCTTGAAGACACTTGAAAGGAATCAACACTATTATAAACCAAACTCTCGATGATTTTCCATGCTTTATGAACAAAATTAATATTTAAACATGATAGCACACCCTGAAGACACTTAAAAGTTTACACACACTGGATAATAATAGAACCTACTAGTTCTCAAATCACTTCTACATTCAAGCTAACATGGATTGCAAAATTAATCTACACTACTAAAGCTAAACAAACAAACAAGATCTAAATACGTCATAGTCTTAACAGTCCACAATTAGTTACAGCCTGAGATCTCAACTACTCTAAGAGAAAAATCACTAAAAACTACATCAATGATGAACGAGGTATAGAGTCATGAGAGAAATAAATACTTTCAGCACAAAGAAAACTAATATTAAGATGTAAAACTTCTTCATCTTCAAACTGGATTTCACATTATGAGGGATTCAGAAATTTGTACCTGGAAATTAAAGGAAAAGAAGTAAGGAAGTAGCAGCAGCAATAGAACAGTAGCTTCAGCTAGAAATCAACTCCAACCAGCAGAGATTTAGAAGCCAAAAACCAAACTTATGTAATACTCTTCAACAAATAGATTCAGCCCAGCTTTTATGACCAAAGTGAGTGAAACAACAGATCCTTTTCAAATCCTAGAGAATCGATCTCAACTTCTGATTCAAAACCATTTTTAATCCTCACAAAAATCACTAGTTCTTTCAGGCATTGAAAATTTTTAGGAATCAAAGAGGAAAAGGTTCAGTAAAGCAGTACTTTTAGCTCTCAAATGTTCAGCAATCTGTATTTTCTGTATTTCAGCTCTTTCCAAAATCTCTCTGGTCTAAAATCTTTAGGCTCTCCCCCCCTTTTTGGCTCCAAAATCTGACTTGCAAGGCAAGAAGGGTATGACTTTATAGGCAAGCAATTAGGGCAGCCCTGCTGATTTTTGTTTGACCTTTAGGTCCTTTTTTGATTTATGCTTTTTGCTTAAAAGTCCCTAAAATTCTGACTTGTTTTCCAAGTTATACTACCTAACAGTCTGAAATTAGTTAAAACCCCCTACTAGAAACTTCTAAGTTAGTTACACTAAAGATTCCCCTATCTAGATTACCTATACTACCCCTAATTATCCCTGTATTTACCCTTGAACCCACCGGACCAACTGGGTTATGAGTCCCAACTGGGCTCAATATCTTAATGGGCTCAAATTCAAGCCGAACAGGATTCTTTTTAGAATGAGGTTCTGATTGACCTCAAAGCCCAAATAGCAAAATGTGAAACCAAACAAGTCAAAACATGAAAAGGAAGCACTCAAACGAATTCAGAAAATTTACTTACACTAAAATGATCAACTACTAACCACAAACAAACAGGTCATTAACTGATTATTAAATTAGAATAAACCTAACTAAGCTATGAGACTAAAATACTGGTTAATGAAAACTAAACTTAATTAACACTAAAAAAAATAGAACATAAAATTTGCTAAAAACAAATCGAATCATGCTATCGAAAAAAAAAAGAAAAAGAAGAGGAGGGCAAAAACAAAAGAGTAATAAGAACAAAATAAAAGAAAAATGAAATACCTAAGAAAGGAACTAAGAGGACATGGTTTTGGAGAACTCTGCTTCAAGAAGGTCTCTTGACTTTGTTTTCGAGCCAAAATTGCTATTCTTCGCAGGTTCTTGTCAAAACCAGCGAGAAATATCAATTTAGACCTTGAACAGTCTTTAAGGATTGACGAAATCAGGAGATTTTTGGGTGTTGTCCTTCTGCCCTTTTAGATCCATGTTTTGGCTTCGCTTTGTGACGATTCGAGGGTTATTGGTGGTGGATTTGAAGGAGGGAGGCTATGGGGGTGTTGTGGTTGATGTTTGGGCTTGCTTAGAGGTGGCGCCGCCACCGTGGAAAATTGTGGCGGCGCTAGGGTTTTGAATATTCTAGGGGTTCCAGTGGGATTCGAGGGAAAATACTAGTGGATTCATGATGGGGAAGGTGAGAGGGAGCTACGGTGTGAGTTTGGGGGCAATTGGCCGCCGGCCGCCGCCGTGGGCGATTTCCGGCGGGCGGCAGTGGAAGGCGGAGTTAGGGTTGGTCTCTGATGAGCGTGTGTGAGGTGAGAGAGATGAGGGGGTGGGGGGTAGGCAGCTTAGGACACTCTTATATTAAAGAACCCCGAGTTCTCGTCCGTTAGATCTTCCAACCTCGACGGTTGAGATCAAATGGGGAGCAAACGAGATAACTTTCTTATTTCATCAAGTGTTCAAGTGTGTTCCATCTCACATTTCATGCCTCTATTTATACTATTACATATGAAGGTTACAAAATGATTGTCTTAAACATGACATTAACAATTGAGATCACGGGGGAAGATCATGGGGAGGGGTTATGGAGGTGTGGGAGTTACAATCATAATGGTGATGAGTAGTGGGAGGTTATTTACATCATGGATGAAAGTAGTGGGAGTAGTGGACATCCACATTTACTAAAGATTTTATAGCACTCCCCTTTGGATGTCCAAAAAAATAGACAATATGCCTCGTTAACCCCTTACTAAGAAAAAACCCTGTGGAAAAAATTCTTAGTGAAGGAAAAAGAGTACACATATCTGTAATACGCTTTATTTGCTGCCTCATTAAAAACCTTACCAGTAAAACCCAGTGGGACAAAACCTAGGCTAAGGGAAAAAGAGTACAGCGCGTATCTTACTCCCCCTCATGAAAATATCACTTTATTTCTCGAAGACGTCGCATTCCAATCTTCTGTCTCAACTTCTTAAATGTTGAGGTTGGTAAAGCCTTAGTGAACAGATCAGCCAAATTTTTACACGAATGAATCTGTTGAACATTAATTTCACCGTTTTGTTGAAGATCATGCGTGAAAAAGAACTTTGGTAAAATATGCTTTGTTCTGTCTCATTTGATGTATCCTCCTTTCAGTTGAGCAATACAAGCAGCATTATCTTCATATAGTGTTGTTGGATTATCCCTTTTCATAAGAAAACCACACATTTCCAATATGCTGAGTCATTGATCTCAACCAAACACATTCCCGACTAGCTTCATAAATGGCTATTATCTCAGCATGATTGAAGATGTGGCAGCTATTGTTTGTTTCATTGAACGCCATGATATAGTAGTACCTCATATGTAAACAAATAGCCTGTTTGAGATCGGGCTTTATGTGGATCAGACAAATAACCTGCATCGGCATAGCCAATCATTTCTGACTTAAAGTCATTAGAATAAAACAATCCCATATCTATGGTTCCCCGAAGATATCTAAATATATGCTTAACACCATTCCAATATCTTCTTGTTGGGGAGGAGCTGAATCTTGCTAATAAGCTTACTGCAAAAGCAATATCTGGTCGAGTATTATTGGCAAGATACATCAGTGCCCCAATTACACTAAGATATGGAGTTTCATCACCAACGAGCTCTTCATCATTTTCTTGAGGCCGAAATGGATCTTTATTTATGTCAAGCGATTTCACAGCCATTGGGGTACTCAATGGATGTGCATTATCCATGTAAAATCGCTTTAAAAAACCTTTTTAGTGTATGTTGATTGATGGACAAAAATTCCATTTGGTACATGCTCAATTTGGAGGCCAAGACAAAATTTTGTCTTACCAAGGTCTTTCATTTCAAATTCTTTCTTCAAACACTCTACAGCCTTTGGAAGCTCTTTAGAAGTGCCAATGATATTCAAGTCATCAACATACACAGCTATGATGACAAATTCAGATCCAGAACTCTTAATAAAGACACAAGGGCAAATAGGGTCATTTTTGTACCCTTCCTTTAGCAATACTCGCTAAGGCGATTGTACCACATCCTCCCTGATTGCTTCAATCCATATAAGGATTTCTGAAGCTTTATTGAACAAGTTTCTCTTGAACTTTTATGTGCTTCAGGAACTTTGAATCCTTCAGAGATTTTCATAAAAATTTCATTTTCTAGTGAGCCATATAAGTAGGCTGTGACAATATCCATCAACCGCATATCAAGCTTTTCATGGACTGCCAGATTTATTAGATACCTGAAGGTAATTGCATATACCACAGGACAATATGTCTCATATAGTCAATGCCTGGCCTTTGCGTAAACCCTTGTGCCACAAGTCGTGCTTTATATCTTACGACTTCACCTTTCTCATTTCGTTTTCGCACAAAAACCCATTTGTACCCCACCGGCTTGACACCTTCAGGCGTTCGGACTATTGGTACGAAAACTTCACATTTTCGAGTGAAGCCAATTTCGCTTGAATTGCGTTTTTCCATTTTGACCAATCATTTCTCTGTCTACATTCATCGACAAATTTTGGCTCAAGATCCTCATCTTGTTGCATTATTTCAACTGCAACATTATATGCAAAATTGTTGTTAACAACAATATTATTTCGGTTCCACCTTTTTCCCCTTAGAGACATAACTTATTGAGATCTCTTCATTTTCATCATTTCCAGGTACTAGAACCTCCTCTTGAGCAATTGCCTCCATGTTATGATCAACTTGATCATTTGTTCCTTTCCTTTTTCAGGGATTTTTATCCTTGGAACCAATTGGTCTACCACGTTTAATGCGTGGCCTAGACTCATTTGCATCATCATATTGTCCAGCTGGGACATCAACTCGAATTGGAGCATTTACAGCTGGAATATGCGATTTAGTAACCCGTGGAAGGTTAGTAAATGTATCTGGCAATTGATTTGCAACATTTTGCATATAAATGATCTTTTGAACTTCTTGTTCACATTGATTTGTACAAGGATCCAAATGAGATAGAGATAATACGTTCCAATCTATCTCTTTTTCTAGCTGTTTATTTTCTCTCCCTAATGTTGGAAAAACTAATTCATCAAAATGACAATCAGCAAATCTGGCTGTAAACAATTCTCCTGTCATAGGCTTCAAATATTTAATAATAGAAGGAGATTCATAACCAACATATACGCCCAACCTTCTTTGGGGACCCATCTTTGTGCGTTTTGGTGGAGCAATTGGAACATATACCTCACATCCAAAAATTCTTAGATGGGAAATATTTGGCTCCTGACCAAAAGCCAACTGTAATGGGGAGACTTTATGATAACTGGTTGGCCTTATGCGCACAAGTGTTGCTACATGCAAAATAGCATGTCCCCACACTGAAAGGGGGAAGTTTTGTCCTCATTAGCAATGGTCTAGCTATTAGTTGAAGTCGTTTAATCAATGATTCTACTAGACCATTTTGAGTATGAACATGAGCAACCAGATGCTCAACTTTTATTCTAGTGGCCATACAATAATCTGTAAAGGCCTGAGATGTAAATTCACCAGCATTATCAAGACGAATTGTCTTAATTACATAATCTGGAAATTGTGCTCTTAACCTTATTATTTGGTCCAACAATCTCGCAAATGCCATATTACGAGTTGACAATAAGCACACATGTGACCATCTTGTAGATGCGTCTATCAAGACCATAAAATACTTGAGTGGTCCATATGGAGGGTGTATAGGCCCACATATATCACCCTGTATACGTTCCAGAAATGCAGGGGGTTCAATCCCAACTTTAGCTGCTGATGGTTTAATAACCAATTTTCCTTGAGAACAAGCAGCACAGGAGAATTCCTTAATTGAAGAATCTTCTTGTTCTTCAATGTGTGCCCATTTGAATTCTCTATTATTCTGCACATCATGTTAGAACCGGGATGGCCCAACCGATTATGCCAAATGATAAAATCATTAGAAGTAGTAAACCTTTTGTTTACTATGGCATGTGATTCAATCACACCAATGTTTGTGTGGTAAAACCGAGAAGAAAATGCGGGTATTTTTTCGTGCACATATCTTTTACGCGCTTTTATTGTAGTAATATAAAGGTATTCAACCTTTCCTTCGTTTGATGTCTCAACATGGTAGCCATTTTGGCGAATAGCTTTGAAACTCAACAAGTTTCTTTGAGACTTACTACAATACAATGCATTATCAATAGTTAATATCGTTCCTCCAGGTAATAATAAGGCCGCTCTTCCAGAGCCCTCAATCAACTTTGTACTACCGGATATTGTATTAACATAGGCCTTTTTCATAACCAAATAAGAGAAAAATTTCTTTTCTCTTAATATTGTGTGAGTTGTAGCACTATCCAAAAGACATAAATATTCATTACTCATCTTGGATCCAATTGAAGACTGGGGAATTTTAATTTCTTCATAAATAAAAAAAAATACATCATGAGAAATACGGAAAAACTAACATCACCTACGACAACATAAGACAACTTAAGTACTACTTGAAAGTAAAAACAACTTTAGACGAGACAAAAACACTGAAAATAAAAATAACAATATAATTGCGTTCCCTAGTAAAATGATCAAACTTTAGTTTTGATCTCCAAAGAAATCTTCAACTCCCAAATGAGTAAGATCATCGAGGCCTTGAAAATCATCATCATTCAAAGCAAGATTTGCCTCGGCATTGTCATCATTTTTGTTTGAAGGCCCTGCCTCAAAATCATTTTTAAAGGTCAAGTGGGACTCCACTGGGGCATTAGCAGAAGATGCTCCAACATTATTTGCCTTTCTTTTGATGGAGTTTTGATAAAGCCTGACAAAATACTCAGGTGCACGACATTCAATTTTTCAATGACCTTTCATGCCACAGTGGTGGCAGTTACCGCTTTTGCCTCTTGAAGGATTGTTTTGAGAACCCATATTGTTCTCTCGTTTGCCATGACCACCACGATGACGACTATTATATCGTCTCTCACCATTTCCATGCCCACGTACATTCATATGGCCATGATTATTATTCTGTCTTTTTCTAGACTTATCACGTTTAGTTGCCATATTCGCTTCAGGAAGCGGAGCTGACCCTGTGGGACGGGCTTCATGATTTTTCAGCAAAAGGGTATTATGTTGCTCAGCCACCAGAAGGCATGAGATCAATTCAGAATACTTTTTAAAACCCCTTTCACGATATTGTTGCTGTAATACCATATTTGAGGCATGAAAAGTCGTAAGAGTCTTTTCCAGCAAATCCTCATCATTCATAACTTCCCTACATAATTTCAATTGGGAAGTTATTCGAAATACAACAGAGTTATACTCACTTACGGTCTTAAAATCTTGCAACCGTAAGTGCATCCACTCATATCGAGCCCTTGGCAATACCGTAGCCTTAAGGTGATCAAAGCTTTCCTTCAGGCCAGTCCACAATTCAAGTGGATCTTTCACTGTTAAATATTCAGCCTTTAAACCTTCATCCAAATGATGACGAAGGAAAATCATGGCCTTCGCTTTGTCCTGGCTTGATGCCTCATTACCCTGAGTAATGGTGTTACCAAGGCCTTTAGCGGCTAAGTGAATCTCAGCATCGAGAACCCATGATAGGTAATTCTTTTCAGAAATGTCAAGTGCCACAAACTCAAGCTTTGACAAATTCGACATAGTAAAAACTATCAAAGAAAACAAATGAATTAGAAATAGTAAAAAGAAATAAACAAAAATATTTTCATCAAAGGGTCAATGTGATCATATCCCATAAAAATAATAACATTAATTGACCAGTTAATCACCATAAAACATGAATTAGCTATGCCTCAATAATAAATATAAACATATAATTCTTCAAAATAAACAATTTTTTTTCGAAAGCCATTAGTCGTAAGGAAAGAAATCGGTAAGTCATTTGATAGAGTATTAAAATAGTAGGAAAAACTATTTCAACTAATCTTAACTATTCTGACAAACATGTCAACTATTGGCATTAAACATAATGCACTCAGTATAATTGTCATATTTCCTTTTTACGAGACAAAATATAATTCTAACTGAGTAAATCCAAAAGAAGTAGATTCCACATAAAAGAAATGCGTAGCAACAATTTGATAATTTGAACACTAGGTTGTAGATATATACCTTTGCAAGTGGAATTCAATCTTGAGGTTAGAGACTTCGTGCTGATAACGAATTAAGAAGTGTAGCTCAAAGTAACAATATAAAACAAGAAGATAAGTAGAATAAGAGAAGAAGAGATAACTTTCTTATTTCATCAAGTGTTCGAGTGTGTTCCATCTCACATTTCATGCCTCTATTTATACTATTACATATGAAGGTTACAAAATGATTGTCTTAAACATGACATTAACAATTGAGATCATGGGGAGGGGTTATGGAGGTGTGGGAGTACAATCATAATGGTGATGAGTAGTGGGAGATTATTTACATCGTGGATGAAAGTAGTGGGAGTAGTGAACATCCACGTTTACTAAAGATTTTATAACAAATTGATAGTTTTAAAGAAAATGAAGGAATGATATTGAATTCACACTAAAAGTTAGAAAATTTGATCCTCATACTCCGAATTTAAATTTAGGATTGGAGAAATTTTTATTTGTGGAGATATTATTATACATCAAATTTATAAAAAAGTTCAACATTTTTAAATCACCTAAAAAAATAATTATAACAACTTTACAAAAAAAGATAAAGTAATAACATAAAAAAATGAGTTATCTCAAAGAAACTGACATAATTAGTGTAAAAATTAAACAAAATTACATAATAATGTACTCCATAAGTTGACCTTGCACTATTTTAGCCCACTTACAAGTTTGCAAATGTGTAGCCAAATATCAATAAGCTTAGATCTGAATTTTTTTAGCCCACTTAGAGATGCCTTCCAATAAAACTTTTCAGAACTCCAAAGCATCCTGCACGATACAATCTGGGTGTGTGGGGAGGAAAAGGGCGGATTCAACAAACCCTTCCATACACAGGTCAAAAACATTTAATGGAGGTTATGAACATCCTGATAGCTTTCTCAGCTTACCTTCTTTCCCCTATTGAAATCTCCATTCTTAGCTAAGATATAAAGGTCATTGCCTCATCCTTAATATGTCTTTTCTTTCTCCAAGGCAAAAAAAAAAAATTCAACACTGTTTTCCTTCACTGCTAGAAATACGATCCAAACTTAAAAGGGATACCCTGTCCAAATAAGGTCGTCCAACTTATACTAAGATCTGCATTAATCCAATAGCATTGCATTAAAGTCTAGATGCTCATCTATATGGAAGCAATATGCTCATTCAGTGTCAAAGCACTCCTGAATAGAATAACAATAATTATTGCAGAGAGCGGTTTCTCGCATCAGATTTTAACCTATAAGATAAAAGGACATTACACATTATGGTCAGAAGTCAGAAAACAGCTCAAACAACAAAAATGAATCAAGACAACTACATCAAATACAATTGAGAAAATCCACAGTACTGATCTGCATTCTGCACAACTACACCAAGTATACTTTACAAAGAGAAACATATTCACTTATACAAGGCTGATACATTATTTACAGGATCCAAATATCAAAAATTGCAAGTGAAAATCGTATAAAAAATTCGTCAGAAATGCTTATACACTTTTATACAATATTATACACTTTTATACAAAGAGGTATATTATATATATATAGTTGTATAAAAGTGTATAAAAATGAAGAGGAGGAGGAGGAGGAATAAGAAATGTATCAGCCTTGTATAAAATAATGTATAGGAGATGTTTATACACTATTATATGTTACTTATACAATATTATACACTATTATACAAATGAATCATATTAATGGAGCTTCACGGGTTCTTCTTCTTCTTTGGGCATCTTCTGAAATTCAACTCAAATCTACCTCAAATCTGCTCCAAATCACTTCAAATTTGAGTTTTGAACTCCCCTTGACGATCCCAATCAATTGGGCCAACACCCAATCCAAACAACTAACAAAATCGAAAAATTCAATTTTGAAATTGAAGCTTCGAATGACCTTTAATGGTGACTCCAAAATAGTAATTCTCTTAAGTGGTATTTTTTCTTCCCATCTTAATAGTGATTATCAACTTTAAATATAGAAGGAGAATTGAAGAATATATATAATGGTAGAGAAACTTTAGGGTGCAAAGTCGTGAAAGAGGAAGAAGAAGAAGAACGAAGAAAAGAAAAAAATAGGTGGGCTAACTGGTGAAATTTTTTTTTAGATTATATACAACCTGGACTATATCAGGTAAGGGTTTCAAATGTGGGCCATTTCAGGTAAAGGTTTCAAATGTGGGTCATTTTTTGATGGACTGTTGGACAAGTGACAAGGAGCATAATTTCCCCTAAAAATTATTTGTGCACCCAAAATAAGTGATATATTGGTCAATAAACTGGACAGTCTTGAAGACTAGGTTTAAATTCTAGGACGGATAAAAAATATAATTCTTTAGTGGATAAAATTACTCATATTTATGGTGATGGCAAATAATTCATAATAAAATAGTCAGTCACAAATTGACCACCGTTAACAAAAAGTTTACTCCACTTCTTACTTTTTCGGAAAAAATAAAAAATAAAAAAATGTGAAAATAAGTGAAATAGAAAAGAAGTTGTTTGTAGAATATTCCTCAGGAAATGCCACTTGTCAAACATCCACATTTTCCGCTGATCAGGGGTTGAGGTTGAGGTAGGTAAAAAGAGAAAATATCAGATCCTCTCATAAAGCAAGGGTCTCTTCTTTTTCTTCTCAAACTCTTTTCCTCACACACACTCTCTCTCTCTCTCTCTCTCTCTCTCTCTCTCCGTCCTTCCAAATATCTCCATTTCCCCTCTTAATCTCCGCCATTAACGTTTCTCTGTGTTTCTCTGTGCTTAAGCTCAAACCGTAACAATGACGGACGTAACTGATGATATAGCAGAGGAGATATCATTTCAGGGATTTGAAGATGATTGTAGGCTGCTTCAGAGCCTTCTTAACGATGTTCTTAACAGGGAAGTTGGTCCTCAATTCATGGAAAAAGTTGAACGTACTCGCGTCCTTGCTCAGGTCCCATCCTTAGTGTTAGATTTCACATTTTACGCTGCCTCTGCTCACATTTTTTTTGTTTTGTTTGGTGTTCATTGAAAAACGGTATTTATTTATTTTTACGACGACAAAATTTTTCTCAGCCATGACCTGAATTTTTCTCTTGGAATTTAAGTGGAGAACGGTAGTAGGACGGAGCTGGAGACCAAGGTACGGGTTCGGTCGAACCTGGTAACCTTGGTTTAAACTATGTATTTGTCTTAAAAAAATCCATATAAATTATTAATTTAAAATCCAGTATCTTAAAAAGGCTAAACCAGTAAGCTTCAAATCTGGGCTCCGCCTGCTTAACTATTGTCCATGGAGTTTCGAACCATGTGCTATTGGCCCTCGAGATTTTCCAATTATCAAAAACAGTTCATGTGTTGTTTTTACTCTGTTCCCTGCATGGGTTGATAGTTAGGTGTATAAAGTTATCTGGGTTTGCTTCCTCTCTATTTGCAGTTGTGCCCTTGTATATGCATGTGGTCAAAATCGTGTTGGTTTAGTGCTTCATGCTCTTTGATGCGTCTGTTTTCTATATCTGAGTCAGAGTTGATACATTTTGAATGATTTGTATGTGTTGTTATGTCAAGTTTTAGTACCTATGGCTGATCTTTTGAATAGAGGCAGATCCAGGATTTTTGATATGACGTGTTCAAGTTTGAGGTGGATTCCACCACAGCGCCATTTGATTTACTGGGTTCAAAATCTATCATTTGTACTTATTTAGTAGATTTTCTAATATATATTTAGAGTTTAAACCAAAGCTACCAGGTTCACATGAACCCATAATTTGTACACTAGATCCGCCCCTGCTTTTGAAATCCGTTTTAAGACCTATATTAAACAATTAACACAATGCGGAAGTTTGCTGAAATGTGGGTATATTTTCCAAATATTTGTTCAGTTTTGAACATCTTTTTGTGGTTCCTTTTTGATGTCTCAATGGGTTGGTTTCTTTGTTCAAAAGGGCTGTGCTAAGTGTGGAATCTACAATTTCTGGTGTTCAGATATGTGTAATTATACTAATTGGAAGTTTTGTTGCAACTTTAGGGTGCCTGTAACATGAGAATGGCGGGAATTGAGGATACAGCAGAGCTTCTGGAAAAACAACTGGCATCAGAGTTGTCAAAAATGACGCTAGAGGAAGCTCTTGCCATTGCGCGTACATTTAGCCATTATCTTAATTTGATGGGAATTGCAGAAACACATCATAGGTGCGCAGCTGTCATTTCCCTTTTGTTCAGTTACTTCAGTGTAGGTGTATTCTTCTAGCAAGTGCTCTATGGGTTGCATATCATAGTTCCAGTAGTTATGTTATTATTCTGAATGTTGAATGTTGCAAATTCTGATAGCTTTAACTGCTTGTCTTTTGCCTTTCAATAGGTAGGTGTAGGAACCTCTTAAATCTATTAAATAACTGACTCATGCTTGTAGGGTACGCAAGGCGCGAGGAGAAGCACAGTTGTCAAAATCTTGCGATGACATTTTCAACCACCTCTTGCAGAGTGGTGTTCCTCCAGATCAACTTTATGACACTGTCTGCAAGCAGGTTTGCTTGTTTATCCAATTTATCGGAGTACTACATATAGAAGTCTTCTGATCAGGCATTCTTTTGATTACACAAGTCTTCTCCCTATTGCAGGCTGTTGAGATTGTTCTCACTGCACATCCGACACAAATCAACCGTCGTACCTTACAATACAAACACATCAGAATTGCTGTGCGTCTTCTTTTCCAGAATTTTGTCATGAAAAAAGTACAATTGTATATTATATTAAACCAACTTTGACCGTTGTTTCTCCGTGAATCTTTATTTTTTGCAGCACCTTCTGGAATATAATGACAGGCCTGATCTTGGGATTGAAGATAGAGAGATGCTAATTGAAGATCTGGTGAGTTCCATTGCATGTTTTGGATATTGAAGCCACATATTGAACTCCTTCACTGATCCGATAGTGTTTGGGGTTTTTGTAGGTGAGAGAGATGACTTCTATATGGCAAACAGATGAGCTCAGGCGGCACAAACCTACTCCAGTTGATGAAGCCAGGGCTGGTGATTTTCGGAGATTTGTACAGACCCTGATTTCAACACCTTTTCATTCTAGTATAACAAGTGACAACAAGTTAAAACTTTTCAGGTTTACATATCGTGGAACAGACTCTGTGGAAAGCTGTACCCCATTATTTACGTCGAGTTAGCAATGCTTTAAAAAAGGTATTCTATCATCTGATCTTTCACACAATCATAATGAAGCTATACAACATGTTATAATTGGTTGTGCCTCCTCCTTTTAGCATACTGGAAGGCCTCTACCATTGACATGCACACCAATAAGATTTGGATCTTGGATGGGGGGCGATCGAGATGGAAATCCAAATGTCACAGCAAAGGTTACGTTTAATATGCTTATCCATGCACAAGACTTTTTTCTGTCTTTCATGAACTCAATTATTTCTATATACTCTGGTGAATATGGAGTTGGATACATTTCTTTCTTTCTTTCTTTATTTTTTGGTTCAAGATCCACTTTAAATAGAATCTATGTCTCCATAAAGTCATGCTTTCGCTTGCGTTATGTTTCCTTTCTCATAAACGGTGACAAACTTCGTAGTATAATTTCAGCAAACGATCATTTTTTACGAGAAGTAAGAGTTTTTTTATCCTTCACTCCATTGTTTGTGTAAGCATAGCCATCACTTGTACTGATTCCATCTGCAAAATTAACAGATATTTTCTGTTGTTTCAGGTCACAAAAGATGTCTCTCTTCTCTCCAGGTGGATGGCTATTGATCTTTATGTACGAGAAATTGATAGCCTCAGATTTGAACTTTCCATGAACCAATGCAGTGAAAGATTTGCAAGATTGGCACATGAAATCTTAGAAAAAGGTTTGTTATCTCAAAATTCTTTGGGAGCTTTGCTCCGTGGGTCATGCCTCTTGCTAGGACATTTGGTTTGCAACCATATGATTAGGTCAGCAGAGTAACAAATGAATTTGGTAATCTTTAATCAGTTGTGACCTACAGTTGTATAAGTCTGGCCTCTTCTGGAAGGGATCTAATACTTTGTTAATTATTCCATTTATTTGGAATCATTTTCTTGGAAGTTGATGTTCTGGATATCTTCTCCCTCAGGGAAATGATTGTTTTACTTGATTGGTTGGTAAAAGAGTTTTTATCAGCTATATATATCCTAGAAAGCTCGATTCAAATTATCAAGAAAGGGAAGGTACCTGATGGTACTCCCTTTTCTTTTTTCCTTTTAAATTTTACATAAAGTTCTAAATGTTCCCTGTTGATTGAGCTCTATTTTTCCTACCAAATGTGTACTATATAACAGAATCATTGTAATAACGAGTCCACAGCAATATGTTCTTTATTTATTTAGCATGGATACTATCTTATTCCTATTTGTTTATAGGTCAGCTCTTTATTGCTTTTCATGTTTGTTAAGATGCTAATCTTACTGTAGAACTTGTATGTCTCAGTCAAATATTAATTACTTGCCATGTGCTATTAGTCCAAAAATAAAAAAAATTCTTGACAAGGGATGTGTTATCAATCATAAAACTAGCTGTATGCCAGATACAATATATTCTAGCTTAAGTTTTAGAACAGTTGGAGGCCTTTTCAAATGGCTATTCACCTTATTTTTATGACATTCTCAAGCAATTAGGCCACCTACAAACTAGGAGTATTACTGAATTAGCATCCAGCTATATATCTTTTCTGATGGTCTCTTGGAATCCCTTCCAGGAAATACTTCTGAGGATCACCTTGAGTCTTGGAATCATTCCTCAAATTGGAGTCAATCAAAACATCAAGGACAACATGCTCCACCTTTCCCTACACAGCTTCCAACCGGAGCTGATCTGCCCTCTTGCACAGGTAGCATTTTGCTGGTTGGATATCTGCACTTTAGTTATGTCTGTCTGGTCAGGCCTTTGCTCTTTTCTATTTTCGTCTCTAACTCAACAGTCTTACTTTAGCAGATTCATTGTCCATTTGATGTCATACTGACAACTTTAACTTACATCATCTGATTTAATAATGCCTTCAAAATGTTCGAATACCTTCATACCTGTTGGGTTATTATTCACGGTGTTCAAGTTAAAATTCATTATTTCGATACTTCATGCTGCATAATTTCTCTTTAGTCTTCTCGTGACTTCTCCTTTATGTTTATTTTTCTTTCGTCGTACTAAATAGGTGAAATTTATGTTGATTTCCCCTTGATTGGCAAATGGGGTTTGGGAAATCATGAACATGTACTTATAAGGTTGGTTCTTTGCTGTGCCTTCAAGGGGCTTCAACGTTTTTGCTGCAATAAATTGGAATATTGGATATCTCTAATCTAATACTATAGAAAGACAAAATGTTTCATATCTTCTTTTATTTCAAGTTAGCAATTTCTTAGGTGTCACTGTAATAAGATCCTTGAAGATCCAATCGCTGTAAAAGCAGATCCCACAGTATGGTCAATGTTGTAATACATTATCAATGCCTCAAACTGACATCTGCTTATTATGGTTTCTAAAGTTTGTTTAAGCAATTTGCCGCATATTCTGTGTTTTCTTTCCTGAGTTGTTTTTTATATAAAACAATATAGTTACTGATGAAGATAACACATGATCTTTCACAGAAAATGTCGAGTCCCACTATCCTAGACTGGCTCTTCCTGGGACAGAATTCATACCACTAAAAAATCAGGTTAAGTTGGTTTTATGATTTCATTACAGTTGTCATTCTTGTCTCTCTATGCCCCTCTATCTTCACAAATTAGTATCTTACTTATTGTTTGTAACTCTGAGTGAAATACTGTGTATCTCATGTATTTGAAATCATTACAGGATAGTCAGAGTACTTCAAAAGTGAGTCCCCTTGCTGGTGATTCTATCAAAAATGCTGAGAAGGCATATGGAAATGGAAATGGAAATATAACACCACGTGCTGCTAGTCAGCTTCTGGCTCAGAGGAAAATCTTTGCGGAGTCTCAGGTAGGAAGGGCTAGCTTCCAAAAGCTATTGGAACCAAGCTCATCGCAGAGACCTGGGATAGCTCCTTATAGAATTGTCCTTGGGGATGTAAAAGAAAAGGTATCCTTTTTGCTTCTGTAACACTAGTCAGGTCTATGTTATCTTGCCTCAGACAGCAAAGCTTTTATTGGAACTTGATTCATGGAAATTTAAGAATAAGAAGTTTTCCTCTCGTACATCCTTTGGCACATTTGTCTACAATATGGTAGATGATGGTTCTGTTCTGATGGTATGATACAGAAAGAAGTTTAAAACACTTCAAGTCAAGGAAAATACATAAAGCTACTGACTAATATGATGGCTTGACGATGTTGGAGAAATAACAGAAAATAAAATTTTATCTTTTGACATGATTCTGTGTGCATGGGTAATAGTTCTCAGTCCTTTTACCGAATGCTTTTATATATTGTTGTAGCTGTATTGCGTTGAAGTATGTATTAATACAGATAATTTCCTCTTAACTGGAGTACTTGAAATTTGGTTTCAAAACTAGGATGATTATAGGCAGATTTCAGGAAATACTGATAGGTGATGGAATATATCTCATAAATTATAGCACAGAATACTGCTTATACATAAGAAGAAAATTGTGGGGTTTGACAGTTTTCTTTTCTTGAAATGTAATAACTTCATTGTTTAATGAATAATTGGTGGGATGAAAGTTGATTGATTAAGTCACAATGAGGAATTATATCAATGTGCCTTTTCCATACATGGAAGAGTTTGAAGTTTGGAAGTTATTATAGACCTCAAAATTGAATGTTCAACTAGTGCTTTTCTTTTTGTTCTTTATGCCATAATGTTTGATGATGTAAACTTGTCTTTTCTAAATTTAGCTCCTCAAGTCACGGAAGCGGCTGGAGCTTCTTCTTGAAGATCTTCCGTGTGACCATGATCCTTGGGATTATTATGAAACATCAGATCAGCTTTTGGAACCACTACTATTGTGCTATGATTCACTGGTACAAGTCCTTCCTCTTAGTTCCACAATCTTTTTCTGCACCTTCTAAGTATTATTTAAAATTCCAGAAGAAGAAAAAAACTATTTATAATCAGGACAACTCCTTTTAGTTCTAATAAATGTAAACACTGGGTGCACTGCAGCAATCATGTGGGTCTGGCGTTCTAGCTGATGGTCGGCTTGCTGACCTAATCAGGCGAGTTGCAACATTTGGGATGGTCTTAATGAAGCTTGATCTTCGTCAGGTATATGATTTTACATGTTATTGGTGAGTTTTAGTGAAATATATGCTCATATTCAATTCAATGGATCAGGAATCTGGTAGGCACTCTGAGGCACTTGATGCAATCACGAAATACTTAGACATGGGTACATACAGTGAGTGGGATGAAGAACAAAAGCTGGACTTTCTGATTAAAGAGCTGAAGGGGAAAAGGCCTTTGGTTCCTCCTACTATAGAGGTAAGATAATGTACTTCTATCCTATTTTTAACTGTATTGCTTAGTTATCTTCATGCTTGTTTAATTGATCTAACCTTCTGTCCGTTCACAAGAGGAAAAGAATGAGATTTAGTAGAACCCATTTAATACTAGAGATAGCTTACCTGCTCAAACATGTAGGCAAGGGAAGTACCTTTATGACTGGTTAGTGCTGACAGCCGTAATTCTACCCTGTCAATTGCTGAAAGCTCTGCATCCCTCTATCTTTGATTAATATAGGAACCTTCAAGCCATAACTGATAACATCCATAAAATGAGTATGTTCCTCTATATACATCATGAATTGTCATTTCTTCTGATTAACATGTTGTAGGAGGCCGTTAATTGTTTTCCAAACTATTTTTGAAATTGGCTTCTTTTTCGTTTCTGTTTTCCACCACATATATTGGCGTGTCAAATATATATTTGAGGAAATTCCTGCATTCATATGACAATAGTTTTTAATAGTGAATGCCACTGCCATTCAACATAATTAACTGATGTAACCAAGGTCTAAAATAATATTTACTTTATGCTATGAAGCAGAGATGGTCAATTAATGATTTCATCAGAAGGCCTAGGTCTCTATTAAGCAGGCATACCAAATGGATGTCCCTTTATCCCTGCAGCAGCTACGTTTGCTGTCCACTTCTCTGAGAAGTCCTCGGTAGCTAGGCAGTAGTGCTTGCCTTCCCTTTTCTCGTGCAGGTTATACTTAAATTTTCTGTCTCTGGAGGAGAAACCCAAAACATACTCATATACTGGTCCGACTTTATTGTCCTTTCTTGATTACTAAGGGAGGGCAAATGGATAGCCTAGAATTAAGTATTCGGTGGTATATAAGGCAGCAAAAAGAGGTAAATAGATAACTGATTCTTGGATTGGGAAGTGAGTGATTATCAAAACCACATTATTATATCTTTTAATATATTAATAAAATAATTGATAACCGATTCTTGGAAGGGAAGTAATATAGGATAGTATCAAAATTTCAAAACACATATGATGATATCTTTGAATATATTAACTGGTGAGTATCTAATTTTTTAACCACTTGAATTGAATTGTATTCATGTTGCAATTAAATTAGCTGCCAAAGTCCAGTGGCCTGAGTTCCTTTATTAGGTTGCTGGTTCCTATTCTTCGTCTTGGATTTGATGTTTTCTTTTAATTTTTCTTTTATAGGTTCTGCCTGATGTCAAAGAAGTCTTGGACACGTTCAAAGTGGCAGCTGAATTAGGAAGTGATTCACTTGGAGCTTATGTTATTTCCATGGCTTCAAATGTATGATCATATTCCACATGGATTACATAGAGTATACTACATTTCGCACTTCTCAGTGGTGGATGGTTCAGCTAAATCTGCATAAAGGATACTTGATATTAAGTTTTGAATTACTGTCTTGTTTCCATTATCTATTATCTAGTAGTAATATTTTGATTTATCTTCATTTGGCAGGCCAGCGATGTCCTAGCAGTAGAGCTTTTACAGAAGGATGCACGCCTTGCTGTTGCTGGGGAGCTTGGCAGACCTTGTCCCGGTGGAACGTAAGACTGATATCTTTTCTGTTGCAGATGCAATAACAGAACTTTCTTCTTAACTTACCCAAAAACATATGTGCATGTGTATGGCTATTTATGACCTAGATTAATCCAGTCTGGCTAACGTTAGGCCAATGAATTGTCATCACACACTATGGTCATCTTTTCCCATCTTTTTGATGCTTGCATAATTTCCATCTCATTGAAGGTGGTAATATTTCAATTCCTATTTTTCAACTGCATTCAGACAAGTACACATGTCTACAGGGCCACCTCTTTTGCCCTTTAGATGGTTAGATAAGATTTTATGTCCTGTCATCTAATTCTTTCTTGCATCATAGGCTTAATGCTTCACGACAGCTAGTTTCAGCGGTTCTCCTATTGTGTGGTTCCTTGAAAATTGTGTGATCAGGTTCCAAGGAAAATAAATTTATTGTGTGGATGCTAAATCAACAAATTATGTTCGTAGATATTTTCTCATGCACCTCATAGTTGTTTGTGGAAATCATGCCTAGAAAGTGCGAAGGATCCCAGTTCCACAAATGCTGTTGTCATACTTGAAATGCTACTTATGCAGCCATGACTGCAGGGTACAATTTTTTTTTTTTGTTTTTTTTTTCATCTAAGGCATCTTGCTAAATTAATATCCAAGTACCTAGTAACACTTCTGCATTGAAAACAGTTGAGATGAGTTCGCAAAATTAATTGTAGCTCACGCAACCAGACCGTTCTAAGGGTAAATACCAATTGAAAAGAGGTAATGCTTATATGATTGTGAACATAATGCTAAATATTTCATGTATTTCAAAAGACTGCGGGTGGTTCCTCTGTTTGAGACTGTGAAGGACCTGAGAGAAGCTGGCTCGGTGATCAGAAGATTACTCTCAATCGACTGGTATAGGGAGCACATCATAAAGAACCACGATGGACATCAGGAGGTATGTATGCCATGATGCATTACACTATCCAAAAAAGTTCACTTTTGGCTTCAGCTCATGGTTGATGTGCACAGGTGATGGTTGGTTATTCTGACTCTGGCAAAGATGCTGGCCGTTTCACTGCAGCATGGGAGCTTTACAAAGCTCAAGAAGATGTTGTAGCTGCATGTAATGAATATGGCATTAAAGTCACTCTGTTCCATGGGCGTGGAGGAAGCATTGGTCGTGGTGGTGGTCCTACATACCTTGCAATTCAGTCCCAGCCACCCGGCTCTGTTATGGTTTGTTTTCAATTAAACCGTCTTGAAACTCCTAATATGTTACTCGCATGTACATTTTGTTTACATTTTGCATGATAAGTACCTGAAGGTTTCTTTGAATTATATTCTGGGTGCATTCAAAATCGGGATTGTCATACCTATATAGGTCCTGTCGCAAACTGTGTGGCAGGCTGGCAGCAACTGGCTACTCCACCTTAATGTCATAATAAGGAGAGTGTATTTGGATAGAAATTGGTTTTAATCTGAATCTTCTAGTATTTTCATAATGAAGCGGGAGCAAAAGGCGGATGTGTATGTGTTCACCACCCTATTACAAAATTCATTGAACTTCTCTGGATGATACCTTCTAGTCAGAATTGCAACAAATTTCTTTGGTGCCTGTCTTGCTTCCTCTTCGTCTAATGACTTCCTTTTTAACTGGCCAATCGGCTCTCCAACCTATCATGCATAACAATAATTTGATTGGATTATTAAAAAGATGGTCCCAACTTATGGACATTTTCTGCTGATTCTTAAACTCTAATCAGTTGAAGTTTTTGTTCCTTACATAATAAAACAGTTTGAGAATGATAAGTAATACTCAGCATTTGCTATCAGAAAAGCCAAAATATTCACCTCTCTGCATGCACTCGGTTTCTAATTAATTTATTTCTGAAATTATCAGGGTACTCTTAGATCTACGGAACAAGGAGAAATGGTGCAGGCAAAATTTGGACTACCCCAAATGGCTGTTCGTCAGCTAGAGATTTACACCACAGCTGTTCTACTTGCTACATTACGTCCCCCACAGCCTCCAAGGGAACAAAAATGGCGTAATCTGATGGACGACATATCAAATTTGAGTTGCAGGAGTTATAGAAGCACAGTATATGAAAACCCTGAGTTCCTCGCTTACTTCCACGAAGCAACACCTCAGGCTGAGCTAGGATTTCTCAACATTGGTAGTCGTCCAACAAGGAGAAAGAGTACAGGAGGAATTGGGCAGCTCCGTGCTATTCCATGGGTATTTGCATGGACCCAAACAAGATTTGTCCTCCCTGCATGGCTTGGAGTTGGAGCAGGCTTGAAGGGTGTTTGTGACAAGGGACATACAGAAGATTTACGAGCTATGTACAGAGAATGGCCTTTCTTCCAGTCCACTGTTGATCTTATAGAGATGGTTTTAGGGAAAGCTGACATTCCTATTGCGAAGCATTATGATGACGTTCTAGTATCTGAAACACGAAGAGAACTTGGTGCAGACCTGCGGAGGGAGCTATTGACGACAGGAAACTATGTCCTATTGGTTACTGGTCATGAGAAGCTATCAGCAAACAACCGTAGTTTGAGGAGGTTGATCGAGAGCAGGCTTCCATATCTGAATCCAATGAATATCCTGCAGGTGGAGATATTAAAGAGGTTGAGGCGTGATGAAGACAACACTAAGCTTAGAGATGCCTTGCTCATTACGATAAATGGTATTGCTGCAGGGATGAGGAACACTGGCTAAAGGCGAAGAGGTTTAGCTATAGACCTCCCCTTTAAGTGATTGATACAAAATACATACAGTGCTTATGGAAAATGTAGATAAAATCTGTGCTTAATTATCCTTCTATAACCTATCAGTAGTTTTGTTTTCGCTACCTACAGATTCTCTATGGTATATGCTGTGGTTAAGCATTAAACAGCAAAGGGCTTTTTATCAAATGAAATGGCTCTTCTTTCTTCAATGTTTATATTTATTATTACGAATGGAGATTACTAGTGGTTGGTGTATCTACTTGTTTTACATCCCATAACTCGTCCTCAACCAGGTTTGGGCAGAACAGAAGTGTAAGAATCAATATATTTTTGCGAGAAGCTGATTCATGGAGTACAAGGCTTTCACATGTTAGGTATGCAAGCTAGTACGGGAGTGATGGCCATTGGCGCTCCTGTGATATTTGCCTACGGTATAGCTCACCAATTTCACTTGCCTCTATGATGCTTTCATGATATGTATCTGCCTATGATACTGTTTACCAATTTCATTTGCCTCTACCTACGATACTGTTCACCAATTTGACTTGCCTCTACGGCGCTTGATATATTGCCCTTAATCATTATGAAGTTCTTGGTCTAGTGTAGGTATCCTCCATTTTTAATCAGAAGTTTTTGGTTCGAATCCAGCCCTTAATGGGCCAACTCGCGGCATGAATTTAGATTAGTTGAGCCAGTGGGTTTTCGGTGCCAAATGATTAACCAAAAGGAAGTAGAGAACAAGGTTGATCTTCTGACAAGAAAAATCTATAGATTGCAAGTGTTTCCCTCGACCACCACGAGTGGAATCTAAGATGATCTCATGTACAAATCACAATACATAACTATCCAATCCTTGGCCATTTCTGTTTTTCCTTTAAATATATAGGATTCTATAATCTTTAAAGAAGATTCTATCTCCAGCAAAAATGAGTGAGGTTCAATCATCTTTTCTAAAACAACGTATAATTGAGAAATTGTCAAGCAGCATTTGAACGATTTCATTTTGGTAAAAGAATTGGTGCTTCCCAGCTTTTGTCTTGCCAGTCTTCCTCAAGCAATATACCCTACTCATAGAGTGACTACTAATGTTTATATTCTGAAAAGGCGGTTTCAAGACTTGAAGTTTATCAGTTGATCTTAATACAGTATAAAATAATAACTAGGTTCACAATCAAAAATATATATATTTATAAATATTTAGTAAATTTCAATAAAAGTTATTGAGTTCATATAAACCCCCTAAAATTCTTCTCCTTCTGATTATGGTGTTTTCTTCATCTATTCTTCCACGTGTTTCATTTTCACGCATGTACATGTACGATAAAATTACAGATGTGCTTTACATTATAGGGTTGTGGGAAGTCATTTCATTTCTTTTCTTGAATTCTTGTATCTGACCCCAACAGGCAGTTAACTTTCCAACATTCAGTCATTCTCTTTCTGGCAAAGAAAGAAATGGAGATAATGGGATCATCCCAACTGATTGTAACTCCAAATCTTAAAGGAGAAGATTTTTCTCTTGGCATCATGGTCACAAATTTAATAGATCCTCGTGATCCGACTCTTCCCCGGATCCCGTGCATAGCGGGACTTTAATGCACCGAGCTGCACCTTTTTTTTTTGTTGACAGGTCGGGTGTAGACATCGAAATTTTAACAGATACCTAATCCTAAATTCAAGATATTCAAGACGACTTTTGAAATTCTAGGAGTCTATTAGGTAGGGGTGTACATGAACCGGGTTAGTTCGCTTTTTATCAAGATCAAACCAAACCAACTATATCGTTTTGGATTGTTCGGTTTTGTCGGATTTTTTAGGATTTTTTTTGGTACATGAATAGTAATTCAATCTTACTTTGTTAAATTTTTTGATAAGTAAATATATGTTTAGTAAAAATTAAAAAAATTGACAAACATATGATCCATTAACGTATTCTTAAGGGAGAATTTTCTTAATAACATATGATAGTTATTTTTTGGTCGTTTGACAATAATTTTTCGTTGATGTACACTTTCAAGGTTAACTGAATTTAATAACAAAACATAAAAATCAGTATGATACCTATATAATGATATGTTCTATTTAATTTTAAATTATCGAAATACCACTTCAACTTTAAACAAGATACAAGAATTTAATAGATCTTGACATATGAATATGGAAGAACAAAGAGACTCACGCATTTCACTAACACTTGATAAGAAAGTGATGATACAACCCCTTATTGAAAGTTAATAAAAATAGAGCACTTCATATTTAACTAAATATTACATCCCATAAGAGAATCACAAATATTTCTAGACTTTTTTTTAAAGAAAAATCTATGAACAGTCTTAAAAGTATATATAAAAATTATATATTTATATGTCAGTTTGATTCGGGTTTTTTACTCAATACCAAACCAAATCAAACCAAACCAAATCGGGGGTTTTTAATCGATTTGGTTTGACTTTTCGGTTTAGTGCGATTTTCCGGTTCGGTTTGTACACCCTTTCTACATTAAGGTTGTTTGAAGGCTACTCTACCCTAACCCTAAGTCGCTCCTATAATAAAGGGTTATATATTCCTTTAAAAAAGGATTTCGAAAATGGAGATTATCTCGAAAATCCCATAGACTCACGTGATACTCACAAAGAGATCAAGATGTGGTTGGATAATTCATGATAATCAAATACTTCAAGAAGAAGATCCATACAATGCTCAACTTTGATGGAGATCAAATACATCTCAGGAAGGTCCACATCATCCTAAGTTCGAGAAATATGTTGATTTAACCCTCGAATCACGGACAACGATTTGGAGGAAGAACAGAACGGTAACCATAAAGATTCCTCAATAATATTACTCATCTTTTATGTTTGTGATTGCAATTTTTTAAGTATGTCAAAAATTTATTGCAAACACCAGGAATTATAAATTTTAAGCTACAAGTTCTTATATCCCCCACTACAAATCGAAACCATATACTGTATATGTATACAGAAGATAGAGAACAAAAGAAACAAAACAATGACATAACCATGATCCTGGACCAAAATTATAGTTCCCATTAACATTATTCTTTTTTCAGTTAATAATATTGGATTTTGGATATAGTGTGTTTAGATTTCATTGGGGTATATGGTGAATGAATTCAAACTGAAAAGACAGTGATGGGAACCAAATATGATAGCTAGTGTCAAGCAGTGAGGACACATTTCTTGCAATTATCTACCTATCTGCAGGCATTAAATCTAAAAGGGGTAAAGGAATAAGCTTAGGGGCCAATATATCACACTAGGGTTCAACAAGTTGTAGTTGAAGTATAATCTTGTAATTGATGTTAGTGTTTGTCCAATGCTAAGAGTAGGGTCTTAGATGCATCAGCCTTCCATATTATATGATAAGATGTTAGTGTGTAAATGTCCGTAGTCTCCCCTGTCATTACTTTGAAACACATTTTTCAGGTCCCGACAGGAGGTGTATAATGTGACGTTCATGACGAAGAGCGGGCTGATGAGTGCTTATTGGCTTCAAAAGTGGTAACTTTCGAAGAAAGAGTGTATATGACACTTTAGAGAAATATACCCACATAAAAAAGAGATAGAAATGTTAAATAATATATACGACGTAGCACAAGTTCATATGATATTAATGCAATTAGACTTGATGCGTTATAACCTAAGTGATAAATCCGTAAGGTATGTTCGGCCAACGCAGACAACACGTGCCACGGGCTGACAGTGATATTTTCGTAACTCTTTTAAATTTAAATTAAGCTTGTAAGTTGTAATAGTGAATGTTTGTTCTTTGATTAATGGAACACTTGTGATTATTTATAACGTGCTGATACAAATAAGATAAGATTAAAAGAACATGTAATATTTAGTAATTGTCATTGCCTTCATTGAATTTCAAGTTGGGAAGAGTTAATGGACAAAGCGCTTAAGAAGCTTAATGAGTATCATTTTGAATCGACCAAAATGGCAAAATCTTTCACAAAAAGAAGAAAATAAAAAAGAAAAATGAAGTAATAATTGGGAGATTGATTTGGGAAAAGAGAATAATGAAGATTAATTAGTTCACACCATAATTACTATCATCACTCTAAGGAGTACAATGTGGGTGAAGTGTTAGAATTGCACCTCTTCGGGGGTCGCTTAGTGATTCATTAGACACTGTTTTTTTTTTTGGGTCAAACTACATCAATGACTATTAACTTAAATATGTTCCGTACAAGCATTAAGATTAAATAAACTGCCATTAACTATAGGATATAGTCAAAAGCACAGAAACCAAATCATCCTTAAACATGTTTAGTTCAAACCAGAAGCCGTTAACAAAACTTTAACAAACATACATTAAAATCATGACATATAGGGTGTGTTTGGATATAAATATTTTATTTTAAATATTTTTCTGAAAAATAAATAATTTTCTTACGTATTTTCTGGTGTTTAGTTAGTATGCAAAAAATATTGTTCCAACACTCGATGCTGAAAAATGTTTGGTTAGTATCATTTATATATAATTTAGGCAAGCACTATGGTGGCAGGCTAGGGGTTAGGGGGACCCCCACTACCACGCCCACCAAATCCTGCAATCCCCTCCCGCCCCCGGGCCTTGGACCCCAACCCCCGACTCTAACACTCGACCTCGGCCATCGACACCGGCCCTCAATCACAAATCTACCCCGAACTTGACTCCCGATCTCGACTCGATACCCAAACCCTGACCTTGGACCCGACATCGACCATGATCCCCAACTCAGATGCCCACACCCGACCTCGACCCCAACCATAACCTGAACCTGACCCCGAATATGATCCTTGACCCTCGAACCCCCCCACCCCATCGCGAGCCAGGGGTAGGGGATGTGGGCCAGGGGGAAAGGTGCCTGGGGTGTGTGAAGATGGCTAGGGAAGCGAGGGTTGGTGGAGGCGTGAGAGCGTGGTCGGGGGGGGGGGAGGGGGTCAGGGTGAGGAATTGGGGATGGGGTAGATGGGATGGTTGAGAGAGAGTTTCGGAAAATATTTTCCCTCCTCTTAGTAGGGAAGTTATTTCTTGAAATTGAAGGCAAATGAGTTCCCAAGAAAAAAAAATCACAAATATTTAAGCCGATCAAACATGAAAAAATTATAAAAGAATTTCTCGAAAATATTTTTCTCCGTATCAAAACACACCCATAATATATGCTTTGGTATTTAAGTGCTCTTTATCTTGTGTTCCACTAACATAGGAGGGTTTTTCCAGTTTAACAATAAAAATATTTGCAGTTAAAACCACTTCAAAATGCTTTTGGGTAGTGAGGCATATAAAAGAGCAACCAAGGCTAGTGAAGTAGGATGGAAAAGCACAAATGACCTTATAGCTTTGCTGTCTCATGCACGTCTAATCTGCACAAGCCCATAATTTTTAGATTTGAACACACAAATATTGTCCTCACAACTCACAACTGGCTAGCTAGGCTATGATATTCTATAGGTGCGTGGATAAGTGACGTCAGATTAATTCATTTCTTCTCTATTTTTTCTTCAGGTGTTAGAATAAATTTTTATTTTAATTATTCTTTTAAATATCTTTCGGCATTTATAGTCAAACTCTGGATACCCTTCTTCTTAGAAATATGTACAAATGAGCACAAAGAAAGTTAGTGATATTTAAAGTGGATACGTGATTTTATATGTTTAAGACCAAAGTCTAAGGCACAAAGCCATCATTTAAGTGTGGATAACTAGCCAACATTAGTGGAAAAGCATGTTAGAGTCAACTATCTAGCACTATGAGAAGCATAATTTTCAGAGTTTTAAAAAGTACAGCTAGTTGTTCATAATCAGTGAAATTTATTACTTACAAAACCTGTAATAACAAATTATATTAATGGAACAAATAGTTAAAATTTTAATGATTAAAAGATGGGCAAACTATGTGTTATTGATGAAGAACAAGAAAAGGGTGACATTGGAGAATTTATAGTACCATTAAGTTTTAGCAAGGGATCTTCACATAAATAGTTGGTCAGTCCTTAGCAAATATACGTAGATTATATATATATATATATATATATATATATATATATATATATATATATATATATATATATATATATATATAT
>NC_031995.1:66481879-66511280 GCF_001879085.1 Nicotiana attenuata | reverse complement strand
ATATATATAATTATGGACATATTATATACTCCCTCCGTCTCATATTAACAGTCGTGGTTACTAAAAATAGTTGTCTCAAATTATTTGTCATTTTAAAAGTTCAAGACAAAATTAATTATATTTTTCCTTTTTTACCTTTAGTAATAATTATCCTAGAAGACTACAAACACCTTAATTATGGATAATTTTACTCAAATTAAATACCAAGAAGTCAACCTTGTTATCTTAAACACTTTAACCATGTTTACACTAATGCAATCAATACTATAAATACCGAAATTCTTTATAAAGTCTATTCAAACCAAAATTCTGCTACAGTACATGATAATGAAAGAAAATTTTCAAATCACCTGTTTGAAAATATTTTATGGAAAGATGAATTCCATTTCATGCAATATCTGTTGGAAGAGTTAATTTTACTGTTTTCTTAATTTTATCCTAGGTGTCTCTTCATATTTTCTATAAAGCAAATTAATTGTATTCATATTTAGTAAAAATATGGATAATGTCATTGATGGAGATGGCACATAAATTGAGAAAATAATCAATGAAGAAAGATTAAATATTAAGACATACATGAATAAGGAATAAAGTAATCAAAATCTCATTGAAATTAATATTTCTTAAAAGACGTGCACAAGAGAATCATGACACATAATATGAGACGGAAAGAATACAAATTATTCAGATATTATACTTTAGTTTAAACTATAGGTGGACTCATTTAGATTAATTGTTCTTTTAGCTAGCTATGCATGAAAATGACAACCACCAAAGGGAACCTTAAAGAGAGTAGTCAAAACAAATTAACAATTGGAGAACCTTAATTTGCCACATTAACGTTTGACAAACTTTGCTTAGCTCATTATTGGACACGTGTGTGTACTGTTTTAATCACTTCCTTGCCCCTAGATTTTTCTCCCTATAATAATTGAAGGTGGCGCTTTTACAAAATCTCCCAACATGTGTCCATTTGTTTGAAAGAAATAAAGCTTTTGATTCTTTTATTTTCTTTTGGAGCAAAACGATAAGACACTAGAAAAGGAAAGAAAAAGGAAAGTACACTCAATAGTAAGTCTTTTTTTTTTTTAGCTAGGATCTGACCACTGCACTCTTAATTAGTCTGCACGAAGCCACGACTCGGCAACATTTTCAAAGTTAAAAGAGAAGCGTGTACGGGTAAGATCGGGGCAAAGTTTTCTCCGGTTCCCGATAAGATAACGAAGGGGAAATACGGATCGACGTGATTATAATCGAGGCCAGAAACCCCTCGTAACGAGGCCTGGGAAGTGAATGATGAATCTAAGACCGGACACGGTAAAGCGGCGCACCTCGGACCGAGTACAACTTCTGGACCTCGGAGACGCGGTGAACGGTTACGCATGGCGTATAGGAGGCTGTAATATTAGCCATCAACCGGATATTACGGCGCGAATCCCGTTCAATATCACATATGGATCAACAATTATCGAAAAAAGATTGTTACCTTTTTTAGACTTATACTAGATCAATTCTCTTACTATATAAGGGGGAAGTTTTTCTTGAGTCTCACATATTGTAACACACAATTCAAAGCAATAAAAAAAAAATTACTTTTGTCTTCTAGCTACTGTTCAAGGCATTACTTGTTTCTCCTTTTCTTTATTCACGACCGAGCTTGCACCGATGATCCGATCGAGGACGACTTTCACTGTTCAATCTAAGATCAGGCTTGGTTGTCGAATTGCAATTGGTTTGATCATTTATTTCGTCTTTAGTTCATCTATCTGTTATTCTTAATTACTCGTATTGAATTAAATCACGCATCCTTTAAATCGCGTACAAATTTAATTGTTACTCATTTTTGGGGTAAACAGTTTGGCGCCTACCGTGGGGCTAAGGATAATAGTGGTGATTTAGTACGAATCTCCATAATACACCCTATTTTACGCTTGTTCTTTGAAGTCTTAATTTTAGGTCAGCCTAGAAATGTCAAACTCTCAGTCTGCTCACTTGAATGTTGATGCTGAGTCAGGCCGTCACGGTGAAAATAATAATGTGGTGCCTAGTGATGATGTGCTTCCTACTTATTCGAATGGTGTCCCAGCCGCCGACCCAGTCGATGCTAACTCGCTGGTGGCCATCAACATCAATTTGCCAACTGATCCCGAAAACAGTGTTCGTGGGGGACCTCGATCAACGACTCGAGAAGCGCCCGAAGGTGAAGGTGATGGGGGTGAGCCTACAATTGATTTTTAAAATGTTGCAAGCTCAACAAGCGGCAATAGCACAGCTGCAGAATCAAAGCCACACCCTTAACATGGCCGAGCCTGAACAATCTTGGGAAAGTACTCAAAGGGACAAACAAATTGTCGTGAGACCGGGTGAAGCCGAGCCCGGAGAAACTTCAAAGGTAATGAAGATGCTCGAAGTGTTAACAGAATGGGTGAAGTCAGGCGAGAAAAAGATTGAGGCCAACGACAAGAAGGTGGAAACATACAACTCCAGGGTCGATCAGATCCCAGGAGCACCTCCGATATTGAAAGGGCCGGACTCCAAAAAATTTATCCAGAAACCCTTTCCTCCGAGCGCGACACCAAGCCGATCCCAAAGAGGTTTCATATGCCTGACACTCCCAAATATAATGGGACCACAAATCCAATGTAACCTCCTATACATGAGCGATCAAATGGAATAATTTGGAAGATGATGAAATCGAGTTGGTGTTGTTGAAAAAGTTTGGAGAAACTTTGTCCAAGGGAGCAATGATATGGTATCACAACTTACCTCCAAATTCCATTGACTCGTCTGCTATGCTTGCAGATGCTTTCGTTAAGGCCCGTGCAGGAGCCATCAAGGTCGAGACCAGAAAGTTAGATCTTTTCAAGGTCAAACAAAGGGATAACGAGATGCTCAGGGAGTTTGTGTCAAGATTCAAGATGAAGCGGATGGACCTACCACCAGCTGCAGATGATTGGGTCGTTAAGGCATTCACTCAGGGGCTCAACCCCCGAATTTTCGTGGCCTCTCAACAACTAAAATAAAATTTGGTGGAGTACTCGGCAGTAACTTAGGACAACGTACACAACAAGTACCAATCAAAGATCAGGGTCGAGGATGACCAACTCGGGGCCCCTTCTGGATCAGTTTACCCCATCAGGAACAATGATAGATCTAAGAGAGCCATTGATCAGGAGCCAAGAATGGTCCGAGATCGATATCAACCATATAACGCGGATTGGGGAAACGGTTCTAGGCGTCACCTGGTAAGGAATGAGAAGAGATTCGAGGGCCTAGTGGCCGGGGCTTTGATGAGCAAGAAGGGGTTCGATAGGTCGCTCGAGAGTAGGGAGGCACCAAGATTATCGGAGTATAACTTTAACATAGACGCTACAAGCATCGTGTCGTCCATAGGGCGCATCAAAGAGACCAAGTAGCCCCAACCAACGTAGCCCGACCCAGCCTAGAGAGGTCCTAACTGGATGTGTAAGTATCATGGCACTCACGGTCATATGACCGAAATTGCTAATATCTAAGGGAAGAAGTTGCTCGACTATTCAACAATGGGCACCTCCGAGAGTTCCTAAATGAGCGAGCCAAAAACCACTTCAGAAACTGGGACGCCAACAAACAGGTCGAGCAAGAGGATCCTCACCACGTGATCAACATGATCATTGGGGGAGTCGAAGTCCCCAACGGGCCAATGATAAAACACACTAAAGTATCTGTTACGAGGGAAAAATGCACCCGAGATTACGTTCCAGAGGAAGCTATTTCGTTCAGCGACAAAGATGCCGAGGGCATCGTATAGCCTCACAACGATGCACTGGTAATATCTATACTTGTCAATAAATCTCGGGTTAAGCGTGTGCTGATAGATCCAGGTAGCTCGGCCAACATCATCAGATCAAGGGTCGTAGAGCAACTGGGGTTACTAGATCAAATCGTACCGGCAGTCCGCGTATTAAATGGATTCAACATGGCGTGTGAGACTAAGAAAGGAGAGAAAACTTTGCCGGTAAACACTGCTAGGACAATCCAAGAAATGAAGTTCTACATGATCGAAATGGATATGAGGTACAACGCTTTATTCAGAAGGCCATGGGTCCACAACATGAGGGCGATACCTTCGACCTTACACCAGGCGCTAAAATTTCCCACACCGGGGGATTCAAAATGGTCTATGAAGAACAGCCGGACGCAAGGGAAATGTTTGCTGCCGATGAAGTTATCCCAGTGCCCACGGTTTCGACATCGAAGAGCGCGGAACCGGCCAAAAAAGAAGATATTATATAGCAATCAATGATACCGGCCTCACCCAAACCGGAGAAACAGGAAGAACAGGGAGCGGGCGATGAGGACGATTATAGCATCCCGAGATCATTCATTGCTCCTGATGACATCAACGCCATCAAATCAACGGTCGAAGAGTTGGAGCAAGTTATATTAATCGAGCATCTATCAGATCGAAAGGTATACCTGAGCAGGGGGTTAACCCTTGAGCTCAGGAAAAAACTTATTAATTTTCTTAAAGCTAACGTCGACTATTTTGCTTGGTCCCTTCTTGACATGACAGGGATCACACCGGAGGTAACCACTCATAAGCTGAGTTTGGTCCCGAAGTTCCATCCGGTTAAGCAGAAGAGAAGGCTACAGTCCGAGGTCAAACACGCGTTATCAAGGATGAGGTATCCAAGCTCCTAAAAATAGGATCCACCCGAGAAGTTAAATACCCGAATTAGTTAGCCAATATAGTGGTAGTATCTAAAGAGGAAATAAACGAAGGATGTGTGTGGATTATAAAGACCTAAAAAAAGCATGCCCATAGGATTCTTTCCCTTTGCCTAACATCGATCAAATGATCGATGTGACGGTCGGGCACGAGATACTCAGTTTTCCCGACGCCTAATCCAGGTACAACCAAATTCGGATGGAACCGGACAATCAAGAAAAGACTTCTTTCATAAAAAATTTTGGCACCTACTTCTATAACGTAATGCCGTTTGGATTAAAGAATGCCGGTGCCACCTACCAACGCCTAGTAAACCGGATGTTCGAAGAACAAATAGGGAAATCAATGGAAGTTTATATCGATGATATCTTAGTCAGGTCCCTGCGAGCAGAGGACCATTTGAAACATTCACAGGAAACTTTTGACATACTAAGGAAGTACAACATGAAGCTAAACTCGGAGAATTGTGCATTTGGGTCGGTTCGGGCAAATTCCTCGGGTTCATGGTATCTAATCGGCGGATAGAGATCAACCCCGACAAAATAAAGGTCATAGAGGACATCACCATAGTCGACAATGTCAAGGTGGTTCAAAGACAGATCAGGCGTATAGCCGCATTGGGCGGGTTCATCTCGAGGCCGTGACAAGAGCCATCGATTATTCTCGCTATTGAAAAATAAGAACAACTTTTCTTGGACTCCGGGATGCTAGCAAGCTTTGGAAGAACACCTGTCTAGCCCCCCTTTGCTGCACGCTCCGAAGGCAGATGAACAACTGTACCTTTACTTAGCGGTTTTCGAGGTGGTGGTAAGTGGTGTCTTAGTCCAGGAGGAAGAAGGTACACAATTTCCTATTTATTATGTTAGTAGAACCCTAGGTGATACCGAAACAAGGTATCCTCACCTAGAGAAGTTAGCGCTCGCCTTGCTAAGCGCTTCCAGGAAACTAAAACCGTACTTTTAATGCTAGGCCATATATGTCGTAACCTCTTACCCGTTGAGGAATATCATGCACAAGCCCGAGCTCTCGGGCCGGCTGGCCAAATGGGCTGTGGAGATTAGCGGGTACGATATCAAGTACCAAACCCGAACTGCCATAAAATCTTATATTTCGCAGACTTCGTGGCCAACTTTACGTCGGCCTTGATACCCGAAGTCGAAAGGGAATTATTGCTCACTTTGGGGGCTAATTCAGGAAACTGGACCCTATTCACGGACGGTGCCTCCAACGCAAAGGGTTCTGGGCTCTGTATCGTGTTAAGACCACATGCGGGAAGCATAATTAGACAGTCTATTAGAACTATAAAGTTAACTAGCAATGAGGCCGAGTATGAGGCTATGATTGTAGGTCAAGAACTAGCTAAGAGCCTCGGGGCCGAAGTGATTGAAGCCAAATGTGACTCCCTCGTCGTCGTAAATCAAGTCAATAAATTGTTCGAAGTAAAAGAGGAACAGATGCAGAGATACTTGGACAAATTGCAGGTAACCCTGCACCAATTCAAGGAATGGACTCTACAGCATGTATCTCGAGATTAAAACAGTGAGGCCAGTGCACTGGCCAACTTGAAGTTGTCTGTCGACTCCGATGAATTCAGCTCGGGGGCAGTAGTGCAACTGATGAACTCGGTTGTAGAAGAAGGTCACGCCGAAGTAAACTCGACAAGTTTGACCTGGGATTGGAGAAACAAATACATAGGCTACCTGAAGACAGGAAAATTGCCATCGGATCCCAAGGAATCGAGAGCCCTGCGCACCAAAGCTTGCCAGATTTAGCCTATTCGAAGGGGCATTGTTTAGGAGATCCTTCTTTGGCCCACTGTCTAGATGCTTAGGTCCGGGAGAGACCGAATACACAATGAGAGAAGTCCACAAGGGCACTTGAGGGAACCATTCGGGGGCAGAATCCTTAGTTCGGAAGCTAATCTGATCCGACTACTACTAGAATGAAATAGAGATGGATGCAAAAGACTTCGGGCGAAAATGCAACGAGTGCCGAAGACACGTCTCGATGATTCATCAACCAGGAGAGATGCTCCACCCGATCCTATCACCATGGCCGTTTAAGTGGGGAATAGACATCGTCGGTCCCTGACATGGGCGCCCGGTAAAGTCCAATACATACTACTCATGAACGATTACTTTTCCAAATAGGTCGAGGCTCAGGCGTTCGAGAAGGTCCGGGAGAAAGAAGTCATCGACTTCAGTTGGGATCACATAATCTTTCTATTTGGGATACCGACCGAGATTGTTTGCGACAACGAAAAACAACAGCAAGGTATGTAAGTTTTTCGAAGACCACAAGATCAATAAGATATTATCAACGCCTTACCACCCTTGTGGGAACGGGCAAGCAGAATTGACGAACAAAACTATAATCGAAAACTTGAAAAAGAGATTGACCGGTTCGAAAGGAAAGTGGAAGTCTATTACCGGGGCGACCCCATTCTCTCTAGTCTATGGAGCACAAGACTTAATACCAGTCGAGGTAGGGGAACCGAGCCTTAGGTTCCAGTATGCTACCTAAGAGTCAAATGGCGAGGCCATGACCACGAGTCTGGAATTATTGGACGAAAGACAGGAAGCCGTCCTGGTCCGGTTGGCCGCCCAGAAGCAACGAGTAGGGAGGTAATACAACCGAAGAGCCAACCTCCAATATTTTCGAGTCGGGGACTTGGTATTGATAAAGGTAAGGAACCCAAATGAAATGAAACTGGGCCCAAATTAGGAAGGACCGTATAGAGTCATCGGTAAACGGGAAAAGGCTCGTATAAACTCGAATAGGGAAACAATGTACAACTACCGAACAACTGGAACATGGAACACTTAAAGCGGTACTACTACTAGGGTATGAACTTAATACCTTTTTAATTTAGTTACATTACGGACTAACATATGCAGGTACTCGGCCAGGGCGAATGTGACAATTAGGTCGGAGAGCACGTGTTGTAATCTTTTTCCCTTGAACCGATTTCGTCCCAAAGCAGGGTTTTCGGCAAGGTTTTTAACGAGGCAATAGTAAAATGTGCTACCTTAGTTTTGAATACCAGCCTTAAACCAAAATTGATGATCATTTGCACCAAATCAACAGTATCCGAGCCCTCATAATTTCTGCTTCAAATACTGGGGGCCATTACCCCTAGGTTAAGTTCCTTAGAAAAGGAAAATTTTATATGTCAAACGCGAGGTCTTGGTGATTAGGATTCATTGTAAGGGTCAAACAGTCATACAAACCGTGCCCATATAGCACACTCTAGCCGCGTCACATGGCTTACGCACCTCCGATCATGTACCCTACATATAAGACAATGAAAGAAATCTTTGCTTCCCTTATACTTTATTACTTCGTATTTCACTTCTTCAACACTTCACAACGGATCCTGGATCTTAAAGCCCACGGGCTACACCAACTCGGGGGCTGTCGTCCGATAAAAAATTCAGACTGCTCGGGCTATCAAATCCTCGAGGAACCAAGAATTAGGCAGTGCCTGAATAGGAAATGCTACGGCCACCCTAAAACGGCTCGGAGACGTCCGAAGTCCGTACCCAAAAAGTAAGGCCCTTACGTATAATCAAAACCTATTAAAAGGTTACCCTCAGGAAACAAATCGTCGTATATGACTATAACACTTAAGAATCTTAAAGGCCTTCGATTTTATCGAATTCTTGAAGCCACGAGTAATCCGGATTTGCCATCGAAATCAGGCCCCATTTGGGCCTCCGGAGAATGGATGTTCTAGATTACATGTGATTCTATGCTAAGGCATTAAAAACGATACACAAATAAAAAATTGCAAATGGTGAAAAGTAAAGATATGATATTGCCAAAGGAATTTTTTTATATAGTTCAAAAAATATTTACAAAGGCACAATAAAACGGCCTCGAAAAAACGAAAAAAACAAAATATACAAAGGAAAACCAAGAAAGAACTAAGGCATCTACGTGTAGTCTTCACCGGGGCTCAACTCGCCACCTGAACCCTCGAAACCTTCAGAGCCTTCGGGATCTTCGGGCTCATAGAGTTCCTTTTCTTTGGCCTCGAGCCTCTTGGCTTCTTCGATCTCGGCCGACAGGTCAAATCCTCTGGCGTGATCTCCTCGAGGGTCTCCCTCCGGGATAGCCGCGTTACATACTCAGTCTTCGTCTTTAATCGGGCTTCGGCTATCTCCACATCAACTTATACTGGGCCAGAATTTCCTCGACATCAGAGGAATCGATCAAAGTTGCCTCTAATTCGTACCTCAGCGCAGTGTATTCTTGGTTGAGGGCATCCCTTTCTGTGGCAGCTGAGTTCAGCTGTGCTCGGAGTTCATCATTCAGCCGAGACCACTTGATGGCCTTGTCCTTTGCCACACGAAGCTGTTCCTTGACCAATGGCAGCTCCTCTTTCGTAGCCTCTTTTTTCGAAGCCAGCAGGTCCATTCTGCCCCTCAACGCCTCGATTGTGGCCTTGACCTCATCCATCTTGGCCCGAAGCTAGTCAATCAAGTCTATCTTCTCTTGGATCTGCGAAATTACGTTGTTAGTCATCACGAGTAGCTTTTCGTTTATAGCCTCAAAGATCCTTACCTTCTCGACCAGATCGGCATGCTCCCGCTTCACAGACGACGCCTGCTTCTATGCCTTTTCTAGCTCGGCCCTGGGAGTTGGGAGATACTTAAGAGCCTCGTCTTCTTGTTCACTGAGAGCCCTGTTCATGTCCTTCTCCTAGACCTGCTCTTTGAGCTTGAACTCGAGCTGGCTGATTTCCAAGCGCGACTAAAGGAAGCTTTCATGATGAAGCATCGAAGCCTGAAAAACAATGAGGTCATTAGAATATGTTAAACTAAGCAAAATTCACAAAGGATACAAAGGGTAGACGTCTTACCCGGTTCAGTTCCTGTTGTGCCTCTTTGAAGAGGTTAGATGTGCCTACTTCGTTCATCTTCACCTGGTCCTCCTCGGTCACTAGGCAACGAAGGTAGCTGGCCGCACCCAGTTGAGCCGACAACGCCTGACCATCCGCTGGGATATTAAGAACGACTGTTCTCTTATGGTTGGGATATTAAGAACGACTATTCCCGAGCTAGAGGAGGATCGACCTCTTGGCCATATTTTCTGGTTTCCACCTGCTCCCCCTCGTCGATAGTTGACCCGTGAGCAATGAAATCAAGGTCATCATCCTCGGGGTAATCCCTGAGCCGGAGGAGGGAATCAGGGTCCGGTATCTTGGATTTGGTGTTCTTTTTGTTGCTTATCCGGTACTGGTCAACTACCCTCTTCTTCTTCACCTCGGTATCCAAGGAGCCCGAGGATTTCCTCTTTTTCTTCTTTTTCTCCTCCTTTGCGGCAGCTCCGGGATATCCCGAAGCAAAGGGTTTAGCGAGCGAGGATGGGGTCTCGTCCTCATACAACGGCCTAAGCTCGGTGGTCTTGGGCAAACCTGTGAGAAGGAAAGTCACTTAGCAAAAATACAAGTCAAGTATATGAGTATAATTATTCGGGAGGAAGTCTTACCATGGGAACGGGCCTCCCACTTGCCCTTTGAGAGCTTTCGCCATTCGCGCTCGAAGTAAGACATTTGTTTGCAGCTCCCCTCGATCCACCCCTTGAAGCAGAGGACTGTATTAGGAACCTAGGCAACCGCTGCACAACGGTAAACACGGGCAATTAGAGAAAGAACAAAAGAAAGTGCCAAGTACTGCAGAAGGAAAAGACTTAAGGGATGAGTTTCACTTTTTAGGGAACAGTAGAAATTCGGGGGGAATGAGATCTTTGATTTTCATCCGAACGAAACTGCCCTGCCAACCTCGATCTAGATCTTCATTGATGCTTGAGAATGGAGCTTTACTTGCTCGGCGAACGAGCTTGATCAACCCCCCATCGAAAAATGGGGGACTGTAGAGATGAAGCAGATGGTCTAGGGTGAACCGAGGTGCTTTGGTGTTGTTTACGAAGTGGCGGAAGAAGATTACGATCCTCCAAAAGGACGGGTGAATCTGCCCAAGGCAGATCTAGAACCTTTTGTAGAAGCCGAGGATGATAGGGTCCACCGGGGCAAGCGTGAAGGGGTAAGTGTAAACACTCAGATACCCCTCCACGTGAGTGGTGATGTCTTCGTTGGGCCCAGGAAATACCACCTCCTTGCCCTCCCAGTTGCAGTCCGCCGGGACTGTAGGGAGAGCGTCCTCGGTAAAAGAGCATATGTACCTCCATGCTCCATCGCCTCGGTCTTGTTGACTAGAGTCCTTCTCGACTTTGAAGCCGTTTTCAATAGAGGAGCCCCCGGGAACAAAACTCTTCAAGGGAGGCTCCAATACCACCTCGGGAATGACTACCTCGGCATCAATGGTCGTATTGGAAGTTGAAGGGGCGGTTTTCTGAGGCACAGATTTGGAAGTTATTGCCATCGGAATCTGAAAAATATAAAGGTTTGGAGATGAGAACGAAGATTTGAAGATGGGATGAAGATATGAAGGTCTGGGTTGAAGATTCAAAGAAGAAGTATGAAGATTTGAAGATGAAGCTATAAAGGTCTAAGAAACAATATATGAAGATTTGAAGAGGATAGAGTTAAGTGGAGAATTCGAGGGTAAATCAAAAAGCTCTGGAATCGGGAAGTGAAAAAAAAAGGGGTCGGAGTTTTTATATAGGGAATTTAATCAATGCGTGACGTTTCGCATTCGAGGACAGTCAACTAGTGGCTGACACGTGTCCGAAGTCAGAGCAACACGATTGATGGGACGTTTCGTTGACCCCTCAACTTGGTAGTAACTTACGAAGGAAGGAACCGGGGTTAATTTATTGCTTCCCGTCGCTTCGATAAATCTACTCTCTAGAAAACGAGGGGACTATCAGTGTACGGGTAAAACCAGGGGCAAATCTTTCCCCGGTTTTCCGATGAGATAACGAAGGGAAAGCACGAATCAAGGCCAGAAACCCCTCGTATCGCCTGAAAAGTGAATAATGAATCTAAGACCGGACAAGGTAAAGTGGCGCAGCCCGGACCGAGTACAACTTCTAGATCTGGGAGAGGCTGGTTACGCATGACGGAAAGGGGGCCGTAATATTCACCCTAAACTGGATATTACGGCGCGAATCCCATTCAATATCACTTATGGATCAATAATTACCGTAAAATGAAGATTTTTACTTTTTTATACTTATACTAGGGCTGAAATTCTCTTACTATAAGAAAGGGAAGTTATTCTTGGGCCTGACATATTGTAACACACAATTCAAAGCAATTAGAAATTTAATTTTGTCTTATAACTACTGTTCAAGGCATTACTTGTTTGTTCTTTTCTTTATTCATGACCAAGCTTGCACCGAGGGTCTGATCGAGGACGAATACCACTGTTCATTCTAAGATCAAGCTTGGTCATCGCATTGCAATTGGTTTGATCATTTATTTTATCTTTAGTTCATCTATCTGTTATTCTTAATTACTCGTATTGAATTAAATCGTGTATCTTTTAAACCGCGTACAAATTTAATTGTTACTCATTTTTGGGTACAAGTAGTGTTGTGTTTCCTTCTCTCAAAATAATATGGAGTAAAATTTATCTAGGTTAAAATTACTATTAACCCTGTTCTATTTTATGCGATATTAGTTAATTATTTGTTTGTATAAAAAGTCATATTTATTTAAATATAGTTTAATTTTTAAATTTAAAAATAGTATAATTTTTAAACTTTTAATTTTACCCTTAATTAATTAATTACTTTTATAATACACAAATATCATATTATATTTGAAATCACAAATTCTGAAAATCGTTCTTTTTTCTTTTAAAATCCAAACCGAATAAAAAACATAAAGTATCTTTTTCTTGAGTTGTTTATTAGAAGTTTCATGAAAGAATGTATAAGAAGACTAATTAAAATAACGTAATTCATAAGATTAAATTGATATGTTTCAGAAGTATAATTTGCTTATTTGAAAATCAGATTCTTGTACTGAAACAATAAAGAAGAATATTGCAAAGAAAGAGAGAGAATTCTTATTGATTTGGGATAAATTACAATGGAATAGGACCCCTCTATTTATAGGGAAAGAGTGACTTAGCCACCAAGTAAAATCCCTAAAATCTCTCTAAAATATACACATTTACCTTAAATACAATTCTATTTATAACACTCCCCCTTGAATGTCTATTCAACAAATAATGCGCCTCATTAAAACCTTAACTAAAATAAAATCCAGTAGGAAAAAGTTCTAGAGAAGGAAAAAGAGTACACATGGTTAGAAATACGCCTTTTGGTTGCCTCGTTAAAAATCTTGCAAAGAAAATCCAGTGGGACAAAATCTTGTAAAGGAAAAAGAGTAAAACGCGTATTAACTCCCCTGGATGAGAGCATCAATTCATATCCTTAAGCATTCGCATCCCAATCTTGTACACTAATTTCTTGAAGGTTGATGTCGGTAGAGATTTGGTGAACAAATCAGCCATATTATCACTTGAAGGAATCTGCTGCACATTGATATCACCATTCTTTTGAAGATCATGTGTGAAAAATAACTTTGGTAAAATGTGTTTTGGCGTATTTCCTTTTATTAATCCTCCCTTCAATTGGGCTACACATGTTGTATTGACTTCATACAAAATTGTGGGTAGTTTGTCACACTTCAAACAACATTTGTCTCAAATTAGATGTATTATAGACCTCAACCACACACATTCTCGACTTGCTTCATGAATAACAATTATCTCCACATGATTAGATGGAGTAACCACGATTAATTGCTTAGTCGATCGCCAAGATATGGCAGTGCCTCCACATGTAAACACATAGCCTGTTTGTGATCGAGTCTTGTGCAGGTCAGATAAATACCTAGCATCGTCATAACTAACAAGATCGGGACTGTGATTATTGTCATAAAATAAGCCCATATCGGTAGTCCCTTTTAGATACCACAATATGTATTTGATTCAATTCCAATGTCTCCTTGTGGGAGCAGAGCTATATCTTGCTAAGACATTAACTGAAAAGTTATGTCAGGCCTTGTTGTATTAGCAAGATACATTAGTGCACTATTTGCATTAAGATATGGTATTTCAGGACCAAGTAGCTCTTCCTTCTTTTCTTGAGGTCAGAACAGATCTTTATTCACATCAAGTGATCGAACAACCGTCGGAGTACTTAATGGATGTGCTCCATCCATGTAAAACTATTTTAATACCTTTTCAATGTAGGCAGATTGATGAACAAATATCCCTTTTGCCAAATGTTCAATTTGCAAACCGAGACATAATTTTATCTTTCGGAGATCTTTCATCTCTAATTCCTTCTTTAAATAATCAATTGCCTTTAGGAGTTCTATAGGAGTTCCAATAAGGTTTATGTCATCAACATGTACGGCAAGTACACACCACATTCGTCTTGATTGCTTTAGACCATATAAAGATATTTGCAATTTAATTGAAAATATTTTTGACTTTGAATTATATGCGTCAGGCATTTTAAATCCCCCGGAAACTTTCATGTATATCTTATTATAAAGTGAGCCATAAAGGTAGGCTGTAACCACATCCATTAAATGCATGTCAAGCTTTTCATGGACATCAAAACTATTGAGATAACGAAATGTTATTGCATCAATATCAGGTGAATATGTCTCTTCATAATCAACACCAGACCTTTGTGAAAATTCTTGTGCAACAAGGCATGGCTTATATCTTTGTATCTCATTTTTCTCATTTCTCCTACGTACAAAGACCCATTTATAGCCAACATCTTAACTCCATTAAGGGTTTGGACTACAGACCCAAAAACTTCATGTTTTGCAAGTGAATTCAACTATTATTGGATTGCTTCTTGTCATTTTGGCCAATCACGTCTTTGTCGATATTCTCCAACAGATTGAGGTTCAAGATCCTCACTATCTTGCATAATGCTAGATGCAACATTATATGCAAATACATAATCCACCACTATATCCAATCGATTCAAATTTGTCTTAATATCGATTTGATTTATTGATAGTTCCTTACTTTCTTGAGTCTTAGGCTCATTGATTTCCTCGTGAATCTCAGGATTGGTTAAATCGTGGATTTCTACATGAGACTCTTTCGTAATGTCATCTTGATCATTTTTTTTTCTTTTTCTAGGATTTCGCTCCTTAGAAACCAATGTTCTGCCATGTTTTAGGCGTGCTTTTGACTCATTAGCTATGACACTAGAAGATTGTCCAACAGGTATATCAGTACAGATTGGAACATTCTCTGCAAGGATATGTGATTTTGTTATCCTTTTCAGATACGTAAATGTGTCTGGCATTTGATTTGCTATTGTCTGCAAATGAATAATCTTTTGCACCTCTGTTTCACAAATAGAGGCACGTGGATCAAGATGACATAATGATGGATTTTTTCACAAAATTTTTCATTTGTTTTCATCATTTTCTCCCCCTAATTTTGGAAAAAGTGTCTCGTCGAATCGACAATCTGCAAATCGAGCAGTGAACAAATCCCCCGTTAATGTTTTGAGGTAGCGAATAATGGAGTGCAATTCAAATCCAACATATATTCCTAACCTTCTTTGGGGTTTTTGGTGCGATATGGGGGTGCTACAAGCACATATACTGCGCATCCAAAAATTCTTAAATAGGATATATTAGGTTCATGACCCAAAACTAATTGCAACGGGAAATATTTATGATAATTTGTCGGCTTGAGATGAACTAACATTGCTGCATGCAAAATATCGTGACCCCAAACAAAAGTGGGAAACCTGGTTTTCATGAGTAACGGTCTTGCTATCAATTGTAGACATTTAATTAAAGAATCTAAAAGGCCATTTTCAATATGAACATGAACTACAGGATGTTCCACTTTTATCCCAATTGATAAGAAAAAATCATATAATGCTTAGGATGAAAACTCAGCAGCATTATCAAGTCAAATAGAGTTAATTGGATTATCAGGAAATTGTGCCCGTAATCGAATTATTTGTGCCATTAATTTTGCAAACGCGAGGTTGCGAGATGATAATAGGCACACATGAGACCATCTAGAATATGCATCTATTAAGACCATAAAATATCTAAACGACCCGCTAGGTGGGTAATAGGTCCACAAATATCCCCTTGTATACGTTCCAAAAATGCAGGGGACCCAATCCCAACCTTTGTTGGTGATAGTCTAATAATTAACTTGCCTTGATAACAATAAGTGCAAGAAAATTCATTATTTAAAAGAATATTTAAATTCTTTAATGGATGCCCATTTGAGTTCTCTATAATTCGTCTCGTCATAATTGATCCAGGATGTCCCAATCGATCATGCCAAAGTACAAAAGTATTGAAATCAGTAACCTTTGGTTTACGATTGAATGTGCCTCAATTGCACTAATTCTTGTTCAATACAGGCCACAAGATAAATATGGGAACTTCTCAATAACCCTCTTCTGGCCAGAGATATTTTTGGTAACGGTGAGATATTCAAGATTATTCTCATATATTATCTCAATATAATATCTATTTCGACGGATATCTTTAAAACTCAACAAGTTTCTCTTGGACTTGGAGGAGAACATTGCATTATCTATGATAAGTATTGTTCCCCTAGGCAGAGTTATAGTAGCTCTTCCAGAGCCTTCAATTAGAGTACTACTACCAGAAATTGTAGTAACAACTGCCTTACACATACTTAAATGAGAGAAGTATTTCTTCTCTTTGAATATTGTATGTGTCGTACATGAATCAACTAAACAAATATTTTTTCAACTGAATTTTGATACAAATTTGCTTTGTGAGGTATCCATATTTGCTTCCCATGATTTGATATACAAAAGAAATATACAAATAACCATTAGTATTTTCAGAGAAAAGGGGAAAAGAAACAAAGTTAAATAATGATTCAATAATGACCTTTGAATGTAATTTCGAGCAACTCTAATTATGATACAAACAATTACATAGTCTAAACATCGGATTGTAGTACGACTTAGTTTCCTGGAAATTAGCATGTGCAACTGTTGTGTGCTTCTGTTGCCATACATTTAGCATTAGCTTTGTTGGACAAAGATATTGTGTGCGTGTTAGGTTCGTATATGTGTTTCGGTACTTTAAGCTCATAAGAAATATCATTGAATGCAAGGAAATTCATCAGAAAGCGTACGTATGATGTCAAGTCATCAAGTTTTTAAATACTTCTCTAATCAAAACGAACTAACACTATTTCATAAGATAAATGATACTAATTGATACTAATAACTACTACTTATATAAAGAACCGTGATTACATGATGTTTATTAGCTACTACGAATATGCAAAAATAAAAATTAAACTACTCAATCATCTTTAACCACAGATCCATCACCGATCAAGTGGTCTATTTTCCCATCAGGATGCTCAACGTAGTCTGCCACATCCAAGTGGGTGATGTCAAATTCATTGTCAGAGGTAAAATTTGCTTCAGGGCCTTTATTCTTTAAGGATCCAAGTGAGTGATGTAAAATTCATTGTCAGAGACAAAATTAGCTTCAGGGCCTTTATTCTTTAAGGATTCTTGATAAAGCTTAATCAAATGTCTTGGTGTACATATTTGCGCAATGCCCTTTTCCACCGCAACGCTAGCATTCAGTTTCTGAGCCCTTTGTCTTTGGCTTCTCATCTTTCCCTTTCCACTTTTGGTGGGTTTTTCTTTGGGGGATGATTAATGATAAGTGGGGATTTTGGCTACTTATTAGAGCCTTTTAGCTTTCGTTTTAGTCAAAAAGCATTGAATTATGTTTCCGAAACTAATGAAATGTGTAAAATTGCAGGAATGTTGGAAGTTGGACTCCCGAGATGAAATCCGACTCAAAAAGGAGTAGTCTAAGCACAAGGCAATAAAAGGCACATAAGCTTACAATGTGCGGTCCGCAGAATTCTATCTGCGGCCGCAATCAAAGAAGGAAAACTCAGTAGACTTTTGAGCAAATTGTGGACAACACATGAAATGTGCGGCCGCAAAAGCTAGGCTTGGAACAAATATCAGAGAGATGACAAAAAGCCTAGTCCAGAGCTTTCTCAAATTGCGGTCCGCACAAGATCTATTCGGCTGCAGTAGATTATCTTTAGGCCCGCAATCATACTATTGCGGACCGCAAAAGGGTGCCTTGTGGGCGCAGTGCTAAATCTGCGGACCGTAGAAATAGTGCCTCGCGACCGCAATTCAGAATTGTGCAGCCGCAGACCTCCAGTTCCTGACAAGATGAAGAAACCTGCGGACCGCACATAGAATTGTGCGGCCGCAGAACCCCCCGAGGGGCATTTTTGTCTGAAATTTTCAGCTTTGTATAAATAAAAAGAGTTTCACGAAATTAGGTCATGTTTTGACATCAGCAAGTCCTGTAGCCGTTTTTCTTTGCTTCCTTAGGCAATTTAGCTTATTTTGGTGATTTAACATTGGATTTTTCTATTTTAATCCTTCAATATGAGTTTTATTATCTTTTCTTCTTTGTTTTCTCCTACACTCACTATGAGTAGCTAGATGTCTACTAGGGTTGTGACCCAACCCTAGTGTGTAAACCTTATGGGTGATTAATTTTATGATCGTTTATGAATGGGTATTTATTATTTAGTTTAGTTCATGCTTAAATTGTAGAATTAATAGTTGCAAATATTGATTCATGCCTATTTGACTTAGTCTTTTCTTGAGAAAGTGGGACCTAGTCTAGGTTAACTTAGCTAACAAGGAATTTGGTCAATTAAGAGATTGATTAACCCAATTAAAGGGTTCAACCTAGAGATAGTAACAACCCGACTTGAGCTCTTATCAACCGTTTTGGTAGATACTCATTTGGGCTTGAGAAAGACAATTGGGCAAAAGCACTCTCTGACTGAGAGGTATTGAGTGGGCAACGTAGTGTTGTGAGCTGTAATACAACCCAGTTAATAAAACGAGCATAAATATCTTTATCCCATTAGGCAAACACCTATGTTATGGTCACAGCCCTAGGCCTTTTATATATTTGGAAAACACTCAAAAACAATCATCTCTAGTTATATATCTTTAGATTTGAAATCATTAGCTTAATTTTAGAAGTAAAAACAAAAACCTATTTGTGGAAGTGCAATCTAGATACTTTACTTGCTTATTCCAAATATATACTTCTAACTCCCATCTTAGCTCCCTGTGTATTCGACACCGACTCTTTGTTGGATTTTTATTATTGTAAACGACCGTGTCATCCCTCTTTAGAGGCATGCATTTGGACGTGATCATTGAGCACCAGGAAATTTTTTTCCTTGGCTACGACCACGGCACGACCACGAACAGGGCCACGAGCTTTTCCACGCTTAGCATAATCGGAATACACCTTATCCACTTCAGGCAATGGTGTAGACCCAGTGCGTATATTTTCGTGATTTCTCATGAACAATTTGTTGTTTCGTTCAGCCACAAGGAGAAGAGAAATCAACTCAGAGTACTTCTTGAAACCTTTCTCTTGGTACTGCTGTTGCAAGACTATATTGGAGGCATGAAACGTTGTGAAGAAGAGAAATCAACTCAGAGTACTTCTTGAAACCTTTCTCTCGGTACTGCTGTTGCAAGACTATATTGGAGGCATGAAACGTTGTGAACGTTTTTTCAAGCATATCATAGTTAGTGATACTATTTTCACAGAGCTCCAATTTAGAAGTAATTCTGAATATCGCAGAATTATATTCAGAAACAGACTTTAAATCTTGGAGCCTCAGATGAGCCCAATCATATTGCGCTTGTGGAAGAGTGACCAACTTTAAGTTGTCATATCTTCCTTTAAGCCATTTCACAAAACAAGTAGATCTTTGACTGTGAGATATTCTATTTTCAACCCTTCATCAAGGTGACGACGCACCCAAGAGAAGTTCAGCTTCCATTCCCCAAACTGTTAAAAAAAAAATCATCTTTTTGTTTTTTTCTTTTTCATTAACTCTTCACGGGAGGAGTACAGTTTAGATATATGCCAAGGTTTCAGACAAAAAGGAAATAATATTTTGATTTGAATGCCATCTTTCAATCAATTTTTTGGAAATTCTGTTTCTGATAATTGAACACCATTATAAGTACATTTAATATGCATTTCTCTATTCCATTCCTGCAAATCTTCAGACCATTCAGGAAGTTGCAAGAATAACATACGCCCGAGATTTTTGGCTATCATCAATGAAGGTAATACAATATATTTTCGAAGAATTGATTGAGTTATTAACATGTAACCTCTTATTATTTGCGCAAAAGGAATGGTATCCCAGGCTTCTGCTATCTCTATCCGTGCTTTTTCCTTTCTTTTGTTCTCCCCTTTTTTGTCCTTTTCCTTTTTTTCTTCTTTTTTTGTTTGTTCTTCTCTAGACTCTAGAATCTTGAATTCTATCTTAGTCTTCTCAAAGATCTTCTTGAGACGGTAGAGTCTCGTGCTGAAAACTTGTAATGAAACAATAAAGAAGAATATTGCAAAGACAAAGAGAGAGTATTCTTATTGATTTGGTATGAATTACAATGGAATAGGACTTAGCCACTAAGTAATATTCCTAAAATCTCTTTAAAATATATACCTTCACCATAAATATAATTCTATTTATAACAATTCTAATCTTTGTCGCAAATTTAATTATCATATATCCCGATTTATATGGAAGTATTTGAATAGACATAAAGTTTAAGAAAGAAAGATATTCGAAACTCATCATCTAAAACAAGCTATAGATATTTTTGCGGCTATAAATCATTTCCTTAGGGGTCAAACGAAAAGTCTTAAGGTAAATTCTATTAACTATAAAAAATATTTATTTTTGGTACAAATAAAGGAGAAGAGTATCATATAAATTAAGATAAGAGGAGTAAAATTTTAGAAGTTACCACTATAGTATTTTATATGTTATTTTACTCCTCTCTATTTCATATTTTGTTGCCTTATTGACAGGACACGATATTTAAAAATACTTCTGAAATTAGTATTAAAAACAAGTCATAGATATTAGTGTATTTTAAATAATTTTATTAAAGGTAAAATATTAATTTTAAAATTAAATAATTTTATTATTCTTTTTGAAAAAAATTTAAAAAAAAATGCCATATGGACTGAGACAAATAATCCATCTTAGCTTTTAATCTTGAATGATTAAAGAAGTGATCCTTATCTCATATCTCCACTGTTTCATTAGCCATTCAAATACAAAAGGGTTGTTATAAAATAATAAAAGAATAAGAACAATATTGCAGAAAAGTAGAGAGAGGGAATTCTTATTGATTTGGGATGAATTACAATGGAATAGAACCCTCTATTTATAGGGAGAGGTTGACTTAGCCACCAAGTAATAAACCCTAGAATCTCTCTAAATATGGACATTCACCATAAATAGAATTCTATTTATAACACTCCCCCTGAATGTCTATTCAACAGATAATGTGCCTCGTTAAAACCTTAACTAAAAGAAAACCCAATGGGAAAAAATTCTAGAAAAGGAAAAATAGTACACATATCTAATAATACGCCTTTTGGTTGCCTCGTTAAAAACCTTGCAAGGAAAACCCAGTGGGACAAAACCTTGTAAGGGAAAAAGAGTGCAACGCGCATTAACTCCCCCTAATGAGAGCATCAATTCACATCCTTGAGCCTTCGCATCCCGATCTTGTACACTAGCTTCTTGAAGGATGACGTCGGTAGAGACTTAATGAACAAATCAGCCATATTATCACTTGAACGAATCTGTTGCACATTAATATCACCATTCTTTTGAAGATCATGTGTGAAAAATAACTTTGGTGAAATGTGCTTTGTCCTATCTCCTTTTATGAATCCTCCCTTCAATTGAGCTATGCATGCTGCATTATCTTCATACAAAATTGTGGGTAACTTGTCACATTTCACACCACATTTGTCTCGAATAAGATGTATTATAGACCTCAACCACACAAATTCTCGACTTGCTTCATGAATAGCAATTATCTCAGCATGATTAGATGAAGTAGCCACAATTGATTGCTTAGTCGATCGCCAAGATATGGCAGTGCCTCCACAGGTAAATACATAACCTGTTTGAGACCGAGCCTTGTGTGGGTCAGATAAATACCCAGCATCAGCATAACCAACAAGATCGGGACTGCAATTGTTGCCATAAAATAAGCCCATATCGGTAGTCCCCTTTAGATACCGCAATATGTGTTTGATTCCATTCCAATGTCTCCTTGTAGGAGCAGAGCTATATCTTGCTAAGACATTAACTGAAAAAGTTATGTCAGGCCTTGTAGTATTGACAAGATACATTAGTGCACCAATTGCACGATATGGTACTTCAGGACCGAGTAGCTCTTCATTCTCTTCTTGAGGTCGGAATGGATCCTTATTCACATCAAGTGATCGAACAACCATCGGAGTACTTAATGGATGTGCTCCATCCATGTAAAACCGTTTCAATACCTTTTCTATTTAGGCAGATTGATGAACAAAATTCCGTTTGCCAAATGTTCAATTTGCAAACCAAGACATAATTTTGTCTTTCCGAGATCTTTCATCTCGAATTCCTTCTTTAAATAATCAATTGCCTTTTGGAGTTCTATAGGAGTTTCAATAAGGTTTATGTCATCAACATATACGCCAAGTACAACAAATTCCGATGTTGTTTTCTTTATAAAAACACATGGGCAAATAGCATCATTTGTATAGCCTTCCTTTAATAAATACTCACTAAGACGATTATACCACATTCGTCCTGATTGCTTTAGACCATACAAAGATCTTTGCAATTTGATTGAAAATATTTTCCGGGACTTTGAATTATTTGTGTAAGGCATTTTGAATCCCTCGGGAATTTTCATGTATATCTCATTATCAAGTGAGCCATAAAGGTAGGCGGTAACCACATCCATTAAATGCATGTCAAGCTTTTTATGGACAACAAAACTGATGAGATAATGAAACGTTATAGCATCCATAACAGGTGAATATGTCTCTTCATAATCGACACCAGGCCTTTGTGAAAATCCTTGTGCAACAAGGCGTGCCTTATATCTTTGTACCTCGTTTTTCTCATTTCTCTTGCGTACAAAGACCCATTTATAGCCAACAGGCTTAACACCATTAGGTGTTTTGACTACAGGCCCAAAAACTTCACGTTTTGCAAGTGAATTCAACTCTAATTGGATTGCTTCTTGCCATTTGGACAATCAAGTCTTTGTCGACATTCTCCAACAGATTGAGGTTCAAGATCCTCACTTTCTTGCATAATGCTAGATGCAACATTATATGAAAAGACATAATCCACCACTATATTCACTCGATTCAAATTTGTCTCAATATCGATTGGATTTATTGATAGTTCCTTATTTTCTTGAGTCTCAGGCTCAGTGGATTCCTCATGAATCTCAGAATTTATTAAATCGTGGATTTCTTCATGAGATTCTTTCGTAGTGTCATTTTGATCATTTATTTTCCTTTTTCTAGGATTTCGATCTTTGGAACCTAATGGTCTGCCACGTTTCAAGCGTGCTTTTGACTCATTAGCTATGACACTAGAAGATTGTCCAATAGGGACATCAATACGGATTGGAACATTCTCCGCAGGGATATGTGATTTTGTTATCCTTTTCATATCCGTAAATGCATCTGGCATTTGATTTGCTATTTTCTGCAAATGAATAATCTTTTGCACCTCTTTTTCACAAATAGAGGCACGTGGATCAAGATGAGATAATGATGGATTTTTCCACAAAATTTTCCGTTTGGTTTCACCAACTTCTCCCCCTAATTTTGGGAAAAGTGTCTCATCGAATCGACAGTCTGCAAATCGTGCAGTAAACAAATCCCCCGTCAATGTTTCGAGGTAGCGAATAATGGAGGGCGATTCAAAACCAACATATATTCTTAACCTCCTTTGCGGTCCCATTTTGGTGCGATATGGTGGTGCTACAGGCACATATACCGCGCATCCAAAAATTCTTAAATGGGATATATTAGGTTCATGACCCAAAACTAATTGCAACGGGGAATATTTATGATAATTTGTCGGTCTGAGACGAACTAGCATTGCTGCATGCAAAATGGCGTGACCCCAAACAGAAGTGGGTAGCCTCGTTTTCATGAGTAACGGTCTTGCTATCAATTGCAGACGTTTAATTAAAGATTCTGCAAGGCCATTTTGAGTGTGAACATGAGCTATAGGATGTTCCACTTTTATCCCAATTGATAAGCAATAATCATTAAATGCTTGGGATGAAAACTCAGCAGCATTATCAAGTCTAATAGACTTAATTGGATTATCGGGGAATTGCGCCCGTAATCGAATTACTTGTGCCATTAATTTTGCAAACGCGAGGTTGCGTGATGACAATAGGCACACATGAGACCATCTAGAAGATGCGTCTATTAAGACCATAAAATATCTAAACGACCCACTAGGTGGGTGAATAGGTCCACAAATGTCCCCTTGTATACGTTCCAAAAACGCAGGGGACTCAATTCCAACCTTTGTTGGTGATGGTCTAATAATTAACTTGCCTTGATAACAAGAAGTGCAAGAAAATTTATCATTTAAAAGAATCTTTAAATTCTTTAATGGATGCCCATTTGAGTTTTCTATAATTCGTCTCATCATAATTGATCCAGGGTGTCCCAATCGATCATGCCAAAGTACAAAAGTATTGGAATCGGTAACCTTTTGGTTTACAATAGAATGTGCCTCAATTGCACTAATTCTTATCCAATACAGGCCACAAGACAAAGATGGGAACTTCTCAATAGCCCTTTTCTGGCCAGAGACATTTTTGGTAATGATGAGATATTCAAGATTATTCTCATCTATTGTCTCAATATGATATCCATTTCGACGGATATCTTTAAAACTCAACAAGTTCCTCTTAGACTTGGAGGAGAACATTGCATTCTCTATAATAAGTATTGTTCCCATGGGCAGAGTTATAGTAGCTCTTCCAGAGCCTTCAATTAAATTACTACTACCAGAAATTGTAGTAACATCTGCCTTACACATACTTAAATGAGAGAAATATTTCTTCTCTTTGAATATTGTATGTGTCGTACATGAATCAATTAAATAAATATTTGATCCAAGTTTGCTTTGTAGGATATCCATGTCTGCTTCCAAAACGAGAAGATATTGGAGTCATATTAGCACGTTAACGAATAATTCAATGGTTAAGTAACGAAAGGACTTCCTAAATTAAATATGTTAAAAAGATGTTCAAAGTTATACATGTAACCTTAATTGATATCCTCCTTGAAGAAAGGTCAATGATGCTTTATCATATTACTAGGCTTACAAAGAATTTGCTTGAACACAAATATTAAAAGTGCAGCAACAAAGAATTTGCTTGAACACAAATATTAAAAATGCAGCATATATTTCCGAACTGCTATCGAATTGCTATTGGTACTAATTTTCTGTTTTAAGCAGAATAATATAATACTAGTATTTAAGTATTGAAAAATAGAAACAATCTAATTTGGTACTACTAGTAAATATTTGAAAAAAAAAAATGGATGGTAGTGACCAAACTGTTATTTTAATGAAAGAGATACATTTAAAACAACTGTACATGTTGCCATATTTTAGTCAAATACGTGTGTAAAAGAAATAGACAAGCTACATACGTTCGTTTCTGTTGTTTAAGTTTTCATCCTCTCATACAGATAATGTCAAAAGAATCACTTAAATATCCAGAAAAACCAAGCAACTTTTAACATTATCTCATAAAACAAATAATACTATTGATACTAATGACTACTACTCATGTAAAAAACTATAATTACATGATGTTTATTAACTACAACGAATATCGAAAAATAAAAATCAAACTACTCAATCATCTTTAACCACGGATCCATCACCGATCAAGTGGTCTATTTTTCCATCAGGGCGCTCAAAGAAGTCTGCCACATCCAAGTGGGTGATGTCAAAATCATTGTCAGAGACAAAATTGGCTTCAGGGCCTTTATTCTTTAGAGATGCTTGATAAAGCTCAACCAAATGTCTTGGTACACGACAAATATTTGCCCAATGCCCTTTTCCACCGCAACGATAGCATTCAGTTTCTGAACCATTTGCTTTTGGCTTCTCATCTTTCCCTTTCCACTTTTGGTGGTTATTTCTCTTTGGGGGATGATTAACACCAGGAAAATTTCTTCCTTGTCTACGGCTACGGCCACGGCTACGACCATGACCACGATCACCGATAGAATAGAGTCACGGCCTTTTCCACGCTTAGCATAATGGGAATACACCTCATCCACTTCAGGCAATGGTGTAGACCCAGTTGGTCGATTTTCGTGATTTCTCATGAGCAAGTCATTGTTTCGCTCAGCCACAAGAAGAAGAGAAATCAGCTCAGAGTACTTCTTGAAACCTTTCTCTCTGTACTGCTGTTGCAGAACCATATTGGAGGCATGAAACGTTGTAAACGTTTTTTCAAGCATATCATAATCACTGATAGTATCTCCACAGAGTTTCAATTTAGAAGTAATTCTGAACATCGCAGAATTATATTCAGAAACAGACTTAAAGTTTTGGAGCCTCAGATGAGCCCAATCATATCGTGCTTGTGGAAGGGTGACCAACTTTAAGTTGTCATATCTTTCCTTTAAGCCATTCCACAAAGCAAGTGAATCTTTGACTGTGAGATATTCTATTTTCAACCCTTCATCAAGGTGATGGCGCAAGAAAATCAAGGCCTTAGCACAGTCTTGGGTGGATGCTTTATTTCTGTCTTTAATGGCGCCTCCAAGACCCATTGCATCTAAATGGATTTCAGCATCCAACACCCATGTCATATAGTTCTTGCCCGAAATTTCAAGGCAACGAACTTTCTTTTCATAATTTCAGTCATAATTAAAAAGAGGAGAAAAATTACCTTAATCTTCTCAAAGAGCTTCTTGAGACGGTAGAGTCTCGTGCTGATAACGTGTTATAAAATAATAAAAGAATAAGAACAATATTGCAGAGAAAAGTAGAGAGAGAGAATTCTTATTGATTTGGGATGAATTACAATGGAATAGAACCCTCTATTTATAGGGAGAGGTTGACTTAGCCACCAAGTAATAAACCCTAAAATCTCTCTAAATATAGACATTCACCATAAATAAAATTCTATTTATAACAAGGGTCACCTTTTCAATTTTTTTCTTTTTCAAATATTTTTTTACAATCATTGTTCGCTTTGATCTATAACTTTAAGCTTTTCTTCACATTTCTGTTTAGTTACCCTAGAAAGAAAGGGAAAACCCTAAATGCAAGGGAAAATCCAAATTAAGAAACGGGTTGCATTTATTGGTACTTTTAAAGCAGATAAGTCCGTCAATTTTATGGCCGTGATTGAAAGTTACATGTACAAAATTTGAGAGGTCATAACAATAAAGTTTTTTCTTCTTCTTTTGTTAAGGGTTATAACAGTTTAATTAATTAAAAAAAATTTGATCGAGAAACGTTACTGCAATGAGCATTGAAAACGTTACTGCAATATGGAACACTTGATTTTTATGGATTTAAAAAATTGATTAGTTGGCTAAGTAACAGAGGCTGTCGATTTATTGAAGACGACATGAAAGATAGGAACCCCACAATATGAAATACGCTAGACCACCTTTAAGTATTTTTATAAGACAAGACACTTTATTAACTATTTTTATTAGCTAATTAATATATAAAGTCTTTCATTAAGAATGACTTTTCTTATACACAAATTTGTGCAGTTCAAAATCTTTAAACATACTTACATTTTAAGTAGATGCTAATATATTTTCCCCAAAGTATTAGTTCTTGTTGTTAAAAACTTCAAATATTATTTGTTCCTTCTGCTGAAAAAATATAGACTAAGATAGCAACATCTTCCAAGGATCATAAAGAAAACAGTTTCAAAACCTTTAACCTTCATCATATATATATAGTATATATAGGGATAATAGAGGTCTTTGGTTCCGATCTGAGTGGCGGAGTCAAAATTTTTATTAAGGGCTGTTAACACATAAAAAAGTTAACATCTTCCAAGGATCACAAAGAAAACAGTTTCAAAACCTTTAACCTTCATCATATAGTATATATAGGGATAATCGAGGTCTTTGGTTCCGATCTGAGTGGCGGAGCCAATTTTTTTATTAAAGGCTGTTAACACATAAAAAAGTTAACATATGAAGTAATTAATGGGATTCATCATATAGTATATATACAGTATATATACATAATAATATGGAGATGTGGTCACTGGTTTGTTTATAGGTAATATTGAGGCAAATAGTTATATATATACGTATATTTTAGCTAGAACTATTGAATCTTTTTCTTTTAATATACAAATGATAAGAATATTGATAAATGGACAAAATAAGATGAAAGAGAAAAAAAACGGGAAAAATTAAAAAATGGCCAGTTTTTCGCCTGGTCAATCAAATGTAGCCACATAATCACCGGTCAACGATATTTAGCCACTAATTTAGTGCTGTAATATTTTGTTGACTAAAATACCCCTGCTTTTTTTATTAATTTACGCTACTTCACCTTAAATTCTTCTTTTAGCAAAACTTAACAAAATCTTCCGGCATTAATTTTCAAATCGAGTTATTAGAAAAATTTTCGCCGTCAATCTGTAAATCGAAATATTAGCAAAATCTTTCGGCGTTAATCGAGGTATTCGCAAAATCTTCCGGCGTTAATTTGCAAATCGAAGTGTTAGCAAAATCGTTCTGCGTCAATCTGCAAATCGAAGTTTTAGCAAAATTTCCGTCGTCAATCTGCAAATCGAAGTAAGTTCTATCTAAAATTTGTCTGATTATTTAAATTTCTTCTACGATCAAGAATTCAAACCATAAAATTCAATGTATCAGTAAAAAAATTTAATTTTTCGAATTTTTGATTTGTTTTTAATGCTTTAATCTGTGTTATTGTCTAATTTTCTCAATGTAGAACATAGCGCCAGTATAATTTGTTGGACGTTTCTAAATTAATATCTAAAGCGAAGATTTTTCCAGCTTATTATACTGGAAATCTCATAAAATCACTTGAAGTATGTTTCGTTAATGTAGATATTATGTTATAATATAATTGAGTTTTGTTTGAATCCAGTATATTTTACGGGACATCACGTGTGTGTAAGCTTTTTCTCCAATATGTTATACTGGATAAGTTCTAACACTAGAATATAATTGAGTTTTGTTTGAATCAGAATATTTTACGGGACGTCACCTATGTGTAAGCTTATTCTCCAGTATGTTAAACTGAATAAGTTCTAAGACAAGAATATAATTGAGTTTTGTTTTAATCCAGTATATTTTATGGGACATCTCATGTGTGTAAGTTTATTCTCCAGTATGTTATACTGGATAATTTCTAAGACTAGAATATAATTGAGTTTTGATAGAATCCAGTATATTTTACGAGACATCACCTGTGTATAAGCTTATTCTCCAATAAGTTATACTGGATAAGTTATAAGACTAGAATATAATTTTGTTTGAATCCAGAATATTTTACGGGACGTCACCTGTGCGTAATATTTTTTATGTTATACTGGATAAGTTCTAAGACTAGAATATAATTGAGTTTTGTTTGAATCCAGTATATTTACGGGACATTACCTGTGTGTTAGCTTATTCTCCAGTATGTTATACTGGGTAAGTTCTACATAAACTAGAATATAATTGAGTTTTATATCAATCCAGTATATTTTACAGGAAATCACCTGTGTTTAAAATTTTCTCCAGTATGTTATACTGGACGAGTTCTATTTAGAGTAGCATAT
>NC_031995.1:66466231-66479879 GCF_001879085.1 Nicotiana attenuata | reverse complement strand
TCATAGTATTTTAAGACTAAAAACTTCAACATTTTAGAAATACGTACCTACATATCAAACTTGATGATTCCATTTCTAATAAATCAATCAAAAAAACATATACAAATCAGATAATAACACAATCAGAATCCCAGTATATATATGAGAATAAATTATCAAAATAACTCATTCACTAAAATGAACAGAAGAACAGTCTATAGATTGCAGTCTTCCAGCATAATATACTGGATCAGACTAAAATACAAGATATGAAAATCGAAAAACAGCATAATAATCATGCGGTATAATATACTGGAGAAAAAAGCTTACACACAGGAGAAACCCTGTAAAATATACTGGACTTAAAAAATACTTGTCTATATTATAATATTCATTCAGTATAACATACTGGAAGCCAAACATTCATATGATAGATTTCCCCCTATAATATTCTATCCTAAACAGAACTCGTCCAGTATAATATACTGGAGAAAAATATTACACACAGGTGGTGTCCTGTATATTATACTGGATTGAAACAAAACTCAACTATATGCTATCCCAAACTCAACTCCTCCAGTATAATATAATAAAAAAAAAAGATTACACACACGTGATGTCCTGTATATTATACTGGATTGAAACAAAACTCAACTATATGCTAACCCAAACTCAACTCCTCCAGTATAATATAATCGAAAAAAAGATTACACACAGGTGATGTCCTGTATATTATACTGGATTGAAACAACTCAACTATATGCTATCCCAAACTCAACTCCTCCAGTATAATATAATGGAAAAAAAGATTACACACAGGTGATGTCCTGTGTATTAAAACTCAATTATATGCTAGACCAAACTCAACTCCTCCAGTATAATATAATGGAAAAAAAAGATTACAAACAGGTGATATCCTGTATATTATACCGGATTGAAACAAAACTCAACTATATGCTAGACCAAACTCAACTCGTCCAGTATAATATACTGGAGAAAAAGATTACAAACAGGTGATATCCTGTATATTATACCGGATTGAAACAAAACTCAACTATATGCTATCCCAAACTCAACACCTCCAGTATAATATAATGGAAAAAAAGATTACACACACGTGATGTCCTGTATATTATACTGGATTGAAACAAAACTCAACTATATGCTATCCCAAACTCAACACCTCCAGTATAATATAATGGAAAAAAAGATTACATACACGTGATGTCCTGTATATTATACTGGATTGAAACAAAACTCAACTATATGTTAGCCCAAACTCAACTCCTCCAGTATAATATAATGGAGAAAAAGATTACACACATGTGATGTCCCGTATATTATACTGGATTGAAACAAAACTCAACTATATGCTAGACCAAACTTAACTCCTCCAGTTTAATATAATGGAAAAAAAAAATTACACACAGGTGATATCCTATATATTATACTGGATTGAAACAAAACAAAATAATATATGCTAGAACAAAGTGATAAAATTATCAGAAACAAAACAAAATAATGAACACAAAAAATAATTATTTAAACCCTAACGGTACGGTAAATCAAACTTAAACATAATGAAACGACAATAAGAACGTGAATCAAACACATTATTGTAAAAACAAAACTCACCCAGAGAATTTTGAAGAAAATTAGAGCTAAAACGATCAAGGATTCGAAAAAAAGTGCTCTGACGAAAGCTGCACGCGCAGCTGTGCAAACAAAGAGTAAAAAGTTACTAAAGAGTATGTTAAAGCGTGCAAGGGCAATAATGTCATTTTACATTCTATTTTAAGTTAAAATGGCTAGAAATCAATGACATCACGGACGGTGGCTATTTTTCGATAGCCACCCGTAAAAGTGGCTATGCCACGCTATTTTGACCCAAATTTCTCCCATTGATTGCCTCGATATTTAAATGAAAATTCGTAGAGTAAAACTACAAAAAAAAAAATATTATCAGAAACGCCCCTAAAAAGCATAAAAGAAATCCGACCTACCGGATTCGAACCAGTGACCTAAGGATTAGCTGTGAGCTTTTAGCCCGACTACAGTCCTCCGCTCTACCAACTGAGCTAAGGTCGGCTTGCTATGGGAAGCACACTAATATTTAATTATCATTTGTCTTCTCAAGTTCGATTTTACCGGTCTCAAGTAATGTTTCAAGTTAATTTTTTTATGATTTCCTACTTGGTGTCGGATATCTATATTGAAACCCCATAAATATAGATTCGCATTGCGTAAGATACATTGAAAAGAAAAATTGTTCTTTACCGAGATTTTTTTTTCATTCTTAAGGTTTGAGTTCGAGATTTCTAGTTAAGGGTGAAGAGATCCTATCCATCCCACTATAACTGCGGTACATATTTCAAGTTAATTTCCTATTCACATTTTATTGAAAGGGAAGAGTAGGACTAATGAATATTTTGGTATTTAGTTACACTTAATAGCCTTTCACGTCATTCATTTGTTTTTCCAATTGTAAGGGAAAATTCTAAACTAAGATATCTTTATTCACAATCGTACCTTGATCCTCGAATAATCCATTTAGCTATCAGCATGTGTTGTATATTATTGGTAAAATATCATGAAATTTGTTAATACTGTTGAATACTGATAACTAAACTGCCAAACCTATATTAGAATTTTGTCATATCGTGATCCCTTTAGCCGAGAAGGCTTGATGTGAAACTGAAATTAAGCACCCGTTTGGCCATAGATTTTGGGTACAATTTTTCAGAATAAAAAATGGAAAATACTGTTTATTCATGGAACATGATCAATAAAACATTTTGAATTTATTTTCAAGTTCCTAAAAACTGGCTTAAAGCTTTTTTTGGGTGATTTTTTCTTTTGGGGTGTTGCTGCGAGGGACAAGGGTAGCAATCCTTTATTTCCGGAAAAGACCCGTATGCCCAAGATCAACGAACCGGAGGGAGCAAAGCACCGCATCGGATATGAAATTCTATTTTCACTTTCAGTTTCACCGCGACTCGGGATACATGCAAGGAGAGTCAGGGAAGGAGCAAGGGGTTCACCCGCTTTTACGAGTTTCATAGGTTCAAGAAATCCCACTATAGAAGTGTCTAGCCGTTCTTTCACTCACAAAACGTCAATTCTTTTTTCAAATAAAATGCATGTCTAAATACAATTAAAACTTTCAAGATTTATTTTTTAACACAATTTCAAAAACTCTTTTTTCAAGTTTCAATCAAATTCTAAACGCTGGCTAAGAGTATGCCTTAATTTCAAATAATTGGTATTACAAAATAATCTACTATTAAATACAGAAAAAATGATGGTCAATAAATATTTTTTAAAAGTTTTAAGCATCTACTTCCGACTTTTGAACTCGAGATGAGCTAATACTATTTTTTAAAAAATTACAACAAACAATTGACGTCCGTAACACGATTCATACTATCTCTTCCTCTTAATTTCCTTAATCCTCAATCCGCGTACTGTCGGCAGATTTCGCCATAGATTCAGCACACACAATTCTTCACACTCAGCTCTACACATTTGAATCTCCACAGTATTCTCCATTTCTCAGATCTCAGCAAAAATGCGGAGGTAAATTTCACCTAATTCCTTACATAAATCTCTTATATTCACAAAAAATCTGCTAATTTAGTAACGTTTTGGATCTGATGGTTATGGCGGATTTTTGTTCACAGGCCAGGGCATCGGCAACCGCTGAAGCAGCAATTAGGAGGCGTTAAGGCTATGTTCACGAGGCTTTCGATTGCTGTAATCGTACTCGTGATCTGTATGCTCATGCTTATAACGACGATATCGAGTAGTAACAGTAGCGGTCCTTCAGCTGAGGTATTCCTTTAAGCTATTTGTATTTGTAGCTATTTGTTTGGAATTTTAACATTTTTCGTCTAATTTCGAGTGATGGATTTGCTTGGCTTGCTCTTGTAGTTTTTTTTGTTGCTTAATTTTGTCAAATATGTGGTGATTTAGCTAGAAAAATTACTCTAATTTGCTTTTTTAATTAGTCTATGAGTTTAAGTTATGTGCACTGGCAGTGTAAATAATATTTACATAATCTGTCTCTTGAAAAGTAATTGTAGGCAACTCTATTTAATAACTTGATTGGTTATCTTTATAAATGGTAAGTAACCTGCCATAATTGGTTAAATTACATTGATTGTGTAAAAAATACATTACATTGTCAATGCATAAAAATTGAATCCTTAGTTTTTCTAGGGATTCTACAGTTGATTAGCGTCACAGATGTCATTTTTAATACAATATACAAGAAGTTTTCTTACACTGTTAGTGGATTTTAGTTATGATAGTAGCTTAGTTATCACTTTACTAGATTACCAATTAATGTTTGTCAAGAGATTTACCTATGATTACCTAATACGTAGACTTGAATAAATATTTGCATAAAACTTAAACCCTTTTTAATATTCTCTTTTTTTTTTTCCATTTAATTTTATGTTTTGGTTTTTCTTAATAATTTCATCTTGACCTTGTTCAACAAGTATGTAATATTTAAAGGCCTTGCGATGGTTTTATCTTTGTAATGCTCTTTTTCTAAATTTATTATCTATATATTTCACATTCTTGTGAAAAATTTGGCAGCAGATAGCTCTTAATCACCTTTCCTAATACTAACTATGCACCTTTTTGGAGAAAATTTAATACTGAAGTACGTGAGGATAATTCTATGAGGTTAACTTGGTCATGTACTCTCATAATCGATCTATCTGCTTCAAATAAGGATTTGTCATTAATCAAAGTAGATGTCTCTTGTTAGGGTCAGTAAGACTAGGGTATAGTCTGATCATTTGAAGTCATTGGCAGTAGAAGGATGTAGAGACAAGAAAGATGTTCTTATTAAATGAGGCTTCTTGATTCATAGAATTGGCCGTGCTTGCGTAGTCCCAAAAGATGAGCCTGTACACTAGCATATAGTAACAAATACTACCTAATATGTAATACTTGCATGAGTTGAGCCATTTCTTAATCTTTGTATGTAAATGCTTAATCCCGTGTCATCATGGAATCTGAACTAGCAGTTCACTTTTCATCAGTTGATTATTATGGTATGTATTTATATGGTTTGCCCTATCTGAGCAGATCGATGCGGAGACACTCTGGGGAACTGCAGATTCTAAGGGTTGGAGGCCGTCATCTGCTCCTCGATCAGATTGGCCTCGTATGCAATTTTACCCATCGATGTCCTAAACCAATTTAAAATGAATGTAGTAGTTACAATCTCTAAATCTTCAATTCTGTAGCTTTATGTCAATGTTTCTGCATATTTGCTCTTCTTTTGCAGCTCCTCCAAGTGAAGGCAATGGCTATTTACGGGTTCGATGTAATGGTGGTTTGAACCAACAACGTAGTGCGGTGTGTAACTGATCCTTGGTCTGAGGTTTATGAATATTTTCTTCCTATAATCTGTTTACCAGAGTAAATTCCTTGTGTCCTTGTATTGTTATTTTTATCAAAGAACATCAATTTCGGAAGTAGGCAACATAGTTAGTCAAACAACATCAATTTCCAGAAGTAGAGCTAGATAGGAAAGGTTTCCTCATCTTATTGGAAGGATGTGCAAAGAAGCTAGCGCAAGAAAATTATATTCAGATAGGTAGTTGGAATATAAGCATGTGGACAGAAAAGTCAATAAAATTCTGATGTTTAAGCAAACAATTCACATATCTAGGCTTAGTGTTCTAGTAAAGTGGCATGGTAGATGAAAATATAATACTGAGAATTTAAATAGGAGTGATAAAATAAGTTGAGTGATATGTGATAGATACCTAACAACGATTAGACCGAAGTGGTGGTTAAGTCGCGATGATTTCTTGTGTTGACCGCTTCTCATTGCTAATGTGAGTTCACCATGGATTCGCATCAGATTCCAATGACAACTGCATCTATATGTTAGGGCCCTCATTAAGTGCAAAAGATCGGTGATACCGTCAAACAAGTATTTGTTCTTTTATTCTTAAAAATAAGATTTTAACAATATTCACAATGTTCTATGTGAGGTCAATAAAATATAGTGAAAGGGTCTGAAAGGCAAGTACTATTGAATGGTTGTGGGACCAGTAGTGTTATATAGGAGTGCTTGCTGGCCTAGCTCAAGATGTCCGCAAGATAAATTTTGTTAAAATGCAGTTGTTAAGTGGATTCGCAGTCATAGAAGATTGCACAAGATCAGAAATGATCACGTCCAACTGAAGGTGAAAATACCAAAACCGTAAGGTCGCCTGAAATAGTTTGACCATATCCTCTGTGCACTTCCAGATGGACTGATCATTTACAATCTCATGATTGAAGGTGATAAAAGAGGATGACATAGACCTAAATCCATGTGAAGGTAGATTATCTAAAAGGACTTGGAGTAGTCTCTCGTATCAATGTATGTTTAGCTAAGAACAGACATTATGCAAACAAAAGTTCTACATAGGTAAGGATGAAGACTTTTTGTTGTTGTTGTTGCACTTATATTATGTCTGATGTTTTTTAGGGTCCTATTTTGGCTAGACATATGTATGTCTTTGTACTGATACATGTGAGATTTAGAGAACCTGTAGTTTTTAAAAACTCATGATTCGTCTTAAAAGACAATTATTTGTATTTTGATGAATTGAACCTGGCCAGAATGGATAATGAAAATTCATATAGTTGATCTAGCTAATTTGGGATTGATGTGCAACTGATTGTTGATTGATTGGTATCTCTTTTTTCATCATTTATGTTGCATAAATTGCTTATACTCAACGTAACAAATACTTGTGACTTTATAGATCTGTAATGCAGTTCTTGCTGCAAGAATTATGAATGCTACACTGGTGCTACCTGAGTTGGATGCAAATTCCTTCTGGCACGATGATAGGTACTTATTTCCTCGAGTTTCCTAATTCTTCTACCATTTAGAACATGTATCAAGATCGATATTTTTATTTGAGTATGTTGCTTAATTTATGCACTATAATGACATTGGTTCTAAGTATGTCTCAGTAAGATGCACGGTATTATTCCAAATCTATCAGAAAAAGTAGAAAACAAGCTGGCCAATATAAAGTTACATTTTACCTGTCAAAAGAAAGTAGAAAGCAGTTTATCTAATACTCTTGAAATAATTTTGTACCTTAATTGCACGTGGGAAAATCATTTTGAGCGTGATCTTTGTGCTCTCTCTGTTTACCTTTTTTTTATTCTTGAAATTATAACCATTTCAAGAAATTTTTAAAAAGAAAAGGGAATCTTTATGCATATAGAAGTATACGTACTAGTCATGCACCCATTTGTTGGTGGATTTTCTCTGATAGAGATGGCCTTCACAAATTAAAGGACATCTAAGAGTTAGAAACAGCTTGAAGTTAAGTAACTCATCTTGAATCATGGGCATCAAGACTCTTAGTTTTCTTTACTTAATGTTTTTGAATTTTATTTGTTATGCTGCTGATGTTATTACTGGATATGTTACCGAGTGATTTTGCTATTCTTGTTTCTGGTGCTGCTCTACAAAAGGTTTACTAGAAAATAGGACTAAACTCAACTAAGTAAATCCTATGGCCTTATGGTGTTTACAATGAGAAGTTTGAGACTGTTGCATCAATGTCTTTATAGCTCAAGGAGGAAGCTTGCCCTTGAATTTGGTATTGATGTATTTTAGACAGTCCCTCAAAGTTTTTGGTGGAGTTAGTTTGTTACCATTCACATAGCCCCCAAGCTTCCTGTTGATTGATTTATAATCCTCACAATATTTTTAGTAGATTGGGTTTCTACCATTAACTGAGTCATAATATGTAACTTTATTTCTATTAATGTTCAGTGGGTTTCAAGGTATCTATGATGTTGAACATTTTATCAAGACATTGAAGTATGATGTAAGAATAGTGGAAAGCATTCCTGAAATTCGGAAAAATGGGAAGGTCAAGAAGATAAAAGCAAAACAGGTATATATTGCGCAGCAGAGTTTGATAATGTTCTTCTTGAGGTTCTCATGGACTTTTTTTTGAGAATGTGAGGTTCTCATGGACTTAAAATGAAAGTATTTTTATTCCAGATTCGACCACCTAGAGATGCTCCTATCAGTTGGTATACAACAGAGGCTCTAAAGACGATGAAGGAACATGGTGCCATTTATCTTACTCCTTTTTCACATCGACTGGCAGAAGAGATTGATAATCCTGAGTACCAGCGGTTAAGATGTCGAGTTAACTATCATGCTCTTCAATTTAAGCCTCATATTATGGAGTTAAGCAACTCAATAGTCAATAAACTTCGTACGCAAGGCCACTTTATGACGATACACCTTCGTTTTGAGATGGATATGCTAGCATTTGCTGGGTAAGTTACATTGCTGCGTGCACCCAAGTAGATTAAAGGTTAAAGCTCAAGTGGTGCTTTAGTACCCCATCCTCTGTCCTTTCCTTAGTGGCCCAGAGGAAAACTGAAACAGTGTCATAAGCTTCAAATCTCTTTTCTCTTTCTCACTTTGTTTCTTTTCTTGTTCCTTTTGTGGCCAGGAAAGTTTATGAGCTGATTACAAAAGTAATTGCTCTATTCCATTGTCATCCTTAGCCCATGAAGTACTTCTAGTTGGTGTCTAGTAGTGTAGACCAAAAGTCTGTTTTTTAGCATGAGTTTGAGATCTGTTTAACCTTGGACTCATTTCTGCAGGTGCTTTGACATATTTTCTCCTGAAGAGCAAAAGATTTTGAAGAAGTATAGGCAGGAAAATTTTGCAGAAAAAAGACTTGTTTACGATGAAAGAAGGGCGATCGGGAAATGTCCACTAACTCCAGAAGAGGTAATCTTGTAGATACTTGTACACAATGTGTGGATGTTCTTCAAAATTACAATTTTCCTGCTATAATTTTTTGATTTAAAGCCATCTTAAAATGGGTGAATATGTATCATTTGGATGAGTAGAGATTAAAGATTTTTAAAGGTAGCTCTATTCCTTTCTGATAACAATAGTCTGTATCTTAAGTAGACTCTGCTTTTCCGAGAAAATAACTTGGCATTTAAGGAAGTGTATCTACGTAAAGAGGAACTCTGGAAATCACTATATAAGTTTAGTCATTGGAACTTGATATCATTTAATACCACCATCAAAGAACTCCTTTTGGAACACAATGGGAAGGTGCAAAAATAGACGGGCAGAGGGTTTGTAAATTCCTTGTGATTCTTTATGATGATATTTGTATTAATCTCAGTCTGAAATATTTTTGAAATTTTAAGAAGCTATGACAGAACAAGGTGAGGATATTCAGGGTATGAGAAGATGCTGTCTTTTAGTTTCCTCTCAATGACTTGAATGAGTTTGTGAAACAGAATGGTCTTTCTCTTGTTTGATGAAGCTCAACTTTAACTTGATTTACTTAACATGCGCGCCAGTGTTCACAGTAGAAAGGCGTTCAAACAATAGGGAATTCAATAATTCTTTGTGACTTATTTAAGTATATACGTGGATACTTTGTATTGTTAACTGGAAATTGTTATTCTATTGATATTTTCCGTTTTTGGCAGGTGGGTCTTATTTTACGTGCAATGGGTTTTGACAACTCTACTAGGATATACCTTGCTGCAGGGGAGCTCTTTGGTGGTGAACGATTCATGAAACCTTTCCGGTCCATGTTCCCACGCTTGGAGAACCATAGTACAGTGGACACCACGGGTGAGCTAGGTAAGAACACAAGGGGCTTGTTAGGCTCAGCTGTGGATTATATGGTCTGTCTTCTCTCTGATATTTTCATGCCAACTTATGATGGACCAAGCAATTTTGCGAACAATCTCCTTGGTCACCGGCTATACTATGGTTTTCGCACAACAATCCGACCTGATAGGAAAGCGCTGGCCCCTATCTTTATCGATCGTGAAAAGGGTCATACAGCAGGTTTTGAGGAAGCAGTTAGGCGTGCCATGTTAAAGACAAACTTTGGTGGACCTCATAAGCGGATCTCACCTGAATCGTTTTATACTAATTCTTGGCCTGAGTGCTTTTGTCAAAAATCAGCTGTAAATCCTGCTGATAAATGTCCACGAGATGATATTCAAGATATCTTAGAAAGTCAACTGGAGAATGAAGGAATCAGTGACTTCGACGCAAGCAGATCAAATTTGACGTCAGCCGTGGATAAGTAGATGTTCTGTGTGAAACTTCTGGGGTGATATTTTTGGATATTGGAATGATGCCGCACCATGAGGTCAAATGGAAGAAATGAGCCTGGGTTTTGTTATCTATAGATTGGCATTAAAGGTATCACTTATCTCAAATTATTCTTATCGAGCTATTGTGATGTTATACTAGTACATTTTTGTTGACCACCTGACAACAATAAATGTAGCTGCCAATAGGTTGAGTAGGAGGTTAGTTTACAGGAATTAGATGTATGGAGAATATGGTCAATTGGTATTTGAGATTGGCGTTCGAATTACTTTTCCGACACGAGAGAATCCAGAAAGGATTTGTATGTAGGACCAAGGGACTGAATTGGCACCTTCTTTTGAGCAGTATCAAGGAGTCATTTGCCACGCCACTTGATACTGGAGTTGTCGAAATCTGCACATTTTATTCTGCTCACATTTTCAGGTTCTCTTTTGGTGTCTGATGATGCCTACTTCATCACAAGTATCATTGTTGTATCTGATTTGATATCTTTTCCAAATAAGAAAATAGATTATTCGCTACATTTCATCATGTGTTTAATATCAGACTACTGGTTTCGGGTATCCGCAGTTATACGTTAGATTTATTATTTCAGGTCTGACTGCTGGTATTTAATATTTTTTTTATTTTGATAACCATGGTATCCGGCCAGCTTGTGCGCACCTCGACTAATTCCACGAGATACCTGTCACCTCCCACCAGCAACAGGTACTAGGTAACTCTATTCACCAAGGCTTGGATAGATAAGAAGAAATCACCTAGTGTTTTTTGCTCTGCTGGAATTGAAACCTGAGACCTTATGGTTCTCACCCACTTTATTGACCACTAGGCCACACCGTTAGGTGATGCTGGTGTTTAACTTTAACGGGAAGGTGTTATTCGTATACTGTCACGACCCGGATTTTCCACCCTCGGGGGTCGTGATGGCGCCTACTCGTAGTAGCTAGGCAAGCCGTTTTGATTACTTTTCCATTAATAAACAATTCTTTTTAACAATTTATGACAACAATATAAAACAACAAAATTGATTAATAGCGGAAGTCTTAATTATAGAAACTGAATAGAATACGGAGTAGTCAATATAAGCCTCTACCCAAGACTGGTGTCACATTACTCACGAACTGCTAAGAGTTTACTAAATACAAGGTTTGAAAGAAACATAAATCTGTTTATCCCGAATACAAAGGATAGAAGGGAGACGCCGGGCCTGCGGACGCCTGCTAGGCTACCTCGGGTCTCTTCGGACTGAAGATATGCTCCCGAACTAAAGCTGCTGCTGCTGCTGCTCGAAACCTGGACCTGTGCAAAAATGCACAGAGTGTAGCATCAGCACAACCGACCCCATGTGCTAGTAAGTGTCTAGCCTAACCCCGGCGAAGTAGTGACGAGGCTAGACCAGATTACAACATATAGCAAGTTATTTTACTCCCATATATATATATATATATATATATATATATATATATATATATATATATATATATATATATATATATATATATAGCGGAATCGAAATACAAAACAGATAAACAATATGGGAGGGGAACATGCTGTGGGGAGTAAAATAAATTCCAAATAAGAGTCGTCCAATAATGAGGAATACAGCACAACTCAATAGTACGTAATGAAACAGAATTCAACCAGTGCACGACATCACCCTTCGTGCTTTTACTCTCGTCCTCACCAAACAATAACATGTGCACGGCATCACCCTTCGTGCTTTTACTCTCATTCCTCACATATATCAATAGAATCGACACGGAATGGTACATCGTGCGGCATGGCATCACCCTTCGTGCTTTAACACTCTTTCTCATAATAAGCAACAATGCACGGCATCACCCTTCGTGCTTTACACTCTTTCCTTACCATAAACAAACAGTGCACGGCATCACCCTTCGTGCTTTAACACTCTTCCTCACCCAATCAACAATCACAAACAAGGGCAAGGGAAATAAATAAACAATAATGAAAATCCCGGCAAGGGAACACAATCAACAATTAAGAACCCGGCAAGGGTACAATATCAATAACCATAACGNCCCGGCAGGGGAATAAATCATTAACTCTTTCCTTTCTTTCACTTTCATCTCATAGTTCACATTATCACTTGAGCCAATGCTCCAAAGAGTTGTTTATCTCATATACCTTCACAAATTGTATTTCAACCCGAGCCAATGCTCCACGAAGTTTCAAGATCATAATTTCTTTCACAAGGTCTTTACAACATATAGAAATCACCGTTTAAGCATGGAAGGCATAACAACAACCAAACTATTCGCAAATAAGGACTCACGGTCATGCTTGACACCAATGTATAGATACTCGTCACCATGCCTATACATCGTACACAACAATTAGCAAGTTACAAATAAGACTCAACTCCTATTCCCTCAAGTTAGGGTTAAACCAAACACTTACCTCGATGCCTTGAACTCAACTCAAGCCTCAACTATGGCTTTACCTCGTAATTCCACCTCCAAACCGCTTAAATCTAGCCACAAATTACTTAATTACATTAATAAACACTAAATGAATCAATTTGAATGCATAAAAATGAATTTCCCAAAGTTTTTCCCAAAGATTCCAAAATCGCCCCCAGGCTCAAGTGGTCAAAACCCGAGGTTCGAACCAAAACCCGGTTACTCATTCCCCCACGAACTCAAATATGTAATTTGTTTTAAAATCGGACCTCAAATTGAGGTCCAAATCCCCAATTTATAGAAAACCTAGGTTCTACCCAAAAACCCCAAATTCACCCATGAAAATCCTTGATTTTAAGTGGAAAACATGTTAAATGATGTTAAAGATTGAAAGAATTGAGTAAAATCGACTTACAATTGATTTGGGATGAAGTTTGTTCTTGAAAAATCGCCTATGGTGTTTGGGTTTTGAAAGAATGGTGAAAAGTGATGAAAATTCGACTAAGTATAAAATTTGCTGGGCCTCGGATATGGGAAATGCGAAGTTGGGTTCGCAATTGCGAACCCTGCAGGCTTGGGAAATGCGACATTTCTGTTCGCATTTGCGAACTCAGGTCTACCAAGGGACCTTCGCATTTGCGAAACTGGTCTCGCATTTGCAAACCAGTGACCATCGCATTTGCAGGGTTTGGCTTCGCATTTGCGAACCTTGGCCTGCCTGGGCTGGTTTCGCATTTGCGAACCAGCCTTCGCATTTGCGATAGCTGGACCTTCGCATTTGCGAATCCAGGCTTCGCAAATGCGGATCCTGCAGATAACTGATACCAGGTCTTTCCAAAAGTGAAAAATGCAATCCGACGCCTATCCAAAACTCACCCGAGCCCTCGGGGCTCCAAACCAATTATGCACACAACCTCAAAAACATCCTACGGACTTATCCGTGCGATCAAATCGCCAAAATAACATCATATACATCGAATCAAGCCTCAAAACTCATGTTTTTCTTTGAAATTTTCATAAGGCATCAAATTTCCATTTCAAGTCCGAAACGCGTCAAACGACGTCCGTTTTCAACCAATTTTACTGGAAAGCG
>NC_031995.1:66430593-66464724 GCF_001879085.1 Nicotiana attenuata | reverse complement strand
ATAAACACGTATAGGGCCCTGAACCTGTGGGCAAAACCAACACCGGTGCCGTAGTCAGAGCTGTCTTGAGCTTCTGAAAGCTCGCCTCACACTCATCCGACCATCTGAACTGGGCACCCTTCTGGGTCAATCTGGTCATCGGGGCTGCAATAGATGAAAATCCCTCCACGAACCGTCTATAGTAGCCTGCCAACCCCAAGAAACTCCGAATCTCTGTAGCTGATGCTGGTCTAGGCCAGTTCTTGACTGCCTCAATCTTCTTCGGGTCCACCTGAATACCCTTTGCTGATACAACGTGACCCAGGAATGCAACTGAACTCAGCCAGAACTCACACTTGGAAAACTTGGCATATAACTGACTATCCCTCAGAGTCTGAAGAACCACTCTAAGGTGCTGCTCGTGCTCCTCCTGGCTGCGGGAGTACACCAAAATATCATCAATGAAGACTATCACGAACATGTTCAAATATGGCCTGAACACTCGGTTCATCAACTCCATAAATGCTGCTGGGGCATTGGTCAACCCAAATGACATGACCAAGAACTCATAATGCCCATACCGAGTACGGAAAGCTGTCTTAGGGACATCGGATGCCCTAATCCTCAACTGATGGTAGCTAGATCGCAAGTCAATCTTGGAGAATACCCTGGCACTCTGAAGCTGGTCGAACAAATCATCAATCCTCGGCAGTGGATACTTATTCTTAGCCGTTACCTTGTTCAATTGCCGGTAATCAATGCACATTCTCATTGACCCATCCTTCTTTTTGACAAATAACACCGGCGCACCCCAAGGAGAGACACTGGGTCTAATGAATCCCTTCTCAAGCAAATCCTGCAACTGGTCCTTTAACTCCTTCAGCTCCGGCGGGGCCATACGATATGGCGGAATAGAAATGGGCTGGGTGCTCGGAGCCAAATCAATACAGAAATCAATGTCCCTGTCGGGTGGCATACCCGGCAGGTCTGAAGGGAAAACATTCGGGAACTCCCGGACAATAGGCACAGAATCTATAGGAGGAACCTCAGCACTGGAATCACGAACATAGGCCAAATAGGCCAGACACCCCTTCTCGACCATACGTCGAGCCTTCACGTACGAAATGACGCTGCGGGTAGAATAACATGGAGTACCTCTCCACTCTAAACGAGGCATACCCGGCAACGCTAAGGTCATAGTCTTGGCATGGCAGTCCAAGATAGCATGATAGGGCGATAGCCAATCCATACCCAATATGATATCAAACTCAACCATATCTAAGAGCAACAAGTCTACACGGGTCTCCAGACCCCCAATCACTATAGCACACGAACGATGGACTCGGTCGACTCGATAGAGTCCCCCACCGGTGTAGACACATATACAGGAACACCCAATGCATCACTAGGCATGACCAAGCATGGTGCGAAATAAGATGAAACATAAGAATACGTAGACCCTGGATCAAATAGTACCGAAGCATCTCGGTCACAAACCAGAACCGTACCTGTGATGACTGCATCTGAAGCCTCAGCCTCGGGCCTNCTTTAAAGGAGATGCCAGGATATGCTAAAATGATGAAGGACTTGATGTCTCGGAAGTTTGACTTTCAAGACTTATCGACAGTGACACTTACTCAGACCTGCAGTGCAGTGGTATCTAGACCTATTGCTGAAAAGCTATCTGATCCAGGTAGTTTTACAATTCCATGCACTATTAGGAACTATGCCTTTGCTAAGGCACTCTGCGATTTAGGGGCCAGCATTAATCTCATGCCCCTGGTTATTTATAAGAGGTTAGGCATTGGGAGAGCTAGACCTACCTCTATGTTGTTGCAGCTGGCCGACAGGACTGTTAAGCGTCCATTTGGGATCCTTGATGATGTGCTTATTCAGGTGGGGAAATTCGTGTTCCCTGTAGATTTTGTAATCTTGGATTGCAAAGTGGATGAAGAATTCCTATAATCTTAGGATGACCATTCTTGGCCACGGGGAGAGCTTTGATTGATTGCGAGACTGGGGAGCTCAAGATGAGGCTCAATGATGAAGAAATTATATTCAATGTGCAGAAATCAAACTGGGCACCCTTCTAGGTCAATCTGGTCATCGGGGCTGCAATATATGAAAATCCCTCCACGAACCGTCTGTAGTAGCATGCCAACCCCAAGAAACTCCGAATCTCTGTAGCTGATGCTGGTCTAGGCCAGTTCTTGACTGCCTCAATCTTTTTCGGGTCCACCTGAATACCCTCTACTGATACAACGTGACCCAGGAATGCAACTGAACTCAGCCAGAACTCACACTTGGAGAACTCGGCATATAACTGACTATCCCTCAGAGTCTGAAGAACCACTCTAAGGTGCTGCTCGTGCTCCTCCTGGCTGCGGGAGTACACCAAAATATCATCAATAAAGACTATCACGAACATGTCCAAATATGGCCTGAACACTCGGTTCATCAACTCCATAAATGCTGCTGGGGCACTGGTCAACCCAAATGACATGACCAAGAACTCATAATGCCCATACCGAGTACGGAAAGCTGTCTTAGGGACATCGGATGCCCTAATCCTCAACTGATGGTAGCCAGATCGTAAGTCAATCTTGGAGAATACCCTGGCACCCTGAAGCTGGTCGAACAAATCATCAATCCTCGGCAATGGATACTTATTCTTAATCGTTACCTTGTTCAATTGTCGGTAATCAATACACATTCTCATTGACCCATCCTTCTTTTTGACAAATAACACCGGCGCACCCCAAGGAGAGACACCGGGTCTAATGAAACCCTTCTTAAGCAAATCCTGCAACTGGTCCTTTAACTCCTTCAGCTCCGGTGGGGCCATACAATATGGCGGAATAGAAATGGGCTGGGTGCCCGGAGCCAAATCAATACAGAAATCAATGTCCCTGTCGGGTGGCATACCCGGCAAGTCTGAAGGGAAAACATCTGGGAACTCCCGGATAATAGGCACAGAATATATAGGAGGAACCTCAGCACTGGAATGACGAACATAGGCCAAATAGGCCAGACACCCCTTCTCGACCATACGTCGAGCCTTCACGTACGAAATGACGCTGTGGGTAGAATAACATGGAGTACCTCTCCACTCTAAACGAGGCATACCCGGCAATGCTAAGGTCACAGTCTTGGCATGGCAGTCCAAGATAGCGTGATAGGGCGATAGCCGATCCATACCCAATATGATATCGAAGTCAACCATATCTAAGAGCAACAAGTCTACACGGGTCTCCAGACCCCCAATCACTATAGCACACGAACGATGGACTCGGTCGACTACGATAGAGTCCCCCACCGGTGTAGACACATACACAGGAACACCCAATGCATCACTAGGCATGACCAAGCATGGTGCGAAATAAGATGAAACATAAGAATACGTAGACCCTGGATCAAATAGTACCGAAGCATCTCGGTCACAAACCAGAACCGTACCTGTGATGACTGCATCTGAAGCCTCAGCCTCGGGCCTGGACTGAAGGGCATAACAACGGGGCTGGGCCCCACCACCCTGAACCGTGTCCCTAGGTCGATCTGCTGCTGGCTGACCTCCGCCCCTGGCGGCCTGGGCTCTACCTCTATGACCTCTACCTCCACCTCTAGTACCTCTACCCCCGCCTCTAGCTGGCTGGGCTGGCTGTGGAGCACCTGGTGCCTGGACCATGGCACGAGAATCCTGGTGCGGAGAACTGCTCGGTGCTCGAGGGCAAAATCTGGCAATATGACCCGTGTCACCACAAGTGTAACAAGCCCTCAGCTGCTGAGTCTGCTGTCCCTGTCGACCTGAATGGCCACCGCGGAAACTCTGAAGTGGCGGTGCGTTGATAGGAGCTGGCGGTGCACTGAGTGGCTGGTGATCGGAATAGTATGCCTAAGAACCACGGCCACCTGATGTACCGTGAGAAACCTGAAGGGCCGACTGAAAGGGCCTAGGAGGATGGCCTCTACCATATGAATCTCTACCTCCAAATGAGGTACCACTGAATCTGCCGGAATGACGGGCTCTCTTGTCTCCCCCGTGACCACTCCCCTGTGACAGAACCATCTCAACTCGGCGGGCCACATTGGCCGCCTCCTGAAAGCTGATCTCAGTACCAGTCTCCCTAGCCATCTGGAGACGAATCGGCTGAAGCAAACCATCAATAAACCTCCTCACCCTCTCTCTCTCGGTGGGAAGTATGACAAGAGCATGGCGAGCTAGATCGATAAACCGGGTCTCATACTGAGAGACCGTCATAGAACCCTGCTGGAGGCGCTCGAACTGCCTCCGATAAGCATCTCTCTGAGTAACGGGGAGAAACTTCTCCAGGAACAACTCTGAAAACTGATCCCAAGTCAAAGACGGCGACCCTGCTGGTCTGGCTAAACAGAAATCTCTCCACCAAGTCTTGGCGGATCCAGATAGGCGGAATGCAGCAAAATCAACTATGCCCATGTTCCGAAGAACCTCGTGGCAGCTATATAAGAAATCCTGTGGGTCCTCAGAAGAAGCACCGCTGAATGTAGTAGTGAAGAGCTTGGTGAACCTATCCAGCCTCCACAAAGCATCTGCGGACATAGCCGCTCCATCGCCGATCTGAGCAACTACCCCCGGCTGAACTACCATAGCTGGCTGAACTACTGGAATCTGACCCTGGGAGCTACCTGCTTCGGAGTATGTGTAGCAGGAGTCTGGGTTCCTCCTCCAGCCTGAGAAGTGGCTGGTGCTACAGGAAGCAATCCTGCTCGGGTGACACTCTCCATGAGGCCCACCAACCGGACCAAAGCGTCCTGAAGAACTAGGGTAGCAATAAACCCCTCTGGGACCTGAGCTGGGCCCACCGGAACTGCTGCGGCTGGGGCCGGAACCTCCTCTTCGAAGTCAACCTGAGGCTCCGCCGCTGGTGCTGCTGCTTGGGGCTGAGCTCTGCCCCTATCTCGGCCTCTAGCACGGCCTCACCCTCGCCTTCTGCCCCTAGCGGGAGCTGCCTGGGGCTCGGACTGCTGATCGGTAGATGAAGAAGTGCGGGTTCTCGCCATCTGCGAATGAACAGAGTGGAAATCCGATTAGCATTGAGAAACAGAACCGCACGACTAGAAAGAACAAATGTGAAACTTTTATTAACTCTGTAGCCTCTGGGGGATAAATACAGACGTCTCCGTACCGATCCCTCAGACTCTACCAAGTTTGTCAGTGAGTTGTGAGACCTATGTAACCTAGTGCTCTGATACCAACTTGTCACAACCCGGATTTCCCACCCTCGAGGGTCGTGATGGCGCCTACTCGTAGTAGCTAGGCAAGCCTTTTTTTTTATTACTTTTCCATTTATAAATAATTCTTTTTAACAATTTATGACAACAACATAAAACAACAAAACTTATTAATAGCGGAAGTCTTAATTATAGAAACTGAATAAAATACGGAGTAGTCAATATAAGCCTCTACCCAAGACTGGTGTTACATTACTCACGAACTACTAAGAGTTTACTAAATACAAGGTCTGAAAGAAACATAAATCTGTTTATCCCAAATACAAAGAGATGACAGTCTAATATAAGGATAGAAGGGAGACGCCGGGCCTGCGGACGCCTGCAAGGCTACCTCGGGTCTCTCCGGACTAAAGATATGCTCCCGAACTAAAGCTGATGCTGCTGCTCGAAACCTAGACCTGTGCAAAAATGCACAGAGTGTAGCATCAGCACAACCGACCCCATGTGCTGGTAAGTGTCTAGCCTAACCCCGGCGAAGTAGTGACGAGGCTAGACCAGACTACCACATAAACCTGTGCAATTTCATATATATATATATATATATATATATATATATATATATATATATATATATATATATATATATATATATATATACAGCAGAATCGAAATACAAAGCAGATAAACAATATGGGAGGGGAACATGCTGTGGGGTGTATAATAAATTCCAAATAAGAGTCGTCAAATAATAAAGGAATACAACACAACTCAATAGTACATAATGAAACAGAATTCGACCAGTGCACGGCATCACCCTTCGTGCTTTTACTCTCGTCCTCACCAAGCAATAACATGTGCACGGCATCACCCTTCGTGCTTTTACTCTCATTCCTCACGTATATCAATAGAATCGGCACGAAATGGTACATCGTGCGGCACGGCATCACCCTTCGTGCTTTAACACTAGAATCGACATGGAACGGTAAACAAACAGTGCACGACATCACCCTTCGTGCTTTAACACTCTTTCTCATAATAAGCAACAATGCACGGCATCACCCTTCGTGCTTTACACTCTTTCCTTACCATAAACAAACAGTGCACGGCATCACCCTTCGTGCTTTAACACTCTTCCTCACCCAATCAACAATCACAAACAAGGGCAAGGGAAATAAATAAACAATAATGAAAATCCCTGCAAGGGAACACAATCAACAATTAAGAATCCGGCAAGGGTACAATATCAATAACCAACAACGTCCCGGCAGGGGAATAAATCATTAACTCTTTCCTTTCTTTCACTTTCATCTCATAGTTCACATTATCACTTGAGCCAATGCTCCAAAGAGTTGCTTATCTCATATACCTTCACAAATTGTATTTCAACCCGAGCCAATGCTCCACGAAGTTTCAAGATCATAACTTCTTTCACAAGGTCTTTACAACATATAGAAATCACCGTTTAAGCATGGAAGGCATAACAACAACCAAACTATTCACAAATAAGGACTCACGGTCATGCTTGACACCAATGTATAGATACTTGTCACCATGCCTATACATCGTACACAACAATTAGCAAGTTACAAATAAGACTCAACTCCTATTCCCTCAAGCTAGGGTTAAACCAAACACTTACCTCGATGCCTTGAACTCAACTCAAGCCTCAACTATGGCTTTACCTCGTAATTCCACCTCCAAACCGCTCGAATCTAGCCACAAATTACTTAATTACATTAATAAACACTAAATTAATCAATTTGAATGCATAAAAATGAATTTCCCAAAGTTTTTCCCAAAGATTCCAAAATCGCCCCCAGGCCCACGTCGTCAAAACCCGAGGTTCGAACCAAAACCCGGTTACTCATTCCCCCACGAACTCAAATATGTAATTTGTTTTAAAATCGGACCTCAAATTGAGGTCCAAATCCCCAATTTATAAAAAATCTAGGTTCTACCCAAAACCCCCAATTTCACCCATGAAAATCCTTGATTTTAAGTGGAAAACATGTTAAATGATGTTAAAGATTGAAAGAATTGAGTAAAAATCGACTTACAATTGATTTGGGATGAAGTTTGTTCTTGAAAAATAGCCTATGGTGTTTGGATTTTGAAAGAATGGTAAAAAGTGATGAAAATTCGACTAAGTATAAAATTTGCTGGGCCTCGGATATGGGAAATGCGAAGTTGGGTTCGCAATTGCGAACCCTGCAGGCTTGGGAAATGCGACATTTCTGTTCGCATTTGCGAACTCAGGTCTACCAAGGGACCTTCGCATTTGCGAAACTGGTCTCGCATTTGCGAACCAGTGACCATCGCATTTGCGGGGTTTGGCTTCGCATTTGCGAACCTTGGCCTGCCTGGGCTGGTTTCGCATTTGCGAACCAGCCTTCGCATTTGCGATATCTGGACCTTCGCATTTGCGAATCCAGGCTTCGCAAATGCGAATCCCGCAGATAACTGATACCAGGTCTTTCCAAAAGTGAAAAATGCAATCCGACGCCTATCCAAAACTCACCCGAGCCCTCGGGGCTCCAAACCAATTATGCACACAACCTCAAAAATATCCTACGGACTTATCCGTGCGATCAAATCGCCAAAATAACATCATATACATCGAATCAAGCCTCAAAACTCATGTTTTTCTTTGGAACTTTCATAAGGCATCAAATTTCCATTTCAAGTCCAAAACGCGTCAAACGACGTCCGTTTTCAACCAAATTTTACAGAAAGCGCTTAAACCATATATAAGACTTGTACCGGGCGTCGGAACCAAAATACGAGCCCGATACCACAGTCTTTTAATCAAATTTCATTTCCAATTCCCTTAGTAATTTAAGAAAAATAATTTCACAGAAAAATTCATTACTCGGGCTCTAGACCTCGGAATTCGACTCCGGACATATGCCCGAGTCCCATATTTTTCTACGGACCCTCCAGGACCGTCAAATCACGGGTCCGGGTCCGTTTACCAACAATGTTGACCGAAGTCAAATATATTCATATTAATATCAAAATTTAGCATTTTTCACACAGAATTCATATTTAAGCTTTCCGGCTACGCGCCCGGACTGCGCACGCAAATCGAGGCAACCCTAAATGAGGTTTTCGAGGCCTCGGAAGCACGGGATGAGTTAGAAAACAGGTGATGACCGTCGTCACATTCTCCACCTCTAAAACAGGTGATGACTATTGAGCAATTCTACTTAGTCTCCATTTTCTTTCAAATTAAGCATCACTTTGTACATTCTGGGGGAATGGTTTGAAATCTATTGATGTCTTTGCAATAATCATAAGTCATATGTTTGCGTCTAATGTCTTTATATGATTTTTCTTGACTAGAAGATAGTCTCCAAAATTGCTTAGAATTCCACCATAATTTGGGAGAATTACAAAGTTCGAACTAAAATTAGAAGAAGGGCAACTTTCAATAGTGAAGCCTTGGAATTGAGCTGTGAATGGAGAATTAGACCAATTGATTTTGGCACTTCCATTTTCTGTTGCCCAAGTTTCTCCATTCCATATTGTAGCCTCTGATTGCATTGGTTGTGTAGGATATCCAACTCCTCTAAGGGATTTGTTCTTGTAAACCCTAATGGGTACTTCGTCTACGAAAAATCTGTAAATAAACAAATTAATTAGATCAACAAGCAACAACAACATACCCAGTGAAATTCCATAAGTGGGTTCTCGGGAGGGTAGTGTGTACGCAACCCTTACTCCTACCTTGTGAAGTTAGAGAAGAAAATTAATTAGACCATAATCATGTATTAAATAGCTAAATGAAAACATAATACTCCCTCCGGTGTCCAATTTGCTTTTAGCACGCCCATTAAGAAAATACTAAATTCTATACAAAAATACTTACTATGACTAAACTACCCCTAAGGAGTAAGAAAACTTTTTAGGGATATGTACATAGGGGTTATTTTGTAAAAACAAATTGAATTCTTTCTTGATTACATAACTGGACATTTATTTTGAATTAAAATGAAAAAGCAAATTGGACACTTATTGTGAAACGGAGGGAGTATGATCATCGAGAGCCGTGAGGTATGGTGGGATGATTGACATCTGTCGACTCATGAACACGGTCTCGGTTTCCGATCCTAGGAATAAAAAAGTATTTTGCCGGGAAAATATTTATGTCTTGCTTTACTCTTAAAGAGATATCGAAATAGTTTCAGATACAATATCAAGGTCAGAAAAGATCTTGAAGCAGTAGCTCCTACGATGAAGCAATAGGCGGGAGAGAGGAAGCGTGAAAGCTAAGAAATATGAATATTAACCTTCCTTAGTGGGCCTATCCGATGAGAAACAAATTAGTCGGACCAATAAATTTTAGATATAGGATGGTTAAACCGAAAGAAAGAAAAAAAAAGAGAAATTTTCATAAAGCACTATCTTTTAGTAGTAATTAGCCATCTATAGATACCATTTGCTATATTACGGATTATAGATATCTTTTATGTGGTTATAAGATGTATTTGATGTATTTAAGCTATTGTATTCATGAATACAGTAGCAAAATAGGAGTGTATTCATGGAGTGAAACATGAGATTACAACTGGACAGATTATTGTATTCGACTATATTCACGGCGTGAAATAGGGGATTACACTGTTTTTAAAACGGAAAGTGAATCAATTAACATAATAGACTCCTAATATAACTCAACAAACTCAATTATAACACACAAATTTTGTATTTTCAGTTATACAAAAGATTCTCAACCGAAAAATACCTCAAAAACATAGCAATCTTCAGAGAAATTAAATAGTACATCTGAATACGTAAATTATATTAATTAAAAAAAACTTATGAATACATTCATGGCATATAGCGAGACAGTGAATACAATGAAATACATAGAATACATCGGGATACATTGAAATACAATGAGAAAAAAAAATAGTGAATACAATGAAATACATGGAATACAACGAGACATATTGAATTACAATGTAAAGGGAACGGGAAAGATGGGCAGTAAGGGCGGAGACACGGTTGTCACCGCCGACGTAGCAGAGGGATTTATCGTGGGGGCGTTGAACTATATGCCCACCGCTTGCTAATATGCATATACTCTGAGAATCGAATTGAGGTCCGGGACGTAGAGAGGAAGTGTCTGTGTAAAGTTTATGACTTTGACAAGGAAATCACCATTGTATCACTCATAAATAGAACCTGCATAACTCAAACTAGACGGCGGAGGTGGGTCAATTTAGGCGTAAATAGTGGCGGGGGATCTGGTATGTTAGGGAACAAAGCGTGAGAGAGGAAGTATAGGATTTTATTTACACTGAGAAATTTTAATGGGATGGGGGAAGAGAATGGGATGTATTAAAGTAGGAGAGAAAGAAAATAGTGTAACTGATTAGCGTATTTAGTGGCTTAGGGCTAGGAGGTAGCCAAAATTAAATATTTTGCTATAAACCTTAAAAGGTATCTATAGAATATAATTTTTTTTAAATGGTATTTATTTAAAATAAATAAGGTGTTAACCTTTGTTATAGGAGGTAAAAATTCAAAAAAAAAAAAAGAAGCACAATTCTAAGGGTAGCCCGGTGAACAAAATGTCCCGTACTCACGCAGAGTCCGAAAATCGTATGATTCTATAGAAAATAAATAAACTTACACAATCTGATGCGAGTTCCAGTGAATTGAGTACTCATGAAATTTAGCTGTTGGATCGAACCAAAGTTGAATTCTCTGCTCTCTATCACCAATACCATTTGCAAATACATTTGTTTGCAATGTGTATGGTTTTCCTTCTCTATTACCTAAAAACTCGAAATCTAATTCATCGTGGTTGTTTGTATGTGAAATCAGCTGCCAAAAGGTTAAAATAAAAATTTACAAAAAGAGATTAATAATAGTACAACTTATAAACTAGTTTAATCAACTAATTTCTTCCATCAAAAGATATTAATTTAGTTACTTAAGATAAAGTTCATTAACTTCAAAATCAATATAAAATTTTTCCCACGACTATAAATATTTAAAGCTTACCCACTCCCCTTCCCCCATTGCTAGGGAGCCTCGCCCTCTTGACTTGATATGTCTAGAAGATTACAACTGATAGTCGATCACCTTTCGCTTAAAAAGGCCCGCCATCTCATATATTTTATATGATAAAGGAAGCAAGTTGTTTTTAGCTATTTTTGCTTTTTCTTTTTCTTTTTCTGGGGTCTAATATGAGATGTATAACGTCAACAACAACAATATACCCAGTGTAATCTCACAAGTAGGATCTAGAGAGAGTAGTATGTAACTCCTACCTTGTGCAGGTAAAGAGGCTATTTTCAAAAGATCCTCGGCGCAATGAGAAAAAAAACATAGCAAAATATTTAGAGTTCTAAATGTAATGAAATATTTATAAAACTTAGACAAACTAACAACAAACAACAAACAACAAACAAGAATTAAGCCCTCGTCCAAAACAAGTTGATGTTGGCTATATAAATCTTCACTATTTATATCGCTCAATTTAAGTCCATTTTAGTCAATAGTTATAAAAAATAAGTTTTCTTGTTTTACTAGTATATAAATCTCTCACAAGACTAAAGAATGTAAACATACTTAACCTCAACTAATTGATGTAACCGATCTAATAAATTTCTTTTCTTGTTGTGCGTTATTTATGCATCAGGTCTGTATGAATTTTAAGAGATAAATATTCACAAACAACTTATGGTTAAAAAATAATTTGTATAACTCAGGAGAATTAAGTGAAAAATTAAGTGTATGTTCTTACATAGAAGGACGTTACTACTCCAGCTGTGTCTTTGCTAGGTAGCTTTATTCTCATTTTGAAGGATCCTGAGCCATAACTTAGCTTGGATTGAATTCCAGATCCTGCAGATAAATATATTTAAAAAATAGTAATTTGATATTTAGAATTCTAAGAATAAAACCTGAAAAAAAGAAGAAATAAGAAAACTACAAAAGGAATATTACCAGAAAAATTATTAAGGGATAGCTGAATTTCTTCTCCATTGTTAAAGGACTTCACATTATTGTCCCCCCAAGAAATCTTGTAATTTTTATCAAATGGTAAAGCTTGACCTTCAAAAACTCTACTTAATACCAAAAGAACACTTAATAGAAGGAAACCCATTCAGTAAATAACAAAGTTGCACCAAAACTGATCCCTTTATAAGAAAATAAAATCTAATTCTCTAAGATATCTGTATTGGGTGACACCCTTTTTTTTGCTTGAGCCCGACCGGGTTGGGTCCGGTCCGGGGCAAGTCGGGGCCATCGAACCCGACCTGGATGCAAGGTAGAACGACGGCCACGTCTACAACCGAGGTCGAGTCATTTCGAGACCGTTGCAGAGCTCGATATGAGTCACCACCGGATGGAGAAACACACAAGGTTGGAAGCCGGACTCGTAACGGATAACCAAGCGTCGCCGGATATCTCGCCCAAACGTGATTTTCTCAACCACTTCAGGCCATTAAGGCGTAATTACAGGGATCCACGATGTAATTAATTTACCTACCTTATTTTTACCCTTAATCAGAATGTATAAAAGGGGAGAAGACCCCATAAAGAGGGGACCGGGAAAAAACCATTACACTACAGTACCATCTCTCTAAATTCTTGTACGCTATCAAGCACAATTGTTCTAAGCAATATTATATTCTGCGATTATTTACTTTAACAGCAATTGTTGAGTCTTTATCTTTATTTTCCTCAACCTAAACCTTTTGTATCTTTTAGTTCACGGATCCTTAAAACCCCATATAAATTCAATTGTTATCCGGATTCTAGGGTAAACAATAGGCTAATTTAATCCACACAAGCATAATATTATCGGAATAACTAATTCAAGTCGAATTCTATTCAGTTAAAGCAACCGTGCTAGAACAGGCATAATTTTATGCTATATATTTATATCGTTAAAATTACGTAGTGTGCAGAAAAAAATCTCAAAATAAACGTGCACAAGCATGATTTGAAGGAAACATAGGTTTTTAGAGAAATAGCCACCTCTCTAGCTCCCATTCACGGGCATGGGTTTGGTCTTTCGAAATGGGTGTTTTTCATTCAAAATTTGTCTTTTATCCAATATATTTATTTACTATGTTGGCATTTTACCGCTTCGTTTATTCAAGAAATTTTTGACATAAATATCCAAACAATACGTAAAGAATAAAAGAATAAAAGGATGAAAAAGGAGAGGAGCAGGAGCAGGAGCAGGAGCAGGAGAAATAATATGTTCGCTGTGAGAAATACTTTATCTTGAAAAAAATAGTTGATCATTAGCTGGATACAAAAGGTATTTACTTCTAGTAATCAAGCAAGATATATGCTTAATTAAGTATGAAAAAACTTGATAATTTTTGTATCCCTAAAGCCTAAAGGTTGACAATAATACTTCATTGTTATTTTGAATTAAGTAATATGGAGTGAATTGAGATGTTCATAAAGAAATGATTTGACTTTATATTTGGAGCATGGACAATACAAATAGAGTAATATTAGATAAACATATTAAGAAGATGGATATTTTGCTTATAACTCAACAACAAAAGTTTGAAAATTATAAAAATGAGAATAACCCAAAAACGTATAATATTAAGAAAACACTTGCAACATAACCTATTCACTCAACTAATTGATGTATGACGCTTAACGATATGATGCTCAACAACAAAAGCGGAGCCAAGATTCTAATCTCGTGGGTTCTGGATTTTAAAAGCATCTTCAAGTGCTAATGGTTGTGTTCTAAATTTAATATTATACATATATAATTAATTTCTTAACAAAAAATCAGAGGCGGAACTAGGATTTGAAGTGTGTGGATTCTAAACAACATAACCCTATTTTTTTTTTATTTGGGTGCAAAATTGTGAGATGCGTCTTTTTTCTGTTGTTTTAATATTTAATTAGAGGAGCTTTTGTTTGTAAAAAAGAAAAGTATAATTCTGATTATGTAAGGAAAGTATTTTATAATTAGTTTGTGCTCTTTTTATTTTATTTTTTTGAAAAAATAAAAGAAAACGTGGTAAAAATACAATAAAATGCATTGCTCTCAAGGGGTCGAGAACCTGCGTGTTTTCCATGAGAACCCACAGCCCTTTTCGTATGAACCCGTGCTCACTACTGTAGCTCCTCCCCTGCACAGAATATAATATTTGAAAAAAACTATTGAGTTTGATCGAACTCATAGCTCGGCTTTTACCTCTGCCCCTGTTCAACAACATATATAAGAAGAGGAAGAAGATGGACTAACATGATAGAGAAGAGCTCGTCGAGTCGCCAAAGATGCTTGCTACTCATTCAATTCCAACCATGAAAAGGGGCTTTTGCTCCCTATTTGCATGCATTGATGAAAGGCAAGTCATCCTTGGCTACTAAACAAAGAGAAACTCTTCTAAATCATGTAAGGCCTCTCCTCCTAACTTGGCTAGCTTCTTTGGTTAATTATGGATATAATATGTTCCTTGGTTCGGTATTTATAGCGATAACAATATTATTCTTGCTAAATCTTAAGTATTTGATCCTCTCTTATCTAAATAGTGGTCTTTTCTTTATCTTTGAATATGTTCCTCTTCAGTCCAAGAAGAGCCTCTCTTTCTTTCTCTCTCTGTCATGCATAGACATATATATTCCTCATTTGAAAGATTGACATAGAATGTCAACTAATATAAGCATATTATCTGATTAGTGATATGATTCAGAATTCAAACTTTTTTCTGACAAAAAGAATCGAAACCACTTTTCAGGGATTTTTTTCTCTTTTTATTTAAAGAGAAGATTTTACAGTTTTATTACTCAAAACAAATTAAAAAGAAAAGAAACGAGCATTTTAATCGAACTAGACCTTTCTCATAAAGGAACCGGTCTTTCTAATTTGGGTTGCAAATTTACCTAGTTGGCGGTCAAAGAGAAGGGTCTCGGTGCCACGCTGGAATTTGTTTACTTTCTTAGTGGTGGGGAACATATTTGGACGAAAAATAGTAGAACTCGGAATAAACGTGGATAATTTTCTATAGTAGATAGACAAATCTGACTTTTAATAGCCTTATTTGTTTCGAATTTTTTTTTTTTTTTGCTTTTATAGCAATTGGTTATTATACTTATAATAACATTTGATGTTTAAATTTTATTTAATTATTATAGCCAAAAATTTGATTTTTTATTTTTAATATTATAAGAGATAAAAATTTACTTAAAACTAAAATTTTAAAAGATATGCATATTTCTCTAGTTAAAAACTAAACAAATAGAATACGTTATTAATAAATTCATAACTAAATGTACAAAGATTTAAATTATAAGGTGCACATTTTAAAACAACTTAAAAATTAAAAATTCTTGCAAGAGCGATGAAAAAATCTGAAATTATTTCGAGATTCCAATATCTTAGTGGCGATATTGTAGACAATAAATTTGTGTCGAGAAAATAAAATCAAGACTGAAAAATATCGCAACAATCGTAGTATTTTATTTCGAATATTTGAGTGTACAATCTCTATGGATCCTCTGATTCTTCTTTTCAATTGTAAATAAATTCAAGGGCCTTTGAGCTTGATCTTGAATATGTAGTTGTTGCCATGAACGATGATCTTGTTCTTGAGCTTGAGCTTGAGCTTGATTGCTTGAACTTGACCTTGATTCGTTCTTTGTTCTTGAGCTTGAACTTGATTTGTTCTTCGTTCTTGAGCTTGGACTTGATTGCTTGAAGCTTGAAACTTATGGAGGAATTTGCAGTGTTTGATCCACGAGCTCTCTCTTGCTTTTCGTTATAACTTTTGGGGTCTTTTCTGAGTTATGAAGACCCCTATTTATAATTGTGGGAGGGAAGAGTTATAATAAGAACAAACTCTTTCCGACCAATCAAATTGAAGTGTGACATGGCCGCATTTGATTGGCCAGAACATGTCACTTGCACACGTGGCGCGATTTAATTGGCCTTTCAGTGTGACTGGGCATGCCTTGTCATTTTGACACGTGGCATGGTCCTATTGGCTCTTCCGCTTGACTTGGAGCGCCACGTCATTTGACACGTGGCACCAAACTGGGCCTCTAGGAAGATGACATCTTGGGCTTAATGAAGTGGGCTCATCACTTTAGCCCAATTAAATGGGCTAGCCCAATGGATTAAGACTTATTTATTTAATCCATATATATTAGGCTTATAATTAATCCAATTATATTAGTCCAATAAATTTATTTGAACTAATATATCTTGAATTTTAAAATATATCTTACGGATTTAATTCCAATAAAATATATATGCCTACAAATGCCCCCTACTTCAAGACTTGATTGGTTTAGACGTGTCCAACTCCAAAAGGCGAGGCTTGAAGTATTAACATATTATTTATTTTGTAATGAATATTCCCCGAAACTTATTCAAGTGATATATTTGCATTTCACAATATGTATGAAATAACAAATATAAGCATCTAGGTCAAGATCTTTTACATTATTTGAAACTTTACTTAACATTAGCACCATCCTAATTCATGTTCACAAACTTGCATGAAAATCACGTAGAAGACATCATCATACCACATATTCCCATATGACTAGGAATCCGTGAACTTTATAACTTGAATTTTGTGAAATCTATGATTCCTACTTGAAACCAAACGAACAGCTAAGTAATTTGCGTCGACAATAAATTTGTCTCGTACTTGAACTTGAATTTGCGTCGACAAGTTCAATTCGTAAAAATTGCACGGGCGCCCTATTTGGGCGCCCCTTTTTAACCTGTAGCCGCTTTGTCTTTTTGTTTGCATCCGTACCCACTTTTTAAAAAACTTCAGCTTCCCTTTATAACTCGAAANCTTCAGCTCTAGAGCTGAAGTTTTCTAGTTACAACATAGAAACTTCAGTTCTAGAGCTGAAGTTTTTCAGTTACAACACAAAAACTTCAGCTCTAGAGCTAAAGTTTTCTAGTTACAACATAGAAACTTCAGCTCTAGAGCTGAAGTTTTTCGGTTACAAAGACAAAAACTTCAGCTCTAGAGCTGAAGTTTCCCGGTTACTAAACAAAAACTTATAAAATAAAACTTCAGCTCTAGAGCTGAAGTTTTTATTTTATAACTGGCAAACTTCAGCTCTAGAGCTGATGTTTCCCGGTTACAAAGACAAAAACCTCAGCTCTAGAGCTGAAGTTTTTATTTTATAACTGGCAAACTTTAGCCCGGTTACTAAACAAAAACTTATAAAATAAAACTTCAGCTCTAGAGCTGAAGTTCGTGAGTTACAAAACAAAAACTTCAGCTCTAGAGCTGAACTTCAGGCCCGGCTACTAAAATGCTGAAGTTTTGTGTGATTGCCTTTGCTACTTCAGCCCCGTGTGCTGAAGTTATGCGAAAAAGCGGGTACGCTTGCAATTTTTTTTGCAAAGCGGGCACAGGTTAAAATGTGGCACAAAAAGCGGGTATAGATGCAAATGCCCCGTTCAATTCCTACTTGAACTTGAAGAAGAACCAAGTAATATTAATATTGGAGTTAACCAAGTAGATCCCGTACAGTTGTACTACCGCCTTAGCAATCCCAGTTCTTTTCAATAACTGATTTCAGCTATTCCCACATCAAAATCTCACTTCCCAATCGGCTTCATAGGAGATCTATATAAACCCCATGCTCATGTGTTCATTAAGCATTAATTCACAATCTTTGCAAACCACTTGAGTCTATTTTTGTGGACTCGGAAGCATTAACGCGAAGGTAATTTCTTCTTCTTTTCTTGTGCTTTTCTTGTTTTGTTGTCTTTTTTTTTTTTGTAGGTCAAGCGAGAAAGATATATTTTTGTTCAACAAGATGATCCACACATGAAGAAGGCGGTCCTAGGGTGTGAGGGGATGGGTACTCATCCCTGCCGAAATATCAGAGAGATTACTCTCAATGTGCCCCGACTATCGGAGAGATTACTCTCAATAGATTACTCTCAATGTGTCCCGACTATCAGAGAGATTACTCTCAATGTGGCCGGACTATCGGAGAGATTACTCTCAATGTGCCCCGACTATCGGAGAGATTACTCTCAATGTGGCCTGACTATCGGAGAGATTACTCTCAATGTGCCCCGACTATCTGAGAGATTACTCTCAATGTGCCTCGACTATCGGAGAGATTACTCTCAAAACGGCCCGACTATCGGAGAGATTACTCTCAATGTGGCCCGACTCGGTGAGATTACTCTCAAAATGGCCCGACTATCAGAGAGATTACTCTCAATGTGGCCTGACTATCGGAGAGATTACTCTCAATGTGGCTCGACTATCGACGAGGCCAACTTAAGGTGCAAAGGGACTCATATGTCCACCTTAAGATTGGAAAGTTATAGTTCCTTTTAAGGACAAACCCGCGAAGAGGCCAACTTAAGGTGCAAAGGGACTTATATGCCCACCTTAAGATTGGAAAGTTATAAAGCTTCAACTCGAAGACGACATCGACTTGAACACTTGGAAAACTTTGATGATTTGGCAGACTTTGTAGACTTCAACTCGAAGATTTGGAGGGCTTGAACAATTCAACTTTAAGATCGGCGAATTTGAAGACTGAAACTTAAATACCGAAGGACTTGAAGACTTCAACTTGGAGGGCTTAAATATTTTAACTTTAAGACCGGCGAATTTGAAGACTGAAACTTGATGACCGACGAACTTGAAGACTTCAACTTGGAGACTTAAATATTTCAACTTGAAGATCGGCGAATTTGAAGACTTCAACTTGAAGACCGACGAACTTGAAGACTTCAACTTTGAGACTTGGAGGGTTTAGATATTTCAACTTAAAGATCGGGGAATTTGAAGACTTCAACTTGAAGACCGACGGAGTTGAAGTTCAACTTGGAGACTTCAACTTGATTTACCGACGGACTTGAAGACTTCAACTTGGAGACTTCGAGGGCTTAAATATTTCAGCTTCTGTCGTGGGAAAGTCCAAATAATGAACTGTTTGATTTCTCGAAAATTAGACTTAAATATCTATAATATATCCAAAACATAGAATCAAACACCTTCAGAATCGCCCCGGATAATATTTTGAAACCAACTCTAGATTTCACCACGTTGAAAATTTCAAATTTGCACAATCTCACCAAAAAAATCATATCTTGGTGTAGAAGTATCAAAATTGCAAACCGCTTGATTTCTTGAAAACTAGACTTCAAAATCTAGAACATATCCAAAATTCTCAACCAAACAACTTCTGAATCGTCCCAGATAATATTTTGAAATCAACTTTATGTTGCACCATGCTATCAATTCCAGATTTGCGCAGTCTCACCAAAAAATTCATATCTTGGTATAGAAACATCGAAATTGCAAACCGTTTGATTTCAAGAAAACTAGACTTCAAAATTTAAAACATATCCAAAATTATCAATCAAACAACTTCAGAATCGTCCCAGATAATATTTTGAAATCAACTTTATATTGCACCATGCTATCAATTCCGGATTTGCGCGACTTCACCAAAACATTTGCATCTTGGTATGGAAGCCTCGAGATTGGAAGATGTCTTACTTGCCATCAATTGAAATTTAGAGCTATATTCTCACAAATATCTTGGGTTCAAGTCTCACTGAATTTGAAACGTTGTGCCAAGCAATCTTTTCCTTATACTTGTGTTTCCTTTTGACGCCTCTCTTCTCTTCCCTTTTTTTTAAAGGCAGAGGGCGGACTTGTAGACCAACAAACTTGAAGGTTTGGCGAACCTAAAGTCATAGAGAATCCCTGGACTTCATTGCAAATACTTGACATCCTCCAAAAATCGGCCCATTGAAGATATCAATTTACCGTGGAGGGTTGCCCCCTTTAAATCAAATGAGATCAAAGTTCAACAGGAGGATGGCATTTCAGCTTGATTTTACATTCCTCCATACTTCACTCGAACAACAATTGGGGCAATTTGTATCTTTTGAACTTATGCGACTGAACTTAGAATGAAACTCTAAGCTGCCTACGTACCTCGGTGAAGAGGATCAAGTCATACCGTAGTTCAGACTGGGTGATTTTTTTTTTATGTACTAACTTTTGCCTAGGCCGCCTCTTTCGAAGTTTTCAACCTAGCGGACTCTTTTTTTTTTTACGTCCTAACTTTTGCCTAGGCCGCCTCTTTTGAGATTTTGAACCTAGCGGACTTTTTTTTTAATTAAAAGGGGGGGGGGGTACACAGTTTAGACTCATACGGGCTAGGAGTGTAGTAACATGCAGTTTAGGCTCGTGCGTCAAGGAGCGTTGCAACTTCAAGGATAATACTTCTTCAAAAACTTGCCATTGATAGGGCCGATCCTCATACCATTTGCATCGACCAGCTTGTAAGCCCCACTTAAGTAAGCTTCTTGTACGACATATGGCCCATCCCATTTTGAAGTGAACTTCCCTACAGGTTTATGCGAAGTAATTATGGGTCTTCGTACGGCAAGGACTTGATCTCCTACTTGAAAGGATCTCGGGCGAACTCTTTTATTGAAGGCACGAGATAATCGAGCTTGATAACATTCAAGACTCTGTTGAGCTTCCAATCTCTTTTCATCAAGAGCTTCCAGCTCTGTTAATCGAAGTCGAGCATTTTCTTCATCAGTGATCCCTTCTTGAATAGCCAGTCGTAACGAAGGTATTTGACGCTCAAGTGGCAAGACGGTTTCGACTCCATAAATGAGTGAATAAGGAGTCACCTGTGTTGGCGTGAGGTGAGTCGTCCTATACGCCCATAGAGCTTCTTCCATACGGTCATTCCAATCTCGTTTGGATTTGGAGAAGACTTTCTTTAACAAGTTGCATAGAGTCTTGTTGAATGCCTCAGCTAGACCATTGGCGGCAGCATTGTACATCGAAGAGTTACGTTGCTTGAAGCCAAAGAGATCACAAATCTTGTTCATTAACCTATTATCGAATGGCTTTCCATTATCCGTTATTATGTAACGAGGAATGCCAAAGCGATAAATAATGTTTACTCGGATGAAACTTGCAACATTTTCCTTCTTTACTTCCTTAAGAGCAACAGCTTCAGCCCATTTTGAGAAGTAGTAAGTTGCAGCCAATATGTATAGGTGCCCACCAGAGGACTTTGGCAGTGGTCCAACAACATCCAATCCCCAAGCGTCAAATGGCCAGGATGCAACAGTCGGGTGCAACACTTCAGGAGGTTGATGAATAAAATTTGCATGGAATTGACAAGCCTTGCATCTTCGAGCGTAGTCCAAGCAATCTTTTACCATCGTTGGCCAATAATATCCCATCCTTTTTATATGGAAGTGGAGCTTTGGTCCAGACTGGTGTGACCCACATACCCCAGAATGTGCCTCTTGCAAAGCTTGGAGTGCTTCTTCTTCTCCTAGGCATCGCAAGAGTACTCCCTCGAACGACCTTCTCTATAGAGTATCCTTGTAGTAAAGGAAGCGAGGTGCACGACGACGGATTTCAGTCCTTCTCCTCGGATTTTCTGGAAGTATCCCATAGCATAAGTAGTCGATAATGGGTTGTCGCCATTCTTCTTTCTCAAATTCAGAAACAGCAACAAGATGCTTGAGTTCGTTTTCTTCACCTTTAGCCTCATTTGGCGGCGGTACTATCCATTTTTGGCAGACGGTAACTAGCCCTTGGTCAGGCAGGGCTAATGATGAAGCTAGAGCAGCTAAAGCATCAACCTTCTTATTTTCTTTCCTTGGCACATGCTGAATAGTCACATCACCGAGCCACCCCATCAACTTTTTAGCGTAATCATGATATGGGCGTAGTTCAGGCTTCTTAACCTCGTAACTACCCAAAAGCTGATTGACCACTAACTGGGAGTCACCAAAGACTTGCAATTGCAATTGCTTTATATCAACGGCCATTTCAAGCCCAAGTATTAATGCTTGCTACTCAGCAACATTGTTGGAACAGAGTTGTGTCAAGGTGAAGGAGTAGGGCAAGACTTCACCTTGGGGAGTGACAAATACTACGCCAGCCCCGGGTCCCCCACGATGCGCAGCACCATCAAAGTACATCTTCCATGGAGGTTGAAGTTCAACGACCATTGCGTCCTCATCAGGTAGTTCATCAGTTAGATCCCAGTCATCAGGTATCGGATGATCTGCCAAGAAGTCTGCCAATGCTTGTCTTTTTACAGCCTTTTGAGGGATGTACAAAATCTCGAATTGTTGAAACTGGAGGTACCATCTCGCTAGTCGATCACTAAGAACAGTTTTTGACATCACGAACTTGATGGGATTTGCTTTAGAAACAAGACGGACAATATGAGCTTGAAAGTAGTGCTTCAACTTTTGAATTGAGAAGACTAGCGCCAAACACAACTTTTCAATTGGCGAATAATTCAACTCGTTAGGTGTCATCATCCTGCTCAAGTAGTAAAGAGAGTTTTCTTTCCCCTCACTATTTTCTTGGGCCAACAGTGCTCTAACAGACCTTTCCCGCACCGCAGTGTATAGTATCAATGGCTTTCCAGGTATAGGAGCTGCTAAAACTGGAGGTTTCATCAAGTAGGTTTTGATACTTTCGAAGGCATTGCTACAAGCTTGGTCCCACTTGAAAGGAACACCTTTCTTCATGAGGCGACTAAATGGTTGGCACCTCCCAGCCAGGTTTGATATGAATCTTCTAAGGTATGCTAGCTTTCCTTGCAGACTTTTCAATTCATGGATATCTCGAGGCTCAGGCATTTTCAAAATGGCATCCACTTTGGCTTGATCAATTTCGATCCCTCGATGTCGGACAATGAAACCAAGAAACTTTCAAGAAGTAACTCCAAAGGCACATTTCAATGGATTCATCCTAAGTTGGTACCTCCGGAGCAATTCGAATACCATCCTCAAGTCTTTCATGTGGTCGCCCTTCTCTCTTGATTTCACCACCAAGTCGTCAACATAGCATTCGACATTCTTGTGGAGAAGATCGTCGAAAATATTCTGCATAGCCCTTTGGTAAGTAGCACCAGCGTTCTTCAAGCCAAAAGGCATTACCTTGTAGCAATAAATACCCTTTGGGGTACGGAATGCAGTAAGCTCTTCATCTTTTGGTGCCATGCGTATTTGGTTATAGCCCGACGAACCATCCATGAAAGACATTGCCTCGTAACCAGTAGTAGCATCGATCATCAGCTCTGGAATAGGAAGCGGGAACTCATCTTTGGGACACGCATTGTTAAGATCCCTAAAGTCAATGCACACTCGAATCTGGCCATTTTTCTTCCTTACAGGGACAATACTTGAAACCCATGTTGGGTATTTAACTTCACGAATAAAGCCAGCTTCGATGAGTTTGTTAACTTCTGTTTCAATCAAGGGAACCAAGTCCGGCCTAAAACGCCTTTGAGCTTGTTTAACAGGACGAGCACCATTTTTGACTGCAAGGTGATGGACTGCTACTTTCGGGTCCAAGCCAGTCATCTCTTTGTAACTCCAAGCAAAGACATCCTTGAACTCTTTGAGTAACTCAATATAAGTGCTCTCTTCATCAGCTTCTAGTAAAGCACTTAGGTAGGTAGGTCTTGGTTCTTCATCGGTGCCAAGGTTAACTTCTTTTAAGGCATCAACTGTCGTCTTCACTCCTTCTTCAAGTTCAGGTGGAGCATCTTTCGCATCTTCATCTTCTTGAGGGTCCCCATCATTAAAGGATATGTTATAACACGGAGAAACATCCTCCAATTCCGCATTATCTTCCATTGAAGATGGAATGCCATTCTCGACTTGTACAGTAACATGATACGAAGAACCCACACTTTCTTCATCTTCATCACGTTCCTTAGTATAGACCACAGTATATGGCTTTACCTTCAGTACTTCTTTACATGAAACCACAAGTTTTGTTTGTCGCCTCATTCTAGAAGGAACCAAACTTTGGAAATCCTTAGAGATCTCATGGATTTTGGGTGAAGCGGGTGTTCTTATGCTTTGAAAATTTCTCCGGAACTTGTTCCCCTTCTTTAATGGACCCAATCTTTCAAACACGGAGGTCCTCACAGGTGATTTTCCAAGTCGATCAAAGACGGAAGGCTTGTTAGAAGTGGCTGATTCATCTTCTACAGTGATATAATTGCTGCTCATCCTTCTTATTGAGATGCGCATTGGTGACGGTTGTTTGTATCCAAACCTTCACGTGGTTGCCTCGTTGCAGCTTCTGATGGGAGCTTCCCTAACTTTGATGGCTCATTGGGATTGTATCCAGCTTTTGCAAATAACTTGTAAGCGTTAGGGTCAAAGCCTTCATCTGTTCGCTTTGTAGGGAGTGCCACATTCTGCAAACGATTTTGGGCTACAAACCCTGCAAGCGGCATTGAGGACGACTTTACTGCCTCAATTCGTTTGACCGGAAGAGTTAACTCCTTTAGCATGTTAGCTTGGCGATTAAATGATTCACCTTCATCTTTCTTCCTTTTAGGAACATAATGGAGCGCCGGACTTACTTTCTTGCTATAAGACGTAATATTCCCTCTATAAGATTTATTCGCGTTAGGTCATACCTCCTTACTAACAGCTTTGGCTTCACCAGTAGTCACCTCTTCTCTTTTAGTTGAGGGATCTTTATTCTTGCCTTTCATGCCATCATCAGCTTTCAGCTCCTTCACAATGCGGTTCTTCAAGTAGAACTTTGCATCAGCGAAGTGTGACTCAGCCTCGACGAATGGCTCATCATCAGCAACTACCGTCTTCTCGACTTCACCCTCGTAGTATTTTAAACATTGATGGTAGGTAGATGGAACTACTTTATTCTCATGTATCCAAGGCCTCCCAAGCAAAACATTGTATGAAGTCTTCGCGTCGATCACATGCAGCCATGCACTTGATTGCATATCTTCAATAGTGATTCCCAGCTTGATCGCGCCTATGGCTCTTTGCCCCCTTGGTTGAATCCTTGGATCATCACACGACTTTCTGAGAGTTCGTTCATGGGAATACCAAGTTCTTTCACAGTGTGGATTGGCAAAATGTTCACTGAAGATCCTCCATCAACCAAAATCCGATTTACCCTTTCATCGGCATATAGCCACCAGGTACAATGGGCGGTTATGAGGAGTGTCACCTAGCAAAAGATCATCATTTGTGAACGTGACCTTTTCCTCACAAGCATTAACTTCTTGAGGAGTGGACTCGATGGGCTTTTCCGAAGATGGTGCCAACAGTAGGTCATCACTTTTTTCTTCCCCTTTGTCAGTATGGCAAAAAGAGGCATCAATGCCCTCATGGGAAATCTTCGTGCGGAACCAACTTGGTCAAAACTCCTCCAAGGTCTCGTGGCTTTTGAGAACTGTGCACCTCTACTTTTGCTTTCTTTAAATATTTAACTGGATTCCATCTCCTTGGTGTTTTCACCATCATTTTCCTTGTTGGTTGTTCTATTGATTCCTTTCGTGGCTCCTTTTGTGGTGCCTACGACGAGTTACCAATGTCCAACCTTCATCATCATCAGGTTGATTGACTTCAGCTTTGTCGCTCTCCAGTAATTCTTCATCTTTACTTTCTATAAAGCCACATATTTCATCCGGACTGAATGAGCCAAAGGTTATAGAGACTTGGTTTGCGCTTTCTTTCTCATCTTCAAGCACGATCTTCTTTTCGCGAGCCAAGTCCATGACTTTGTCCTTGAAGACAAAGCACTTCTCCAGAGGGTGGCTTACAAGTCGGTGATATTTTGCAGTAATTTGGGTCATTTGTTTCCCCAGCTTCATTTGGTCGCTTCATCTCTTGAAGCTCAATGAGATTTAACTCGAGGAGTTCTTCGAAAATGGCTGGCACATCAGAATCCAGGAATGGGTACTCTTTCTCCTGCATTTCTTTTAGAGTCAACTTTCCACTTGGCTTATCTTGAAAAGAAGTGGATTTCATACTCTGCTTTTTGCTCACCTTCGTCGTGAACTTCATAGGTGACGTGTTGACATTCATAGCNCTTTCGGACATGCATTGTTGAGATCTCTAAAGTCAACGCACACTTGAATCTGGCCATTCTTATTCCGTTACAGGGACAATACTTGAAACCCATGTTGGGTATTTTAACTTCGCGAATAAAGCCAGCTTCGATGAGTTTGTTAACTTCGGTTTCAATCAAGGGAACCAAGTCTGGCCTAAAACGCCTTTGAGCTTGTTTAACAGGGCGAGCACTATTTTTTGACTGCAAGATGATGGACTGCTACTTTCGGGTCCAAGCCAGGCATCTCTTTGTAATTCCAAGCGAAGACGTCCCTGAACTCCTTGAGTAACTCAATATAAGTGATTTCTTCATCAACTTCTAGTAAAGCACTTAGGTAGGTGGGTCTTGGTTCTTCATCAGTGCCAAGGTTAACTTCTTTTAAGGCATCAATCGTTGCCTTCACCCCTTCTTCAAGTTCTGGAGGAGCATCATTTGCGTCTTCATCTTCTTGAGGGTCCCCGTCGTTGAAGGATATGTGATAACATGGTGAAACATCATCCAATTGCTCGTCATCCTCCATTAGAGATAAAACACCATGCTCGCCTTGTACAGTAACATGATACGAAGAACGCACACTTTCTTCGTCTTCATCACGTTCTTTAGTGTAGACCACAGTGTATGGCTTCACCTTCAGTACTTCATCACACGAAACCATGACTTTTGTTAGTCGCTTCATTCTAGAAGGAACCAAACTTTGGAAATCTTTAGAGATCTTGTGAATTTTGGGTAAAGCGGGTATTCTTGTATTTCGATAATTTCTCTGGAACTTATTCCCCTTCTTTAATGGACCCAATCTCTCAAATACGGAAGTTCTCACAGTTGATTTTCCAAGCCGATCAAAGACAGGAGGCCTGTTAGAAGCGGCAGATTCTTCTTCTACACTGATATAATTGCTACTCGCCCTTTTTATTGAGATGCACACTGGTGACAGTTGCTTGTATCCCAGACCTTCACGTGGTTGCCTCGTTGCAGCTTCTGATGGGAGCTTCCCTAACTTTGACGTCTCATTGGGATTGTATCCAGCTTTTTCAAATAGCTTGTAAGCGTTAGGATCAAAACCTTCATCTGTTTGCTTTGTAGGGAGTGCCACATTCTGCAAACAATTTTGGGCTACAAACCCTGCAAGCGGCTTTGAGGAGAACTTTACTGCCTCAATTCGTTTTACCGGAAGAGTTAACTCCCTTAGCGTCTTGGTTTGGAGATTATATGATTCACCCTCGTCTTTCTTCCTTTTAGGGACATATTGGAGCGCGGGACTTACTTTCTTTCCATAATACGCAATACCCCCTTTATGAGATTTATTCACGTTGGCGGGTACCTCCTCAGTAACAGCTTTGGCTTTACCAATAGTCACCTCAGCTCTTTTAGCTATGGGTTCGTCATTCTTGTTTTTCATACCATCATCAACTTTCAGCTCCTTCACAATGCGGTCCTTCAAGTAGAACTTTGCATCGGCAAAGTGTGACTCAGCCTCGGTGAATGGCTCATTATCAGCAACTACCGTCTTCTCGACTTCACCCTCGTAGTATTTTAAACATTGATGGTAGGTAGATGGAACTACTTTATTCTCATGTATCCAAGGCCTCCCAAGCAAAACATTGTATGAAGTCTTCGCGTCGATCACATGCAGCCATGCACTTGATTGCATATCTTCAATAGTGATTCCCAGCCTGATCGCGCCTATGGCACTTTGCCCCCCTTAGTTGAATCCTTGGATCATCACACGACTTTCTGAGAGTTCGTTCATGGGAATACCAAGTTCTTTCACAGTGTGGATTGGCAAAATGTTCACTAAGGATCCTCCATCAACCAAAATCCGATTTACCCTTTCATCACGCATATAGCCAACCAGGTACAATGGGCGGTTTTGAGGAGTGTCACCTAGCAAAAGATCGTCATTTGTGAACGTGACCTTTTTCTCACAAGCATTAACTTCTTGAGGAGTGGACTCGATGGGCTTTTCCGAAGATGGTGCCAACGGTAGGTCATCACTCTTTTCTTCCCCTTTGTCAGCATGGCAACAAGTGGCATCAATGCCCTCATGGGAAATCTTCGTGCGGAACCAACTTGGTAAAAAACTCCTCCAAGGTCACTGGATTTCGTGGCTTTTGAGGGTGGTGTATCTCCACTTTTGCTTTCTTCAAATGGCTAACTGGATTCTTTTTTATTGGTCTTTTTACTATCATCTTCCTTGTTGGTTGTTCTACTGATTCTTTTCGTGGGCTCCTTTTGTGGCGCCTACGACGAGTCACCAACGTCCAACCTTCATCATCATCAGGTTGGTCGTCTTCAACTTTGTTGTTCTCCAGTAATTCTTCATTTTTTATTCCTTTTAAACTGCATAACTCCTCTAGATTGAATGAGCCAAAGGTGATAGAGACTTGGTTCGCGCTTGCTTTCTCATCTTCAAGCACGATCTTCTTTTCGCGAACCAAGTCCATGACTTTATCCTTGAAGACGAAGCACTTCTCTAGAGGGTGGCTTATAAGTCGATGGTATTTGCAGTAATTTGGGTCATTTGTTTTTCCAGCTTCATTTGGCCGCTTCATCTCTGGAAGCTCAATGAGATTTAACTCAAGGAGTTCTTCAAAGATAGCTGGCACATCGGAATCTAGAAATGGGTACTCTTTCTCTTGCATTTCTTTTAGAGTCAACTTCCCCCTTGGCTTATCGTCAAAAGAAGTGGATTTCATACTCTGCTTCTTGCTTACCTTCGTCGTGAACTTCATAGGTGACGTGTTGACATTCATAGCTTCTTTTCTTTAAGACTTAGGTACGAACTTGCCCCACTTCCTGACTTCTTGCTTGTCATTCCCTTTTCGAGGTTCATAGATGGGCAGCCTTTTATTTCTAGCGGAGGCCATGCTCAATTCCATGTCATGGGCACGAGTTGCAAGTTCTTCGAATGTGCCAGGCTTGATACCTTGCAAGATGTAGCGCAATCCCCAATGCATGCCTTGGATGCACATCTCTATGCCCGAAGCTTCACTAAACCTGTCTTTGCAGTTGAGGCTTGAATTCCTCCACCGATTGATAAAGTCGATAACTGGTTCCCCCTTTCGTTGTCGAGTATTTGTAAGTTCTATCATACTCACAGTACGTCTCGTACTATAAAAGCGATTGAGGAACTCTTGCTCTAGTTGATCCCAGCTATCGATAGATCCATCCTCGAGGTCCGTGTACCAGTCAAAAGCATTTCCTTTTAGCGAGCGGACAAACTGCTTGATAAGGTAATCTCCATAAGTCCCAGCATTGTTGCACGTCTCCACGAAGTGCGCAACATGTTGCTTTGGGTTACCTTTACCATCAAACTGTTGAAACTTCGGAGGTTGATAGCCAGCAGGCATCTTCAACATATCGACCCTTGCAGTGTACGGCTTTGCATATGTAAGGGAGGATTTGGCAGCAACTTCATATTTGTTCTTAATGGTTCCTTCGATGAACTCCTTCAATTGATCGATTGGAATCATCCCTTCAGATGAGACAGGGATAGCCTTAGTGGATGCTGCTTGTCTTGGAGTAGAGTCACTCTCTAGAACCTCTGGAGCTTGCCGGGCGCATGGGTAGATTTTTCTTCCATCAAGATTCCCACCTTGTCTGTTAGCTTGTCAATTCTAGCCTCTTGATTTTGCCTGCATTTGGTCAAGCCAGCGATTGCTTCCGTCAAGTTTGCTAACTGCTCCTCCATAGATGAAGTGTTTGTCACCATGGCTTGCATGATTATCGTGGATGGCGGAGAGTAGCATGGATTTTCACACAGATTGATCCTTGATTGGCTCACGCTATGTGGTGTAAGTGGGGAGGATCCATCACTTGAAGCATCATCATCTTCCTTCACAGCAGAGTGCTTGGATCCGGAGAGGTCAAGCAGAGCAAGAGTTTTCTTGATCTTTTCAGCAACATCGCTTCCTCCTTCAGATGCGTTTGTGGAAGATCTTGCTCCTTTTGAGGATGAAGATCCGAAAACAGGGGTTGATGCGGACGGCACTTGGGGTGCTTGTTGTCCTAAAGAGCTTGCTTTGCTCCTCGTAACTGGTCCGAAGCTTCCAAAGGTGACATCGAGGATGCTTTCCACATCAGCATAGAACCTGGAGTTAGCAGCCTTGGTGGAAGTTGAACCGGAGTTGATTTTCTTTGAAGCCATTTCAATGATCTTGGTATTTGGTGAATGAAAAGTTGAGATGAGAGGTAGAGATGTCCCACTGGGCGTGCCAGAATTTGTAGACAATAAATTTGCGTCGAGAAAATAAAATCAAGACCGAAAAATATCGCAACAATCGTAGTATTTTATTTCGAATATTTGAGTGTACAATCTCTATGAATCCTCCGTTTCTTCTTTTCAATTGTAAATAAATTCAAGGGCCTTTGAGCTTGATCTTGAATATGTAGTTGTTGCCACGAACGACGATCTTTTTCTTGAGCTTGAGCTTGATTGCTTGAACTTGACCTTGATTCGTTCTTCGTTCTTGAGCTTGAACTTGATTTGTTCTTCGTTCTTGAGCTTGGACTTGATTGCTTGAAGCTTGAAACTTATGGAGGAATTCGTAGTGTTTGATCCACGAGCTCTCTCTTGCTTTGCGTTATAACTTTTGGTGTCTTTTCTGAGCTATGAAGACCCCTATTTATAGTTGTGGGAGGGAAGAGTTATAATAAGAACAAACTCTTTCCGACCAATCAAATTGAAGTGTGACATGGCCACATTTGATTGGCCAGAACATGTCACTTGCACACGTGGCGCGATTTAATTGGCCTTTCAGTGTGACTGGGCATGCCTTGTCATTTTGACACGTGGCATGGTCCTATTGGCTCTTCCGCTTGACTTGGCGCGCCACGTCATTTGACACGTGGCACCAAACTGGGCCTCTAGGAAGATGACATCTTGGGCTTAATGAAGTGGGCTCATCACTTTAGCCCAATTAAATGGGCTAGCCCAATGGATTAAGACTTATTTATTTAATCCATATATATTGGGCTTATAATTAATCCAATTATATTAGTCCAATAAATTTATTTGAACTAATATATCTTGAATTTTAAAATATGTTTTACGGATTTAATTCGAATAAAATATATATGCCAACAGATATAACACTTGAATTGACTAAAATTTTGCATCCAAACTTTCAGCAATAGGGTATACATACAAGATGGAAAACCTTAGTCCACTGAAATAAAAATATATGTGCAGATATTTTAACATAATAAAATTTTTAATTATGAAAGTGTGTACACACGTAATATTCTATGTCATGTGTGATATATTAAAGTTTCAAAATATTGGTCAAAATTTCTAGACCTATTTATTAGTAATTCTATAGATTCTATTTCGATAAAAATGTACAATAAAAAAAGAAAGAGATGGATGTCACAAAACGATAATTTTATAAAGAGTGTATTGCTATGAAGATGAATATTGTTGTTATAGATAAAAAGCTATTATAGAAAAGTAAAATATAACAATAAAAGTTATTTAAAAAAAAAAGTTGAATTTTATAATAAAATATTGTTATATAAGATGGATATTATAGAGAAGTCTTATTGTACATAATCATCTATTTATTGGTAGCCAATTGAATAACTGTGGAAGGCAATTTAGTAGTTTAAGATTATTTTGTGTAAACCTTTTATTTATTTTTTTGTAACGGTTCAAGGTTGGATAAGAATTATGACAAAACTAAAGTACGAGAAGCGAATTATTCTTAATCATAATTAGTCCTAAAAATAGTTAATTGATAATCATTATGTTGTTAGACCTTGGCATTAATGTTGAGATAGGCATCATAGTCCTCGAAGATTTATTCAGTCTAAAAAGGAAAACAATACTAGTAACAACAATAATGAAAGTTTACAAAGAAAGCATAAATTGGAAAAAAGTCGTCGACAGCAGGATTCGAACCTGCGCAGGCAAAGCCCAACAGATTTCGAGTCTGTCTCCTTAACCACTCGGACATATCGACGGTCTTTGTCTTTATTTTCATCCCTTTTTACTTAATTGAATTTTATCAACAATGAGTAAATTTTCCATTACTTACCAACAATTCAATCATCAGCCACCTTTAATAGCCGGAGGTTTCAAAACGAGCACCAAATACCGGGTGACAAACCGGAAAAAAAATAAATAAATAAAATAAAAATAAAAAACAATTCAATCATTCTATTACTTTCATGGGAACAAAGAAGTTTGTATTGTAATTTCTTTTTCGTAAATAGCAAATACTCCCTATTGGCTGCTATCCATATGAGGGGTTAAAAAAGAGAGCAACAGGTAACTCAGGAATCCTCTATTTATTCAAATCAGATGTCCATACCTTTTTTGTAAAATAATTAAGAGAAAGAGAATAACACTGAAGCCTCAATTGAGAATAGATTCCTCAGAGAAACAGTATACATAGCAACTGAAACTCCGTGAAAAATATTACCAACCAAATTAATTTGAATCTTTAATGAATAATTTTCTTACAAAATAATTTTACTTATAGAGGTTTTACTCGATAAATGATCTGTGAAATTCATAATCATCTAAATCTGAAATCTTCTGTGAAGGTCCGATGTTTTCCGAAAAAATCGACTTAAAAGATTAAATTTATTTGGACTACTAAGATAATAGTCTTGCTTTTCATCTTTTTACTGAAACTAGCGGGCTTGTTTTCTTTACCTGGTGTGCCGTGCTTCACTCTTTTTTTTTTTTTTTTAAAGACTTTTTCCTTCCTATACCACATATGAAACCTTATTACCAAAAATGTGCATGGTTTCATATTTACCCGCCATGTTCACAGTTATTCTACAAAATATATACCATTCATTAAATACCAATTATTAGGAGCTGATTCCTTCCTAATTAGGCGCGCTACAAATCTGGAACTAAATATTCTTCCAGATATTCCTATTTAGGCGCGCTACAATTATGGAAGTAAATATTCTTCCAGATATTTTCCACCATTGACAGCCATTTAAAAGCTTGAAAGTTTTGAATTCAAATTTGGGTTTTCAAAAATCATTATTTGTTTGGATTGGGTGTTGTTGAAAATAATCGGGAATATGGTTTGGAGTTTATATCTCAATTTTGAGGGATTTTGGTGAAGATTAGATTTGGTTTTGACTGAATTTCAGATTGAAACTCGAAGAAGAAGAAGAAGAAGACGACATATTGCAGAAATTGTAGATAAATTGTAGATTATTTGTATTCTGATTGTAGATGCTTTATTTTCTGTTTTCACAAATAAAAACGGCTAAAACTTCTACAAATCTTCTATAAAACACAATTATGTCAAAAATCACAATTATGCTACAATTGAATGGGAATTGGGATATAAAAATTCAATGTACCCATTTTGTAGATATTTTGTAGATGAATTGTAGATTATTAGTATTCTAATTGTAGATGCTTTGTTTTCTGTTTTCACAAATAAAAAACGACTAAAACTTCTACAAATCTTCAGCAAAAATCAATCTACAATTTATCTACAATTTCTGCAATATGTCTTCTTCTTCTTCTTCGAGTTTCAATCTGAAATTCAGCCAAAACCAAGTCTAAATCTTCACCAAAAACCCTCAAAATTGAGATATAAACTCCAAAACATATTCTCAATTATTTACAACAACACCCAGTCAAAACAAATAGTGATTTTTGGGAACCCAAATTTGAATTCTTTCGTATTCAGATCTCTTATCTCCGCAGCATACCTACCCCATGACCTTCTCCTTACGCCTAAGTATCTGCAATTGTTCTGTTGTTCCTCTGCATTTTGAGTACTACTTATATTGCTGCCATTCTTTCTTGGTTTTGTGCTCGTGTTGCTTGAAGAAGTGGATGATTTGATGATATTCATATTCAAATTCATTAACCGGGGGGGGGGGGGGGGGGGGAGAGAAACGTGGGGGGATTTGGAGGAATATACGGTAGCGTTAATTAAGGAGTGATATACGATACATTAATTGTACAGTTAAAACACATTATGGTATAGAATTGGTAATTAGGTATACTAAATGTAATTAAATCAAACCTTTAAACATTAAGGGTAATATAGTTTCCTATATGGAATAGGAATGTAAAAATTCC
>NC_031995.1:66363070-66430585 GCF_001879085.1 Nicotiana attenuata | reverse complement strand
GAATTGGGATATAAAAATTCAATGTACCCAGTTTGTAGATATTTTGTAGATAAATTGTAGATTATTTGTATTCTAATTGTAGATGCTTTATTTTCTGTTTTCACAAATCAAAAACGCCTAAAACTTCTACAAATCTTATGCAAAAACGCAAGTATGTCGAAAATCTCAATTAAACTACAATCGAATGGGAATTGGGATATTAAAATTCAATATACCCAGTTTGTCGATATTTTGTAGATGAATTGTAGATTATTTGTATTCTGATTGTAGATGCATTATTTTCTGTTTTCACAAATCCAAAACGGCTAAAACTTCTACAAAATTGGACTTGATGTTGCTAGAGGTCTGTAATACATTCATGAGCACACCAAGTCGCATTATGTGCATCGAGATATAAAGACAAGCAACATCCTTCTTGACGATTCTTTTAGAGCAAAGGTTTGTTCTGGTGCCCGGGTTTTGTCTTTTTGGTTGTCGGTTTCGAACCCAAAAACATCTCATTGCCTTTGCTTTGCAAACAGATTTCAGATTTTGGTCTGTCAAATCTTATGGGGATAACGAATGACGGAGAAGCCTCTGCAACACGAGTTGTTGGAACCTATGGCTAACAGTACATAAACGTGGGCGAGGGTGAGGGTTTGAGAGAGAGAAACATGGGAGGGGTGGGATATACGGTACCTTGAATTAAGGAGGGATATACGCTGCATTAGTTGTACCCTTAAAATACACTATGGTATAGAATTGGTAATTTGGTATACTAAGTGTAATTAAGTCAAACCTTAAACATTGAGGGTAATAAGGTTTCCTATGTGGCATAGGAATGTAAAAATTCCTTTTTTTTAACAAAAATAATACTATTTCCTTGAAAAAAGAGCGGCCAGTAGGCCCGTTTGAAAATATACTATAAACAATTAAGGCAAAATGGTCTCGTAGCCACTTAAATGTGCACCAATTTGCCATCCGATAAATAAACTTATATATTTCTCATTGAACACTCTAACTCATATACTTATGAACTAATAGACCCCTTTAACCATTAACCATATACATAGGGCGATCACAATGCTGAAGTGGCCAAACGAGTGTCTATCACCATATAAGGAGTGTGCAATCATATGTACCAAAAAAAATAGCACTAAAATAAGAAGAAGAAGAAAAAAAAAAGGAAGGATCAAAATTATTAAAAAGAAAGAACTTTCGCAGTTAAATTACCTCTCTCTCTTCGTCCCACTTATTTCTCTTCTTCCCCCTCCCTAATCTCCTGTGATGACCCGATAGGTCATTTTTAGTTTTAGCCTTCATTTATGTGTTCCGAGACTTCGAATAGCTCCACTTAGCGTTCTTCGATTTGCTTCGTGTCTTTTTCCGAGAAACTTTTATGTGAAAAATTTAAGAAAATGTGAAATCTAGCTTTAAAAATAATTTGAGCTAACTATAGTCAATATTTTGTGTAAACGGACCCGAATAAAGTATTTAGAGGATCCTGGTATTCGTATCGTGATTTGGGACTAGCGCGTACGCCCGAAACTAAATTCAGAAGTTCCTAACTCGATTTAATGTGATTTATTGAAAACTAGTAATTGAAAGTTTAAAAAATTCCTAAGTTTGACCATAGGTTGACTTTGTTGCTACGGGATTTGGATTTCGGTTCCGGAACTTGGTATAAGTTCATTTCACTATTATGACTTAACTGCAAAATTTGGTGCAAAACGGAGTTGATTTGGCGTGATTTGGACGTCTGGTTCTAAATTTGCAAGTTCTTAAGTTTCATTGAAAATTTAATACATTTTGATGTCCAATTCGTGGTTCTAGGTCTTATTTTGGTGTTTTGATTGCGCAAATGAGTTCGTATGGTGCTATTATACTTGTGTGCATGTTTGGTTTGGAGCTCGAGGGGCTCGGGTGAGTTTTGGATAGGCTACAGACCATTTTGGACTTAGGAAGTTGCTGGTTTCAACTATCTGCTGATATCTGGTGTTTTGTGCTTCGCGATCGCAAAGCTACTCTCGCGATCGTGAATGGGGAAATTGGGACGGGGGCAGAGTTACTCTTCGCGAATGCGAGGTATGGGTCACGAACGCGAATCGGAGGGGGGCTAACCCTTCACGAACGTGAATGTGCCTACGCGAACGCGAAGCTTTGTAGGATTCTGGGGGAGCTGGGAAGTGGCTCTACGCGAACGGGGGCGTTGGCTGGCGAACGCGAAGGAAAGAGGGGCTAAGCCTTCGCGAACGCAAAGAGTTGACCGTGATCGCTGTGGCCTTTTCGCCAGTGCTCTTCGTGAACACGTCAGGTGCTTCGTGAACGCGAAGAACACCTGACGCCCAGTCTTTAAAACTTCTAAAAATCAAGATTTAACCTATTTTTTATCATTTCCAAGTTTGAGCGCGGCCTAGAGGCGATTTAAAAGAGATATTTCATTCCAACTTCATAGGTTAGTAGATTTAACTCGTTTTCTTCCATTTCCATCAATACCCATTGATTTCTAACCTTTAATCGATGCTCTTTCTTGGTAGAAATTAGGCATTTGGGGTAGAATTAAGAATTTTTGTAAAATTGAGATTTAAACCTCAAATTGAGGTCAGATTTCGAAACTAATGACATAATCGTGCTCGGGGTTGACTTTTATTGACTTTTTGGTAAAAGTATAAAGATCTTTGCTTTATCTATTGTAATTAATTTTTCTAGCATTGCTTGATGATATTAAGTCGATTTTGGTTAGATTCGATTAGTTTGGAGGCGAATTTTAGAGAAAATGCCCCGATTGAGCTTTGATTTGATTGCGGAGCGAGGTAAGTGTTGGGTCAAACCTTGATTCGAGAGAATTAGGAACCCTTGAACTATATGCTATGTGAATGACGTGTCTAACGGCGTATGTGCGAGGTGACTAGTGTATATACGCCGTCCAAATAATTGTCTCCATATCCTTCCTCATATTTAATGAATTATCTCATTCCATGCCTTAACTGTTATATGCTTTAGTCGCTTTCTATGCCGTAATTTGTTACTTGTCATTAATTATTCTTGTATTGCATTATTCGTCCCTTCCATGATTCCGTGATTAATTACTACTTTCCTTAATTGTCTTATTTGCACACCTTAATTGTGACGTACTTGACTTGTATTGTTGCTTTTGGTTCTATTTGTGGCATCCCTTTGATTAGTGCGTGGTTCCTTTATTGCTTTACTTTCATATCCCTTGATTGTGGAGATTCTTGTAAATTGAGTTATTGGATTGATTACGTTTATTGAAATTGTTTGTGGACTAGGTTGCACGCCGCAACAGTTTGTAATATGATGGAATAAGGGAGGATTTTGATATTGATTACAACGATATGGTGGGATCGGGTTGCGCGCCGCACCGGTTATTTACGTAATGCTTGATATTGATAAATTATAATATGGTGTAATAAGGGAGAATCATGACATCAATTATGCTGATATGGTAGGGTCGGGTTGCGCGCCGCAACGGATTATTTACGTGATTCTTGATATTGATAAATGATGCTAAGATAAAATAAGGGAGGATTATGTGTGTACGGTGGGATCGCGTTGCGCGCCTCCGCAAAATGTGTGTGTTATAGTCGTTGTTGTTATTGTGTTGGTTTTCAGCATTTTTATATGAACTTACAAGGTCTGCTATTCTGGGCACTCAGATTGTGAGGATTGATTTTATTTTCATAAATTAACTGCTTTACTTTCATTTCCTATTTTCCTTTCCTGTTATTATTATTGTCACTGCGTACAGGTTATTGTAAGTGGCTCGCCTTAGCCTCGTCACTATTTTGTCGAGGTTAGGCTCGGTACTTACATAGTACATGGGGTCGGTTATACTCATACTATACTCTGCACTTCTTATGCAGATTTTGGAGTTGGTCCTAGCGGCATTCAGTAGACTTGCTCGGATCTAGCTATAAGTGGAGACTTGAGGTATAGATGCACGGTGTCCGCAGCCCTGAATTCCCCTTCTACTTCCTTTTAGCTGTTTATTTTGATTCAGACAGCTATGTTTATTTCAGACCATTATCTGTAGTATTTCTAGACGCTCATATTTTCGTGAACCAGTTTCGCGATTTGTATTTGGATTTCGTCACTTGTTAGTTTAATACTGTATTTCAGACTATTCGATTTTATTATTGTCATTTAATTTGGAAATTGTTAAAAATGGTCAACAGATATAGCTAACGTTGGCTTGCCTAGCAAGTGAAATGTTCGGCTCTATCACGGTCTCGAAGACGGGAATTCCAAATCGCGATAAGTTGATATCAGAGCACTAGCTTGCATAGGTCTCACGAGTCATGAGCAAGCTTAGTAAAGTCCGGAGGATCGGTACGGAGATATCTGTACTTATCTTCCAGAGGCTATGGAGTTTAGGAAATATTTCACTTCTATCCTTCTTTGTCGTGCGAATTTATTCTATCATTGATTATTGAACCATTCTATTCTTGTTCTCGCGTAGATGGCGAGAACACGCACGGCATCTGCAGCCGGACAGGAGCTAGAGCCCCTTGTGGCAGCTACTACCAAGGCCAGAGGTCGAGCCAGAGGCTGAGGCAGAGGCAGAGCTCAGCATAGAGCTCGGGCAGCAGCACCCGCAGTGGAGCCTCAAGTGGATCACGAGGAGCAGGTCCCAACTCAAACCGTACCCGTCGGACCAGCTCAGGTCCCGAAGGGGTTCATAGCCACTACAGTACTTCAGGACGCTCTAGTTCACTTGGTGGGCCTTATGGAGAGTGTGGCCCTAACGGGTGCATTTTCGGTGGCACCAACCATATCTCGAGCTAGGGGAGGAGCACAGACTCCCGCAACTCACACCCCGGAGTAGGTGTCTCCCCTATATCAGACTCCAGTAGCCCAGCCAGTTGTGGTGGTTCAACCAGTTGTTGTGGCACAAGATGGTGATAGGCCCTATGTCTTCTGAGGCCTTGTTGAGGCTGGATATTTTACCAAGCTCTTTCCTATCCATTTCACCAGTGCACCTTCTGAGGACCTACAGGATTACTTGGACCATTTCCACGAAGTGTAGCACAACATGGGTATAGTTAAGACCAATGGGGTCTATTTTGCAATGATCCAGATGACCGGTTCTGCCAAGAAATGGTGGAGGGATTATGTGTTGACTAGACCAGCTGGTTCAACTGCACTCACCTGGGATCAATTTTCACAGCTATTTCTAGAGAAGTTCATTCCTTTCACTCAGAGAGGATTGCCGTAAGTAGTTTGAGCGTCTTCAGCAGGGTAGTATGACTGTTACCCAATATGAGACTCGATTTGTGGACCTAGCTTGCCATGACATTGTTTTACTCCCTAATGAGAGGGAGAGAGTGAGGAGATTTACTGATGGGCTCACTTTCAATATCAGGCTATAGATGGACATGGAGACTGGGGACGATATTTCTTTCCAGAGGGCCGTAGATATTTCTAGACGGATCAAGATGGTTCGTGGTTAGGAGAGGGGGCCGGTGTCTGATAAGAGGCCTCGTCATTCTGGTGGTTTCAGTGGTGCTTATCATGAGGTAGGAGTACCTTTGGTAAAGGCCATCCTCCTAGGCCATTCCATTCAGCGCTTCAGACATCCCATAGTGCTTTGGGTAGTCATGGTCCTTATGTATCTTATCTTGGGCAACCAGCCTACAATGCACCATCAGCTCTTATTAGTGCACCTCCAATCCAGAGCTATCACCGTGGTTATCCAGCCCGTTCGGTTCAGTTACATCTTCAGCAGCCACAGTAGCAGGATGGGTGTTTTGAGTGTGGGGGTACCGGTCACATCAGGAGTTACTATCCGAGATTGTTGAGCACCATGCCACAACAGAGTCCTCGTGACATGGTCCCGGCACCGGTTGCCTCACCGCCCGCTTAGCCAGCCAGAGACAGGGGTCAGGCGGCCAGAGGGGGAGGTCAGGCCGTAAGAGGTGGAGGCCAGCCAGCTAGAGATCGTCCAAGATATGGAGTTCAGGGTGGTGGGGCTCAGCCTCAATATTATGCATTCCCAGCTAGACCCGAGGCTGAGTCATCTGACACCGTCATCACAAGTTTTGTTCGAGTTTTCCACAGAGATGCTTCAGTTCTATTTGATCTGGGCTCTACTTCTTCCTACGTGTCATCCTATTTTCCTTCATATCTGATTGTGGCTCGTGATTCTTTGAGTGCTCCTGTGTATGTGTCTATGTTTGTGAGAGATTCTATTATTGTAGATCGTGTCTATCGCTTGTGTGTGATTACTATTGGGAGTCTTGAGACTAGGGTAGATCTCATACTTTTTGATATGGTAGAATTTGATGTTATTTTGGGCATGGATTGGCTGTCACCTTATCGTGCTATATTGGATTGTCATGCCAAGACGGTGACCTTAGCTATGTCGAGGTTGCCTCGATTAGAGTGGAGAGGGACTCATGTCTATTCTACCATCAGGGTTATTTCTTATGTCAAGGCTCGACGTATAGTCGAGAAGGGATGTCTAGCTTATTTGGCCTATATTCGCGATTCTAGTGCGGAGGTTCCTTTTATGGATTCGGTGCCTGTTGTGCGTGAGTTCCAGAGGTGTTTCCTACTGATCTGCTGGGGATGCCACCCCACAGAGATATTAACTTTTGTATTGATTTGGCTCCGGGCACTCAGCTCATTTCTATTCCACCATACTGTATGGCCTCGCCTGAGTTGAAGGAACTGAAGGAGCAGTCGCAAGATTTACTTGATAAGGGATTCATTAGACCTAGTTTTTTTCCTCGGGGTGCGCCCGTGTTATTCGTGAAGAAGAAAGATGGTTCGATGAGGATGTGTATAGATTATCGGCAGTCGAACAAAGTCACTATCAGGAACAAGTATCCGTTGCCAAGGATTGATGACTTATTTGATCAGCTTCAAGGTGCCAAAGTGTTTTCAAAAATTGATTTGAGTTCTGGCTACCATCAGTTGAAGATTAGGGCATTGGATGTCCCTAAAATGACTTTTCGGACTCGGTATGGGCATTATGAGTTCCTAGTGATGTCATTTGGGTTGACAAATGCCCAGCAACATTTATGGATTTCATGAACTGGGTATTTAAGCCCTATCTGGATTCGTTTGTGATCGTATTCATTGATGATACCTTGATCTACTCCTGCAGTAGAGAGGAGCATGAGCAGCACCTTTGGATTGTACTTCAGACTCTGAGAGATAGTCAGTTATATGGCAAGTTTTCAAAGTGTGAATTTTGGTTAGACTCGGTCGCCTTTTTGGGGCATGTTATATCGGCTGAGGGCATTAAAGTGGATCCTAAGAAGATTGAGGTGGTTCAGAATTGGCCTAGACCTACTTCAGCTACAGACATTCGGAGCTTCCTGGGTTTGGCGGGGGTATTATCGCCGGCCCGAGGAGGGGTTTTCATCTGTAGCAGCCCCATTGACTAGATTGACCCAGAAGGGTGCTCCATTCAGGTGCTCGGATGAGTGTGAGTTGAGCTTTCAGAAGCTCAAGAATGCCTTGACTACGTTGACTAGCGCAAAATACACACTTAAATTATGCTCGCTAATTAAATATAGTATAGTATAATATCGTATCCATAGGCATTGGATTAAAACAGTATTCTCATAGTTTCTAGATTGATAGCTATCCAAGAGGATCAACAATTGAGATTTATATGATTTCTAACTAAAATTTACTAAGAATCTAAATCTATTGACTAATGATAATCGACACAAAGGAATAAGCAAAGAAAGTTATCAGCGGGAGAAAATAGGAATTTGATAGGATAGGTGCAAGATAATTGTTTGGGATCTCTAGATAATTCACTTTTAATGTTTAAGTGAGTCTCTCGAATTCACTTAATTTAGTTCATAGGTTCAATAGAAACTCCTCTCTCTATTAAGTCCTAACCTCACAAGATGAACCAATTTAAGCACTGTGAAGATATGCAAGAATGCGTAAGAGATTGGTCTTTAGGTGAACCTCTCTCGATTATCCTCCTAACTAGGTTTAATCAATGATTCAACTAGCCTCTTCCAGTTACTAAGATGAATTAATGAACTCAACTAACAACATAATGCAAAGATATCACAAGTTATGCCTCTCTCGATTACATGAACAAGCGAATATATATGCAATAATTAAATCATCAAAAAATGCTTCAATACATAAAACTAGAGTTATAATCCATAAAAAATCATCAATACACCAAATCCATCAAACCCTAAAATGAACTACTCCGTAATCACTGAGAAATACATCACAAATATAATTAAAGAATAGGAAAACATAGATTCGATCCAAACACAGGTCTTGAGTGAGGAAGGAATGATGAAATCCTTGTGCTTTTGCTCCTCCAACTCTTCCTTATCCCCCTTAGGTTGATTATGTGTCAAAAGTCTAGAAAATAACGTTTTTCCATGTTTTTATAGCAAGTAGGGTCGGGCCCAGACGAAACCACCTTCTCCTAGCGAAAATAGGATTTTCACTCTGTAAAAACTGCACAGGCGCGCCGCATGGGGCGAAGCGCCACGCGGGGCAGAAGTGGAGATCTTCAGAGAGCTTGAACTTTCAACAGGAAGCACAAATGTACAGATGCGGCGCCCCACACTGTGTTGTTTTCTCAGGGTGAAGTTCAAACTTCGATTTTTGATATCCAGGCTTGGTCCTCTGTTGATACCCAATTTCTCCCTCAAATTTTGAATTGTGTGTGTATATATATATATATATATATATATATATATATATATATATAGTTTCAAAATAGTATGCATCATCATTTAGTTTATGAACCTATACAGGAATTTGTCATAAATTTCCATAATTATTAAAGGTTTTAAATCAATTTCTTTCTGCATTTTTATTGTACAAATACACAATACTTATCCTTCAAATCATTTTTATGGTGATTTATTCATCCAAACTCATCATTTATACCAACATGTATGTTTTTAAATATTTTACTATAATTTTTATAATTACATTTGCATTTTTAGGCTAATTGCACATTTTTGCAATAATAGCCCATAGTCATGTAAAATTATGTTATTTATGCAAAAAATATCTTTTTATATTTATAGTGTTATTTATTATTTTTAATCATTTTAGTGAATAAATAATTTTTTTTTATTAATTATTTTATAAGTTATTTTTTTTGCTAAATATGGGGTATTTAAATAATAGCCTAATTCTAAACCTATTTTTCAGACCTAATACACCAGCCCAATACCCCATACACCAGCCCAATAACCCCAGCCCAAATCAGTTAACTCAATCCCACAACCCGGTCGGTACCATCTATTTTAACCCGCCCCGTTCACTTTTAAATCCCAGCCGTTAATCTTTCAAGATCAGCGGCCCACATCCTTCCCCCGTTTTTAATTAACCAAACCCCCCCAAAACCCTAGCCATTCCCTCCAACCCGCCGCCCTCATATGCTCTCATCTCTCTTCTCTCTCTATCAAACCCTAGCCGTCGTGACCTCCAATCCTCTCCGATTCCAGCTCAAAAATAGAATCAATCATTGATTCCCTTACCTTATTGATCTCCTCTCACTAGTGGTTGTCCGTCTGTGGTGTTACATAGTTGCTTGCCTAAACATGGCAAGCAAATCTCATCAAAATTGAACCAAAGTCGGTTCAAATCCTTGACCTTTCTGCTATTCCGTCTATATTCACCCTTGTTCTATTATGGGTACGAATCTCTGTATATTTTCTGTTGATTCTTACTTGCCCTAAAACTAGGGTTTTCGTCTCTTTAGATCGAAGCAAAATTGGTTCAAATCTCTAATTTTGAGTGTCATTTTGTCTGTATTCGTCCTATTATGTGTGAGTTCGATTTTCTTTGTTTAGATTCTGCCGATTATTCACTTTCCCTTAAAATTAGGGCTTGAAGTTTTTCTCTTTTCCTTACTGATTTTTGATTGCATGTGATGTTCTTTCCTTTCTTGTTTGATTGATAATTTTCCTTGTTTGGTGTTTAATTTCTACTACTATATAAACCCCTCCCCATTCCCCTTTGAGACAGACTTTAATCACTATTTTCTCACTAAAAAAAGCTGATGTTTTTTCTACTCTGTGATTGTTTACTATTCTATTCTATTTTGCTCTTGGCCGGCTGAAAGCCAAGGCCACCGGACTTTACTTTTTCTGTCCTCTCTTGGGTGTGAGCATTTCCAAGGTTCTTGAAACCCGCAGAACTTGACACATTCAGAGCTCTGGGTCCTTACTGCAATCCTTTTCCTTATTTGTCGAACAATTACTGGTTAGTCTCTAAGTCTTTGTAGCGTTTACTCTATTATGTTAAGCATGTTCTTTGAAACTGCATGATTTAATGTGTTTCTTTGACTCTTTTCGCCTAATTCTGCCTATGATTGTTAGCCTAAATATGTCTCTGCACCTAACTTATTTAGTTTGGAAAGAATGAAGCATGCTTAGTTTAATGTTGCTGATAGTTCAAATGTTCTGCTTTGACTATATGGTTCAATCCATGTTTCTCTGCCTAATCCTGAACTTCTAATGACTAATTGATGTTATTAGCATGCCCTATCTTGTTTAAGACCTTGCTCTGAATGTTGTATGCTCCTGTGACTATTGTTGCCACTATATGTGTTCTTGCCATGACCAATCTGTACCCCTAGTGATTTGTAATCCCTTAAAGCAGTCTGCCTGACTGATACTCTCTATATTACCTGATCCTGCTTGTATTATAATGTTTAACTATTGTGTTTGGTATAATATGATCCTTTAAGTCCTAAATTGGTTGCACTACTTTGTTTTTGATAGTCTAATACCATTGCATGTTAACTTGCAATCTCAGGCTTCTTGTTCCTTATCATATGCCACCCCGCGCAGTGTGTTAATTTGCTTATGTGATTATCTTATAAGTTTGCAAATGCTTTCCAAACCTATTACTATATTACTTTTTTCACTGATTGTTTCCTGTTATGAGTCTAATTCTGGGGCTGGTTGAAAGCCAAAGCCCTTCCCCTAAGTTTCCTCTTTCAACCTCCCTAGTGTGAGCACTGCCCTAGGTTCTTGAAGCCCTTGGGAACTCTGACGCACTAGGGTCTAAGGTTCCTTGGCACTCTGTCCTAAATGCTCCATCCTTCCCTCTTTTCACCTACTGAATGAGCCAATGGGTTGTGCATGGATGTTTTCTGAATCTTTGATGGCTACTGGGTTTTGGCTATTTTATGTAAATGAGGGATGTTTTCTAGGTTTGATTGGCTATGACTTCTGGGCTGTGATGAAGCCTGTTGGATGTGAAATTGAAGGCCTAGCCTGGCCGGGTATACTTTGGGCATGTCTAAGGCCTACTATAGTTATTTTATAACTTTGTAATTTATTTCATACATTGGGCCTGTAATAATTCTGTAATAACAATTGAGATGTTAGTAAAATTGAGAAAATGGGTTTACTTTGATATTTGCATGAAACAGGTAGAAATCCTGCCGATTGGTGTTTAATTTGTTCAAACATGTTCTGTTCCTATGTGTTTTTAGATAATCTGCCTATAGGTGTTTAATTTGCTCGAACATATTCTGCTTCTACATGTTTGTTAGATATCATGCCTATAGGAAATAAAATGACCAATCTTTCAATTGCAGCATGTTCACTAGGTGCCATGATCATAGGATTATATTAGTTTATGTTCTACCAATCTGCATTTTAGAAATCATGCATATAGGGTCTTAATTGGTTAACGTGTTGTTGTTATAATTACTCGCTTAAGAGACATGCATATTGTAGCTAATACCAGTTTCAATTACTAATCGTTAGAAATCCGGCCTATAGGACATTATCACTCGCTTTTAAGTGCTAATATATTGAACTTTCAAACATTGTTTCGTTGCTACTATTAGAAAGCATGCTATAGGATCAAACTGGGCAATTTTGAATATCTCCCACAGTTATCACTGAAAATTACTGCACTTAGATATCATGTCTATACGTTTAAACACTTATAATCTGTAATAATCAGCATATACTATCAGGTTCCCTAAACTGTGTAGTTATTTAGAAGTCATGCCTCTAAAATAACACCTTGCATCTGAAACTGTCTGCATGTTTGAACTCCAAAGTCACATAGAAATCATATCTATAGGGCTTAATGGCTTTAACTCATCTCAATTCTGAAACTGTCAAATGTCTGATGTGTTTGCGTGCATTTGTTGTCTAAGTGTGGAGGCTAACTTGAGCCCTTAATTGCTTTCATACGAAGTCCAACTTGTTTTGTATGTTGCCTAGTTTTCTCATTTTAAGCAACCTAAGTTAAGTCTAGAACCACCCAAAATAGAGGTCCAAACGCCTCCTAGACCATAGGCATGGGATGGGTAGTGCACGCATAAGGCACGATTTAGAATCAACTAGAGCGCTTTAGGTAACAACTTAAAGATAGTAATCAGGTAGCAGGAGATGATAGTCTGTACCCGCTGAATAATACGAGTAACACCCCATCCCGAGGGAGTTACGAAGTATCATTTATGTTGCACGGGGTGATCCTTTAGGCTAAAAAACTTAGGACCCCCCTCCCATCTTGTTTTAAAATCAATTATTTGTTTGTTGGTAGATTTTGATAATAATTGCCCCAACTCCTTGTCTTTCCCTTTATTTTGGACTAACTCATATAATTCGAGTTCGGCCGGGACCCACAGTGGTGGACCTCTAAGAGTGCCTAGCACCTTCTCTTCGAGGTAATTTGAGCCCTTACCCGATCTTTGGTGACGCAAACTAGTTAAACCTGAGTTACTTGCTAACAGGTGCCCTAATGCACCTCAAACCCGTTAGGTCGCGACTCTCTTTTTTAACACCTTCATGAAAAGAGTTGTCATGTGTCGAAACCCGATTTCACGAGAAAAAGGGGCGCGACATCCTCGACCCCTGAACGCGATCCTGGCTTAATCCTTTGGGCTTTTACTCAGACCTCAAAGCTCCAAATAGCTCGAATTAGCTCTGTAACCACTAGGTCACTCAAAATCACTCCTACAAGCCATAAAACACACAATAAGTACAAAACACTAGCGATTAAAGCTCTAACACAATCAAAGTGCAGTAAATTAGGATGCGATAAGCGACTAAAACACGAGATTATAGCCTACCATCAACACCCCCACACTTAAATCATTGCTCATCCTCGAGCAATCAAACTACACTTTATATAAACACGACCTTTTTAAACAACTCTCATAACTCATCATACCAAAAATATTTAAAATAGACTAAGTATAATACTGTAACATCCTAACCTCAAAATTTGACTCAAAAGCACCACGCATTATTTATAACCAGCTCACTTACTCTAACATGGAAGTCAATGAGCATTACCTTTCCTTCATGAATCAAGTGCCCTCACACAACAATAGAGAGTAGTTTCACACACAACAAAATTTAAGACAATTAGGAACTCAAGATAGACAGAAGTTGCTCACTCTCAGAAACAACATTCATATGCCACAAAAGACGTACCATAGGCTTGCCCATAGTGTACTACTCCACTAATTGAGTTCGTTCAGTCAAGGATCAAATGGGGCTTTATTTGGTTGTATTGTAGGCTACGGGACGGGTAGGACACATTTAGATATAAGAGTGACTACACCTCCCTAAGCACTTTTAATACATACACTTTTACAATTCAGAATCCCATACTTATGTCAAACCATAATTCCACCTTCACATCAATATACATTAACTCCCTACTTCTTTAAGAACAATTTCATCAAGAGTTACCACTATCAATGAATATTTGCACAACAACACAATATTTTTTTTCTTTTCTCTTTCAATTCAGGTGGCTCTTACTTTTTCAAAATATTGCACCTTTCTCCTGATTTCATTAGTTCCACTCTAAAGCCAAACCAACCACCCCACACTTAAACTTTTACAAAGTTCATAACAAATTCAAGTGCTCATGAGAGGTAAAAGGTTCAAATAGATGGTCAATTCAAACAAATGAGTAAGGCTTGTAATGTGGTTGCCAAAGAAACAGGATTACATGCTCAAAGGGGTTAACTAAGATACACAACAATTAGGTGGGTAAAAGCATATACAGGCTCGACAAAGAAATGCCTATATCACTTCCAAGACTGAACACAACTACTATTTTGCTTTGCAAACACACGGGGCAAGTTCTAGACATCAAATTCTATGCACAGAATAACACAAAATCTCACACACACATGGAACATAACTCACTCAGGATTGGACTCATCAAGACACTCTAGACAAAAGCACAAGGTTTCCTACTCCTAACAAAAATAAAAACTAACTACACCCGGTTCAAATAAAACCCTTGGAAAAGAAACACGGCACAAAAAAAAAATCAAGGGGGAATTAATACAATACCTAACAAAAGAAAATCTTTTTGTCTTTTTCTTTCGACTTTAATCCCTCAAGAAACCTATCGAGTGATATCCATCGTCGGGAAAAATCGAAATTTTTTAAATTTTTTTCTTTCAAATATTTTTTCTAACTACTACAACTAACAAAAAGAAACTAAAACTAATAAACATACAAAAAACGAATATCTCTCACCCCACACTTTAAGTTGTGGCATGTCCCCATGACACACAATTAAAAAGCATAAGATAGAGGAAACTTCCCTGAATCTCTAGTCGGAGTCTGAGTCGAAGTCGGGCTCCATTCCTCGCGCCCGAACTGATGCACACATCCATGCAGACAGCTTCTTCTCATCCTTCTTTGGTTACACCCCACACTTATCATTTTCACTCACTACAGCCTTATCTTTCAAGCCCTTCACTTTCCACTCAGCATTTGCAGCTGGTTTCTCCTTTTTCAGCCCCGCTTCTACATCCATCTTGAAATTCACAGTCTCCTCACCCACTCTAAGCATAAGTTTTCTCTCGTGTATATCTAATATTGCTTTACCCATTGCTAAGAATGGTCTTCCTAGGATAAGGGGGACCTCCTTATTCTCCTCCATATTCACCACTATAAAATCCACAGGAAATACAAACTTATCCACCTACACTAAGACATCTTCCACTATCCCCTCTGGTATCAATGTCGTTTGGTCTTCCAGCTGCAAAGATATTGGTGCTAACCTTATCTCTCCGATCTCTTTCTCCAGTTTCCTGTAAATAGACAAAGGCATTAAATTAATTGAGGTGCCAAAATCACACAAAGACTTATCAAAGTTAATAGAGCCTAAAGAGCAAGGTATAGTCAAATTCCCTGGATCTTCACACTTTTGTGGGATTTTATTTTGCAATATCGCACTACAACGCTCTGTGAGCTTGACCAATGAGGTCTCTTCTATCTTCCTCTTCTTTGTCAGGATCTCCTTTAAGAATTTGGCATAAGCTGGCATTTGTAAGAGCAATTTCGTGAATGGTAAGTTTACATTAACCTGTTTCAGCATATCTAGAAATCTCTCAAATTGCTTGTCTAGTTTTTCTCTATATAGGTTTGAGGAAAAGGTAAAGCAGGCATATGCTTGCTCTCTTCAGGTTCCTCCCTTCTCGAATTCTCTTCCTTCTTCTTTTTCTCAGCTCCCTTCTTGCCTTTCTTCTTCTTATCAACATCACTTTTCAGCTGCTTCCCACTTTCTTTTTCAAGTTCCGCATCTTTTTGGACTGGGGTAGGATCTTTCAACACTTGCCCACTTCTCAAGGTTACAACATTCACTATTTCTTTCGGATTTCTTTCACTATCAGCTGGGAGAGATCTTGGAACCCTCTCAGATAATATTGTTACAATTTGTCTCACTTGTCTTTCCAAGTTTCAGAAAGATGTGCCAAGTTCTCTGATGGCTGCTCCATGAGCGTCTAGCCTCTCATCTGTCTTGACAATGAAAGCCTTCATTAGATCTTCTAGACCGGGCTAATTGGACTGTTGAGGTTGAAACTCCTCAGCTGATTCACAAAACCTGAAGCTCTTTGTCCCTGAAATCTGGGGCTGTTTCGTTGCCATGCATTTGCGGTACCCCAGGTGAACTCCATGAAAACACGGGGTGCTTCTGACTCATAGCATTAAATTTATAACTCCCCACAACATTCACTTCCTCAGTTGAGGCTTGTCACTCATGAGTAGGGTGTCCTCTTCCACATATATCACAAGCTGCATGAGGTTCACTTTGTATTGTAGCTAAGGTCATCTTCCGTATTTCTTTATCCATAACATCAAGTTGTACCTGCACAGATGTATTAGCATCAACTTGGTGAACACCAGTTGATCTTCTTCTTTCAGCACTCTCAGAGGGCCGCTGATTTGCATCTTCAAACAACTCATCAAGAATTGTAACTATCTCCTCAGGATTCTTCTTCATCAACGGGCCTCCAGCTGTATTGCTCAATGTTCTACGTGAGGCTGGTGTCAATCCATCCGAAAAGTCCTGGAGTTGCATCCAGAGTTCAATTCCGCTATGCTGACACTTTTTAACTATCTCCTTAAATCTCTCCCAAGCTTCAAAAATAGTTTCGGTCACTTTCTGGCAGAAGTTATGGATTTCTCTTCTAAACTTGCCCGTCTTAGCTGATGAGAAATATTTATCAAGAAATTTTCTGGTGATCTCATCCCATGTTTTAATTGATCCTGTGGGCAAGCTTCGAAGCCACTGCTTTACATCCTCTTTGAGCGTAAAGTGGAATGCCCTTAATTATAGTGCATATTGTGATACACCATTGTATTGAAAAGTGTTCATAATCTCCTCGAAGTCCATCAAATGTGTATTCGGATCTTCGTTCATCTTCCCTCTGACGACACAACAGTTCTGCAGGGTTTGAAGCAACACTTGCCAACTCGAAATTGTTAGTTGCAATTGGAAGTGGTCTCACACTTGATAAGCCTTGGTTGTAGACCGGTCTAGCATAATCGCCAAGTGATCTCCCAAGCCCGAGAGATATATTTCCGAACTATTCTGCCACTAGGGGCTGATTTTGAGCAATTCTCTAACCCCTTTCTTCTTCATAAATAATATGTGCATCTCTAATAGCTGCTTTCTCAGCTTCCCGTGCAGTTTTTTCTCGTTGTTGTGCTACCTCTATTGCATCCAAATCTACATTATCTTCATCGTCTCCAGCCATAGTTCCTTTGGTTGAGGATTGCCCAACCTTCTCTAAAGTCTCGGGGAGATTTCTTTCCTTCCTCAATTGTCGCAGTTGTTTCTCTATCTCAAGTTCGTATGGTAGCACTTCTTTCCCAGAAGCTCGAGTCATACACCAATCTAACCTGTAGCCTGCGCACAGTCAAAGAACATCGAACGTAAAAAGAGAAAAATAAAATAAAAATAAAAAGTCCTGAATTAGAACTACAAACTATTTCAAACACTATTGTTTCTCAATCCCCGGTACGACACCAAATTTTGGCGAGTGCAAAACACACACTTATATTATGCTCGCTAATCAAATATAGTATAGTATAATATCATATACACAGTGATTGGATTTAAACAGTATTCTCATAGTTTCTAGCTTGATAGCTATCCAAGAGGATCAACAATTGAGATTTATATTATTTCTAACTAAAATTAACTAAGAGTCTAAAGCTATTGACTAATGACAATCGACATAATAAATAAGAAAAGAAAGTTATCAGTGGGAGTAAATACGGTTTTGATAGGATAGGTGCAAGATAATTGTTTGGGATCTAACTCTATATAATTCACTTCTAATATTAAGTGAGTCTCTCGAATTCACTCAATTATTAGTTCACACGTTCAGCAGAAACACCTCTCTCGATTAAGTATCAACCTCACAAGATGAATTAATTTAAGCACTGTGAAGATATGCAAGAATACGTAGTGGATTGGTCTTTAGGAGAACCTCTCTCGATTATCCTCCTAACTAGATTTAATCAATGATTCAACTAGCCTCTTCCGATTACTAAGAAGAATTAATAAACTCAACCAACAATATAATGCAAATATATCACAAGTTATGCCTCTCTCGATTACATGAACAAGTGAATATAGATGTAACAATTAAATCATCCAAAAATGATTCAATACATAAAACTAGAGTTAATCCACAAAGAATCATCAATATACCAAAGCCATCAAACCCTAAAGGGAACTACTCAATAATCATGGAGAAATTCATCACACATATAATTAAAGTATAGGAATACATATATTCGATCCAAACATGGGTCTTGAGTGAGGAATGAATGATGAAATCCTTATGCTTTTGCTCCTCCAACTCTTCCTTAGCCTCCTTAGGTTGCATATGTGTCAAAAGTCCAAAAAATAATGTTTTTCCATGTATTTATACCAAGTAGGGTCGGACCAGACAAAACCATCTTCTCCTAGCTGAAATAGGATTTTTATTCCGTAAAAATTGCACAGGCACGTCGCATGGAGCGACATTCCATAAAGGGCAGAAGTGGATATCTTCAGAGAGCTTGAACATTCAACAGGCAGCATAAATGTACAGATGCGGCGCCCCACACGCCGCTCCACGCACCGGCAAGTATGTTGTTTTCTTAGACTGAAGTTCAAACTTTGATTTTTGATATCCAGGCTTGGTCCTTGACCCGCGATCGCGATTCCCGCTTAATCCTTTTGGATTTTACTCAGACTTCAAAGCTCCAAATATTTCGAATTAAATCTGTAACCTCTATCACTCGGAATCACTCCTACAAGGCATAAAACACACAATAAGTACAAAACACTAGCGATTAAAGCTCTACAACAATAAAAGTGCAGTAAATAAGAATGTGAGAAGCGACTAAAACACGAGATTATAGCCTACCGTCATACGACGCCAGTGTTGGCGTTTCTCACAAGTTCAAGATCCTACAGGGTGTATTGTGATGCATCTCGTATTGGGCTCGGTGCGGTATTGATGTAGGATGGCAGGGTGATAGCATACGCGTTGCGGCAGTTGAAGGTTCATGAGAAGAATTAACCTGTTCATGACCTAGAGTTGGAAGCCATTGTTCATGCACTGAAGATTTGGAGGCATTACCTCTACAGCGTGTCGTGTGAGGTGTACACGGATCATTAGGATCTACAGTATTTGTTCAAGCAAAAGGATCTCAACTTGAGGCAGAGGAGGTGGTTGGAGCTGTTGAAAGACTATGATATCACCATTTTGTATCATCCCGGGAAGGCCAATATGGTGTCTGATGCCTTGAGTAGAAAGTTTGTGAGTATGGGTAGCCTTGTGTATATTCCGGTTGATGAGAGACTGCTTGCATCAGATGTTCAAGCTTTGGCCAATTAGTATGTGAGGTTATATGTTTTGGATCGCGTTCGTATTCTAGCTTGCACATTCTCTTGGTCTTCTTTATATGAGCGCATCGGAGAGAGTCAGTATGATGAACCCCATTTGCTTGTCCTTAAGGATACGGTGCGTCACGATGGTGCCAAGCAGGTTACTATTGGAGATGGAGGGGTGTTGCGGATGCAGGGTCAGATTTGTGTGCCCAATGTGGATGGGCTTCGTGAGTTGATTCTTGAGGAGGCCCATAGTTCTCAGTATTCCATTCATCTGGGTGCTGCCAAGATATATCAGGACTTGCGTCAGCATTATTGGTGGATGGGAATGAAGAAGGATATAGTTGCATATGTAGCTGGGTGTCTGAACTGTCAGCAAGTAAAGTATGAGCATCAGAGGCCTGGTGGTTTGCTTCAGAGGTTGGAGATTCCTGAGTGGGGGAGTGTATTACCATGGATTTTGTTGTTGGGCTCCCATGGACTCAGAAGAAGTTCGACATGGTATGGTTCATTGTGGACAGGTTGACCAAGTCAGCACATTTCATTCTAGTGGTAGTTACCTATTCTTCAGAGCGGTTGGCTGAGATCTATATCCGGGAGATCGTCCGTCTTCACAGTGTGCCGATGTGACGATGCGGCCAGTCGTCTCATGAGTTACCGCTCTGTTCCCCCCATTTCTGCTTCTTTATGTTTTGTTTATCGGTGTTTTGAGGTATCGGGTTGGTTGGATTGAATCCGGGTTGGTTTGAAGAGGTTTGAGACACTTAGTCTCTTTTAAGAAGGCTTAAGTTGGAAAAGTCAACCGGATGTTGACTTATGTGTTAGAGGGCTCGGATGTGAGTTCCGATGGTTCGGTTGGCTTCGGTAGGTGATTTATGACTTAGGAGTGTGATCAGAATGGGTTTCGGAGGTCCGGAGTAGAATTAGGCTTGAATTGGCGAAGTTGATATTTTGGCGATTTCCGGTTGGTAGGTGAGATTTTGATCTGGGGGTCGGAATGGAATTCCGAGAGTTGCAGTAGCTATGTTGTATCATTTGGGATGTGTGTGCAAAATTTCAGGTCATTCGGATGTGGTTTGGTTGGGTTTTGATCGAAAGCGTATTTCGGAAGATTTTTAGAAACTTAGGCTTGAATTCGATGTGTTTTGGGAAATTTGATGTTGTTTGAGGTGTTTTGATGATTGGAGCAAGTTTGTATAAGGTTTTAAGATGTGTTGGTACCTTTGGTTGAGGTCCCGGGGGCCTCGGGTGAGTTTCGGATGGTCATTCGGGGCATTTTTGGAGTTTGAAAGTTGCAGAAATTTAAGGTTCAGTGTTGCAGAGATTTATCTCTTTGCATTCTCGAGAGGAGCCTCGCGTTCGCAAAGAAGGAATTGAGGAAAGCCAGGATTTAGCCTTCGAGTTCGCGAGATGGGCTTCGCGTTCGCGGAAGGCTGGGATGCAGTGCATCGCGTTCGCGAGAGGGTATCCGCGATCGCGTAGAGTAATTTGGGATCGAGGTTCTTTTGTCCATCGCGTTCGCGTAAGGTGTGTCGCGTTCGCGTAGAGTAAAATTTGGTCAATGCGAGTTTGTGCTTCGCGAACGTGAGAGTTTGACCGCGTTCGCGAAGAAGGGAAGTCAGACCTGGGCAGAATGTTTTTAAGTCGTCTTGTCCGCGATTTTGGGTCTATTTTCAACCATAGTTGATCATTTTGAGAGCTTTTTGAAGGAGATTAAAGAGGGACTCAAGGAGAAACGTTTGGAGGTAAGAATTTCGGACCTAAAACTTGATTCTATTGTGAAATCTACCTAGAAATTTATGGAACTTGAACTAAAAATGGAAGAGCTAGGGCTTGGAATTTTGGAATTTTGATTTGGGATTTTGAGGGGTCATTTGGACTCCGATTTTGGTGTTCTTTATATGCATAGACTCGTGGGGAGATAAGGAATCCGTTGATGTAAAAATTTCTGAGTTTCGAGAAGTGGGCCCGGGGCTCGGGTTTTGCTAATTTCAGGATTTTTGGTATTTTTCGATTGTTTTCGCTTGGGCTTTCTTCCCTTACCATATTGTGACGTATTCGTTCTGATTTTGGATAGATTCGACACGCGTGGAGGCCGATTCGAGGGTCAAAGGCTTCGCGAGCTAGTGTTGTAGCTGGTTCGAGGTGAGTAACGACTGTAAATGATGTTCTGAGGGTTTGAAACCCCGGATTGCACATCGTAGTGCTATATTGAGGTAAGGCACACGCTTAATGACGAGCGTGGGGTCGTGCACTATTGGGGATTGTGACTTGGTCCGTCCCGATTGATGATTTTACCGCGTATTTGATTGAAATCTATTTGCTATCATCATTATTTGGGCTGAATGCCATATTTGGGCTCCGTGCCAATTATGTGAATCCTTCGGGGATTATTGTTGATGTTTCCTCACTGTTTTGACTTTATACTTGAACTCAGTCATGTTATTTCCACTATTTTCAAAACTCAGCCATATTTACTCTGTTTTAATACTCAAATGATATATAAATGATGTTTTGGGCTGAGAAAAACTGTTTTACTGTTGCCCGTGAGGCTTATGTGATTTTTGACTCTGTGTTGTGAGGATATCTTTGGGATCGGGCTGCACGCCGCAGCGGTGATACATATTTTTGGGATCGGGCTACACGCCGCAGCGGTGATACATATCTTTGGGATCGGGCTGCACGCCGCAGCGGTGATACACTGATTTGATTATGAGGCCGAGGGCCTGAGATTGTATGCCACGAGATGGCTTGATATTGATATGAGGCCGAGAGCCTGTTTATGATGCCACGAGATGGCTTGTTATTGCGCTTGGGTCGTAAGGGGCCCCTCCCGGAGTCTGTACACCCCCAGTGAGCGCGGGTACCCAATATGATGTGTGATATAGCCCGAGGGGCTGGTACTGTTCTATGTGATTGCCCGAGGGGCTGGTACTGTTCTATGTGATTGCCCGAGGGGCTGGTACTATTCTGTGTGATGCCCGAGGGGCTGGTACTGTTCTATGTGATTGCCCGAGGGGCGGATTTGTTGATATGGTGCCCGAGGGGCAAACCTTGTGTGCTTATCTTTCTTATTTGCCTGTCATTTACTTGCTTAATTGTGCATTTGTGCCCGAGGGGCGGATTTCTGTGCTTACTTGCACTAGTTGTTCTGCATTCATTTGCGCAACTATTGAAAAAGTCATTTTCAAAAAAGTTTAAAACTGAGCTAAGATGTTTTAAAGGATTTTACAGCTTCATTGCTTTCTTACTGGATTTTGAAAATGCTTCTATACAGCATGTTGATGCTCTTTTCGTGATTTCTTATCACTCAGTCTTTATTTATGATTATTACTCACTGAGTTGGCAGTACTCATTTTACTCCCTGCACCTTGTGTGCAGATTCAGGTATTTTCTGAGCTTGGTGGCAGTTGTCACTGGAGTTAGCAAGGTAGCTGCCGGCGTTCGTAGCACTGCTTTCTCTCTTGTCATTCTTTTAGACTGTACTGAGTACATTTCAGATTTGTCAGTTGTATTTAGACTTGGTAGATGCTCATGACTAGTGACACCCCGGTATCGGGCTGTGGTTGGGTTGTACTTCCACCTTGTTATGATATTGTATTGCTGTTTAGCATTATTAAATCATGTTTTAGCCAATTGTATTATTGTTTAGCTGTTTAACTTCGAATTGGGTATGTGTCGGCTGGCCTTGTCTTCACGAGAGGCGCCATCACGACCGGGTCTAGGTTTAGGGTCGTGACAGCTGGTGTACATCATTTCTGATCGAGGTGCGTATTTCACATTGCACTTCTGGAGGGCCGTACAGCATGAGTTAGGAACACGTGTTGATTTGAGTAGAACATTCCACCCCCAGACGGACGGACAGTGCGAGCGCACCATTAAGATATTGGAGGATATGCTTCGCGCTTGCGTTATGGATTTCAAGGGTTCTTGGGATAAGTTCTTGCCGCTTGTGGAGTTTGCCTACAAAACAAAACTAGCAGTCAAGTATTCAGATGGCTCCCTATGAGGCATTATACGGGAGACGGTGTCGTTAGCTAGTTGGTTGGTTCAAGCTGGGAGAGGCTCGGTTGTTGGGTACCGATTTGGTTCAGGATGCCTTGGAAAAGGTCAAGATGATTCAGGATCGACTTCGCACAGCTCAGTCTAGGCAGAAGAGTTATGCCAACCGTAGGGTTCGCGATGTTGCATTCATGGTTGGAGAGAGGGTATTACTCCGGGTTTCACCCATGAAGGGTGTGATGAGGTTCAGAAAGAAGGGCAAGTTAAGCCCCAGGTATATCGGACCCCTTGAGATTATTGAGAGAGTGTGTGAGGTGGCCTACATGCTTGCATTGCCACCTAGTTTATCAGTAGTCCATCCGGTGATCCATATGTCCATGCTTCGAAAGTATCACGGTAATCGGTCCCACGTGTTAGATTTCAGCTCATTCCAATTGGACAAGGGTTTGACTTATGAGGAGGAGCTGGTGGCCATTCTAGTTTGGAAAGTCCGGAAGTTGCGGTCTAAGAGTTACCCTTCAGTTCCAGTGCAGTGGAGAGGTCAGCCGATTGAAGCAGCCACGTGGGTGTCCGAGTCTAATATGTGGAGTAGATACCCACACCTTTTCACTAGTCGATGTACCTTTCTATGTCTGTTCGAGGACGGACGTTTGTTTTAGAGGTGGATAATGTGATGACCTGATAGGTCATTCTTAGTTTTATCCTTTATTTCTATGTTTCGAGACCTCAAATAGCTCCGTTTAGCATTTCTCTATTTGTGGGCGCAGTCTGTGTCTTTTTCCGAAAAACTTTTATGTGAAAAATTGAAGAAAAATGTGAAATTTAGCCTTAAAAATGATTTGAGTTGACTACGGTCAACATTTTGTGTAAACTAAACCGGATTAGTGTTTTGAAGGTCCTGATGGGTCCGTATTGTGATTTGGGACTTATGTGTATGCCGAGAATTAAATTCGGAAGTCCCTAACTTGATTTAACGTAATTTGTGTAAAACTAGTAATTTGAAGGTTTAAAGAATTTCTAAGTTTGACTATAGGTTGACTTTATTGCTACCGGGTTCGGATTTCAGTTCCAGAACTTGGTATAGGTTTATTTCACTAGTTATGACTTATCTGCAAAATTTGATGCAAAACATAATTGATTTGCTGTGATTCGAGCGTCTGGTTGTAAATTTGAAAGTTCTTAAGTTTCATTGAAAATTTAATACATTTTTATATCCGATTCGTGGTTCTAGGTGTTTTTTGGTGTTTTGATCAGGCGAGCAAGTTTATATGATGTTATTACACTTGTGTGCATGTCTGGTTTGGAGATCGAGGGGATCGAGTGAGTTTTGGATAGGCTGCGGACCATTTCGGACTTAGGAAGTTACTGGTTTCAGCTATCTGCTGATGTTTGGTGTTTTGTTCTTCGCGATCGTGAAGCTACTCTCGCGATCGCGAAGGAGAAATTGAGACTGGGGCAGAGTTACTCTTCGCGAACGCGAGGCACTGGTCACGAACGCAAAGTGGAGGGGGGCTTACTCTTCGCGAACGCGACTTTGCCTACGCGAACGAGAAGCTTTGTGGGATTCTGGGGGAGCTGAGCAATGATTCTACGCGAACGCGGGCATTGGCTCACGAACGCAAAGGAAAGGGGATGGATAAGCCTTCGTGAATGCGAAGAGTTGACCGCGATCGCGATAGTCTTTTGACCAGTGCTCTTCGCGAACGCGTCAGGTGCTTCGCGAACGCGAAGAACACCTAACGCTCAGTCTTTAAAACTTCTAAAAATCGTGATTTTACCCATTTTTCACCATTTCCAAGTTTGTGCTCGACTTAGAGGCGATTTTATAGAGAAATTACATTCCAACTTCATAGGTTAGTAGATTTTAACTCATTTTCTTCCATTTTCATCAACATCCATTGATTTCTAAGCTTTAATCTATGCTCTTTCTTGGTAGAAATTAGGGATTTGGGTGGAATTGGAGATTTTTGTAAAATTGAGATTTAGACCTCAAATTGAGGTCGGATTTCGAAACTAATCACATAGTCGGGCTCGGGGGTGAATGAGAAATTAGATTTTGGTCTAAATCTCGGTTTTTGACCAAGCGAGCTCGAGGTTGACTTTTTGGAAAAAGTGTAAAGATTTTTGCTTTATCTATTGTAATTGATTTTCCTAGAATTATTTGATGATATTAAGTCGATTTTGGTTAGATTTGATTTGTTTGGAGGCTAATTTTGAAGAAAAGGCCTCGATTGAGCTTTATTTGATTGCAGAGCGAGGTGAGTGTTGGGTCTTACCTTGATTTGAGGGAACTAGGAACCCTTAAACTATATGTTATGTGAATTACGTGTGTAATGGCGTATATGCGAGGTGACGAGTGTATATACGCCGTCAAATTAGTTGTCTCCATGTCCTTCCTCGTATTTCATGAATTATCTCATTCCATGCCTTAACTGTTACATGCTTTAGTTGCTTTCTTGCCGTAATTTGTTATTTGTCCTTAATTATTCTTGTATTGAATTGTCGGTCCCTTCCATGACTCCGTGATTAATTACTACTCGCCTTAAGTGTCTTATTTGTACACCTTAATTGTCATGTACTTGACTTGTCTTGTTGCTTTTGGTTCTATTTGTTGCATTCCTTTGATTAGTACGTGGTTCTTTTATTGCTTTGCTTTCATATCCTTTGATTGTAGAAATTCTCGTAAATTGAGTTATTGGATTGATTACGTTTATTGAAATTATTTGTGGATGGGTTGCATGCCGCAACAGTTTGGGATATGGTGTAATAAGGGATGACTTTGATATTGATTATAATGATATGGTAGAATAAGGGAGAATTTTAATATTGATTATAATGATATGGTGGGATAGGGTTGCGCACAGAAACGGTTGTGTACGTAATGCTTGATATTGATAAATGATAATATGGTGTAATAAGGGAGAATTGCGACATTGATTATGATGATATGGTGGGATCGGGTATAGCTGCATGGAGTCCGCACCCCTGAAGTCCCCTTCTACTTCATTTTATCTGTTTATTTTGATCCAGAGAATTATGTTTATTTCATACCATTATCTGTAGTATTCTAAATGCTCATGTATTTGTGACACCAGTTCCGGGATTTGTATTTGGATTTCGTCACTTATTAGTTTAATACTGTTTTTCAGACTATTCGGTTTCATTATTGTCATTTAATTTGGAAATTGTTAAAAATGGTTAACAGATATAGCTAACGTTGGCTTGTCTAGCAAGTGAAATGTTAGGCGCCATCACGATCCCAAAGGCGAGAATTTCGAGTCGTGACATCTCCCCCCTCCCCTAACACCCACACACTTATCTTCTTCTTTTAATTTCTTCTCTTCTCCTTCAAGCTTTCATGTCCATCATCACTCACTATTTTTTTTCTTTGTCTACAAATTTTACGAGGATGATGTAGAAGAATTTATAATTCCTGAAACCGTAAATTGCAAAGTGCCATTGAAGAAGTTATCTTGTCTTATAGTTGTTGGGGTTATGTACAATCAATTATGGTGGTTGACTAAAATTGGTGGAGTTGAGTTTGATTCTTTAGTAATAGCGAAGACTGCAGTAATTTTTAATTTTTGAGTCGTTTGTTTCCTGATTTGGATTTTTTTAGGGAGAATTTTGAAAAAATAATGGGAGAAATAAAAATGATGATTAAACAGAAGAGATATCCTCATCGAAGGAGACTTGATAAATTCTAACCATGAGGATGGATAAAATCGGTGGTTCACGGTAGTGATTGATACATACGCATGGTTGGAGGTGTTTATTAATACTCATTTGGTCAGGTAGGAGTGTTCAAATGGAAAAAGTGTGAGTTTATTTACCTAGAGACCAAACCAGTGCAAGTTTAAGTGGCTCCGAGGCCTATTTGCCAATAATTAAATGTATATTGTTCCAAAATAATTAACAATTTACAAATAGATTACCTTCCGTAGATAGGTGACTCAATTATAAAGGTTGATCCTTAGGATATTTTCCTTTATTTTGTTTAATTAGTTGTCTTAGATAGAGTCTTGTGTAGTGTATAAATATCTTATATTCATAAATAAGCAAGTTATTCTCTCTGATTACATGGTATCGGAGTCAGACTCATCCTAATTTATTATTATTGATATTGGACCCCTATTTATATTATCCACGCTCCAGTTTGCAGGCCAGGACATGGGGGTGATGTTGAGTCCTACATTGGTGGGATGCGGATCTCATGGTCTCTTTATATAGTCTTGGTCAATCCTCACCTCATGAACTAGTTTTTGGGGTTGAGTTTGACCCAAGGTCTATTTATCAAGGTATCCGAGCCATGTCAAAGTTGGGATTAATACCTTATCGGAGTTGGCGTGTCAGTCTCACACACCGGCAGAAGTTTTCTGATAAGGTTCTGTCCGGTAGAGTGTGGAGACACATGACATATTAGTTTTGTGTCTAGCTTTTGTCCCAATATTGCCTCTCTCTTTCAGGTCACGCTCTAGTAGTTCATTGACCAACAAACTACAGTTGTCCCTGTTTTTTGTGTCTAAACGATAACAAGTTTTTGGGCGCTATTGTGTGTATTGATTTTCTAGCTTCAATTAATTTTGACATTTGGTAGTGCTTGAATTTTGTGGCCTCTTTGGGTTCATTAGCATGTGGTATGATATTATTTGGTGGTGAAGAGTTTCTTTGGCTTATTGCTTTGGTTTATTTGGTCAAGTTGCTGCCCGATTTCCCTCCTTGTTGGTTGACTTAGATTATCAGTTTGGTAGGGAAAGCTTTCAGTTTTGTCTCATTTAATTTTGATAGTGATTTTCTCTAAAAGTTGGTTGAAACTTTTAATTTGCCTCTCTCTGGTTGGCTTTGTTTTGTGCCTATTGAGAAGTTGATTTTACTGCAAAGCTTTGTTGATTTCTTTGATCGTGAATTTTATTCGTTGGAAAAAATAATGGTTATAAACATTAAGCAAGGAGGAAATAGTGCTACATCTCCTAGTCCAACGGTCTTGGTTTCAGATGAGTTTCTGAAATTCTTTCAATATTAGGAATCAATTAAGGAATCTTCTTTAATTACTGCTTTTTCTTGGTCAAATAAAACATGTCTTATACTCTTCAAATAAATGGATGATTGATTTTAGCTATCATAAATCGTATGACAAGTAATCCAAATATTTTTTTCTAGCTTTTGATCACACAAAACATCCTCTGCAGTTATTATAGTTGATGGATCAACTTGTAGCGGTGTTAGATTGGACTGTTAAACCAACTTCCTTCATTACCCTATTATTTGTATTAAGTCTATCAAACTTGGCCTTCAATTTAATTTTTATTGGTAAAATTACTAGTGACCTTAACTGTTGTGTCACATTCTTTCCCGATCATTATTTATTTTTAGATCTTACAATGGAACAGGTTATTAGTAAAGAATATTTATCTGGTGATATATATATATATATATATATATATATATATATATATATATATATATATATATATATATATATATATATATATATATATATCCTTGATAAATGGGAGACATGAACTGTTGCATGCTCTAGTGTTGTGTTTGCTTTTAAAGCACATTGTCGATTGGGACATCCCTATCTACCTTTGTTGAAGAAGTTGTCTCTCAGTTTCAGAATATTTCTTCATTAAACTGTGAGTCATGTCGGTTTGCAAAACACCATTGCAACTCAATAGGTCCAAGGGTTAATAAGCGAGTTGAGTCAGCTTTTGAGTTAGTTCAGTTCGATGTTTGGGGACTTTGCCATGTTATTTTTTAAACTGCGCATAAGTATTTTGTCACTTTTGTATATGATTTCTCTCAAATGACTTAGATTAATTTTATAAAAGCTGCTCTGAAGTGTTTACTCACTTTTGTGCCTTCTGCTGAAGTCAAAACTCAATTCAATACTTCAACGCATATTCTAAGGAGTGATAACGCTAAAGATACATGTCAAAATTGTTTCAGTCTTACATGAGACGATGTGAAATTCTCCATCAATCTTCATGTGTTGATCCCATAATGGAGTTGCTGAGAGGAAGAATAGTCATTTACTTGAGACAACTTGTGTACTATTGTCCCAAATGAATGTTCCTAAATAGTTTTGGGTTGATGCGATCTCAACGAATTATTTTCTTAACTATTAATCGCATGCCATTTATTATTTCGTTAGTGATGTGCCTTATAGTGTTCTTTTTTCAAACAAGTCATTATTTTGGTGGAACATAAGGTGTTTGGAAGCACATATTGTGTTCGAGATGTTCGACCATCTGTTACTAAGTTGGATCCCAAGGCGTTGATATGTATTTTTTGGGCTATTCTCGTCTTTAGAATGGGTATCAATATTATTTTACTGAACTTGACAAATATTTGGTGTAAATTTATGTGGTATTTTTAGAGACTACACTATTCTTCTGTGCACCTTCCATTTTTACGAGTCAGGGGCAGGATGATGAGTGGTTAGTCTATCAGGTTACACATGCTTTAACAGAACAATCAAATGATGTCGTTCCTTCATCTCCTAGTTCTTCTATTAAGCACCAATTGACTATTGTGTCCTTCGAAACTGCTCTATTTACGCTAGAAAGATCGATGATTGTTCAAGTTTACTTGAGGAGAAAAGAGACCAACGATACATGTTGGGCACCACTTTCTTCGTCCTCAAATCCTTCGCCACCTGATCCTTTCCAAAACCTTGACCTCTCTATTGTTCTTCGCAAAGGTACACGTACTTGCAAATCTCACATATTCCATTGTTAGTTTTGTATCATATGACCGCTTATCCTCTACGTCTATATCTCTATACCCAAAATAGTAAAAAAGGCTTTGAATCATTTTGAATGGTCTAATGCAATACTTGAGGAACTATACGTCTTAGAGAAAAATCACATGTGTGATTTAGTGGATTTAAAGAAGGAAAAGAAACCAGTGGGAAGTAAGTGGATCTTTATAGTTAAAGTTAATCCAGATGATCCGTGACAAGACTTAAGGCTAGACTTATGGATAAAGGGTATGCTCTTATGGGAAGAATTATTCAAACATATTCTCCCCAGTTGCCAAGCTTATTTCTGTTTTCTTGTCCATCTCTCTAGCAGCTTCTAAAAATTGACTTTTAAATCAGTTGGATATCAAGAATGCGTTCCTTTATGATAATCTTCAAGAGGAAGTGTATATGAAGTAATCACCTAGTTTTGTTGCTCGGAGGGAGTATGGTAAAGTCTGTCATTTGAAGAAGTCATTGTATTCTTAAAGCAGAGTCCCCGAGCTTATTTTGACAAGTTTAGTGAGGTAGTTCAGAAGTTTGGGCTGAAAATGAGTAAATGTGGTCATTCAATTTTCTACCGGCATGGCATTATCCTCCTTATTGTATATGTTGATGACATTGTCCTAACATGAAGTGATTATATAGGGGTCTCTTCCCTCAAGTCTTTATTGCACACTAAGTTTCATACGAAGGACTAGGCCAGTTGAAATACTTTTTGGGAGTAAAAGTAAATAGAAGCAAGAAGGAAATTATTCTGTCTCAAAGAAAGTATATTCTTGATGTACTTACAGAAACTGGAAAGTTGGCAGCCAAATCATGTAGGACTCCAATGATTCCAAATGTTCATCTTATGAAAGATAGTAACGGTCCTTTTGATGATCTAGAGAGATACAAAAAGTTAGTTGAAAAGTTAAACTGCTTTACTTTTACTAGTCCAGATATTGCTTTTGCGGTTAATGCTATTAGCCAATCCATGTCTACGATCAAACATTGGGCAGCTTTGGAACAGATTCTATGTTACTTAAAGGAGCTCCTGGACTTGGCATATTGTATAGCAATCGCGGGCATACTCGTGTTGAGTGTTTTGCAGATGTTAATTGGGCTGGATCTAAAATTGATTGAAGTTCTACTGCAGGATATTGTGTCTTTATTGGTTAAAACCTGGTATCATGGAGAAGTAAGAAGCAAAGTGTTGTATCTCGATTTAGTGCAGAATCCAAGTACAGAACTATGTCACAGTCTACATGTGAGATTATATGGATATATCACTTTTTAACTGAAATTGGGTTGAAGCATCATACACCAACAATACTCTGATGTGATAATAAAGTTGCTCTTCATATTGCCTCAAATCCGATGTATCATGTAGAACTAAATATATTGCTTCTTGATGTCATTTTATTTGTGAGAAGATTTAGAAAAAATTAATTTCCAATGCCTACGAGAAGACATGAGAGCAACTAGCTGATTTGTTCACAAAGGTGTTGCATGAAGCTCAAGTTGATTACCTTTGTAATAAGCTGGGCATAATCAATACTATGTTCCGGGTTGAGCGGAAGTGTTACGGAATAATTAGTAAGCTATAAATAAATTATTTTCCATAGATAGGTGACTCAATTATAGGAGCTAACCCGTAAGATATTTTCTTTTATTTTGTTTGATTGGTTTCCTTTGATAGAATCTTGTATAAGTGTAAAAATAAAAGTACAGCAAGTTATTCTCTCTGATTACATATACTAAGATTGTTAAAAAAAATAAAAAGAAATTCGCTCACATTTAGTCCTGGGCTGCAGTTGGATTTGTTTTCACCATTAGATACAGCAAATGTCTGAAACACAATCCACTTGATAAATGCATTACGCTACACAGAAGAAGAATCGAAAAGCTAAATACTCCCTGCATTCCGTCTTATAGAGAGAAAAAAATTGACTAAGCACAAAGTTTTGTTGATTCATATATTAATTATTACTAGAAGAAGATTTTAAAATGGTTTAAAAATTAGCTTTATAGAGACCAATCAGATCAAAGATCAAAATTTGAAATCTTGAAAGCTGTGAAAAAATTGTATAAAAATGAAATGGCGTCAAACAAGAAAAATCAGATCAAAGATTAAAAGTTGAAGAACAGTGCATTTGAAATTTGGTACCTGTGAAAGAATTGTATAAAAATGAGATAATGTCAAACAATTCCAGAATGAAAAGATTATCAAACATATTGGAGTGGAGAAGTAGCACTTTAAAATATGCACAAGTCTTACTGAAATGCAGCCAGTTCAAGAACAAAACTCCTTTGCAGCATCAACTTGCATTACAAAAACATCGGTTGATAAAATTGGCTGGGAACTTGAAACTTACCTATCAGTTGTAAATAATTTCCAACATGGCCACAATATTTTCTGCTTCTGCGCTTGGTAGCCAGAAGACTATACCATGACTTGCTATGCAACTGTACAAATTAATATCTCTACTGGTATAGCAGCAGAACAGGAAAAGGGAAGAGGGTCGGGGGAGGGAGGAAGGGGCAGAGAGAACTGGTTTCCTTCGTCTCTCTAGATGCTGTAGCATGTAGTTAAACATTACAAGCTCGAAACTGATAGCATTCCGGTGGTTGGTCCGATAAATATTGGCAGTAGATGCTCATAATTGTTCACTAAATTTCCCTGCACTAGAAACAAATGGAATAACGCCATCATGAAAAGTCAAGAGAAGTCTTTTTCCAAATTTCAGAGTCAAATAAATGCAGCAATGAATTTAGATGCTATTGTTCTCCTGATCGCTTATATATTTATCCTCTACGGCACTATTCAAGATGAGGTCACTCTCCCAATACCTTCTGCCTTGATGTTACCAAAGATCATTGTACAAACTTTGATGGTGCACAATCCAGAAGGCTTTCTATTTCTTGTGTATATGAACAGTTGCGGTCTTAAGAAGCATATTTCTCTTTGTATGATATTAGTTTTTCTCCACGAAGAGTTCATACAATATTTTTGTTCTAAGAATAGCAGTTTTAGTGTGAGCTCCAAACACTTTTAGAGTTAAAAGACATTCAATCTTTCAGTCATTTGGGTAGCATATACAAAAACATTGCACGCGGCGACTAGGAAACTGATCACTGGATCTCAAAATGCATTTGTAGAGGGAGGCAAATTTTGGATGCGCATAGTGCCCAACAAATGTTTGGATACAAGGAAAACAACAACAACAACATACCCAGTATTATCCCACACTGTGGGGTCTGGGGAGGGATTTGGATACAGGGATAAGCGAAGGGTAAAAGGAGTCATTTGCTAGGGACGCCTTGTCTCCTTACCTCTTTCTGTTACTTATGCAAGTCCTCAGTAAAATGATTAGCAGGCAGTAAAAAGGAAATTGATCAATTTTTCATTGGCTGTGAAACACAGAACATGATTGGGTATTCCACCTATACGCAGGCGATATCCTGGTACTCTGTGGTGCAGAGGAATCACAACCAAGATACTTGAAAGGGGTTAATTTTGAAAGTTGTTTCTCGGTTACATGTCAATTTGGGAAAGAGTAATCTCTTTTCTGTTAGAAATGGGAACAACATGAAGTCATTAGAAGCTATATAGCGATGTGAACTGGAAATTTTCCTTCTATCTACATGGTCACATAGACATGCTGATCTGTGACAGAATGTGGTGGAAAACGTGAAAAACAGTCTTGCTTCATGGGAAAGGCAGTATCTTTCTTTGGGGAATAGAATCACCCTAATAAATAGTTTAGTGGATGGGATTCCATGTCATTACATTCAACACCTCAACAGGAAGTGAAACAACTGGAATACACTTGGTAAGGCGGAGCTGGGTTACACACCCTTAAAAGTGGGGAGGTCTGGGAATTAGAGACCTCAGGATGCAATGTGGAAGAAAGTTATCATCACAAAAGTATGGTTTGGATGGGCCATGGTGCACTAAACAAACAGCTCGGGCATATGGTGTATCTCTCTCGAAGAGAATTAACAGCCGCTGGAGTGAATTTCAAAAATTAACACAGATTGTAGTAGGTGATGGACAAAAACCAGAACGTGGATTGACCCATGGTTTGATCAAATCCCTTGAGAGAGGCCTTCCCTGAAATTTTGGCACTATTGCCGAATGCTGGAATAGTGAAGGATTGCATTTAGGGCTTAGGAGGAACCTTTATTTTTTTTGATAAGGAGGGTTTAGGAGGAACCTTTTGACTGTGAAATAGAAAACTTAGCACAATCACTATTCATACTAGAAGGCATTCAAACTCAGCCAGATAAACCAGATTCTCTCGTCTGGAAAGGAGATAAGAATGGCAATTCACTGTCTATGGTACCAATTGCTGAAGTTTCCAGCTGATGCACAATAGAATTGGCCCTGGAAAGCAATCTGGAGAACAAAAGCTTCCCTAGAGCAGCTTGTTTCGGCTGGTTGGTTGTACATGAAGCATGCTTGATGGAGGAAAATTTATCAAAAGATGAGGATTTAAAGTGTGCAGTAGACTTTTTCTATGTGAAGACTACACTGAGTTCTCTGCCAAAACCCTATTCTTAAATGTTTTTGTGGAGCAATGGGCATATCCGGCAATACTAAAGGAGGCAAGTACATAGCTGGAATGGACAGAAATTGAAGAAGCGATTCAAAAACTTTTGGAACACATTCCAATGTACATTTTTTGGTCTTTGGGGAAGGGAAGTGATAGTGTCCATGAAATCTTAACTCTATTGGAGACAGGAGTTTCAAGATGTAACAAAAGCGAGTGATTGCTCCATATACACATCCTCCTGAAGATCACCATGAAGGAACGCAATCTTGATATCTAACTGATGTAAGGCCAATTCTTGGACGCAGCGAGAGAATAAATAAGCGGACAGAAGTGAGTTTGGCAACCAGAGAGAAGGCATCGAAATAATCCACGCCATAAGTTTGAGCATACCCTTTAGCCACAAATCTGGCCTAAGTCTTACCACAGAACCGTCTGGATTAACTTTAACTATAAAGACCCACTTGCATCACACCGGTTTCTTTCCCTTTGGTAAATCCACCAAATCCCACGTGTGATTATCCCCCAAGGCATGTATTTCCTCAAGCATTGCATCAGACCATCCGGGATGATCCAAAGCCTCCTTCACTATTTTGCGTACCAAGATGGAGTCTAGAGAAGCAATCATAATCTAGACGTAGACGATAATGGTCATAAGAAACAAAGTTAGCAATAGAATATGGTGATTTACAAGTATATGTATCTTTGCGAAGAGCAATAGGAAGGTCAAGGTTTTTTGGAGGATCAGATGACGAAGGAAGTAGTGTGGGACATGTATCATTTGTCTTTCGCCTCCGCAAATAAACTTAAATGTACTGGACTCTTGCTAACACAGTTGGAGCAGGTGTTAAAGGCACAATAGTCGATTGGTACTTAATAGAAGAACTAGGAGATGGAGGAATATCATCTGATTGTTCTGTCAAAGTACGGGTAACCTGATATACTAGCCACTTATCTTCCTCCCCTTGGCTTGTAGAAATGGGAGGTGCATAGAAGAATGGTGTAGTCTCTGAAAATATCATATCAGTTGACACCAAATATTTGCCAGTTCAGTAGAATAACACTGATACCCTTTTTGAAGGCGAGAATAGCCCAGGAAAACACACTCCAATACCTTGGATCCAACTTGGTAATAGATGGTCGAACATCTCGAACATAACATGTGCTTCCAAACACCTTAGGTTCCACCGAAAATAATAACTTGTTCGAAAAAAAAATACTATAAGGGACATTACCACCGACACAATAGATGGTATGCGATTAATTAGAAAACAAGCCTTAGAGACCGCATCGGCCCAGAACTGTTTAAGAACCTTCATTTGGAACAAATGTACTTGAGCTGTCTCAAGTAGATGCTTATTCTTCCTCACATCGAATCCATTTTGAGAGGGTGTATCAACACATGAAGACTGATGTAGTATACCATGTTGTCTCATCTAGGACTGAAATAACTCTAACGTGTATTCTTTAGCGTTATCACTCCTTAGAATACGCATCGAAGCATTGAATTGAGTTCTGACTTCAGCGCAAAAGGCAGAAAAGTGAGTATAACACTTCAGAGCGACTCTTCATAAAGTGAATCCAAGTCATTCGAGAAAAATCATCGACAAAAGTGACAAAGTACTTATGCCCAGTTTTAGAAACAACCGGACATGGTCCCCAAAGGTCAGAATGGACTAACTCAAAAACTGACTCAGCTCATTGATTAATCCTTGGACCTAACGAGATGCGGTGGTATTTTGCAAATCGACACCAACGACAAAATATTCTGAAATGAGGACAGTGCTTCTTTAATAAAGGTAGAGAGGGATGTTCCAGTCGACAATGTGCTTCAAAAAGTGACACAACACTGGAGCATGCAACGGACCGTGGCTCCCATTCATCGAGAATGCAGAGATCACCAAATATATATCCTTTATCAATAACCTGCATTGTAGTAAGATCTAGAAACAAACAATGATCGAGAAAGAACGAAACACAACAATTAAGCTCTCTAGTGATTTTACTAACAAAAAAAAAAAATTAAAGACCAAGTTTGGTAGACCCAAAACAAATGACAGAGTAATACAGGAAGTTGGTTTAACAGTCTCAAATCCAACACAACTACAACTTGATCCATAAGCTACAGTAACCGGAGAGGGTTATTTGTGTGCGAAATGTAGAAAAAATATTTGGATTACTTGTCATGTGATTTATGGCACCTGAATCAATCACCCATTTATTTGAAGAGGTAATAAGACATGTTTTATTTGACCTAGCAAAAGTAGTTACCGAAAAAGATTCCTTAATTGATTTCTAATATTGAAGGAATATAAGGAACTTGTTCAAAACCAAGATTATTTGACTAGGAGCTATAGCATTATTTCAATTACCATTTTATCCTACCTCGCTCACCGCCCTCAGGCTTAAAAGCCTTTTCGTTGTCACCACTTACCTAGATCGATATGGCTAGTTTTCATTTCCTCCTTGCTTACTGTTCATAGCCATTTTTTTTTCAACGGACACAACTCACGATCAAAGAAATCAACAAACTTCTACCGCAAAATCAACTCCTTAACAGGCACACAACAGAGCCAACTAGAGAGAGGCCAAGTTGAAAGCAACTTAATTTGTTAGAGAAAATCAATATCAGAATCAAAGTAAACAAAATTGAAAGGTTTCCCAGCCAAATTGGTAACCGTAAATCGATCAACTATGGAGATGAAAATCCAGTAGCAATTGACCAAACTAACCAAAAGAATAAATCAAAGGAACTCTTCACCACCACATAAAATAATACCAAGTGCTTATAAACCACACAACGCCACCAAACTCACGAGACAGAACATTTGACAATATCTTCAGCAAGAAAATAGGGTCGGCGCGTGCACTTAGAATCTGGCCACCGGATTTTGGGTTTTTACAGATCGGAAGAGGCGATTCTCTCTATGTAAGCTGCGATAGTTACTTTGCAACTTTGAAGAGACGACGAGGTAGCAAACAAATTCCGACGAGGCAGCCAACAAATTCCGACCAAGCTACAAGCTTGGCTCTGATACCATGTTAAGTATAGAGGCAATAGCGCAATCTCTCTCATATATTATTCCAGAAGTATATATACAAGTACATAGAGCCCTAACTAGGGAAAGAATCAAAAAGAAAATTCTATAAAACAGTTGTGAATCCTATAATTCTGCCAGCTATGTACATTACATAAGCGTATGTCTACATTCATTATGTAACACAAAACAAGCTTATTGGGCTTCAATTAGTAGTTAAAAGGTATATTATGGTGGAAGAAGAGCTTAAGCCCAAGGAAGATCTTTTGGCCAAGTCTTACAACTATTTGATAGCCAAATTGAAGTCCTAGAGGAGGTGGGTTGTGGCCCGAGTCAACCTAAAAATGAAGCAACTCAAGCAGCCCAAACTAGTGTTTTAACTTAGTTTCTACACTAGAGGGTTGCGACACATTGCTATTCAACAAGCCTTAAAGGCGGGGTCAACATAGAATTGAATAAGTCTTGAAGGCAACTGCACCTAGGTAATACCATAGGGTTTACAACAACCCCCATATATGTTCCTATATAAAGGGGTGTTTTCTTTTTGATTGTAACTTCACTTTTGATGAATATTATTACTTGAGAGTTCTTTTGAACCTTTGATGCTTCTTGCGGTGGGATTTATATTTCAACCTAACTAGTTCATACTTCAAGGTAGTAAGATAACTTCTTCTTTGATATCTTTGGTTTCTTCTTAGTATTCTTAGTGATTAGTGCTCGTGACTAACTGTTGTCTAACGTTACTCACGAAACGGTCAAGATCCAAATCTGAGTTTTTGATTCGTTTCTCAAAATCCGAATAAAGTTTTTGATTTGCATTTACTTTTAGTTCCCTTCTTATCTTCCAAAAAACGAAATATCATGTGACACATCACCACCGAGAGACCCAAATGCAACTACCTCGTCTAGTGGCGAGCCACCTTCGTCGAAAAGTTACATTGTGTAGCTAGGCCAAATTTATCTTTTTACGTGTATAGACTATATATTGAATCTCCTTAGTCTTTCGTTTATGTACTTCTTTGTACTTTGACACCTCTTAGTGAAATTACTGGCCCCGCCGTTGGTCCTCATCCTCCCCTCCCTCTACCATCCCCCACCCCCACCCCCCCACCCGCCAAAAAAAAATCCCTGCCCTCCCTCATCGCCATCCCTACTCTTGGTGGGTGGAAGATCTTAGGGTAATTTGGTAGCAAAGAAGCAACAGTTTGGATCTAAGCTGCTTCATAGGGTAGTTAGGTAGCAAATAAGCAAGGGTTTGATATAAGCTACTCTAAGTTGCTAAAACTCTTGCTGTGTACATCATATGGCATGAAAGAAAAAGAAAACTCAGAATCACGGAGAATGTGGACTGATATTAGTAGACTGGTATAGAGATCAATAACTTTAGTTCTCATAATTGGAAATTGTGACTTGAGTTGGAGATTCCTCAGCATGTGATTTCCCAAAGTACTTAATAATGATGATGATGATGATGTCGTCACTAATATATGAAAATCGCTGAAAAAATAGCAGCAAATTGAAAACTGACAGCGGCAGAGGGGAAATGGAAGAAGGGGGGTTATTTCTTCTAGCATGACAAGGAGACACCTCATAAGATAGAAGTTACAAGTTACAATAGATAAATGACAAAACTTAAAGCTGGAAAACGTCCAAAAATATTCATAAAAGCTGGAAATAAAAGAAAACACTAAAAGAGCTGGTAAGGAGCTTCATGGGGAAAATGTAGACATAATTCACGCACCTTGTTAATGCTCAAGAATCTCTCCGTATGTCAAAATTTTAATCCAACTGAAGTAATGGTGCTTGAGTAATTCTTCACCAGCCACTCATGAGGATATGGGTACAATATTTCTGTGTGGAATTGCCAAACCATGATTCTTGAACAGTGCATTGGTAAGCATTCCATTTGGCTTTCGTCTTCTACCACTTGTTCGATAAATGTGCTCACCTGCAAATAAAATCATTAGGATTGACATATTCACGTACGGTAATACAGATAAAGCTGTAATATCGCTTCCCCTTTCTCCCAAGGGTGATTGGGTGCAGTGCTCCAACTTCAAATACATTTTCACTTGCCATGCTCTTGAAGAAGTATCCACTAACAGAATATCTTTTTTATTAACAATCATCAAAGATCGAGGAATGCAAAACTCACTTGGGAACCAGCTCTGGCTGTATCAGACTGCCTTATAGATTCTAGTGATGGTCGGTGCCACCTCTTAGGATCCCAAAGTATCGTACTATTGAACGCGAATCCCGATATTTCTGCATAGAATCTCTGAAATCTTTTTGTTCTACCTTCAGTGTGCCAACCTATAACCTGAGAGGCGTTACAGATTGGACCCTGCAAGATAATGTTCCTATTATTTTCAGCTAGTCTTGCCACAATCCATGTCCCGAATCGGCTGCATACAACAGTTTTTTATCAAAAAAGTTGATAAATAGGATTACAGACTCAGAAGATTACCTAGAAGGGCATTATTCATCGCATTTAAACCAATTGCTTATAATGAGAAAAGATATAGTGAGAGGCACCCAAGATCAGAGTGATCAAGATACAATATGACAGTTGACCTGTTAAGGTTTTAAACACGAATTTCCTTAAACAACTTTAAACAAAATAATAACAGCTTACACGAAATTAGCGGAATGAGAACATGCAATTATCAACTAAATTGAGCATAAGTAATGTTCCCTAAGGTTATATCCTACTGGAAACTTGATTTCACTTGGCTTTATGTCGCAAAGTAAAACAAGGTCGCTAACATGCAGAAAGTAAGAAAATTTAATTAATAGAGTACCTGATCTGTCTCATCTGCTCGAAGATATCAGCAGAGTATATGTTGAACTCATCAGCAAAATAGACAATACCATCGAGATGGTGTGTTTCAATGTGAGAGAGAGCAGCATTCCTTAGCTGCACATTTTTCTCTTTCACATCAGTTAAATTCTTGCTGCACACAAGATGCCTGTACGTAACTCCAGTTCTTCTCAATATATCAGCAGTTTCAACAGACTGAGAGCTCATCTCCACAACTATCCACAATAGAGGAGAAGGAACCAACTTTAATGCATAGGCTAGACGATTCAGATAGTAAGCTTGAAATGGCCGAGTTTCTGTAGGTGTCACAATAATCAAAAGTTTACGAGACACCATCAACTCTTGGTCAAGTGATTGGTTAAAGGAGGCATTGTTGGCAGTTTCTTTTTTCAGTTCAACATGTACTAAGTTAGGCTCTGACGTGGAATTATCCACGATAGGCAAGTCCTCAGTGGTTGAGGTCACATTTCTAGATACATCATATGAGCGAGCATTTTCTTCGACCTCAAAGGAGAAAGCTTGATTTTTAGATATAAAATTTGTAGACAAATTTAGTGAAACAAATGGAGTAAGACCAATAAATACTCCAAGCACAAAGCAGAAAAAGAATTGTAAAAGAGCTCTCCTCCAAATGAGCCCCTTCAACTTTGACCTCTCCAAGGGCCTAGAAGATCTTCGCGACAAAAGACCAAGTACAAATGCTTGAACCTTGTACAACGCATAATCCAATGAACCAAGAGAAGACAGCAATGTACCAGTTGGTGTATAGCTATGAGTACATGATGATGACTTGGACAAAGGAGAGGCAACAAGACATGCTTCTCCATTCATATTACTACCAGGACGAGGCACTGGGGACAATGTTCTTCTAATTGAAGCCATAATAGTAATCAGACAACCTTAAATTGTTTCAAAGAGACTCTTGCCAGAAGTAACCAATATGATGTCCACTGAATTTGACACACGAAACTAATACCTTAGGCCTTATCCAACTCTATCAATGTAATGAAAATTTCTGAAACTATAATAGCTTAAAATGAGGGAAAGCTTATAAGACCAGAATAGATAATAACTCCATCTTAGTACATCAAGTACACTGAAAATATCCTCAATAATGACAAATTCAGCACAAGCTCAACCAGCTGTTTGACTCTTATAGAGTCAAATCACAATAAACTGTCAATTGCTCAACATTCAAAACTTTTCCAAGTATTGATCTATACTCAAACAATGAAACGCCATGTCTATTAAGATTCAAAACATTGTAACAAAAGAGCACAATACCACCAACCAAATCTTGAATGAAGTCAACAAAAGGCCAATACCCATAAATGAAAAGTCAATTCTGACCTCAAGAAAACGCCAGATTTGAACTTGGGATGAGCAAATCTTGAGCTCAAATGAAAAGGGTTACTCTATTTTCTTCCAATAAGAAAAGGGTCATCGATCTTTTTTGGGTATTCAACTCAATAGGAGCACAAAGAACAAGAAGAAGAAGAAACAACCTCTTTTTGAGAGTGAAAAAAAAAATAGAAAGTGTTCAATGTTTTGAATCTTGAGCGAAAGAGTGACTGCCAAATTTTACGAGCAATGGCATTTACAAGCACTCTTTTATCTTTTCTTTTCTTTTTCCTTTTCAATTACATTACTTAGATTTTTTATGTTGAAACATCTCACAATTTTCGAATCATTACATGACCGGTATTATTGTTTCAAAATTAAAATTTTGATTATACTAATATTTTTGTAAGACAAATTAACAATTTATTGCTTTAATAATCTTCTAGTAATGCTTAAGAATATTGGTTAATTAAATTAATAAAGTGACAATATGAGCCCAATATATTTTACTACTTCCCTTTTTTGTTAAATAAAATACTGTTCCTACTAAAGAATAAGAATACTAAAAGGGAAAATGACTCCACCTTTTGTGTTTTTATATAGATTACTCATGTTATTCACTTTATTTCCCTACTTTATGGATTTTCCTGGGCAAAATTAACGTTTAATTTTGGTGAATATTTATTTAGTTTTGCAGTGATTTAATAACTTTCAGCATTTGTTTTAGTATAATTGTCATGCCAAAGTTATACATTGTAATAAGAATCTTTGAGAGTAAATAATTTGGTTCCTTCTACGACTGGCACGTGATGAACTAATACAAATAAATTAATTTTGCACTATATTAAACATCTCATGTGCTTTTCCGAATTATGTTAACGACATTATCACAAAATAAACGTGTATTTATGTCTTCAACTATACCATGGGCAGGAGAGTATTTAGCTAATTTTTCAGTCTATTTCCAAATTAATCTCCTGTGGGGTGGGTGCCTAAATTTAGGGGGTGATAATTGCACATGTTATAATAAGAAAATATTCATGTTTGATGGTTTTCTTCTTATCCAATTATAGTATAATGATTATTGGGAAATATATTGGTAGAAGCATTTTACATCCGTAAGAGGTGCATGCAATATAGCTAGCAAACAATAATTATAGCTAGGAAACAATAATGTCTGGCATTTAATTCTTTTCATTCGTGCATCTATTGATACAACATCAAGAATTCATAATCAATTATATATGTTAGGGAGTTCTTCCGTGTCTTTAGTTAATGTTGCTTCAAAATGCACAAAAGTATCTCAACTGCGGTAATTAAATAAAGTTCTACTACGAACTCTACCCTGCACCTTTTTCCCTAGTAATAATTCTCATTGTTTATCCTAATTAAAGGGTCTCAATATTATAGCTCAAAGCATATACGATGATCATTTTGTATAGTATTTCAAACGAAGCTCCATTGTTATTTTACATAAGAAATTCATTTCAACGAACTGAAAGTGAAGAACCGACAAATATAATATAACATGATAAGGATTCTCACAAATATTTCCTCTTTCCCTTTAACTACATCAAAAGATGCGTTTAAATTTTAAGAGTTTATCTCTGTAGTTGTCCATGAATTTTATATGAAGAAGTGCATCCACATATGGTTCCTTATACTTATTTCACTTGACATAATATGAATTATACTTATGTAAGGTACAAGACGATCCAATTTAGTTCTATATTTGTTTGATCAAAATGCTAAGTTGGTTTCTTTTTTCCTCTGGCAAGAACTTCTTTTAATTGCATATTTTAATTTTTTTTTTCTCGAAAGCTACATTGAGATACAATTATAATTTGTAATGGTCTATCATATCTGTGTAAACACTTTACAGGTAAATGTGCACCCATATACCTACATGTTCGAGGTGAATATTTTGGGTATGTTTGTTAGTTTTTTACGCTTTGTCCTTTCTCTTTGACTATGAGTATGAAGCATGTATCTGATAGTTTAATATTAATCTTAATATGTAACTCTCAGTATATGATAAATCTGATCATAATTTCTGAACGAACATTTTAGAATTGAAGTTTAATTTCCAACGGTTTAAACATTCTATTGTTTGGAGAGTTAATCCCCCTAAACTATTATGTTTTTATCAGTTTCCTACTTAAACTATTCGGTATCCCAAAATCCCCCTAAACTATATTACCTTTCATATTGAAACTCCCTCATTGCATTCTTAGAGGTGCGCCTAGTACACGCTCCTAATCTATATTATAGCCATTTAGTTATTTCCCTAATATTTAGAAATAATCTCTTAACTATTTCCCTAATACTTAGGACTTTGATAATGATGTTATAATTAATTGGAGTCCTTCATATAAACTCTATCGGGTTTAGGATACTGAAGTCCAAGCACTTCACAAATATTTTTTTATTAAAAGGTTTACGAGTATCTTTTTTTGTGTGTGTGTTATAAAAGTTTAGGTTTAGTTGTCCTAATTTTTCTTTTCTTGGTTTTGGAGTCCTTACTTTCCTCTTTCCCCCCGGTTTTAACCGTCGTTTTTCAAGGTTTACGAGTATTTTATTTAAATAACAACATAGTTATTTAATTATTTTTTTATATTTAAAATTTTGATCAACTAAATTTTTTGTTATTAGATCATGCTTGGGAGAAAGAACAAATACCTAACGATCATAGACATAGTAATCTCAAAAGTCCATCAATTCTAATTTTTTAGAATTGAAATATCTAGCTTAACTAAAAAATATTTTAGTTTTAAGAATACAAAAGAAAGAGATGTTTTGTAAGACTCAACAATACTAATGGTTGAACTAATGTAAAAATTCAAGAGTGATATATCATAGTGATTTTTTTATTACTCTGAACATGAAATTCTTATTTGATAAAATTATAATTACATTTAAATATTTGAAAATTGATATGAGATAATATTAATATTTGAATAGACAAAATGAATTATTCTCTTTAACATTAAGAATAAATAATTAAATCCTTAAATTAATTAACCAAAACATTATTTGATTTAACTAATTTGTAAAAAAATCAAGGTCATTCTTTACGGAATTCATCATATAATCGGTTATAGTATAGTATTAATTGTTAAAACAAGCATTAAACTATAAGGATAAAATATTAGAAGATAAAATATATTCTAAGTGAGTTGTTATTAATCATTTTCTTTCTTTTGGTATTCATTTAAACAAATGACAACTTGTCACGACCCGGATTTCCCACCCTCGGGGGTCGTGATGGCGCTTACTCGTAGTAGCTAGGCAAGCCACGAAATGCAGAAATCTTAACTCGTTCATTTTAACCCTTTTTAACAACTTAAAATAAACAGGTGTCCAACATTAAAATAATTGCGGAAGAAGAAATCAAGCGGAAGACTTAGTCAAATTAAATACCAAAATCAGTACAGAAATGCCAATATAAGCCTCTACCCAAAAGCCGGTGTCACAACATTCACGTATTGTCTATAAATACTACATACAGATGTCAGAAGAAAAGAAATACAGTCTGTCTCGGGTACAAATGAAAACAGAACATATAAGTAGATAGAAGAGACGTCGGGCCTGCGGACGCCTGCAGGACTACCTCGGGATCTCTGGACTGAAGGCTGGCTCCCCAAGTTCTACTGCCTAAATGCTGCTCCGGTATCTGCACATAGTGCATAGTGTAGCATCAGCACAACCGACCCCATGTGCTGGTAAGTGTCTGGCCTAACCCCGGCGAGGAAGTGACGAGGCTAGGACCAGACTCCAGATAAACCTGTGCAGTTATATAATATACAACGAAAGATAGCAGGAGTAAACAATTTAAATGGGAGGGGGTACATACTACGGGGAATAATGTCAAATCCAGCAGGAAATAAAAGAGATATGAGAGAACAACTCAGAATCTACATCAAAACAATAATAATACTATTGCGGCGCGCAACCCGATCCAATATAACATTGTTACGGCGTGCAACCCGATCCATATTTAGTATTGTTGCGGTGTGCAACGCGATCCATATTTAATATTGTTGCGGCGTGCAACCCGATTCATATTTATAATATTATTGCGGCGTGCAATCCGATCCATATTTATAATATTGTTGCGGCGTGCAACACGATCCATATTTATAATATTGTTGCGGCGTGCAACCCGATCCATATTTACATATATATGCCTTTAGCAACAACCATACCAAGTATCCCGGCAAGGGACCAACAATAAACTACACTATCCCGGCAAGGGATCAACAATAAAAGTAAATACGTCCCGGCAAGGGAGAAATCAGCTATAACCAATCTTAACTCAACTTTTATTCATCTCAGCTAACACCAATGTTCAAATCATAAGTAATTTCCACGAGAACAAAATTAATCCTTGCTCAATATCGAGAATCATCAATTAAAGCATCCGAAGTATCACTTAAGAACGCAACAAATTTCAATTTAAGACTCAAGTGTCATGCTAGACTCCAACGTATAGATACTCGTCACCATACCAATACGTCGTACTCAACAAGAAGCAAATAGCAAATAGGACTCAACTCCTAATCCCTCAAGCTAAGGTTAGACCGAACACTTACCTCGAACTTTCACGGCCAACTCAATCCTCAAATACCGCCTTTCCTTTCGAATTTGGCTCCAACACAATCGTATCTATACATAATTGACTTAATAACATCAATAAATTCTAAACAATCCAATTCCAATGCTTAATTATAGCTTTTTAATCATTCTTCCCAAAAATCCAAAAATTGACCCCGGACCCGCTTGGTCGAAACACGAGGTTCGGACCAAAATCCGGTCACCCATTTACCCACGAGCCCAAGTATATAATTTGTTCCAAAATTCGACCCCAAAACGAGGTCTAAATCATAAATATATAAAAAGCCCTAACTCTACCCAAATTCCTAATTTTCTACCCTTAATCACATGTTTTATGCCTAGAAATCTAGTGGGTGTTGAAAAAAATGAAAGAAAATAAGTTAAAGATTACTTACCCAAGAGATTATGGTGAGGAAATGCTTCAAAAATCGCCTAAGAGCTTTGGAGAAGAAGAGGTTTTTGAAAGTTTATGAAAATCCCGTAAGTGTTCTGTTTTTGAGACTTAAAAATAACTGGGCGAAATTACCCTTCGCGTTCGCGACAGGCTCATCGCGTTCGCGATGAGTCAGGCCTGAAGACCTTCGCGTTCGCGACATTGGGCTCGCGTTCGCGGAGCTTTAACCCCTCGAGCCCTCGCGTTCGCGGGCCAATGGCCGCATTCGCCTAGAATAAATGAGAACTCCCTCCCCAGGCCCATTGCCTTACGTGTTCGCGAGTACCTGGACGCATTCGCGAAGGGTACTCCCCCCTCAGCCTCGTGTTCGCGTCTCAAGCTTCGCGTTCGCGAAGAAGAAAACTGACACTTGGGATTTTTGCCTTACGCGTTCGCGAGTGGGACCAAGCGAACGCGAAGAACAAATTCCCTGTGCACTGAACAGCAAAATCTACAACATTTCTAAAGTTCAAAAACCTTCCGAAACACACCCGAGTCCTCGGGGCTCCTAACCAAATATACACACTAACTAAATGACATCATACGAACTTATCTGTGCGATCAAATCGCCAAAATAACCTCAATAACAACGAATTAAACCTCAAAATCAAAGAATTTTTCTCAAACTTCATAAAACATCAAATTTTCCATTTAAAGTCCGAATCACGTCAAATAACATCCGTTTCTCACCAAATTTCACAGAATCATCTTAAATCATATATAAGACCTGTACCGGGAGCAGGAACCAAAATACGGGCCCGATACCAACATGTTCTAATCAAGTTTCATTTCAAAATCCTTCAAACAATTTTAGAAAACAATTTTCTTTAAAAATTTATTTCTCGGGCTTGGGACCTCGGAATTTGATTTCGGGCATACGCCCAAGTCCCATATTTTCCTACGGACCCTCCAGGACCGTCAAATCACGGGTCCGGGTCCATTTACCAAAAATGTTGACCGAAGTCAACTTAAATGCATTTTAAGTCAAAATTTTAATATTTCACAGATTTTTCACATAACAGCTTTCCGGCTACACGCCCGGACTGTGCATGCAAATCGAGGTGAAGGTAAAAGAGGTTTTTAAGGCCTTGGAACATAGAATTTAATTTAAAAGCAAGTGATGACCCTTTCCCAAAGGGTCATCACATTCTCCACCTTTAAAACAACCGTTCGTCCTTGAACGGACAGAAGAAGGAAGTACCTGAGTCGGGGAAAAGATGGGGATAACGGCTCCACATATCGGACTCGGACTCCCAGGTTGAGGCCTCAGGAGGCTGACCTCTCCACTGAACACGAACAGAAAGAAAACTCTTCGACCTCAACTGACGAACCTGCCGGTCTAGAATGGCTACCGGCTCCTTCTCATATGACAAGTCCTTGTCCAACTGGACAGTTCTGAAATCTAACACGTGGGATGGATCACCGTGATACTTCCGAAGCATGGACACATGAAACACTGGATGCACGGCTGATAAGCTCGGCGGTAATGCAAGTCTATAAGCCACCTCTCCCACTCGATTAAAAATCTCAAACGGACCAATGAACCTAGGGCTAAGCTTGCCCTTCTTCCCAAATCTCATCACGCCCTTCATAGGAGACACTCGAAGCAATACCCGCTCATCGACCATGAAAGCCAGATCTCGAACCTTGCGGTCGGCATAACTCTTTTGCCTGGACTGAGCTGTACGAAGCGTATCCTGAATGATCCTAACCTTGTCTAAGCCATCCTGAACCAGATCCGTACCCAACAACCGAGCCTCTCCCGGCTCAAACCATCCAACCGGAGAGCGACACCGCCTACCATACAAGGCCTCGTAAGGAGCCATCTGGCTACTCGACTGGTAGCTATTGTTGTTGGCAAACTCTGCTAAGGGCAAAAGCTGATCCCACGAGCCTCCAAAGTCAATGACACAAGCTCGGAGCATATCCTCCAAAATCTGAATAGTCCGCTCGGATTGCCCGTCCGTCTGGGGATGAAATGGTGTGCTCAACTCAACCCGTGTGCCCAACTCTCGCTGAACTGCTCTCTAGAAACGCGAGGTAAACTGCGTACCTCGGTCTGATATGATAGACACGGGCACACCATGAAGGCGAACAATCTCCCGGATATAGATCTCAGCTAACCTCTCAGAAGAATAGGAGACTGCCACAGGAATGAAGTGCGCTGACTTGGTTAGCCTATCAACAATGACCCATACTGCGTCGAACTTCTTCCGAGTCTGCGGGAGTCCAACAACGAAATCCATAGTGATCCGCTTCCACTTCCACTCGGGAAGCTCAATCCTCTAAAATGAACCACCGGGCCTCTGATGCTCGTACTTAACCTGCTGACAATTCAAACACCGAGCCACATACGCAACGATATCCTTCTTCATTTTCTGCCACAAGTAATGCTGCCGCAAATCCTGATACATCTTCGCGGCGCCCGGATGAATAGAGTACCGGGAACTATGGGCCTCCTCTAAAATCAACTCTCGGAGTCCATCCACATTAGGCACACAAACTTGACCCTGCAATCTCAAAACTCCATCATCATCTAAGGTAACCTGCTTGGCATCTCCGCGTTGCACCGTGTCTCTAAGGACACACAAATGGGGATCATCATACTGCCGATCACGGATACGCTCCAATAATGAAGAACGAGCGACTGTGCAAGCTAACACGCGACTGGGCTTAGAAACATCCAGCCTCACGAACTGATTGGCCAAGGCCTGAACATCCAAAGCAAGCGGCTTCTCATCGACCGGAATATAAGCAAGACTGCCCATGCTGGCTGACTTCCTACTCAAAGCATCAGCCACCACGTTAGCCTTTCCCGGATGATATAAGATGGTGATATCATAGTCCTCAACAACTCCAACCACCTCCTCTGCCTCAAATTCAACTCCTTTTGCTTGAAAAAATACTGAAGACTCTTGTGATCCGTGAACACCTCACATGCCACGCCATACAGATAATGCCTCCAAATCTTCAATGCGTGGACAATGGCTGCCAACTCCAAATCATGAACCGGATAGTTCTTATAATGAATCTTCAACTGCCGCGAAGCATAGGCAATGACCTTGCCATCCTGCATCAATACTGCACCAAGTCCAATATGAGAAGCATCACAATAAACTGTATAAGGCCCTGAACCTGTGGGTAAAACCAATACCGGTGTCGTAGTCAGAGCTGTCTTGAGCTTCTGGAAGCTCGCCTCGCACTCATCCGACCATCTGAACTGGGCACCCTTCTGGGTCAACCTGGTCATCGGGGCTGCAATAGATGAAAACCCCTCCACGAATCGACGATAGTAGCCTGCCAATCCCGTGAAACTCCGAATCTCTGTAGCTGATGCTGGTCTAGGCCAGTTCTTGACTGCCTCAATCTTTTTCAGATCAACCTGAATACCCTCTGCTGATACAATATGACCCAGAAATGCAACTGAACTCAACCAGAACTCGCACTTTGAGAACTTAGAATATAACTGGCTATCTCTCAGAGTCTGAAGAACCACTCTAAGGTGCTGCTCATGCTCCTCCCGGCTGCGAGAATCTATCAAAATATCATCAATGAAGACTATCACGGACGAATCCAAATAAGGCCTGAACACTCGGTTCATCAAATCCATGAAGGCTGCTGGGGCATTTGTCAACCCGAATGACATAACCAAGAACTCATAATGCCCGTATCGAGTGCGGAAAGCTGTCTTAGGGACATCGGATACCCTAATCCTCAACTGATGGTAGCCAGATCTCAAGTCAATCTTTGAAAATACCCTGGCACCCTGAAGCTGATCGAACAAATCATCAATCCTCGGCAGCGGATACTTATTCTTGATTGTAACCTTGTTCAATTGCCGGTAATCAATACACATTCTCATTGACCCATCCTTCTTTTTAACAAACAACACCGGCGCACCCCAAGGCGAAACACTGGGTCTAATGAAACCCTTCTCAAGCAAGTCTTGCAACTGCTCCTTTAACTCTTTCAACTCAGGCGGGGCCATACGATACGGCAGGATAGAAATGGGCTGAGTGCCCGGAGCCAAATCAACGCAAAAGTCAATATCCCTGTCGGGTGGCATACCCGGTAGGTCTGAAGGAAATACCTCAGGAAACTCTCTAACAACGGGCACGGAATCATTAGAAGGGACCTCAGCACTAGAATCGCGAACATATGCAAAATAGGCCAAACACCCCTTCTCGACCATACGTCGATCCTTCACATAAGAGATAACACTACGGGTAGAATGACCAGGAGTCCCTCGCCACTCTAAATGGGGTAGACCCGGCAAGGCTAAGGTCACAGTCTTAGCATGACAATCCAAGATAGCGTGGTAAGGTGACAACCAGTCCATCCCCAATATAGCATCGAAATCAACCATGTCCAGAAGCAACAAATCTACATGAGTCTCAAGACCTCCAATCACCACAATACAAGAACTATGGACTCGATCTACCACAATAGAATCACCCACCGGTGTAGACACATAAACAGGAACACTCAAGGGATCAATAGGCATGACCAGGTACGGTGAAAAATAAGATGACACATACGAGTATATAGACCCTAGGTCAAATAACACTGAAGCATCTCTATCACAAACCAGAACGGTACCTGTAATAACTGCATCGGAAGCCTCAGCCTCGGGCCTGGTTGGAAGAGCATAACATCGAGGCTGGGCCCCACCACCCTGAACCACATCTCTAGGACGATTTGCCGCTGGCTGGCCTCTACCTCTGGCGGCCTGAGCTCCACCTCTAGGACCTCTAGCTCCACCTCTAGCACCTCTACCCCCACCTCTAGCTGGCTGGGCGGGCTGTGGGACACCTGGTGGCTGAACCATAGCGCGGGAACCCTGCTGCTGCGACTGAGTACCCACCAATCTCGGACAAGCCCTCCTAATATGACCATACTCATCACAGTCATAACATCCTCCTGAGGGCTGCGGCTGAGGAAACTGAGACTGACCCTGGCGACCTGAATGACCACCCCGAATACTCTGGAGCGGTGGTGCACTGATAGGAGCTGGTGGTGCACTGATAGGAGCTGGTGGTGCACTGTAGGGCTGTTGATCAGAATACTGTATGTGAGAACCATGGCCACCTGAAGCACCGTGAGAAACCTGAAGTGCTGACTGAAAGGGCCTAGGAGGATGGCCTCTACCATACGAATCCCTGCCTCCAGACGAGGCACCACTGAATCTGCCTGACTGACGGGGTCTCTTGTCTGCACTATAACCACCCCCATGTGATAGAACCATCTCAACTCTCCGGGCCACATCGGCCGCCTCCTGGAAAGATATCTCACTCCCAGCCTCTCTAGCCATCTGAAGACGAATCGGCTGAATAAGTTCATCAATGAACCGTCTCACTCTCTCCCTCTCAGTGGGAAGTATGATAAGAGCATGGCGAGCCAAATTAATAAATCTGGTCTCGTACTGGGTGACAGTCATGGATCCCTGTTGATACCCAATTTTTCCTTGTATATTTTTATATGCAAAATAATTTCAAGTGTGTCCAAATGTTTTAGTATTTTTCCTAATTTTTAAAGATTTTTATATTGCCCTATTTTAACAGTACAAAACTAATAATTATAGCCAAATTATCATTTTTGGTGATTCAATTATTTATCCTCATATTTATACCAAAATATAGCTAAGGTAATTTTTATACGTTTTTTACAAATTTATTTGGTATTTTAAAAGCTAAATTGCATATAATTGTAATTTTAGCATATTTTAAGATTTAGTAGCATTTTACAATTATGAAATTGGTTCCAATATTCTAAATTAATATTTATATATTATTAATTGATTTAGCACCTTAATTTATTTTCAGAATTCATTTTACTATTTTTATAAAATAAAAGGGGAAAAAGTGGCTATTTAAAATTTGGCCCCGTTTTGTTTCAATTGTAGCCCATATTAATTTCCCCAATTAACCCAATTTTAGACCCCAAGCGGACCGGCCCAATTTCTAAATTACCGCCCCTAACCCAGCTAATCTAACCTGCCTGGCCTCCCCTTTCGATCCAGGTCGTTGATCATTTTGATCAACGGCCACAATCATTCATTTCCTTTTTAATTTTACAAACACCCAACCCTAAAATCATTTCCCCTTAACCCGCCGCCTCTGAAATCCTTTCCTCTCTCAGACTCTCTCGAAACCCTAGCCCCTCTCACCGCCTTCTACCTTAAACTCACCGGGATCCATGGCTGCCCAGGCCATGGGAACCCCACACTTACCTCCCTGTGTTCTTATACACTTGATACTTGGAGATTTTAGGTCTGACCTTGGAGGTCTTCACTCAGATCTTTGCAAACTCAAGGTTCTACGGCCATCTCCGGCCTTGCTCCGGCGTAAAATGGTGTTTTGAGCCTGGTTCCGACTTATCCGACTCAGATTGGACCTTTTCCAAGCCTTTCTCATTCTAGGGTTCTTTTGAAACCCTGACTATTCGGGGTTCCCTCCGATTTTTCTTAGATCTGTCACGTATCTATGCTCTACTTGGGTTTTTAAACGATTTCCCCAACTTTTCTTTCAAAATTACTTTTAAAATCACTTCTTTTCGATTTAGGGTTTTCTGAAATGCTTATGACTTTTCTTCCCCTTTTCTTTGTGTGTGTTTGTTTGCTACTGCTTTCATATGTTTCCTTTTACCACGCATGTTCTTCTGTGCTTCTATATTTTTTGTTTTCCTACTGTGTTTCTATACCATGCTCACATGTTTATCTCACTATGTTTTCCTATATGATCTTTTGCTATACTTTTCCAGTGTTCTTGTGTTCTCCTACTGTGTTTCTTTTACTATGTTCTTTAGTCTCTTTGTTTGCCTTCCGCTGAACCATGTTGAGTTTCTTAAAAAAAAAAGTAAAAGAAAGAAGACCTTCTTAAAAGAGGTTTCTTCTACTGCACTCTTAGGTGTTTTAGTATTTTTCTCTTCTAAACCTTGGTTAAGTTCTTCTACTATATCTTCTATTGTATTTACTGTTTTCTCTTCTACTAAACCCTGTTTAAGTCCCTTCTGAAAGGTTTTTCTTAAACATGTTTCTTCTACTATCATGTTGTTCTCTCATTGTGCTTTGAGTTAGTTCCTTCACTCTGTTTGCTTTGAATTTTCTATTGTGTTTGCTTGTCTTCTCATGAGTTCCTGAAAAGGAATCTCTGAGCCTGTTGCCTCCTCATCTCTGTATTTGACTCGAGGTGGAAACCCTAGAATTTGGGGGTTCCGTCGAGTTTGGTCATGTGATTGAACTAGGGTTCTGTTTGAGAACCCTTGACTCTTTCAGACTAATCTCTGAGCCTACAAACTAAGTTTGGACTCCCTTGTTTTCATGTAATTCTGACTTCTCTAGAGTTTTCACTAGCCTTACAAGTGCATGACAAATTTCTTCATGTTTTAACGTGTTTGTATGCCTTTATATGTGATGAATCTTTCTTCAAAAAAGGGTTTTCCAACTTGTGATTGATTCAGAATTCCATTTAATAAGTCTAATTGATTGTTACTGATTTTCCTTAAGTTAAAATCTTTCCATCTTTCTGACTTTGTTCATTCATACAAAATTTTCGACTTATGATTTCTTGGCTGTCAATTGATTTCCTTTCCTTAAATTGTACAACCGTGTACTGTCAAGACCTTGTCCTTAAATAAACCTCTATGTATTTACCCATCTTGTACTGCTTTGAAAAGTGTTTGATTAATCTCTTTCCTTAATTAGTTTTACCCGTTTGAAATTAGGATCCCTTAATTAAAGGGAAACCTTGTGTAATTGATTTTCAAACTATTTTCTTACCTATTTCTGCTTGCTTTCTACACTATAAAGGGCACGACCCTTTTTCACTTTCGACACATACACACACACACTTCAGACTTCACACTTAGAATCTCACAAAACTCATACTTGGAGTACTCTTACTTCTTGTCTGCACTTTGGCTTCACAAGACTACTGCTTTCTTTTGCTTGTTTCCTTGAGACTGGTATGTTCTAGTTTTGGTTTCAGCATCATCCCAATGTCTTTACTTATAGCCTTTACATCCATGTCTACTTTACTGTCTATGTGGATTTAAATGTAAACTAGCATGTTAATTTCCTTTCATCTGTTTCTGCTATGAATCCTGCACCCCTGTTTCCCTCTATATGCTTTGAGTTGTAGTTCAGAACATGGCAACATGCAAGTTATTGTTCATGTTTGGACTTGATCCCTTTGGGGATCCTAACTCCCAAAACAATATGTTCTAACAGGCTGGTGGGGTGTGCCAGCATTTCCTATTGCTAGGTATTCCCACTAGCCTGTCTTTTCCACTTCCCTTTTCCCCTTTTAGAATTCCCTCTCTGCACTTACACTCACTCTTAGCTTCTAAGTTCTGCCCCCCTCCTGTGAGCCTTGCCTTGGGACCTTGAGTTCCCTCTGAACTTGGACACTTGAGGGCTGGCCCTTCCACACTGCACTATGACCCAATCCTGCAATGTGTTTGGGTGTGAGCACTGCCCGGAGTCCATTTGAGGCTCTTAGGGAACTCTGACACATCCCAAATGAGAGAAAGGCTTTGGATCTCGATCTTTGGAGTTGGTTTACTTCATGCTTCAGACAGAAAGTCTGGATCAGGCTCTCCTTGGTTGTAATTTTAATTTTTCTGATGTAGTTTCTTTATTTTATTTTTGGACTGTAATAATTTTGTAATAAACTTCTGGGGTAATTAGTGAAAAGGGAAGGGTAACCATGCATGCAAAGGGGTAGATATCATGCTCATAGGGAATTACTACACTTTTGTATTCATGTATCCTGCTTATAGCTTTGCACGTCTGCATCCACATAGATATCCTGCTCATAGGATTTTCTGCATTTCTGCATCCATGTAGATACCATGTCTATAAGGAATTCTGCATTATCACATGTAGATACCATGTCTCTAAGTTAACCAGAAATCCAGATCCTGCATATGCATTGGTCACTAGGCAAACCTGTTTATAGGATTAAAAACTAACATCATTCAGATATCATGCCCGTAGGATTTCTGCACTCTTACTACGTAAAAAGTGTTTAAAGTCAATAACGCCTAGAAAGCATGCCTATAGGAACTATCAACCAAACCTGAATCGTTCATTCGCTTATAGGTCTAAAATCAGTAACGATAATGCTTAACGTCTGCAGAATTTACGCTCTTTTACCAAAACTCGCCTTTCCTGGTTAACTGACAACTTTTCTTAAATCAACATACTTCTTTTCTGAAACTAATAGATATCATGCCTATAGGTTTCGTTTAACGCTTACGCAAGCCTTAGATAAACTTGTAAACTGAATCAGATTTTTAGCTACAACCAACAGGCAGGCCTGATTCGGATTTCTTATCTGAAATATGTAATAGATCAGTCTGCCACAACTCTTAAGTTTAATCAGAACCTAATCAGTACGTGTAAGACATGCTAAACTATATGCTTCTCTTTGGTTTTAAGGAGGTTTGTTTGAGCCTTTCTATCTGTTACGTGCTTCTCCCCATATTTGCTACGTATGTGTTTTGATTGTCGCCTTAGAATTTTGTCCTTTGAAACTATAAAGCCTCATACCCCTTCCCTGTAGGATTAGTAGTCCAAATACCTCCGGGACTGATAGGATTGGGACGGGTAGTAGCATGCAATAAGTAACGAGACTATCCTGCGCTTTAATACCTTAACGGGGTGGGAAAGGGTAGATATGGATATGATGACCGCACGATAACACCACGTATATAAGTGGTTACCGGGTGTTGTGTGGGGTGATCCATATTATTTATAAACCTAGGACCCCCTTCCCTTTACTTGTTTATTTTATTCAGAATTTCAAAACTGTTTTTTTTCCTCAAATTTCAGCTTCTTTAACTTCCTTTAACTTCAATTACTTGCAACAATTATGTGAAAACCCCCTCATATTTGAAACTCTTACTTGTCTACTTGTTGTTTTCACTTAAAGTCACAATCATAGTATGGCCGGGAACCAGACTAGTGGATCTCGAGGGGTGCGTAACACCTTCCCCTCGGGATAATTTCGAGCCCTTACCCAATTTCTGGTTTTCTAAATCGAAATTCTTCTTAGTGTCCTTATGCACTTTAATCATTAGGTGGCAACTCTTCAATTCAAACCCAATTCCCAAAAGGGAACGAGTTGTCCTCCCAAATATCATAAACCCGATTTCGCGAGAAAAGGGGGGCATCGACAGCATGGCGACTCTGCGGGGATATCTTTAAGGCTTTTACCATTTCATGCTATTTGTGACTTTATGCTTCTTTATATGTCTTTATTTGTTTAAATGCCTTTAAGTTTTTTTTCCTCTTCTACCTCGAAATGACTTGGCTCTTTGTCTCTTTCCTTTATTTCTCTTAATGCTTTCCTTTATCGCTTTCCTTTAATACTGTTGTAAATTATGAGAAACTATTGTTATTATTACTTTATGAACGTGCAAATATGTGACAACTTGTTTGATTATTGTAACTGCATATTCAACATCATATTCCACTCGTGCCAAACAAAATACCATAGCAACGCTTATAATGAGTGGTTGTGCCCTTCCGATATTATCACCCCCTAAATTCGGCAAAGGCGTATTTACGGTAAAACCAGTCGATCAACGGTGTAGTCGACGGTTCCGTGCCTTTCCCTCTTGAGTTGTCCGCTCAAGGGTACCAGTCTAATACCCCATAGAAACCTTACTCTATTTAATCGCACATGCATCATTGTCAAACCTAGCCGAGTCAGTTATGTTGTCCGCATAACGACTCTTTAAGATAGCCTCGTCCAAAGTCCACTGGGTTTCCTTGAAACCCAAACGGACACTACCACGTTCTGTGCATTTATTTGGAGAACTAAATGCTTTTATGCCAATTATTGGTATTTACTAGTCGAGTCTGGTGGGGTAAGGGCCTAACACTTCTTGTCTTGCAGAAAATGAGGCACGAAGTCCCCAGATTCGGCATGGTCACCAATATCCACCCCAAATTGCTAAGCTGGTGGGAGGATCTTCATTCCAGGGATCAGGCTCTTAGAATGGAAGGATATGGCTGTCAAACAAACGACATGTCTGTTTAGAGCGGGGTATAGTGGAACTGGAAAAGAAGCTTCTGAAGAGGATCAAGGACTGCCAGAATGCTGAAGGAAACGAAGGTGGACACCTGGCCAGAGCCTACTTGCTGCTAGGACTTCGTGAGCTGGTGAAGCTGTTCGACGGAGCCAACAATGCCGAGTCTGGGGAAGGTCCTTCCGGGACCAAATAGATAGGAATTTCCATTTTCGCTTTATAAGATATAATAAGGCCAATGGCCATTAGTAACTTTTTCTTTCTTATTATTTAGTGTCGTTTTGGGATTCGTCTACCTTTTTATCAATAAAATGAGGCATTTAGCATTCTAAGTTCTCCAAATTAACTTGTCGCTAGGCCTACCTCGGGAACAACAAGGTCCCCAAAATTAGGACGCGCTTTATATTTCCTGCACTACGTGTTTAAATATTGCAACATTTCCTTACGATCCTTACTGACTTATCACCTTTTTGTTTTTACTTTTTTGTTTATTCCCCTCCCCAAAGGTTAGTTCGTGAACTCTGGCAACATCAGCATATTTTACAAGATCTAGGGGCCCTCCACCTACTCCTCCTCCCAGTCCTGCCAGACACAAAAGCAAAAGAAGAATGGAAGACTCGAACAACTCAGCTGAACGGGTAGAGGTCACTCGTGGTGCTCTGGTCCCCAAGGAAAATACCTCTCAACTAGAACAAAAACTATTGAAGTTCCAAGAAGAACTTGATCAAGTCCGGAATTTGGCAAGTCTGCCATTTTCCCTCACCACTCCAGAAGTTACTTTCCCAAATACTCAGAATCCCATACCTCCACAAAACATCCCAAAGCAACCCGCTCCTCACCACCACTGCAATACTTGCCACACTCCCAACAATACTCCACTACTCATCCCGGAACCTTTAAACTCCACAAATGACCACTGCCACACCCAACACAACACCCCCATCTACGTGGAGACTGTGCCACACTCCACCCAGCCTATCTCAAGCACACCCGAGTCCAATGATAAGGACTCGCTCATCAGAAATTTGGCCGAAGAGCTTAAAAGGTTGACCACCAGAATTCGAGGCGTTGAAGGAAGTAAGGAAATTGAGGGGCTAAATTATGAAGATATATGCATGCAGCCCGATGTTGAACTGCCCGAGGGGTACAAACCTCCCAAGTTCGAAATGCTTGATGGTACAGGGGATCCCAGGGTTCACTTGAGAACATACTGCGACAAGCTGGTCGGAGTAGGAAGAGACGAGAAGATCCGCATGAAGCTTTTCATGAGGAGCCTGAAAGGAGATGCTCTGTCTTGGTACATTAGCCAAGACCCGCAGAAGTGGTCGGATTGGGTAAGTATGGCGTCCGACTTCATGGATAGATTCAGGTTCAATATGAAAAATGCACCGGATGTGTTTTACATTCAGAATTTGAAGAAGAAACCCACAGAAACATTCCGCGAGTATGCCACTCGTTGGAGATCAGAGGCTGCTAAGGTCCGACCTGCTTTAGAGGAAGAACAAATGAACAAGTTTTTCGTCCGGGCTCAGGATCCGCAATACTGTGAAGGACTGATGCTGATCGACAATCATAAATTTTCTGACATCATCAAGCTAGGAGAAAGGATCGAGGAAGGTATCAAAAGTGGTATGGTTACGAACTTGGAAGCCTTGCAAGCTACCAATAAGGCTCTACAGTCTGGTGGTACGTCCAAGAAAAGGGACATAGGCGCCGTAATAGTTGCACAGAGAACCAAATCACCTGTCAAATACCAGACTTATCCAGTGCCTCCACTTACATATCAGTCCACTCCAAATTACCAAACACCCTCACCTTCCTACCAAACTTCACCGCCTACTTATCAATCACCTCCACCTCCTACATACCAACCTGCTTCACCCAGATATTCCCAGCCCGCACACGTCTACCAAGCTTACAGCACTCAACAATCCCACTATCAATCACTGTCATGACCCGAATTTCCCACCCTCGGGAGTCGTGATGGAGCCTACTCGTAGAAGCTAGGCAAGCCACGATCTTAGAAATTATTAAATCCTTTTGTTTTCAATTCCTTTTTAACCAATTAAATTTACCGAAAATAAACAAATAAATTACAGTGGAATATGAAATTTAGCGGAAGTCTTAAATAAAATATAAAACCAAAATATCCTGAAGACCAACACATGCCTCTAACCAGAACCTGGTGTCACAACATCCATGGACTGTCTAGGATTTCTATAAATAAGTGTTTGAAAGAAAAGAACATAGTCTATCTCGAGTACAAATGACAACAGAACAAAGAGACGCTGGGCCTTCGAACGCCAGCAGGGCTACCTTGGAGTCTCGGACTGAAGGATAGCTCCCAATCTACTGCTGATGACCAAATGCTACTCCGGGACCTGGATCTGTACAAAAGAGCACAGAGTGTAGTATCAGCACAACCGACCCCATGTACTGGTAAGTGCCTAGCCTAACCTCGGCAAAGTAATGACGAGGCTAGGACCAGACTACCAAATAAACCTGTGCAGTTACATAATGTACAACGGAAAGTAAAGCAGGAATAAACCAGTAAGGATGGGAGGGGGAAACATGTTGCGGGGAGATAACAGTTCCGAATAAAGCATCAAGTAAGGAAAGAAACAACATAACTACAATGTCAACAAGAAGCAGAAATCAAACAAGTGCACGACATCATCCTTCGTGCTTTTACTCTCGTCCTCACCAAACAATAACATAATGAAAACGTGCACGATATCACCCTTCGTGCTTTTACTCTCTTCCCTCACCAAAGCAAGCAGAATAATAAAATGTGCACGGCATCACCCTTCGTGCTTTTACTCTCTTTCCTCACATATATCAATAGAATTGGCATGGAATGGTACATCGTGCGGCACGGCATCACCCTTCGTGCTTTACACTCTTTCCTCACAATAGCAAACAATGCACGGCATCACCCTTCGTGCTTTAACACTCTTCCTCACCCAAACAACAATCACAAACAAGGGCAAGGGAAATAAACAAGAACATATAGGAATTCCAGCAAGGGAACAACAATTAAACAATTAAATCCTGGCAATGGAATAACAATTAAACAATTAAATCCCGGAAAGGGAACATTTCAATAACTCTTTCTCTATCTTTCAATTTTATTTCATAACTCGCTTTACCACTTGAGACAATGCTCCAAAGGGTTCAATCATCTCATATACTTCCACAATTCATAATATATCTCGAGCCAATGCTCCAAGATGTTCAAAGGTCTCAATTCCTTCCACAAACTTTTCACAACAACTAGAAATCATCACCAAAGCATGAAGAATTCAATGAAATCAAGATATTCACAATATAAAGACTCACGGTCGTGCTAGACACCAACGTATAGATACTCGTCACCATGCCTATACGTCGTACACGACTAATACCACATAGCAAATAGGACTCAACTCCTAATCCCTCAAGCTAAAGTTAGACCAAACACTCACCTCGATGCCTTGAACACCACTCAAGTCTCAATTATAGCTTTACCCCTTGATTCCACCGCCAATTCGCTCATATCTAATCACAAATTACTTAATTACATCAATAAGTGCTAAATGAATCAACCCCAATACATGAAAATGAGTTTTCCAAAGTTTTACCCAAAAAGTCAAAAATCGCCCCCAGTCCCACGTGGTCAAAACTCGAGGTTCGAACCAAAACCCGGTTACCCATTCCCCCTCGAACTCAAATATATAATTTGTTTTGAAATCGGACCTCAAATTGAGGTCCAAATCCCCAATTTTTGAAAAACCTAGGTTCTACCCAAAATACCCAAATTCGCCCATGAAAATCTTTGATTTTAGGTTGAAATCATGTTAATAAATGTTAATGATTGAAAGAAATGAGTAAAAACTAACTTAAAATTGATTTGGAAGAAGACTTGTTCTTGGAAAATCGCCTAAGTGTGTTTGAGTTTGAGAAAATATGAAAAATGAAGTTCAAAATCGGCTAAGTATAGAAAAATGCAGGTCTCAGATATGGGAAATGCGAACAGGGGTTCGCAATTGCGAACCCCGACCTCTGCAGATATGAGAATTGCAAAGCTTAGTTCGTATTTGCGAACACTTCGAAAATCCGGGACTTTTGCATTTGCGATCAAAAGGGCCGCATTTGCGACTGGCCCTACTTCGCATTTGCAGACAACTTGGTTGCATTTGCGATCAGGCCTGCACAGTCCCTTTCTCGCATTTGCGGTGCAAGGCTCGCATTTGCGAGCTCGCATTTAAGAGACTGGCTTCGCAAATGCGAAGCCTGCAGATCAGAAATACCAGCAACTTTTCAAAGTCCAAAAATGCATCCGTGGCTTATTCAAAACTCACCCGAGCCCTCGGGGCTCCAAACCAAATATACACATAACCTCAAAAACATCCTACGGACTTATTCGTGTGATCAAATCGCCAAACTAACATCATAACCATTGAATTAAACCTCAAAATCCAAGAATTCTTTCAAACTTCATAAAATATCAAATTTTCCAATTTAGGTCCGAATCACGTCAAACGACGTCCGTTTTTAACCAAATTTCACAGGAATGACTTAAACCATATATAAGACCTGTACCGGGCGCCGGAACCAAAATACGGGCCCGATACCAACACGTTCTAATCAATTTTCATTTCAAATTTCCTTAAACAATTTCAGAAAACAATTTTACAAAAAAATTCATTTCTCGGGCTTGGGACCGCGAAATTCAATTCCAGGCATACGCCCAAGTCCCATATTTTCCTACGGACCCTCCGGGACCGTCAAATCACTGGTCTGGGTCCGTTTACCCAAAACGTTGACCAAGGTCAAATTTATTCATTTTAACATCAAAACTTAGCATTTTTCACAGAATTTCATATTTAAGCTTTTCGGCTACGCGCCCGGACTGTGCATGCAAATCGAGGCGACTCTAAATGAGGTTTTCAAGGCCTCGGAGACACAGAATTCAATTAAAAATAGGTGATGACCCTTTGGGTCGTCACAATCACCTCCCCCTCGTCAAAACTTTCCTAGACCCCGACCAAATTTTGACCGCACACCTCCCAAACAGTATACCGCCATTGCCGAACCAATTGACCAGCTGTACGAAAGGCTCAAAGCTGCTGGTTATGTCACCCCTATCCCTGTTATAACCCCTGAAAACCCTTCCCAATGGGTCAACCCAAATAAAACCTGTGCATACCATTTTGGCATGAAAGGGCATACCATTGATGAATGCCGCTCCCTAAAGGATAGAATCCAGGCTTTGATTGAAAACAAGATCATCGTGGCAAAGGAGACTACTCCGATTGTCCGCAATAACCCTCTACCAGACCACAAGGGTGGAGGTGTTCACATGATTGAAATAGAGAATGATTGGGATCCCAAGGGATCGATCGGTTTGATCGCAGAAGGCGACGATCCAAAGAAACCAACAGTCACCCTTAATCCGATTGTAGTCCAGATTTAGCCTTCTGGAGATGCCAAGGTGAACATGTCCATACCACTTGAGTTTGAAACACCATCCTCTGCGAAGACGCCAACACCAATTGAGGTCGAGTTTGGGTCCCCAAAGGCACCTGTACCATTTGAAGTTGCTGTATTACCTTCCAAAGCAAGGGTGCCCATTCCGGTAGCAATGACAGCCGTAACACCATTCCACACAAAAGCCATACCATAGGACTACACAGCCGAGGCAAGAAGAAAAGGGAAAGCCAAGTTCGGGAAGTAGTTGCAACATAGGGTATGACAAGAACCGGCAGGGTTTATACCCCGGAACACTTGGCTGAGTAGAGTAAGCAGACCTCTGGTCGACAAACCATCACTGAAACTGGGCCCAACGATTTTTGGAGAAAGATACAAGCCAAAAAATACTCAGTCATTGATCAGCTGAACAAAACACCGGCACAGATTTCTATCCTTGCTTTGTTACAAAGTTCCGATGCACATAAGAATGCCTTATTAAGAGTGCTGAGTGAGGCATATGTACCAAGTAACATCACCGGCGGAGAAATGGCTAACATGGTAGGCCAGGTATTGGAAAGTCACAAAATCACTTTCCACGAAGATGAGCTGCCACCGGAGGGATTGAGTCACAACAAGGCATTGCACATCACCGTGCAGTGCGAAGATTATTTTGTCACCAGGATCCTGGTCGATGGGGGGTCCAGTCTCAACATTTGTCCGTTGGTAACACTCAGGACATTAGGAAAGGGGCTGCATGAGATCAAGGACGCGGCCATCAACGTCAAAGCTTTCGACGGATCCCAAAGGTCTACTATTAGGGAAATTAGCTTGTGTTTGCAAATGGGGCCTACTTGGTTTGATGTTTATTTTCAAGTGATAGACGTGCCGGCATCTTACAATCTGTTGTTGGGACAACCATGGATTCATGCCGCTGGGCCGTAGCGTCAACACTACATCAGGCAGTGAAGTTTGAGTGGAATCACCAAGAGGTGATCATTCATGGTGACGGTAGCAATCCCATATACAGTCGCCAGACCATCCCAGCAATTGCAGGAAGAAGAAGGATATGCGGGGAAACTTACCACCACATCGAACGAGTCAACGCCGTCGATAAAGATAAGTGGTGGGATAACAAAATTGAAAGCATATTGAACTGGAGCGGGTATGAACCTGGCAAGGGACTTGGCAAGAATCTCCAAGGAATCGCTAAGCCCATCAAGCTCAAGAAACACGGCACCACCTTCGGATTGGGGTATGAGTATACCTGGAAAGAATTCAACGAATGGTCGCCACCCTGGCGCGGTCCTTACTATCCATTGGAGCAGCCAATACCCCGTTTGGAGCAAACCTTTCAACCGGCCGAGGTTATCTACGGGTCAGAAGAAGAAGAAGCCCTAGCAGCAATGAGGAATTTGTTCCTAGAAGACGATGATATGGATTGCTGTGTCATTTTCGAGGAGGAGGGGGAGGAAGGCCCTTCCATACAGGCTGTAAGCAAAGGAGCACGCCTCAATAACTGGACTATCAGAACCATCAGAGCCCGGCGAGCCTCGGGGTAGCAAGGCTGAACAAGCATCATGCACTATTTTATTTTACTAGTTTACTTTCCTTTCGTATTTTTATTATTGCAAGAAAGAGCTCCAATGTTCAAAACATTTATGGAATTTACCAAAGCATTTCAATTCTCTTATAAATCCTACTCTTATTATTCTCTCTCATTACTTTACTTATACAACATTACTATTACTTATCTTGATGAACCAATGACTGTGACATGCAACGAGACAACGCAACAAGCGGACATAGATTCATAGGAAGATGATATACCAGAGGAAATCATTAAAGAAGTTGAGAATTTTGAGAACAGACCTAAGTCCAACCTGGACGAGACTGAGATTGTTAACCTGGGAGATGTAGAAAACATCAAAGAAACACGAATCAGCGTTCATTTGTCACCATCAGAAAAGGAAGAATACACAGAGTTTCTATTATTTGCTCTATTGGGGTATCGCACTACTGTCCGCACATCAACCGGGGCAACTCCCTATATGCTGGTTTATGGTACAGAGGCTTTCATTCCCGCTGAAGTAGAAATCCCTTCCTTAAGAATCATACAGGAAGCTGAGCTCGACGACGCAGAGTGGGTAAAAAGTCTTTACTAGCAATTAACCCTTACAGACGGAAAGAGAATGAATGCAGTTTGCCACGGTCAGCTTTATCAGAACAGAATGTCCAGAGCCTTCAACAAGAGAGTCATACCAAGACAGTTCACACCAGGGCAACTGGTGTTAAAGAAAATTTTCCCGCATCAAGATGAAGCCTAAGGGAAATTCTCTCCCAATTGGCAGGGTCCATACATGGTTCATCGGGTTCTGACAGGAGGAGCCCTGATACTTGCAGAAATGGATAGAGAAGTTTGGCCAAAACCAATCAATTCGGATGCAGTCAAGCGCTACTATGTGTAACCATTTATGATTTCCTTATGTAATTTGAACTACGCCTGACCTGATTCCCGTTTAAGAGGGGATACGTAGGCAGCCCTATGGGTTCGGTCACAATTCAATAAAATTTTCATTTCCCCCCGCTACTGGGGCAGAATTTTGAGGAGGACCCTCAAAATTCCGAAGTTAATTTCAGCCATTTATTGTTAGCAGCCTTCAGAAGCAGCAGCCCAGCAAACTGGGGCAGAATTTTGAGGAGGACCCTCAAAATTCTGTAACAAGAGAAGTTGCAGTGTCTTGGACCACGTCTCAGTCGTTGGTTCATCTAAAGAAAACTATTCTTAATTATGTATTTATGCTATATTTTTACTAAACCATGCATGTATGTTACCAAAATTGCTCTGTTTAGCAACGCTACCCCAAGGATACGCACAGTATCACCAAAACAGAGCCAATCAGGCCAAACAAAGTCAGCGGGGACACGAACTAACCTTTCCCCTTTACAAAACTCACGATTTTCTTTGGATGCAGGCACCCAAGTCGCAAAGTCATCGAATGAATTATACACTCACACTGTTCACACCTATTCACAGTTGCTATTCGCACACAATATCCCCAGCAGCCACAATATCACAATCAGCTATAAGCTATCAGCTAAGAAAATTTTATTACTATTCGCCTTTCATCTCTTGCATAAGGCTACCATTCTGCCTTTCGAGACTAAGCTCTGTCTCCATCTGCATTCTTGCGTTGCATAAGGCTACCATTCTGCCTTTCGAGACTAAGCTCTGTCTCCATCTGCATTCTTGCATTGCATAAGGCTACCATTCTGCCTTCCGAGGTTAAGCTCTACCTCCATCTGCATTCTTGCATTGCATAAGGCTACCATTCTGCCTTCCGAGGTTAAGCTCTACCTCCATCTGCATTTCCTGCATTGCATAAGGCTACCATTCTGCCTTCCGAGACTAAGCACTGTCTCCATTTGCATGGCTGAAATATCGCACGTTATTTACATCTTGCATGGCTGAAATATCGCCACTTTATTTACATCTTGCATGGCTGAAATATCGCCACTTTACTTACATCTTGCATGGCTGAAATATCGCCACTTTATTTACATCTTGCACCGGCTGAAAGATCGCCACTTTATTTACTTCTTGGATGGGCTGAAAGATCGCCAATCTGTCCAAAGGCGTCATTGTTCGGAGGCACCATTTTCATAGCCCGAGAACGCCATGCCATGGCCTGAGGACCCCTTTTAATCTCTTGCATATCATTATTCAAAGGCATCATAGTTCGGAGGCTTCATTCTCATAGCCCGAGAGCATCATTTCATGGCCTGCGAATCCTTTATTATATGCTTCATGGCCCAGGACATCATGGTCTAAGGACGTCATCCTAACCGTCCAAAGACAGCATTCATGGTCCAACGGGAACTTGCATCATGTTTAAATTTATGCACAATATACGCTTGTATTGTTTATTTGCAGGTAAACCGGCAAGTAACGGCCATCTCAGCAGGAGCGATCTCGCTCCGGTTCCCGCAGCCCTATTAGACTTTAACCATCCTAAATATCGCGTCCGTTCTTGAAAAATCTCCATCGGCATACTTCGCCGACGGATCCTGAACTACATATGACCTGATTCCTGTAAGAACAGGGACATGTAGGCAACTCAGGAACAAGAGCACGGTCAACCTCTTCAAACCATTTCACTCGGTCAAAATTGGCCATCATGTCTTTACCCGACAACTCTTTCATCCTTCCCGGGTAAAAAGGGGCAGCTGTTGATACCAAATTTTTCCTTGTATATTTTATATGAAAAATAATTTCAAAATAGTATATATATGCATATATAAGTGTGTTTCCAAATGTTTTAGTATTTTTTCTAATTTTTTAAAACGATTTTTAAAAACCCAATTATTGCCCTATTTAATAGTAC